>NC_137680.1:20340366-21067866 GCF_963989245.1 Nansenia antarctica
AGTCGTCTGTTAAGGGAGGATGTGAATCACCACACCGGCTGCCTCTCTGCATAAGGCCTGGCCACACACACACACACACACACACACACACACACACATACACACACACACACACACGGTGGAATGTAAAAGATTGTGTCACGTCCTCCTACTATGTAGTGAACATGTGTGTAGGGTCATCATCGCTCTCTCTCTGTCTCTCTCTCTCTCTCTCTCTCTGTCTCTCTCTGTCTCTCTCTTTCTCTCTGTCTCTCTCTCTCTCTCTCCCTCTCTCTCTCTCTGTCTCTCTGTCTCTCTCTCTCTCTGTCTCTCTCTCTGTCTCTCTCTCTGTCTCTCACTCTCTCTCTCTCTCTCTCTCCCTGGCAGTCCCTGGAGGACCGTCCCAGCTCTCTCTCGGTGGACCAGGGTGACAGCAGCAGCCCCTCTCTCAACCCCTCGGACAACTCCCTCCTGTCCTCCTCCTCGCCCATCGACGAGATGGACGAGCGCCGGTCTGGCTTTCTCAAGAGACGCCAGTGAGTTTGGTTTCACAATCTCGTCCCCCCCACACACTCTGTCTGGGGACTGTCTGCCCCCATTATTACCATGTAGTTCAATGTGCTGGGTTCTTATGACTGGGCCTAATTAACCTCTTATTCTCTGTCTCTCCCTCTGTCTCTCCCATCAGCTATGTCTTACTGGAGCTGGTGGAGACGGAGCGGGATTACGTGAGAGACCTGGGTTCAGTGGTGGAGGTGAGATGGGATTTCAAGGTTGGGTCAGAAAGGTTCAAGTGCCTGGAAACTTAGAAAGTCATCATACCCCCTTCACTTGTGCCACATTTTTGTTGTTGTCGTGTGTTATAGACTTATGAGGTATTTCTGTGTTTTTATATTTGAATACATTTCTAAAAGCTTTGTTTTCACTTTGTCACGACGGGGTATTGTGTGTGGATTTGTTATTTCATCCGTTTTAAAACGAGTCTATAACACAACCAAATGTGGGGAAAAAGGGAAGGGGTGTGATGACTTTCTATAGGCACTGTGTAACAGTAGCGTTGTATTAGCACCGCACGTGCGTCTGTGGTCACCTGACTGTCTCGTCTGCTCCAGGGCTACATCAGTAAGATGAGAGAGGATGGCGTGCCGGACGACATGAGGGGAAAAGACAAGATAGTGTTCGGAAACATCCACCAGATCTACGACTGGCACAAGGAGTACGCTAACGATGCTACCTAGCATATGCTAATTAGAAAATATCCCACTACCCCTTGGTTTCCTTTTCCTCACGTTTATTGTTTCCGTTGGTCCACAGCTTCTTCCTGGCAGAGCTGGAAAAGTGCCTAGAGGACCCTGACAGGCTGGCACCCCTGTTCGTCAAACAAGTGAGAGAGATTTCCCTAACCGTAACAATCCCATTGGCTAGGACAATGTCGTCAGTTTTGCTGAATGTTTACTGCCGGTGGTGAAAATGCTCACCGCCTCCCCCTGTGGTCACTACAGGAACGGCGGCTACACATGTACATAGTGTACTGCCAGAACAAAGCCAAGTCGGAGCACATTGTGTCTGAGTATATAGACACTTACTTCGAGGTAAGTGTCCTTTTTTCCCCCGACCTCCCTATAAGTGGTTTTATCAGTCAAGTCTTTTTTTCTTTTTTTTTATGTTTTATTCATTATAGTCTCTCTTATTATTGTTCATTTTTGTTTTCCACCACAGTCACCTATCAACAAGGAACCACTTGTATTCTTTTTTTCTTCTATTTTGTTATTTGTCTATATTCATTTTTCTGTTCATATTATTTCTCTTAACGATTGTATTCTCCTCTCCTATTTTAGTCTTTATATAATAATATATGGATTATAATAAGGTGTTTCTTACGAGAGCCTCACAGCGTGGTTTTCTGTGGTTGTCAGGAGCTGAAGCAGTGTCTCGGTCACAGACTCCAGATCACGGACCTGCTCATCAAGCCTGTCCAGCGCATCATGAAGTACCAGCTCCTACTGAAGGTCCGTACGCTCTACGTCTGTCATCTAGGTTTGGCTGCTAATCGTGAGCTTAGAATTATACGGTTCTATCTCCGTTTAGGGTAGTTCAGAGATATTGAGCGTCAAAGTTTTTACATTCCATTATGTTCTGTGAGATGGAACCTTTGTATTTTATTAATTACTAACTCAAAAATGTCAACATTTTAAAAAATAACACCACACAGGCATTAATAAACACCTAATGGATAAAAAAAAAGACAAAAATGGAGATCTAACGTCACGTAATGCCAGTTAACGCTGCATACGGTATTTCCACGGCCTCGTGCGTTTCGAATAAACGTATCGAAGAGTGAATCTTTCTTGTTCCGTTATTTTGAAGTGATTGACTTCCTCTTTTTCAGGATTTCCTCAAATTTTCCAAAAAGGCTGCAGTTGACACTGTGGAGCTGGAGGTAAGATCTGTCGTGTGGCTTTGTGGTTTCGAGGTGAAAGAAGGACAGATGAATGTGCACATCTCTCAGGGGGGGGGGATTAGATTTAGAAGCATTTTGTCCACTATGACCAGTTCTCTTTCTCTAAAACTCACAAATCTTTTTTTTGGGGCGGGGGGTTTGTTTACCTCAGAGAGCCGTGGAGGTCATGTGTGTCGTGCCCAAAAGATGCAACGACATGATGAACGTCGGACGGCTCCAAGGCTTTGACGTAAGACCCTCGTGTTCTCTCTCTCTCTCCTTCGGTGCGGAATATTTCAAGTTCGTCTGGATCGTTGCCGGGTCAGACAGGAGGGAAAGCTCTTGTTTAGAAGGTCACAAATTGACCATAATAGCCAGGCCTGAATTAGATTTTTCCTGCTCAGGTCACATGATTGTAGACTGGACGGGGATGCAATTTTTTTCTTCAGTTTTGTCTCTTGTCTCTGTTTCGGCTCATTTCATTGAGTGACTCAAGTTGACTCAAGAATCGTATTTAATAATAATAATAATAATAATAATAATAATAATAATAACGATTTATATAGCGCCTTTCATAAAACCCAAGGAGGCTTTACGATTCGAATGGAAATGGTCAGACAGACAAAACCGAAAACAAACGAAACAAAACAGAAACAGTGACTAGGGGCCAAAGGCCTTGGTGAACAGATGGGTTTTGAGGGCTCTCATATTGACTCATGGGCACCCTTCATTTCCCTCCCAGGGGAAGATCGTTGCCCAGGGCCGGCTGCTCCTCCAGGACACCTTCATGGTGTCAGACCAGGACGGGGGGCTCCTGACCAGGATGAAGGAGAGGAGGGTCTTCCTCTTTGAACAGATCGTCATCTTCAGTGAGCCCCTGGACAAGAAGAAAGGCTACTCCCAGCCTGGGTACCTCTACAAGAACAGCGTCAAGGTATAATAATAATAATAATAATAACAATAATAATAATAATAATAATAACAATAATAATAATAATACATTAGACTTATATAGCGCTTTTCTAGACACTCAAAGACGCTTTACAAACTAAAAAAGATCGAGTAGTAATAATAAAAAGAAACAAGAAATAAATAAAATAATGTATAGGGGTCTAATTAATTTTTAGATTACTAAATCTAAGTCTAGGTGTCTTTGTAGGACAATCTACTCTGGATACTGCAATCACACCTAGATTTCGGACGGAGAAGCGGCGAACAAGCAACGCCAGCGTCCTCTCTCGACTGGCTTTTTTTGGAAAAGTGAAAAGTCTTACGAGTATGATCAATGTAATGTTAGCTTGCTACCTCTAAACATGGATTTGGCTGGGCATAAATTAATTAATTTGAGGTGGTAAACACAGTCTGCATAGACATAGCGCATTGCCGTGTAACACTAGAACAGCCATGGGTGGCGTTATTTTGACCCTGTGAGTAAAATAGCTTTTATATCTTTGCACCTTTCAAATTTCAGGACCCCCCCCCCCTTTTCATGACTTTTCCTAGATATGTGCATTCTACCACCCAGTATCCTTACATTTTCAAAATCACATCACGATAAGCTAGTAGAAAGCTAGTAGAAAGCTACATTTTTGCAGTTTTTCTGTCTAGGAGGCAGGCTCATTTACAAGCCTGCCAACTAGTGGTCGTAGCAGCTTTCCATTCTAAAGACTAAAGGCTCTTATAGTAGGTCAAAAAGGCACAGCTGTTCTAGTGGTAAGGGTCCTACTCTGACCAGACTCACAGCCCCCCTCCTCTCCCCTGTTTCTCCCCTCCTCTCCCCGGTCTCTCTCTGTGCGTATACATACAGGTCAGCTGGCTAGGCCTAGAGGAGAGCGCCGACGACCCCTGTAAGTTCACCCTGACCTCCAGGTCGTCCAGCGGCGGCGTGGAGACCTACGTGATGCACTGTGCCAACCCGGGAGTGAGCCAGATGTGGGTCCACCAAGTCAGCCAGATCCTGGAGAACCAGCGCAACTTCCTCAATGGTAAAAAAAAAAAAGACTCTGGCAGTCTTTGAAATGTTTCTGAAATGTTTGTTTCATGGTTTGATGGGGTTTATTTGTAGTGCTGAATTTCTCTCTCTCTCTCTTCCTCCCTCGCTCTCCCTCCCTCTCTCTATCTCTCCCTCTCTCTCTCTCCCTCTCTCCATCTCTCTCTCCCTTTCCCCCTCTCTCTCCCTCTCCCTCCCTCCCTCTCTCTCCACACAGCACTGACGTCGCCTATCGAGTACCAGAGGAACCACGTGGGGGCCGGTGGGCCAGGCGGCCCCCCCAGCAGCAGCAGCAGCAGCAGTGGTCTGGCGGGGGGGGGCAGCAGCTCCGGCATGGCGGGGGGGGGCCCCGGGACTAACTCCCTGTGTGCCCCCGGCCGCTCCCGACCCTCCCGCATCCCCCAGCCCTCCTCCCGCATCCCCCAGCCTGTCCACCACCACCACCCCCCCGGCCCCGAAGGGGGGCCTGACAGGACAGCAGGTACGTGGTCCTCCCGCCAGCCCTCCACCTCCACCTCCACCTCCACCTCCTCCTCCTCCTCCCAGCCCCCCATCCTCCCAGCCCCTGCAGAGGGGTCACCAGAGCATATGGACGTCCCCAAGATGAGAATGCTGGAGGGGGGGGGGGGGGCCCGTAGCGGGAGCGTGAGCAAGTCTTCGGCCGGCGGCGGCGAGGGGGGGGGCCCCAGGGAGGGGGGGCCCGAGGACGCCCAGACGCCCCCCATCCCGCGCATGGCTGTGGCTCCTCTGAACCTCGCCAAGCCCCGCGTGGGGACGGTGTCTCCCATGACCTCCCCCATGTCCCCCGGGGCGTTCACCCCAGGCAGCACCCCGGCCCAGAAAGGCGGCGGTGGCGGCGGCTCCTCTTACTGGCCCACCGTGCCAGCCCCCTCCCCAGCCAGCAGGCCTGGCTCCTTCTCCTACCCCAGCGATAGCGGGGGGGACTCCCTGGGTCGCCAGAGCCACAGCCACCGCCACTCCACCCACAGCAAGGACATAGACCGCATGAGCACCTGCTCTTCCACCAGCGAGCAGTCCATACAGTCCACCCAGAGCAACGGGGTAAGAGCCCTACCTGAGTCCCAGGCTTCTGTTCCCGGCCTAGTCTCCTACTAACTAACACCTTTACTGGCTGACCAGCCGTGGTCCCTGGGTCTGAGAATGGCAACGTCTACTGCTTAGGAACACAAGACTACTAAAATATCAAAGCACTTGACTCTAACTTGGTAGTCGTGTGAGTTTTCGGCCTTCCGGCTCTTTCAGACTTTCAACTAACAACTGTGTGTGTTCGGCTGTCACAGCACCTAACTGCTGCAGTTAACCAAGCTTGCTGTATGTTGATGGTCTCTCTTCTGGTAAGTGTTTCTAGAAGGACCCTTTGCTACTGCTTGCTTCTGTCGTTCAACTGCATATAATTGCAATTAACTAAATACTAACATTTTCTAGAGGGGAAAGGTTTTACGTTTTTTGAACATTTGCTTCAGGCAACTCATGTTCAACTCATTGTTCATCTTCTTTCTCTTGCTTTGATCGTTCTGCTTCCCTTCTTTTCTTGTTCCTGGGAGCCTGACATAATCTTGTTGTGGCTGTCTTTGCCTTGCTTGCCCTGAGTAGATTTGACTCGACCCAAATGCATTTGGCATCTCGTTTCCAACCTTTTCCAGGCACCTCGCCAGCCCTTTCTGACTCTGAGAGACACCCGCTACCGTCTACCTATTTCCTCTGACTCCTGAATATCCTGTCTTTGCTTTCTCTTTGTTCCAAACACATCAGAATGTCTGATGTGTTCAGGTGTGTTGAAGAAACAAGGTTGTGGTTGCTATGGCTTTCCTCACTTTGTCTGTGCCACCTTCCTGAGGTGATGAATGCTTTCTAACCATTCATTCACTGTGCATGGGGCTAATATTATCACATAATAATATTAGCAAATTAACAACAACCGAAGTTCTCTGTAATGACATATCTATCAAATCAATCATATTTGATTTGTTTAGCACTTTTTTAGAGTCACATTACTCTTAACAAAGGATGTTTGATATAAGTGTGCCTGCTGTCGTGTGTGTGGTGCGTGTGTTGTGTATGACCTTACTGACCCCCTCCTCTCTCCTCCCTGCCTCTCTCCTCTCCTCTCCTCCCTGCACTCTCTCCTCTCCTCCCTGCCCTCTCTCCTCTCCTCCCTGCCTCTCTCCTCTCCTCCCTGCCCTCTCTCCTCTCCTCCCTGCCTCTCTCCTCTCCTCCCTGCCCTCTCTCCTCTCCTCCCTGCACTCTCTCCTCTCCTCCCTGCCTCTCTCCTCTCCTCCCTGCCCTCTCTCCTCTCCTCCCTGCCCTCTCTCCTCTCCTCCCTGCACTCTCTCCTCTCCTCCCTGCCTCTCTCCTCTCCTCCCTGCACTCTCTCCTCTCCTCCCTGCCCTCTCTCCTCTCCTCCCTGCACTCTCTCCTCTCCTCCCTGCCTCTCTCCTCCCTGCACTCTCTCCTTTCCTCCCTGCCCTCTCTCCTCTCCTCCCTGCCCTCTCTCCTCTCCTCCCTGCCTCTCTCCTCTCCTCCCTGCCCTCTCTCCTCTCCTCCCTGTCTCTCTCCTCTCCTCCCTGCCCTCTCTCCTCTCCTCCCTGCCCTCTCTCCTCTCCTCCCTGCCTCCCCTCTCCTCCCTGCCCTCTCTCCTCTCCTCCCTGCCTCTCCTCTCCTCCCTGCACTCTCTCCTCTCCTCCCTGCCTCTCTCCTCTCCTCCCTGCCTCTCTCCTCTCCTCCCTGCCCTCTCTCCTCTCCTCCCTGCCCTCTCTCCTCTCCTCCCTGCACTCTCTCCTCTCCTCCCTGCCTCTCTCCTCTCTCCTCTCCTCCCTGCCCTCTCTCCTCTCCTCCCTGTCTCTCTCCTCTCCTCCCTGCCCTCTCTCCTCTCCTCCCTGTCTCTCTCCTCTCCCCCCTGCCCTCTCTCCTCTCCTCCCTGCCTCTCTCCTCTCCTCCCTGTCTCTCTCCTGTCCCACTGACCCCCCTCTCCTCCCTGCCTCTCTCCTCTCCTCTCCTCCCTGCCCTCTCTCCTCTCCTCCCTGCCTCTCTCCTCTCCTCTCCTCCCTGCCCTCTCTCCTCTCCTCCCTGCCCTCTCTCCTCTCCTCCCTGCCCTCTCTCCTCTCCTCCCTGCCCTCTCCCCTCTCCTCCCTGTCCTCCAGAGTGAAAGCAGCAGCAGCAGCAGTATCTCCACCATGCTGGTGACGCAGGACTACGTGGCTCTGAAGGAGGATGAGATCAGCGTCTCCCAGGGCGAGGTGGTCCAGATGCTGGCCAGCAACCAGCAGAACATGTTTCTGGTGTTCCGCGCCGCCACCGAGCAGGGCCCGGCCGCCGAGGGCTGGATCCCCGGCTACGTGCTGGGCCACACATCCACCATCATCCCCGACCTCCCCGAGGGGACCATCAAGTAAGGACCAGCGCCCCACCTTCACCTACGCCAGCTAGGGTCAGCGGCCTAGTGCTACTTTAGAACAGACGTGCCTTTGGTGTCAAACGCCTTGGGGGGTCAAATGACCATAGTCTTTAGAATGGGAAGCTGCTATTTACACACATTAGTCGACGCGCGTGTAAATTAGCCTGCCTCCTACACAGAAAAGCTGCAAAATAGCTTTATACTAGCTTATTATCCTGAGGTGATTTTGAAAATGTAAGGATACTGGGTGGTAGAACGCACATATCTAGGAGTGCAAAGATATAAAAAAATATTTAAAAAAATAAATATATATATATATATATATATATATATATAGAGAGAGAGAGATATAGATATAAAAAATTATGACTCACCCATGGCTGTTCTAGTGTTAAAGGCTCTGACTGGATCGAACGAGGCCTAGGCGGTCCTTACTTAGAGGCGGTTATTGTAACGTTTCTGTTTGCCTTTTTCTTTTCTTTTTTCCTCCCTCTGTGTAGAAAGTCATCGTCTTGGCACACCGCCCTCCGTATAAGGAGGAAGTCTGAAAAGAGAGACAAGGAGGCCAAGAAGGAGAATAAGATGGAAAATGGCTACCGCAAATCTCAAGACAGTTTGGCTACTAAAGTTTCTGTAAAGGTACGGTAGAGTGTACTCAACAATTGCAAATATATGTACGACGATTGCCTGTTAATGTAATTCCTGTAGAAAAAAAAAGGCCTTCATACTAACACATTCAATGATGCTTTTTTCGTGTTCCTGTTTTTCTTTCAGCTTCTAAATCCCAACTACATCTATGATGGTATGTACCGCCGATTTGAGAATATATTCTATATATATTCTATATATTCTTCTACCGTATCTAAGTCGCATCAGTCAAAAAATGTGTAATGAAGAGGGAAAAAACATTCGCACTGGACAAGTCGCACTGGACTATAAATCGCATTTATTTAGACATTTATTTCACAAAATCCAAGACCAAGAACAGACATTTAATCTGAAAAGGCAAATTATTCAACTACACATTAGCACACAGAACAACAGGCTGAATAGGTGTCTGGTATGTTAACGTAACACATTAACAGTTATTCAACTATACAATAGCACACAGAACAACAGGCTGAATAGGTGTCCGGTATGTTAACGTAACACATTAACAGTTGTTCAGCTACACAATAGCATAAAGAAAATACCTGGGAGGCTGAATAGGCTAAATTAACATAACAAGCCAGCGAGTCCAACAAGCAAGTTCCCCAAGCTCCCAATCTCATTCCACATCACAGAATATGATATATAAATATGAATATGATTATTAATATGAATATGAATATTATATATAAATGAATTTGATATATAAGTCGCACCTGAATATAAGTCGCTGGACCAGCCAAACTATGAAAAAAAGGGTGACTTATAGTCCAGAAAATACAGTATATACTGTATATATTCTATATATTCTATATAAACCCCTCAAAAAAAGTTTGGAAACATTATTTTGGTTGATTATTCCTCCCCCACGTTTAGCTGTGTTACTCATTCCACGAATGCATGACCCTTACAAGTTGTACCGCGTTGTAAAGGTGACTAATCAGGCTTTCCAACTATATAAAATACAATACCAATTGGTATTATTAAAGGGGAGGAAGAATCGACTGAAATAACGTTTCCAAACTTTTTTTGTTTATATTCTTTTTGCTTGGGTTGATTACACGCCGGTCCAGATTGCTTTATGGCTACGTGAGGCGTGGAGCAGCTCTGATTGTGGCCTCTCTCACCCCTCCAGTGGCCCCAGAGTTCCCCCTGCCCCTGAGTGACGTGTCCTGTGACAGCGGGGAGAGTGTGACTCTCAGGTGTAAGGTCTGTGGAAGACCCAAAGCCTCCGTCACCTGGAGAGGACCTGACCAGACGCCTCTGAGCAGCGACGGACACTACAGCATCACCTACAGGTGAACATCGTCATCATAGAAACAAAAGCTCTGCCCCCCGGGGACTCGTGCTACCTGGGGGACCTCTAGTAATTTTCTGATAATTTTGGGCGGAGGTCGTCTGTGATCTTAACACTAGAACAGCCGTGCCTTTTTTACCTACTATAAGAGCCGCCTCGGGGGGCAAATGACCATAGTCTTTACAACGGGAAGCTGCTATTTACACACAACGACCACTAGTTGGCAGACTTGTAAATTAGCCTGCCAGCTTTATACTAGCTTATCCTGATGTGATTTTGTAAAATGTAAGGATACTGGGTGGTAAAACACACATATCTAGGAAAAGTCATGAGTGGAGGGTTCTGAAATGTGTGCAAACAAAGTGCAAAGATATAAAAAGACATTTACTCACAGGGTGACGTGAGAATATTAGTCCTGTGCGAATCGGCGTCTCGGTGATTTGTGGTCGTTTGCAAGTTTTTTTTTGTTTTCTCCACGCTTTTTTTCTGCCTGATTTCCAAATCTCATGAGGTAATCCCCAAGTAATACTAGTCCCATGCAGTGTTTCCCCAAGGTTTGCTGCCTTGGGGGGGTGGCCCCCTGGACGCTGGTATGTCGCAGGGTCTTACCCCCCCCCCCCCAGGGGGTAAGACCCTGCGACATACCAGCGTCATGTCCAGGGGGTGTACTAACTTGTACATTAAGCCGCCTCACGCTACGGAAACAGGAGATAGGCTCCTGCCCTATGGGCCATTAGGCTCGAGAACCATCGGTTCTCAAGGCTACTTACTTATGTGGTCTTGACTACCTGTCCACTTTCTCACCTGGTTCTTGCGCTCTCTCTCTCTGGTGCACCATCCTGCTCTCTCTCCTTCTCTCCTTCTCTCCCTCTCTATCCTCCTCTCTCCCTCTTTTGCTGTCAACCAAAAGGCAAACATAACAACCAGAGTATTTATAATCTAATAAGAGGTATAAATTGATCCATATCAATTCATAACATAATTATAATTGAATATTGGATTGCTGTGGGCAATGCAGTCAGATAATGTCATTTTGACATTACTCTCTCACCTGAAAATAAATCGTATGTCCAACTATAAAAAACAGAGTGAGATTTTGTGTTTTTCTCCCACCCAATTATTTGTGCTAGTTTCCTGCAATTTGACATACTTAACCACAACATTCACACCTCCCACCCTAACCTAAGTATAACAACCATGTCACTGTTGGTGGTGAGGGTGTTGACCACTTCTCTTAAAAATACATACATTGCGTGTATGTGAGTCGAAGGAATTGCAGCTCACAGACAAGTTTATTTCGTGCAAAAAACCTTGTGATAATAAACAATTTGCAGTTTGAAAGTACCAGTAGGCTACCAGATATGATGTTGTATGCACATACTGGCTACGTTCTTACATGCAGCTCGCGTGAACACAGATTCTTCCATCAGCGCCTTCCGCATCGATTGCAGACTCAAGTTAACGCACGTGCAGAAAGATGCAAGTTTCCAGTCAGATGGATTTTTATTTTTTTAACCCCAAATATATATATTTTTTAACCCAAATCAACATAACAGGGGGTAATTTCCGTAGGACATTTTCTCTTATCTTTTTGACTCCAGGACCCAAGATAATGAATGTGATGTTCAAAATTGGTGAAGTGTCCCTTTAACCAAACCTTTCACCCTAACCTCAGGAGTGGAAGTCCCAGAGAGGCAGGGGGCTTTTTTGTGAGCGTGTGTGAGATAAACAGCCAAGACAGGATACGTACAGGCGAGGCCGACTGACGGTAGAACTAGCATACTTAACCACAACATTCACACCTCCCATCCTAACCGAAGTATAACAACGATGTCACCGTTGGTGATGAGGGTGTTGACCACTTCTCTTAAAAATACATACATTGCGTGTATGTGAGTCGAAGGAATTGCTGCTCACAGAGAAGTTTATTTCATCAAGTTAACGCGCGTGCAGAAAGATGCCACGAAACTCAGGTCCAGTAGCTTTCTTTCAAGGAATTTCAAAAAGTCCCGTAAAACAATTGTTATTTCTCGCCGTGAGAAATAGAGGTGCGGCGTGAGAACTGGTTGAGATGCGTGAGTCTCACGGCCAAAGCGTGAGACTTGGCAGCTCTGTTTTACACTCTGTACACTCTGTTTTACGCTCTGTATTTTACATACCATGGAACTATAATCAGACACTTTCTCGTCACAATAATAACGACCAATTTGAACCAACTTGCTCTGTTAGAACACTCAGCAATTATATTTGCTAACATTTCAACTTGCTTACTTTCCATCTGCAGACATCTCACCCTGCAAAAACTCTCTCGCGTCGCGCGCGCACACTCGGGCACAATCTTGTACGCGAGTGTGCGAGTGTGTCCAGTGCGAAGCGAAGTATGGAGATAGGTTTGGCTATGCAAGACTACTGGCGGACTAACGTTACCAACGAGCCCATGGGCTTGCCACTCGCCAGATTCGGGTTGGGTGCATTTAAAAAAGCGGATATTTTAGCCTACTTGTCGGATGTTTGGTGTCTACGTCCGTAATAATTCCTCTTTCTTGGGGAGGCGGGGGGTTCCGTTGGGGGGGCGGCCCGCCCCCCCAAGTCAATGGTAGGGGAAACACTGCCATGCGAATAGGACTTTAAGAAATGAAAGCTGTCACAGTTCTATTCGGTTGTTAAGTCTGACGTCAAACGTGACGTTTAGCAATTTCCGGGTCCAAACCAGAAATTCCCTGCACCAGAGTACCAGTGTACTACAGCGGTAGAATGACAGTTCAATCGTTTTTTAGACTCTGATGTATTCATACAACAAGGGACACAGCACTTTCCCGTTTTCCCCATATTGTCAGCGTCTTTGAGCCTCGGAAAAGCGCTATATAAATATAATGAATTATTATTATTACTGAGGCATTTCGAAGAGAGTGCCTCAGCCAACGTTGGACCCGGAAACACGTCACGACTTAACAACCGAATTGTAAGATGACCATGTACAGTAATGCCTGGGCCTATATGTCGTTTCTTTCTGGGGGTTTAACATGGTGCTTCTCCTCTCCGTAGTGAAACTGGGGAGGCGACTCTCCGGATCATGGGTGTGTCCATGGAGGATGACGGTGTGTACACCTGCGTTGCCACCAACGTGTTGGGCACAGTGTCATCCTCTGCCAGCCTCAGGGTCTCAGGTGAGCGACCGTTACTGTGGTGTTGTGGAAGTGTTAAGTGTGTCCAGTCAATACATGGAGAAGATACTTCCCCCTTCATGTCAAATCTACTACTGGGTGTATCCACAGTAAAGCACATATGTGTGTCTGTACTTTCACTATTAATGTTGAATCCTTTACTGTTTTCCCAGGTACCTCCGATGATGGGGGTGAAGTCGTCTGGAAGAACAACTTTGAGTCGTTCTACACAGAGATTACTGAACTGGGAAGGTAAAGACCTACATACACACACACACACATGCACACGCACACGGCCCATCACAGACACACACACATACGTCTCAAAATCCCTATCGTCAAGCAAACCTCCACAAAGTCCCTCAGACCTGTGGCCTGGGGGTGGTCCAGTGGTCTAGCACCGTGGTCTACAGTGCACACACACATACCCATGTCGGCATGGGTTCGAATCCGGGCCCATGCGCTCTCTCCCTTCTTCTCCTTACTTTCCTCTCTGTCTTCACTCTTAACTGTCCAATAAAATATGAGTGGGACTGCCCCACAAAAAAAGAAAGAAATAAAAGTCCCTCAAACCTGTTTGTCCCGTGTCGTCTCCAGGGGCAGGTTCTCGGTGGCCAAGCGGTGTGACCAGAGGGGGAGCAAGCGCGCCGTGGCGGCCAAGCACGTCAACAAGAGGCTGATGCGGCGCGAGCAGGTGCAGCAGGAGCTGCGGGTCCTGCAGTGTCTGGAACACCCCCACCTGGTCGGCCTGCTGGACACCTTCGAGACGGCCACCAGCTACGTGCTAGTCCTGGAGATGTACGTAACTAACGCCCCCCCAGTCGCCCCTCTGAAACTGAATTTACAGAATTCAGTTCCCAAATTTCATTCAGTTCGATACATTTTTTGTTTATCCCCTCCCTCATGGTAGATTATGAAAGGCATTGCCATGTCGGGGAATAACATCCTCTGCATACTGTAGGTTACGAGTACAACAACAACAGCAACAACAACAACGACACCCAGACATCACATTGATTTCCCCCAGTCCTCCCCATACTGTACAGTACAGTACAGCTATCCACTGTGTTGTGCTTTGGAAGAACGTTCCAAAAGGTTCTAATGTTTCCCTGACGGTTTATGTGAACGTGCCGGTGTTGATGTTCCCCAACCCTCTGGTGCTGTCTGCAGGGCTGATCAAGGCCGTCTCCTGGACTACATTGTCAGTTGGGGAAACCTGACTGAAGAGAAGGTGGCCTTGTACCTGAGGGACATTCTAGACGCTTTACACTACCTGCATAGCTGGAGGATAGCTCACTTGGACTTGAAGGTGAGTCACTGAGACAGTTCTGGTTATGTAACCGTGTAAAAAAATCGGTTTCAAGGTTGGTTGGAACTAAGCCAGGGGCATAGGTTTCTGGGATAGAATTCAGTGATGCAACAAGCAACTGTGGTTGAATTCTACCTTCCCTTGTGTATCCCCCCCCCCGCCCGCCCGCCCCGCCCCCCTCCCCCAGCCTGAGAACGTGTTGGTAGAGCACTGCTCTGCTCAGCCCGTGGTCAAGCTGACGGACTTCGGGGACGCGGTGCAGCTCAACAGCACCCCCTACGTCCACCCCTTGCTGGGCAGCCCCGAGTTCTCGGCCCCGGAGCTGGTCCTGGGCCAGCCGGCCGCGCTGACCTCGGACCTGTGGAGCCTGGGCGTGGTCACCTACGTGGTGCTGAGCGGAGCCTCCCCCTTCCTGGACGAGAGCGTGGAGGAGACCTGCCTCAACATCTGCCGACTGGACTTCAGCTTCCCCCAGGACTACTTCCAGGGCGTGAGCCAGGCCGCCAGGGACTTCGTGTGCCTGCTGCTGCAGGGCGAGCCGGACCGACGGCCGTCCCCTGCTGCCTGCCTCCAAGAGCCCTGGCTGCAGCCCCGGGAGGGCCCCCACCTCCACCACCACCACCACCAGCAGCCCCCTCCTCCCCCCCACCCCGGGTGTCTGGACACCTCCAGACTCATCTCCTTCATCGAACGGCGCAAACACCAGAACGACGTCAGGCCCATGGCCAGTATCAAGGCCTTCCTTCAAAGCAGACTCCTCAACCGAATATGAGCGGCGGCCCCCAGAAGGACCACCGAGCCTTAAGACGCTCTGATCTCACTCTCTCTGCCACTCTGCCCACCCACCAGCGTTCCTGCTGCTGACTGCTTCCTGCGTTTGATTTGACTTCTTTTTTTAGATTTTTAGTTTCTTCCAGAGATTTCAGATACTTCCCTTCCACCCCCTCCCCCTTCCCCCCCCCCACCTTGGTAGGGATATTGGCTATATGCCTGCACAACAAGAGGAACTGTTTGAAAGTGTTTCAGACTTGAATAGCAGGGAGAACAAAGCTTTCTCAAGAGCCAGCGAGAGCAAAGCCTCGTCTTTGGACAGTGTTAAAATCAGGTTGCTTTTGGTTGAATATAAGAAAAATGTTTTTTGTAACGAGAGATTACTTTTTGTAAAGAAAATGTATAGTGAAGAAACAAAGAAATGTCTTTATTCGTACCTTTCCCGAGAACAAAGGTTATGGGTAGAATGAAAACAAAATGAATGCGACAAATGAGCGAAGCAACACTCGCCACTGGGTCATTGCTTTCAAATACTACTTCGAGAACAAGATGGAGACCAAAATGTCAGTTTTCAATAAACATACGATAGTTCAGCAAAGGCTTTGTACAGGCCTTGATTGATTGTATTGACCCAAGTTGGTATGATTATGCTATTTCAGTCAGAACTGAGCAAAGAAACAAACAAACAATAACAAGTGATCGCATTATTTGAGAAGCTCTTCAAATTTCTGATACATCCGCCTTACTTTGTAAATAAAGTGTTCCTGCCTTCATTTTCATTTGAAGAATTTGTCACAAACGCTGTTTCACTAGCTGAGTAGTAAGTCTGCCAATGGAAGAGTGGTGTAATGAGGATTCCTCCTCTTTATACCAGTCAAATGACTCAACCCTCACTACTAAAATTGCTACTATAAATGCACTCGTATTTTGCGTCAATTCTCATGTGCAATGTTGCAGCTTTAACATTTATGCAACTATTTATGAAGACTTGTGTTGTACCCGTAATCTAAAAAGGCATGTACCTGGTACTGCAATAGATGTCTGTATTGTGTTACTCTTTTCTGTATTAAGTTCAGTATTAATATCTTGAAACCTAAATGCTGGTTTCAGAAATAATGTAAAAACAAAACAAAAACAAATGTGTATCTATATAGGCACTTATGCTTTCAGTTTGTCATTGTTCTTTTTTTCCGTAACTATACCAAAGTTAACCGTGCTCTCTCTCTCTCTTTAAACGTGTTATAATTGTATCATGTTAAGTTATGAAAACCATGCTGAACCTAGAAATGGCTGTTTACATTGGTTCAACGTGGCTTTATTTATTAACGTTGTAAGAATTGTTTAGTGGTTATTACTGCATATCTAATTAACATTTCAAACATTTCTCTTTTCAAGCTGTGCTCAAAGTGGTGATTGCCGTGTACGTTTGTTAGGCTTTTTAAGTTATGTATATAGATATGTGTTGCAATTTATCAGCATATTGGTTTAACTTATGATGAACTTGGACAACATCCTTGCCAAGCCTTTGGTCTGACAAACTGTCCAGAACTTGTATCAATATTACAATAATTGTAACAAGGAAGTTGCAACACTATTACACTGACCTTCATCGGAGAGCGACCTTGAGCGGTTTTCAGTGAGTGAATGAATCATTGTGTGTTTAAGCTGATGTTAAAGTGCCAGTCAGTCAATAGTTCTGGAGAGGCGAAGGAAGCAGCTGTTTTTTCTTTTTAAAGCTTGAAAAGGTTATGAAAATGTCCTGTTTATGTCAGAGAAGTGATCCAATGAATGAATCTGTTTGCCTGTACAGGCCCATTCCGTGTCCTCTTATTTATTCATGTGTAAAGCTGTACAGACATGGACAGACATGGGAACCTGGATGTAACCTCATCATATTTTATACATACAATGTCATTTTGAATGTTATGACTTATTTTTACTTTTGCATGTATATTTCTTTGTACAGAAAGTGTGTTGACACATTATGTGCTGTAAATATTTTATTTTGTCCTCAGTTATTTTGCCATTAAACGTATGGAACATAACCGTGGCATCGTTGCTTCTTTTTGTGTGTACAGTACACTTCCTGCTTAATACACTTTCATTTCAAGTCAATTGTGGGAAGCTTCAACTTTATTAGTTAAAAAACACCTTTGATGATGTACTGTGATAACAAATACGGAGAACCTTGCACCAATTGCACTGAGGTGTAAAGAGCATAGCAACACCTACTAGCTGGAAGAAATCTGAGGTAGATCTCTATCCATGATAAACAGCCATCAAACCAGCAACAAACTCATCTGTGATCTTATCTCAGGATGCAGATGTTGTGCACTCAACCTTAGTTGCAAAACAGGTTATATTATACTCCAGTACAAAAACACTCACTGACTGTTCTTTTGTCACTTTTACAGAAGTCCTACAACTCTGGTTGCAATTGTGTTTTTTAGGCTGATTATTACAGACTGCTGTGACTTAACTATGAAGAATGATGCCAGCTAAATCTCATCAGAGATAACAACTATGAATGAATGAATGAATGAATCGTTTAATGACCACGTGACCTAGGTCGGTGGAATTTGTTTTCGGTACAGCTCAATACAGCAGTGTCAAAAAAATAAATAAATAAAAAATAAACATACACACATTGCACATAACTATCACATGGACATGAACACACATAACCACAAGACAAAAACATATTTACAATCTCCCTCAAAGTGCATGTTGGCAACTACAGTAACTACAGAAGCTGTTCACATTCAAAAACCAAATAGTGGTCCTCTGTGGCTCAGTTGGTAGAGCATGAAGCTAACAACACATAGGTTGTGGGTTCGATTTCTGCTGGGACCATATAGTGATGTATACACTCAATGCAATGTAAATTGCTTTGGAGAAGCGTCAGCTAAATGGCATATATAAATGTTCTACATCCTCTGTCTCAGTGACCAAAACATTTGGTTTTAAATCTCCATAGCAGTGCAACCTAACATGGGATGTTTTCAATTAAGTTGTATTTTTGTTAACTAGACTTCACACATGGCATTACAGAAGATAATATAAGAAGAAAATGCTGTGAGTCATCATACCCAAAAGTATGGCCCTGTAACTACATTCACCTACAGGAAGACACCAAGATAAATAATGATATTGATTATTCTGATCACAAAGACCATTACTTTTTAGGATTCTCTCTCTAAGGACATTTGTTACCTATATACTTTTTAAGAAATCCTTTCTAAGAACTGAAACATTATTCGTCACCCATATTTGTATGACTCATACTAGACGTATGGTAATTGATACACATGAGTGAACTTTAAACTATGAAGGTAACTGTAGGGGTTTTAACTCTGCCAGAGACTTCTCTCCCTCTGTCTTTAATACTGAGAAATGAATAAGTGGTAAATCATCTATATTGTATCTCACTGTTGACTGTGGGGAACCCACACTAGAATCACACACACCAACACTCAAACACAATCTGACTTCACCACTAGGGGGCACATGGTAAAGGTGGAATAAGCCTCAGAGCCGTTAGACTTGATTCTTCTGAGTAATACCTTTCAAAGCATGCTGTGTATGTAATAGTGATTTAATCTGTAAGATACTACCCACATGCAGACTTTCAGACAACCACACACTGATCTTGAACCTTTATCTGCAGATAAGTATAAAGGATTTCCCATTTGGAATCGGAGGGGGAAATACACACACTCATTCCACAAAGATGATTATATCTAGAAAGGCTGTGAGACTTCATGGCCTAGCAAATAGGTCAGTATCTCATCAACTAAATACATTAGTGAGGTTGGAGTGATGGGGACGGCTGTGGTTCAAACCCCAGCTGGCCACGTGTCGAAGTGTCCTTGAGCGAGTCACTGAACCCCTAATTGCTCCAGGGTCGCCTTCTATGGCTCTGACCCTGTGCCTAGAGCATAAAATACATTTCGCTGTACTTTGTGTAATGACAAATGTTGAACCTTCTCTTCTTCTTCTTCTAGTGCAATATGAAAATACATTACTTTCCAGCAGTATAGCAAGACAGTAATTGATACTGTACATAACAAATGGTCCACTATTTTAAAGTAGAAGTTAACAGTGAGACTTAATTTAAACTCTTTGGAAACTGGGCCATTGCTTTCATGTAGTACTATACAGTATCTACTGTATGTTTGTGAATACAGTTGCTGGATGGTCTTTGGTCTATAACAATCTAAAAAAGATGTTAAAACACACCTGGACACCTCACTGCAGTGATACTCACAGCGGACATTGTGGGTAGGTTGTCAGTGATCATTTTGTTTATTTATAGAACGGTGGTCAAAGCTAGACATGCATATCTGCAACAAACACATCTGCATAACACACTGATAGTATGCACAGAATTAAGACCACTTAGGTATATAGCCTCTATATCTACTAAAGTAGCTGAATCTAAAGTACACAATTAAGTCATAGACAGTGGCAAAACTTTGTCTAATTGTCCCATTGTTGCACTGTCGATATATCTTTTTTACATTTAAAATTAATATTTTAAAAGACAATTAGCATGAAGAGTAGGTAGCTCATTATTGGTATCTGCCTTCTCTATAACCTCTCTATGATGGTGGAACCTTCATCCTGAGTCTAACATTCAGTCTGTGTTACGTCTCTCAGAAAAAGGACATCATTGACTCAAATCTAGACCACGTTGTTTCAGCTTTTACTTGTGGTTTACTGTTGGTGCGTGGCTCGGTATAGGTACTGCTGATGTCACTGCATCATCCTGTAAAACCTTGTGTTAAAGGGACCTTTTACTTCATCAGTCCACCATTAGAATGGTCTCATAATATAATTGGTTTGTGCGTACAAACCTCAGGTTGTGTGGCCTGCACCTGAGGGTCTGCACACAGACATGCCTATCAAGTGCTCAAACATGATGACAACACCAGGGGCCTCATTTATAGAAAGTACTTTAGATCAAATTTGATCTTACCCGTGTCGTACGTAGAAAACCACATCAACGTAGTGATTTATACAATGTCAACGTGAGTCAATTTGACCGTGGAAACGATCGTAGCTCTACGCCGAGTATTGACCTTGCGTACTCACATTACCTGCTGGTTATGCAGAGATATTACAGGCATGTGAGCCACACTGCCTATACTGTAATTCATACAAGTGGCTCGTAATAAAATGAACGATGTTGTTATCAGCCGAGAACATTTGTTTAATTCAAGATTTAAAGGGAACTGATGTCCCTTCAACATGCCTATAGTGCGTTCCACAACGGACCCAATCCCAAACAAAATATTCAATGAGTTGTGTTTAGAATCGAATGTTAACATACTTTTAGTGTATTTAAAGTCAATTACATATTACCCAGCATTCCCATCTCAAGGGCACCTTTCTACAATGCTTTTTTGGATTCAATGCTCACTTTGAGATTGGATTATGTATTAACAGTGAGTACGTATACTTTGATTGTTGCTATCCAAGATAAGGTATGCACTATATACAAGTCAGAAGCCTATGGGCCTCTTGGCTTGGCAGTTGACCTGCTGCAAGAGTTACATGTCATGTCCTCCTCAACCTCAATGGGACTTTAATAAAGGTGAATATTTAAAAAGAATATTAAAAGTACATTGTGTAAATACCAATGTGTTTTCTATCTAATGTAATTGTACTGTTAGTATATACAGAACTATGCTAGTGACACATCATTCATTATTTATTATAATATTATAATTCCATTATAATATACTTCATACTCTTAGAAAGTCACTTTAAATATGACAAAAATAACATTCTAAGTGTTTTGAAAGTACAGTACATTTCAAATAACCTTATTAAAAGTATACTTAAATATAAATTAGGAGAATTGGATAGACAGTGGTATTTATCCTTGAAATGATGCAATGATGAGATGGACAATGTTATGGATCTGTTATACAATCAACATGACATGACTGTTCTGCAAGCTCCATATTTTGCTTTCAGAAGGACATTAAAAAAAGAACAAACAAAAAAACAGGAAACAAAAATGAAGTGTGATTTTGAGTGTGGACACCGCCAATGGTGTTGCCCTGCTGAATGTGCAGTGTGGAAAACAAACTGTCTGAATACTGGTCACAGCAACTCACAAGATATGCATGTTGTCTCTGTTTACACTGTGTGTGTGGTGTGTGCATATCTTCGTTAGATGTCAATGTAGGACACATCATTTGAAAGCTTACGATCTGCACTTTAATAATATGGAGATAACAGAAAAGTGACCAAGCATACTTGAGGACTTTTTAACCAGATCCTGTCTGTGACATATTTCTTAAACACTTCCTGAACTTTTCTCCCACAAAAGCGTAGATGACTGGGTTTATACAGCAGTGAGCCAGTGCAATGGACTCCGTCAGATGTGTCGACCTGCAGTGAAACCTCACAGTCGCTGTTATTGATATCAAACATCTGCAGGGTCTTGAGGAAGACCACTGTAGAGTGGAATTTTACTGCGAACCGTTTCCGTCTATTACATATGGCAGAGATTTCTAGTTAATGTTTACTTCGTGGCAAAACACGTCTAATGTAGATCATCTGACTCCAATTAATTATGCATAGAAATGTTGGTGTTAGAAAAGTCGGTGCTTATTAGGACAACAAGGTCATGTCAAATAGAATGAATCAATGAGGCTTTAATATAATACATATCTAGTACAAGGCAAATACTTAATAGAAAAAAGTTACATTCTAGTAGCCTATAGAGAATAGAGCGAGACAGTGAGAGATGAGCAATGATCATTACAACACACTGACACTTACATACTTACAACATGAAAACAAACACAACAGCACCCAGGAACAAAGGTGACCTCACCCACAGAACCCTAAGAACTACCACAAACTATTCTCACACCTCAACCTTTATACCATCTTGAATACCACAGTATTGAAACCAGGAGCCATTGATAAGAACCAGCCAATCATCATTCACCTCATTGAACTCAACTCATGACATCACAGATTTGACTCCTCAAGACATTCCCCTCTGGGGGGTGGTACATTTGACTTCAGAGAATTGACCCTTCTACACCACTATGTTGTAAGGCACCCAGCAGACTACAAACACACACGATGGCCAGGATCAGTTTCATTGCACTGTACTTTTTCCTTGACCTCTGTAGATTTAGGTTAGATTAGATTAGATTCAACTCTATTGATTGTCATTGCAGAGTACAAGTACCAGACAACACAATGCAGTTTAGCATCTAACCAGAAGTGCAAATAGTAGTATAAAACATGATAGTGACATGTGACATAGATAGTGACAGATAGATGACAAGTAGGTAGTTAGAGAGAGAGAGATGCAAGAGATGGATGTACAGCTATGGTAGCTATATACAGTAGGCCTATGGTGTATACAGATGTATACATATATATGTATAATAAAGGTATATACAAACGTGCAAAAATATGGTATGTGCAAAGGTAGTATGTGTAACACGGCAAGCATGCTGATGTAACAGTACCCCATGACGGAGGGAGAGTTTCCCAGAGACCCCAGCGCAAAGAGGAGGGGGTACAACAGTAGTGTACAACAGTACAATAGTACTGTGCATTATAACACTACGTGAGCTTAGAATTATACGGTTCTATCTCCGTTTAGGGTAGTTCAGAGATATTGAGTGTCAATTTTTTTACATTCCATTATGTTTTGTGAGATGGAACCTTTGTATTTTATTAATTACTAACTGTTGTGAAGGCCCACAGTTTAGAGCCAGTTTAGTTTCCCCAAACCAGCCCTATTTTGCCCCAGTTATTTCCTTTGTTATTTTCTATACTATTCATATACGTTTCGTGAAGTGTATGTATTGTTATTGTAATGTTTATGTATATGTTTGATGACGTGGTATATCCGGGGTGTGTCCGTGACCCGGATGCTAGGTTCGGTGGTGTATATATAGGAACGGAAGTGCTCAGTGTGTCAGTGTGTGATGAGAATCAGAACGAGAGAGACCAAACGAGAGAGAGTAACGAGAAGTCAATCTAAGATGGCGGATTCAGTAACACGCACACCGTGCAGCAGCTGAAGACGCCAGGAAAGTGATTATTGCGTTTACCACTGTAGCCCAGTTTAGTTGTGTCCCCGTTAGACAGCCTTGCCAGCAGCCGGCTGTTAACGTTGGACCACGCGAGACGCCAAACTGGACAGAATCGTCGCCTCCACGAGCGGACTGCGACCGAACGCTGACTCCATCGGAGCTTCGACGTGGACCACCGGACCTGGGCCCTTCACCTCGTCGTGGACCACGAAGAAGGCCCTTTCCCTCCGCGTTGCTACGTCACCCCCCCCCTTTTGTCTGCTACCTTCCTCGACGCACATGCCATCCGACCAGGCCTCAACGCGCACCACAGTCCGGGACTATAAGCCTGTTCAGGCCAGATACTATGAGTGAGTGAGTGTGTGTGTGGCCGGCGGGGAGGGAGTGTATATATCGGGGGATGTATACATCAGTTATGTAAATAAATGTGTTTGTTCATATGTGATACCGTTACCGTGTGTTAGTTGTTTGTATGCTAATGCTAATTCCAAGGCTAATGCTAATGCTAATTCCAAGGCTAATGCTAATGCTAATTCCAAGGCTAATGCTAATGCTAATTCCAATGTTAATGCTAATGCTAATTCCCATGCTAATGCTAACGATAGTAACTGCTAGTCTAACGGTTTGCTGGCGCCCCCTGCCTGTATCCTCCTACACTGCCTATTTAGCTTAGAGTTAGTTAGATAACCAGCCCCTTCCTAAATTCTACAGTCCTTTTAGCTACTCCCTGGTTACAATTGGTCCTTCGAGCCGGATAGGTAGTGTAGTGATAGCATGGCTGAGCGCAGCCAACCAGACCAGACAGTTACCCCCCCTTCTCCGCCCCCTGAGCCAGAGCCACGACCACAGAGAGTCCCGCGGTTGCCTCCGAGGTTACAGGAGTATGAGCTTGAGCTCGAAAGCTCACTGAGTGGTAGCGAGGAGCGCACTCCACGGGATACAGTGGTCGGAGAGGCCGAGGTGTCCGCCGGCGCGCGGGTGGCTAGCACTGAGACAGCCCTCAAAGAGCACCAGCCTGAGGATGAGATGGCAGAACCGCAGGGTTTTGCCGTGGAAACGGAAGAGCAGGAAGGAGAGGCCCGGTCCGACAGCGCCTGCGGGCGGAAGAGGGAGGGCCTCAGCCTTAACGATCTGCCTCCCAGTACGGCGCGCTCGAGACCTAGCTCCTGCCGCTCAGTGGCTTCCTCCCGGTCCAGGGTTTCCGTGGGCAGTTCTGCCTCTGGGGCGGATAGCCTGCACTCCAGAGGGAGTAGTGCCGCGCTGTCCGAATGTATGCGCCAACAGGCCGAGGTGGCGTTAGAGCGAGAACGCCTCCAGTTCGAGCGTGAACGAGAGAGGGAACGCATCCATTTCGAGCGCGAGCGCCTCCAGATGGAGGCGGCGGAGAGACAGCGCCAGGAGGCGCTAGAACGTGAACGCTTCCAGATGAACGGAGCGGAACGCGCGGCGGAGAGACAGCGCCAGGAGGCGCTAGAACGTGAACGCTTCCAGATGGACGGAGCGGAACGCGCGGCGGAGAGACAGCGCCAGGAGGCGCTAGAACGTGAACGCTTCCAGATGGAGCGCGACCGCCTCCAGATGGAGAGAGAGCAACTGCACGCGGAGAAGATGGAGGAAGTGATGCAGACCATGCGCGACGTGTGCATCAGCAGAGCTCCGTCGGCCCGTAGCTCCAGAGCATCATCCGCACGGCCCTCTCGAGTGCCATCTCCTGAACCCCCCGCCGATGGCTCCATGACCCCCGCCATGACTGTCCAACTACAGGCCCAGCTGACCACCTGGAAGGAAGAGGACCAGGGACCCGACCGCTACGCGGCCCAGAGGGAGCCAGCGTCGCTGCCCGGGAGGGGAGCCATCCCCCAAGAGCGTAGCACACCCCTAGGTCCTCCAGTGCACCGAAATGCATGCAGGCCGGACACCCAGACCGTCACTCCAGCCCCGATCATCCACTACAGGATGTTTCCCCAGGTGGAGGGACCCAAGTTCCCCTTCTTCAAGGACGAGGACAGGAGCCAGTATGTGGAGCTACGCATCTGCCTAGACACGCTCTTGGACGACTCCTGCTCAGAGTCCTACAAATATGCGATTCTCCTTCAGCATGTGAGGAACCCCAGAGCCCACAACATGGTTCTGGCCCATGCCTCCGCACCGACACCTTACACCAGAGCGCTCGCCGACTTGGATGCCCGCTACGGTCGTCCCTGGAACCACGCCCTTGCTGAACTGCAAGCCCTCGAACAGCAGGCCCCCATCAAGGATGAACGGGCGCTGGATGACTTCGCGCTCCGCGTGCACACCTTGGTTGGAATGCTGAAGACGCAGGGCCCAGCTGGCGCCAGCGAGATCAACAGCACCTCCAACGTAGAGCGGCTGCTCCGCAAGATCCCACGCTTCCGGCAGGAGAGGTTCCGGCGACAGCAGCGCGTTCGTAACCCCGGGAAGTTGGGTCTGAGCATGGCTGCCTTCGCGGAGTTCCTACTGGAGGAAGTGCATGACACCAACGTAGACGCCATGGGTTACGCTGAGCCGAAGAAGGAGAGGGAGAAGGGAGACCGCTGGGACAGGCCGAGCTCGAACAGAGGACGCCCAGTAGGAGTGCTGCACACGGAGGAGGAGCCTCGGAGAGAGAGGAAAGCCCGACCTGAGGGAAAGGATTCCTCTCAACCCCCTCAAAGGGGACGGAGAGGTCCACCGCCATGTCCGTACTGCACCAGCGAGCACTGGTTCAATGAGTGCAGTGACTTCAACAACCTGAGTACCGAGGCCAAGCAGAGGTGGCTCGAGGAGAACAAGAGGTGCTGGAACTGTGGGCGCGACCATCTGGCTAAGAACTGCACCTTGAGGAGGAAGTGCAATCGCTGTGAGGAGGTCCACCTCAACATTCTACACGAGGTCTCCCTCGCCAGGTCCACGGAGGGCACCAGAAGCCCTAGGTCCGGTAGCGCACCGGAAGAGGCAACACCTGTCTACTACCTAGACCCAGCCCGGAGCAGCGGCTCCAAGGTCCTACTGAAGGTGGTGAAGGTCCGACTTCACCACAACAACGCTGTGTACGACACGTACGCCGTTCTAGACGACGGGTCGGAACGGACCATCCTTCTCCAGGGGGCAGTGCGCCAGTTGGGGCTCCAAGGGACTGCGGAGAAGCTGACTCTGCGCACGATACGTCGCGACCTTAAAGAGGTCACCGGGGCGAGAATCAACTTCTCTATCTCCCCGGCGGGGCGGCCGTCGGACAGATATCGGCTTCGGAATGTCTTCACCGCAGACCAGCTAGCGCTCTCCCGCTACGACTACCCCCTGGAGAGATTACGCGCAAGATATTCCCACCTACGGCGAGTAGACCTACATCCGATAGAAGGAGCGGAGCCAACCCTTCTCATCGGCTCGGACAACGCTGAACTGATCGTGTCGCTCCGTCCTCCGCTGAGAGGACCACGAGGCTGCCCGATGGCTGTTAAGACTGCGCTTGGGTGGGCCCTCCAAGGCGCTACCGAGGGGAGAGATAGAGACGGGAGAGCTACGTCATCCCTCCATGTCCGAACCGAAGAAGCAAACCAACCAACCGGACCGCCTGGAGTGGAATCTATTGCTGCCAGTGCACCTGGAACAGTTAGTACCACAAATGGTTCACCACAGGATGACCAACCAAAGAAGAAGCCTCTGTGGACAGAGCATAAGTCTCTGGATGGGAAGACCTACTTCTACAACACAGAGACTAAACAGTCCTCATGGGAGAAACCAGACGACCTGAAATCTCCTGCTGAGCAAATGTTGTCTAAGTGCCCGTGGAAGGAGTACAAGTCTGACACGGGAAAGCCTTACTACTACAACTCCCAGACTAAGGAGTCCCGGTGGACCAAGCCCAAAGAGCTGGAAGATCTGGAAGCGATGATCAAAGCGGAGGAGAATGGGACGGTAGACGCTGCAGCTCCTGGCACCGCCCCCGTCCCCACTCTTCAGGTTGATCCTGCTGCTACCATGGCGACCATGATGGACATGGAGGCCATGGCGGCAACAGCTGTTGCCGAGGAACACCTGCAGGTGGCCATGCACCCTCACGTGGCCGAGGTCAGCATTGACGCACCCGTCAACTCCGTCGAGTACACGTCAGCCATGGAAGTCTCAGCCAGTATTGTAGACGCCTCCAAGGAGGAAAGGCCGGAGTTGGCGAAGAAAACGTACAAGTGGAACCCAAAAGAGGAGGCCAAGCAGGCCTTCAAAGAGCTTCTGAAGGAGAAGGGTGTTTCATCCAACGCGTCATGGGAGCAAGCCATGAGAATGATCATCAACGACCCACGCTACAGCGCCCTGCCCAAGCTGAGTGAGAAGAAGCAAGCGTTTAAGGCCTACAAGGCTAAGAAGGAGAAGGAACAAGCCAAGCAGCTCAGGAAGAGGAACTGGGAGGCGCTGAAGAGCATTCTGGACAACATGGCCAACGTCACCTACCGCACCACCTGGTCCGAGGCCCAGCAGTACCTGCTGGACAACCCCACCTTCGCTGAGTACGAGGAGCTGCAGAACATGGACAAGGAAGACGCTCTGATCTGCTTCGAGGAGCACATCCGCGCCCTGGAGAAGGAGGAGAAGCAGAAGACTCTGCTGAGGGAGAGAGACAACTTGTCCGAAGGTGCCGTGGTACTGGTGATCGACCAGTCCCTTCCACGCGCCGCCTGGCAGACAGGCAGAGTGACCAAGGTCCTGCCGGGTCCGGATGGAAGGGTGCGGACGGCCATCGTGGACGTTGGTGGTCGCACTTACACCCGACCTGTGGCACGCCTGATTGAGCTCCCTCAAAGTACGAAGGACACTATCACCTCCTACCTCACGCTGCTAGAGCAGCCTAGCCAGTGTGCCTTCCCTAGTTAACTGAAACCGAGGGTTTCATGGGGCGGCTGTTGTGAAGGCCCACAGTTTAGAGCCAGTTTAGTTTCCCCAAACCAGCCCTATTTTGCCCCAGTTATTTCCTTTGTTATTTTCTATACTATTCATATACGTTTCGTGAAGTGTATGTATTGTTATTGTAATGTTTATGTATATGTTTGATGACGTGGTATATCCGGGGTGTGTCCGTGACCCGGATGCTAGGTTCGGTGGTGTATATATAGGAACGGAAGTGCTCAGTGTGTCAGTGTGTGATGAGAATCAGAACGAGAGAGACCAAACGAGAGAGAGTAACGAGAAGTCAATCTAAGATGGCGGATTCAGTAACACGCACACCGTGCAGCAGCTGAAGACGCCAGGAAAGTGATTATTGCGTTTACCACTGTAGCCCAGTTTAGTTGTGTCCCCGTTAGACAGCCTTGCCAGCAGCCGGCTGTTAACGTTGGACCACGCGAGACGCCAAACTGGACAGAATCGTCGCCTCCACGAGCGGACTGCGACCGAACGCTGACTCCATCGGAGCTTCGACGTGGACCACCGGACCTGGGCCCTTCACCTCGTCGTGGACCACGAAGAAGGCCCTTTCCCTCCGCGTTGCTACGTCACCCCCCCCCTTTTGTCTGCTACCTTCCTCGACGCACATGCCATCCGACCAGGCCTCAACGCGCACCACAGTCCGGGACTATAAGCCTGTTCAGGCCAGATACTATGAGTGAGTGAGTGTGTGTGTGGCCGGCGGGGAGGGAGTGTATATATCGGGGGATGTATACATCAGTTATGTAAATAAATGTGTTTGTTCATATGTGATACCGTTACCGTGTGTTAGTTGTTTGTATGCTAATGCTAATTCCAAGGCTAATGCTAATGCTAATTCCAAGGCTAATGCTAATGCTAATTCCAAGGCTAATGCTAATGCTAATTCCAATGTTAATGCTAATGCTAATTCCCATGCTAATGCTAACGATAGTAACTGCTAGTCTAACGGTTTGCTGGCGCCCCCTGCCTGTATCCTCCTACACTGCCTATTTAGCTTAGAGTTAGTTAGATAACCAGCCCCTTCCTAAATTCTACAGTCCTTTTAGCTACTCCCTGGTTACACTAACTAAAAAATTGAAACATTTTAAAAATAACACCACACAGGCATTAATAAACACCTAATGGATCAGATTTTGACAGAAATTGAGATAGAACCTTATAATTCTAACGTCACGACTAGAGGATCCAGCAATGGGAAGCTTGTTCTGCCTCTTTCGAGAACTAATGCTTTACGGAGAACGTTTATTTATAGATCATCTGGAATAACCTGCCAACAAACCTCTGCTGCATTTATAGTAAAACACATTTTTTAAAAAGAAAGAATCTTAACCCTCTATGGCACGCATTATGAATCCAGTTGGGAAAAAAATGTTTGGAGTGTTTTTTTGTCTTAGAATAGACCAAATAAACATAATCTAAAGACATTTTCAATAAAGATTTTTTGGGGGGTACTTTTTGGTGTGCGTTGCCTTGAGGCAACACTGTGCCATAATGGTCAGTCAAAGTCAGTCAAAGTCAGCTTTATTGTTAATCTAATATATGTACAGACATACAGAGGGCTGAAATTGCATTTCCCTCTCATGCACGGTGCATAGTAAACAAAAACAATAAATAACAATATAATACGACAAGATTAGACATAACTATCTATACAAAACATACTAGATAAAAGATTTTAAATGTGCGGTACAATGTACAGGGGTGGAATACAATAGACAATAGTGCAATAGTGCAATAGTGGTAATTGGCTCAGTATAATAGAGTAAAGTGGCTAAAGTACATGCATGTAAGTAATGGTAAGTAATGGCATGGAGAGTGCCCCCGAGAGGCGCCCGAGAGGTGCCCCAAGAGAGGCACGCCTGCCCCCTGACAGGTGCGCCTGACCAGTGTCATGGTGTCATGGTGAATCCATAATGGTACGGTGTTGCCTCAAGGCAACATTTGCAACTTACCATAATGGTACGGTGTTGCCTCAAGGCAACATTTGCATTTTAACAAGTTTCCATTACTTAATTAGCAAATAAAGTAAATTAAACTATTAGAAAGTAAGCTTTACTTACCTATTATTGTGAATAATTTTTTTTCAAGGTTGAAAAAGGCCAGGAAAATATGTTTTTAATCGATTTTTGTGGACAGAAATGTCTAAGCTAATTCTTGTGGGAAGGTCTGGAAGAAAGGGATGCTGCATGGCCTCCAGAGAGACATGTGACAAATTCAAACACTGCTATTGGTTCCTTATGGTCCTGCCTATTTTTCTAAGTATTGCATCATAACTGGGGATGCATTGTGTGAATGTAAAAGGCCAATAATGGGTATGTTGCCTAGAGGCAACAAGGTGCCATAGAGGGTTAAATCCTGCTTCACTGGTTGTGCTGTTTTGTAAGGTGTGTTTTGTCTTACATGTCATTTTCGGCAAATACATATTACTGAACGGGCCTACCGGGCCCAGGCCCAGGGGCCACAGAGATCAGGGGGCCCTTTGCATTTCTTGTCGCAGGGATGCTGGTAGAAAATGTCCTACTGTAACTGGGACAAATGAGATTCCTTATATGAACGTAAAAAAACTATTTTGAATATACTTTTGAATATACTATTTTGAACAATTTTATAGGGGCCCACGTCTTGCAAAAAAAGAGAAGCTTGTGTGGGCTACATAGTTTCTATAGCCTACTCAGATTCTAATGCGAATACAGGCTACATTCCCATTATTAATGAGTAGGCTATAGAAACTAGACACTAGAGGGCGCCATTAAAGTTTGTGTACTGGGGACAGGTCACGAGGTCACACTGGTGCAGGTCGCGAGGTCAATGTCATTAACAATGAACTTGAGACTGACAACGCACAGGTAAAATGGAGCACCGTCACACATTAAGTGGAGCAGCTAAACGAAAGATAAAAAAAAGAAAAAGAAGCAAAACAATCTGATATTTTACATCATGTTCCTCGAATTTCAAATGTTTTCAAGAATATTAAAACAAATGAAGAGAACAACATTAGGGTTGCGGGGGAGGCTGACGAGCCCATCGTGGGAGATGAGCAACAGCCAGAGCCAGTCAGCAGCACTGCTAGTGCTAGCGCGAATGCTGCACCACCAGGGCAACTGTTGGCGCTGGCGAGTGAGGAAGAGGTGCAGGCCGGTGCTCAAGAGGCCAAACGGCAACGCGTGTCGCCTCCGCCGCCTGGTTTGAGGCTTGGTTTGAAACCGTAACTGACCCAAGCTTTGTGGGAGATCACTCAAAGTAAGCGGGCCAAGGTGGCCGGTTCTAATTGACAGAGGAGTTAAAGTGTTCCAGAATCGGCGTGCAAATGATCTAGCGTCTGTAAGGGATAGTGGGGGATTGGTGGCAAATCCAGAGTATTAACAAATGAACAGCTGAAATGCATTTTTTGCCCAATGGCCAAGTGGTTGACAGAGAGTGGATTACGTATTCCCCATCCACAGGAAATATGTATTGTTTTGCATGCAAGCTGTTGTCCACTAAGTCACATGCTGCATTCGTTACTGGCTATTGTGACTGTCTGGAAACACCCAGAGCGAATCGGCGAGCACGAGAGAAGTGAAGAACATCGAGCCTGCATGCTTGCCCTGCATCAGAGAATCACATGTGCCACCGTGGACGCCGACCTTATGAAGCAAATCGATGTTGAGAGGCAATATTGGAGAGAGGTGCTTAGGAGAGTTGTCTCCGTCATCGAGTTCTTAGGGGAGAGGGGTCTCGCATTTAGGGGGCGTGATGAATTGCTAGATTCCCCACACAATGGAAACTACTTGGGCATCTTAGAATTGTTTTCACAATTATGACCCGTTCTTGGCTGAGCATATAAGAAAGTTTGGACAAAAGGGAAGGGGCAGTGTTTCATATTTATCCTCAACAATTTGCGAACAATGTATAGAACAAATGGGAGAGAAAACTAAACAAGCCATTACAAAGGAATTACATGATGCTAAGTATTTCTCTGTAATAGTCGACTCGACGCCCGATTTATCCCATGTAGATCAGCTTACCTTTATATTCAGATTTGTGAGCAAAACAGGCCATGAAGTGGAACGCTTTCTAGGATTTGAAAGTTCACAGAAATATGAGCAAATGCCCTCAATTGCAATGTCACCATAGCTTTCAAATATTGCCTGTATTCATACATTCTGTAACACATTATGTTTATTTTACAGATAAACGGTTCAGTTATTTGTTGAGAGGTAGCAGTTTGATGTCTGTATTTGCTTAAATAAATCATTACATCTCTACAGTCATTATTATCCTTCATTCTCTAAAACAATATCTGTCTTAAAATCTATAAATAATTTCAACTTCATAATCTACCATACTTCTCTACATATCGCTACAGTACAAAATAACAGTGGTTTCCCTTCATTGCAAGTCAGCTGGCTCTGCAGAGTCTCCCTTTTCAATAATAATATACGCAAAATCACTATACGAAACCCTACAATGATGAACAACAAACATTTAAAAACACACAAGTGAAAGTCCAGCTTTGACAAATGCATTGTGCGTGCCGCTTTGCGACCTAGGAGTTGTCAAATGGCCGACTCCTCAAATCGGAATGTACCGGACTCTATATTAGCAAATGTCAGAGCACTTCGCTTGGCTACATCGGGTAAAGGCTTCAATAAGACACTGTGGATAGCCTGGCTACGATTTGTTAAAAGGGCATTTTACTTGCTGCACCCATGGTGGTAAGAGTACGGTTTGATTCCAATAGATAACTAGAGCATCCGGTTCCCTTGGTATCACAGTAGTGGAGTATCTGTGCTGCCTACTGTTGCTGCATTCGTAAATTCGCTCTGGAAATCTGATATGCACTCATGGAATGCCTCTTGTCCAAGCAAATTACCCCCTTTATGATGTTGAACCCAGTGTGCGCTTCGGTGCTCTCAGAGTGAATTTACGAACGCACCCTGAGTATAGTCCCATGAGATATGACGCAGGACGGTTGAGTGTCTTCTTCCCAAATCCTGTCAGGTCAAGCAGGTGCCATGCTACTACAGTAGGTGCCATGCTTCACCACCCAGGATGATGGACTGTGTTGCTGGTCAACAAGCCATGAATAGCCTCCTCAAAAAAGGGAGGCTGGTGGAGGCAGGAATCAGAGGACAAGCTCATTGTAATGCATGAAATGGAAAGAGGAATGGTATACAACACAGGAATGGTATCAAACACGTCTTTTAGGGGTGTGGGTGGAGGGGGTTGGTATCAAACATGTGTTCGATACCACTCCTCATTCCATACCATACACCACTCCTCATTCCATACATTACCATTTCCTCATTATTTCTACTTCTACCAGCCTCCCCTGCTCCTCAACCACAACTTGAAGTCTGAGTTCAAACTGAATTGATACAACTCGAGTTTTTAGAAAAACCAATGCCAGTGTGCCTCAATGCAAGTTCACATCTATAGTCCAGTGGAAAGTTGGATTCATGTACCTTCTTATCGAGACCTGAATGGGCATTGAGAAACCCATAGAAAGTTTCAGTAGGCTCTATATTCCTCTGTTAAAGCCTCAATGGATTCACACATGTACCATTATACCACCAACAACACACTCTGAAGCTGTTGAATTTACACTCTTGGGACTGCAGTACCATTCCAGATACACAAACAGACAGAGAGAGAGAGACACACAAACAATTCTAAAACCCACAAAGAGACCGTCCCCCAATTCTGTAACACCATGCATCAAATCTGACCCCGCCCCCAAAACCATGCCTGGCTGCAAGGGGAGAGTTATAAGCTGAGCTTTGTGGGATGTCTCAGGAGAAACAGTACAGGGGGGTAGTAGATGTCTCAGGAGAAACAGTACAGGGGGGTAGTAGATGTCTCAGGAGAAACAGTACAGGGGGGTAGTAGATATCTCAGGAGAAACAGTACAGGGGGGTAGTATGTCTCAGGAGAAACAGTACAGGGGGGTAGTAGATGTCTCAGGAGAAACAGTACAGGGGGGTAGTAGATGTCTCAGGAGAAACAGTACAGGGGGGTAGTAGATATCTCAGGAGAAACAGTACAGGGGGGTAGTAGATGTATCAGGAGGGACAGTTAAGGTTGTACCCTGAAGAGATGGGTCTTCAGTCTCCGGTGGAAGATTGGGAGTGATTCAATTAAGTTTTATTTTTGTTCACTAGACTTCACACATAACATTACAGAAGATAATAAATCAATATAAGAAGAAAATGCTGTGAGTCATCATACCCACAAGTATGGCCCTGTAACTACATTCACCTACAGGAAGACACCAAGATAAATAATGATTTTGATTATTCTGATCACAAAGACCATTACTTTTTAGGATTCTCTCTCTATGGACATTTGTTACCTATACTTTTTAAGAAATTATTTCTAAGAACTGAAACATTATTCGTCACCCATATTTGTATGACTCATACTAGACGTATGGTAATTGATACACATGAGTGAACTTTAAACTATGAAGGTAACTGTAGGGGTTTTAACTCTGCCAGAGACTTCTCTCCCTCTGTCTTTAATACTGAGAAATGCATAAGTGGTAAATAATCTGATCTAATCAGAAGCAGAGGAACAGGGGAACATGTACTTTAGTAGCCATGCTGCACATCTCAACAACCACAATGCATTGCGAGTAGCATAATAGATATAAACATTCCTTATGTTAGAAAGCACCCTTATAGGGGGCGGCTGTGGCGCAGGAGGTAGAGCCGCCGTCTAATGATCACAAGGTTGGCAGATTGGCGGGTCGAGCCCTGGCTACATGGCCACATGTCGAAGTGTCCTTGGGCAAGACACTGAACCCCAAAATTGCTCCCAGTGAGCGGGCCAGCGCCTTGCATGGCAGCTTGTCGCCATTGGTGTGTGAATGGGTGAATGAGAGTCTGTTGTAAAGCGCTTTGGAGCAGCAAAAAAAGGGTGTTTACCATTTATAGAATGGAATTACAGCAGGTAAACCACACGAATGCATTATACAGTAATCTAATGTAATAATGAAATAATTAATGCAACGCAATGGAATGAATGTATAAAGGTATGGATGGACACAACAATGGTGCATGGTCACAGTTGCTGTTCACAGAGCTGTAGACCTCTCATCCACACTGGTGGTCTGTGAGTAGACAGACCCAGTGGCTCTGTCCTGGGGCAGGTGGGTCGTCACGAGCTGACACACACTGCACGGTGCTCTGTTCAGCAGTCTTCTGAGGTGTCTTCTGAACTTCTGCCCTACAAACTCATAGATGACGGGGTTGAGGCAGCTGTGGAAGTAGGCGATGGCCTCTGTGGCCTGCAGCGCAACACTGATGGATTTGCTGGTCGCACAGCTTGAGTAGATGCCCCATAACTCCAAGGCCTTGAAAAATGCAGCCACATTGTACGGAATCCAACAGCAGAAAAATCAGTAGTTTTCCACTTCTGGCTGCTTTCATCGTAGTCAGGGGCACAAAATGTTTCATGGTCGTATGTCTGTGCTTTAAGATACAGTACCTCTGGTAATGAGGCCAGGAGACCAGCTACCCAGATCATGATGGATGCGACAAGCCCGTAAGTGCGTATTCTGGCTCTAATGGCAAACACAGCATGGACTATGGCCAGGTACCTATCTACACTCATCAGGGTTACGAAGAAGATCCCACTGTAGAAGCCAACATGATAGGCAGAGAGGACGGCTTTGCACATGAAGTCACCAAACACCCACTGGTCCCTGGCATGGTGAGCCAGGAAGGGGAGGGAACAGAGCAGGAGCATGTCAGAGACGGCCAGGTTCAGCAGACACACGTCCGTCATGCTACGCAGTCTCACCCCCACCAGGATGACCCAGAGAACTAGAGAGTTTCCCAGAGACCCCAGCACAAAGAACAGGGAGTACAACACAGGCAGAAATCGAGCTCCATGTTGTTCATAATCGCAATGTCCATTGTTGGTGGAATTGTCATAATAATCATAATTATCATAATTTTCAGTGGTTTCTCCATAGGTTCCTGTAGTATTTAAGCTGCAGAAGATACACAGTTGAGCATTAGCATAAGAAATGATGAATTAGTATTTATAGTGCAGTGATATCCCCAGTATGTCATAATGATGATCTGATACGCTGGTGATTCATAAGGATTGTGATCAGGATATTGCATCAGCGGCCTTCCCATACTGCAGTGTATGGGAACCATAATGATGTTAGTTCATGACATAATGGGATTTTCTAAAAGAAGCAGGTGGGTACCCTATTGTTTCCATGCTACAACACTCATTTCATTTTTATAGGCCTCATTCTGATTTTAATGATGAATACATTAGTGAAAAAATATATAATTATTCAAATATATTGAGAGAAAGGCCTCACCTTGCCATGTTGTGAGCTGGATAGTCAGTGGTATTCATCCTTGAAATTCTGCAATGATGAGATGGTAAATAACAGTAAATGGATCTGTTATGACAGCTCAACAGATGTGCATGACTGTATTGTTTCCATTGCAATATGGATGCCGAAGCCTGCAGAGATAGATTTTAATGAACCATTGAAATGACGCAAATTTGCGAAACTCTCCCCACCCCTAACCCATTTTAAGTCGGGACTGAGCTGTTTATGAGCCGTTCAACACTAGGTCTTTGGTTTGCCATTTCCTGGGGCACTGTCGAAGTATTTGATGTGTATTTGTGTGCGTGTGCTTGTGGGTAGACCACAGCTGCAGACTTGTGGACCATAGCCTACCGGATGTATAGTATGCCCTGTATCTGAGGGTCTGCATGCAAACGTGCCTAATGAGTGCTCAAATATAATGACAACTCCATGTTTTGCCTTGCAAGATTGTTCTTCATAATCTTAGCCATCTGGTATGACATGCTACTATGCATAGTTGTTGTTGATACAGTGAACCAAAATCCAATTATTATGTTATTATAACCTTCTGTACCACCAATTTCACATGAAATGTAACTGAGAGCATTTGTATTACTGCTGAATATAATGTATTGAGGGCTTTTCAATGGGACTGGCATTGGAATACACACTTGTATCAACGGCCACTTCCTATGTTTAATGTGGTTGTCATTGTATGTTGGTTGCAGACATAAAACATGAGGGAAATAGTTAAAAGTTCCATGTGAAGATGGTTGTTGTGTAGCTGAAGCTAGTAAGTATTAGCAATCAGACACAGAAGCAGAGGAACAGGGGAATAGGTACTTTAGTAGCCATGCTGTTGTTCGATTCTAGTAGGGTTAAATGCTATATTCTAATCAGCCTGGTTGTAAAGCAGGCCATGCTAACCCATCGCTAGTTCAAACAGACCGTAGTAGACTTTAAACAACAAAGAGACACGGATTCAATCATGATTATTATTTACTTGCAAGGAGGATGAATCTAAAGGCCTCTCCTGCGAGAGACCCCCAGATTCACACTAATCTCTCCTCCTGAGAGCCAGTCTTTTATTCTCATACAGAATGGAAAGGAGGAGGCAGTTTGTGATCCTATCAGTCACCTAGATGGTCAAGAGGGCCGTCCCCTGTGATGTCACTATGGCCTTAAGTCAGGGGGCTATTGCACAACATTGCACAACACTCAGGGGGCTATTGCACAACATTGCACAACACTCCCCTACAGCATATATACAGGCCCCTATCATATACAATCTATGCATCGAAGTGGACGCCCAGCTGGGACTGAAGATAAGGAGTGGACAATGGGTGAGGAAAAGTTCATACACAGAGCCCAGAGTACAGGCTGTACAAAGTTCACACAGTAATACACAGAGCCCAGAGTACAGGCTGTACAAAGTTCACACAGTGATACACAGAATTATACAGAGTATCCTCTTTACAACATTTAACATTATGAAAACATCGTCTTAACCCTAACAGCTGTACATTTCAACAACCACAATGCATTGCCTATAGCATATACTGTATAGCTTGTCAGATGATCATTATTAAATACTGCTGATATCACTGCACTATGAATACTAACTTATCATTTCTTATTGGCTAATGCTCAACTTTGTATCTTCTGCAGCTTAAATATTACAGAAACCTTCGGCAATACCACTGAAAATGATGATATAATTATATTATGACATTGATGGACTTTGCGTGTATGAACAATACGGAGAAAACAACATTTTTTTCTTATTATTATAAATCACTGTATTTTCCAAATTAGAAATCAAAACATTGTACAACTCTTTTTTTTTTTTTTTTTACACATTGAGAATCCTCTTCACTTCAAAACATAGTCAGACAGTCTACTGGGTGTTCGCTTGATCCTTTGCGGCCTGTCTGGCACGCCTGTCTGTATTTGTGTGTCATAGTTATGTTCGGCTTGTGGACTCTGATTATCAGTGGCGTGTGTGTGTTCTTCTGTTGCCTCTCTGATTTCTGTGTCCTCAGTTTCCTGTGTGTCCTCCTCTTCTTGGAATGTCCCTTGTTTCAGACCTTTTCCTTCGTATCTCTTAACAAAGGTGGTGTTCCTCGAATACTGTGCTCCTGTTGGCGATTCCACTACCACTTTGTTTCCGGCCCTACTGATGATCTTGTGTGGTGTTGCGTTGAATGTGGTAGAGAACTTGTCAGTTTTGTCCTGTTTCAGGAGAACAGTGTCACCGACACCGACCTCTGACTGTTGTGCTCCTCTGCGTGTATCAGCATACAGCTTACTCTTTGCCTTCTGCTCAGCGTCACGGTCACACACTTCCTGATCTGTGTTCACTTCAATCAGTTCCGGTAGCTTTCCTCTCATCTTTCGGTTGAAAAGCAGTTCGGCAGGGCTTTTACCTGTGGAGGGATGGATGATGCTCCTGTAGATTGTCACATATTTTCTCAGTTCCTTTTTCCAATCCAGTCCCTCTGATTGAGCAATCCGAATCCTCTTCATCAGTGACGCGTTCTGACGCTCAACTTCTCCGTTGGCCTGAGTGTATTTCGGTGTGGTTTTGATGTGTGTGATGCCGTTTTCCTCACAGTACAGTCTAAATTGTTCAGATCTGAACTGGGGTCCATTGTCAGTCTTGATTGTGACTGGCAGTCCATGTCGACTGAATATTGACTCCAGACTGTCTATGACCTTTTCTGATGTGGTTGTGGTCATGACGTCATATTCATAATACCGGCTGAAATAGTCTACTACCACTAAAATGGAGTGGTTGGACGGGAGAGGCCCCAGTAGGTCAATGGCGACATCCCGCCAGGGTCCATCAGGTAGCGGTGTGGGTCTCAGCGGTTCAGGTGGGTCAGGTCTAGCCACTATCTGACATCCGTGGCAGGCTTTACAGTGTCTCTCAGCAGCCCTATCCATGCCAGGCCACCACACTTTAGTCCTGAGATGCTGCTTTGTTCCCACTATACCCAGATGTCCTTCGTGGGCTAGTGCAAGTGCCCGCGTCCGCAAGGCCTGTGGCAACACTATGCGTGTGCCTCTCAGAACAAGGTATCCTACTGTGCATAGCTCGCCTGCAACGACAGCATATGGTTTGCACTTTTCAAAGTGTCCAGTCGCTATGGCTTCGCGTACCTCCTGAAGCTCAGGGTCAGCGGCGGATGCCTCCTCCACTTCTCAGGTGGTGAGTGCTCTCGGTGTTGCGTTCACCGCCACAAACCTCACATACTCATCGGCTCCATGCTTGTGCTTGGCCTGTTTCACACTGCTTGACAGGAGTCTTGATAGCGAATCAGCGATGTTGCTCTTCCCTGCTATGTGGACCATTTTGAATTCGTAAGGCTGTAGCCTAAGAACCCATCGTTCTATCCGCGCACAGGGTTTGGAACGGGGACCATAGATCACTTCTAGTGGTTTGTGATCTGTGACTAGATCAAACTGTCTCCCATACAGGTATGGATGAAGTCTCTCGCAGGCCCAAACTAGACCTAGTGCCTCTTGCTCTGTCTGCGAGTATCTCCGTTCACAGTCTGTCAGGCGGCGGCTCACGTAGCACACAGGAACGTTGATTCCTTTCTGGTTCTGCACCAGGACTGCACCTAATCCTACAGGGCTTGCATCAGCTATTACCTGCGTCGGCGCGTCCTTGTCGAAATAAGCAAGGGTGGTCGCTCTGGCGAGCGCTGTTTTAAGAGCACTGAATGCTTGCTTCTGGTCTGGCCCGAATATGAATGGCGTGTCCTTCCTTGTCAGGCGTCTCAGTGGCTCTGACATTGTAGCAAACTGAGGGATAAATCTGCTGCTGTATCCGACCAGCCCCAGGAAACTACGCACCTCCGTGTCGCTCTCTGGCTCCCGTGCTTCTGTCACAGCTCGCACCCTCTCTTCTGTTGGACCAATGCCCTTCTCTGACAACAGAATTCCCATGAAAATTAGTCTGTCCATGTTGAACTGACACTTCTCTGGATTTAGTGTCAATCCTGCTTCTCTGAGTCTCGCCATAACGGCGTGCAGTCGTTTGTCGTGCATGGCTTGGTCACGTGCATGTATGATCACGTCATCGGATATGTTTTCAACCCCTTCAATTCCAGCCAAGGTATTGGCTATCTCGTGCTGGTATTGCTCGCTAGCAGATGACACACAGAACAACAGTCTTTTGTACCTGTACACGCCGTTGTGCACAGCGAACGTGGTGATCTCACGCGATTCAGGAGTCAGTTCGAGTTGGTGGTAGCCCCACTTCAAGTCTAACTTGCTGAATATGGTCGAGCCATTCATCCCTTGGAGTAGCTCATCCACAGTGGGGATTGGGAAGCGTTCCCTCACTATGGCTTCGTTGGCCCGTCTCATATCCAGGCAGAGTCGGACATCGTTTCCAGGTTTTGGGACAATTACGACCGGATTCACCCACCCATTCAATAATGTCTAAATTCTCCAATTCTTTTATTCTGGACTCTACTGCCCCCCGGAGGTGAAATGGAATTCGCCTGAGTGGCTGGGCTACTGGTTTAACCTCTGGGTTAATGTGTAGACTAACTTGTCTTGTTTTTAGTTTCCCGACTCCACTGAACACTTCAGGGTATTGTTGTTGGAGTGTTTGCTTTGTCTCTGTGACAGCAGCAACGTCGGCACCTATTCTCAGGACGCCCAGTCTCATCGCTGTGTCTTTTCCCAGCAGTGGTTCACCTTTCCCCCTGATTACAATGAATTCTGCATGTTCAGTTTTGTTTCCTATTGACACATTACATGTAAAGGCACCCTTGACAGTTAATGGTTCACTGGAACAATATGAGTACAATTTCCTCTCTGTCTTAGGGACATAGGAATGATACTTAATGTGTTCTGCTTTCACATTTTCCCACACATTTTCTCCTATCACATTGATTGTTGCGCCAGAGTCAATGAGCATTTTCATATTCACTCCTCCCACACAGAAATCTAGTCTCTCTGATAGGGCTGCAACAACGAATCGATGAAATAGATAAAAATCGATAATGAAATTCGTTGGCGACGAATTCCATTATCGATTCGTCGGGTCTTGTTCCATAACAAACCTACTTCCTGTGTCTTGCGGAGCTGTCTCGTGAGTAACGTGCAGTACCGGAGTCCAACAGAGAGGCAGCAGCTGCGCGACATTAGCCTGCGTACTGCGTAGCCTGCCCTAAAGAAGAAGTGATCTCAATCAGTGCCAGGTGTGCCGCGGCGGCTCCATTTAAATCATGGCGGAGAAAACTGCTCGAACGAAGACGTCCAAGGTGTGGGAGCACTTCGCTTTAAAAGCTCCAGAAAAATGTGTTTGCTGCAACATATGCAAAACCGACCTTTAATGGCACGGGAGCACAACGGTGATGCGAGAATACCTCAAAAGAAAGCACGTGACAGTGATGGATGAAGACGGCTCAGCAGGGTAAGTTATATACGTTGCGTTTTGAAGTGAGGATCGTTCGTTTCACTGGCACAGCTGTAAGGCTGTTAGTTCTTCTCGTTTATCTAATAGATTCTCCCTCTTAATGACCTATTGTATTTTTAGCTTGCTATTCGCATTCTATGCCTTCAGCACCGGAGTATGCTCATAGTCACTTGTATTAGTAAGGAGGAGACGCACTTGTGAGGTCTGGCGAAGCGTCAGCTAAATGACTAATGTAATGCGATAGCCAGTGAGTGTTTGCTCGCATTCATGAATTCAACATTGCATGCTATACAACAAACTAAAACAATGCATGCATTGAGTTTTAAAATATGCTATATTATGCATACGCATACTGTCTCATTTCAGAAAAAACCAACTCCCCATGACTGGCTACTTGACTGGGAATAAAGCTCCATGCACACCACAGCAAGCAGCTTATTTGACACTATCTGTCCTCAAGATGATAGTGACTGACATGAGGCCACTATCAATGGTGGAAGATAACGGCTTCAGAGAAATGGTCAAGACCCTCCACCCTGGTTACACTACCCTCAAGGTAGGGTTTCTAACTTTTAACTTTTACATTTTTTCATTTTCAAATTTTTTCTCTGTAGCACTTTGAGATTTGTTTAGAATGTAAAGTGCATTACAAATACATTTATTATTATTATTATTTAGGACCCATTTTACCAAGCTGATGGAGAAGAAATATGAAGAGACATCCCAGGAAGTGAAGATTGCAATAAAGGCCAACAAAAGCAAAATTGCTCTCACCACTGATGTGTGGACAAGTGTAGCCACTGAAGCATACCTCGGCATCACATGTCATTACATCAAAGATGATTGGAAGATGGAGTCAATTTGCCTCACCACCATGCCACTGCATGACAGACACACTGCATCCAACATTGCAGAGTGGTTGGAGGAGGCAGTAACCACCAGGTTTGAAATTCCTCCTAGCAAAATCATCGCCATTGTGCATGACAATGGAGCCAATGTTGTGGCGGCAGCTAACATACTGGAGGAGAAGCATGGGTGGATGTCCGTACGGTGCACTGGCCATACCTTGCAACTCGTGATCAATTCTGCATTGAAGCACCCAAGCATTGACAAAGCTATTGGGGCTGCAAGGTGTCTGGTGGAGCATTTTAAAAGAAGCGAGCTAGCCTGCACTAACAGCGAACACGAAACAGCAACAAATGGCCGCACCTGAGCACAGGCTTGTCCAGGACATAAGCACAAGATGGAACTGCACGTTCTACATGATAAGCCGACTGCTTGAGCAAAGGTGGCCTGTCACAGCAACGCTGTCGGACTCATCTGTCACTCAGAGGGGCAAAAGGTACCTGGATTTGAAACCAGAACAGTGGAACCTGCTGGGAGAGCTTTCCACAGCCCTTGAGCCTTTTGAATGCGCCACAGTTTTCATGAGTGGGGAGAAGTACATCACCATCTCTGCAGTACCTCCACTTGTGAAGGGGTTGTTGAAGTCCACCCAGAGTGCAACCATCGAGTCAGCTCTGGTGCAGGCTTTCCAACGCACTGCTACAGAGCAGCTCCAACAGCGATGGCAGAGGGAGACTTCTTTCTCAGGCACGGCACCAAACACAGTGATCCTCTCCACTGCCCTGGACCCGAGGTTCAAGAGACTTACGTTTTTAACACCTGAAGAAGTCCTGAATGTGCAAAGCAAAGTCCAAACACTGGCACTCTTAGTGAGAAGGGAGATGATGGATGAGAAGCAGCAGCAGCAGGAGCAGCATGACAGTCTCAGCGACCAAACCCTCAGCGACCAAACCGCAACATAGCTTGAGCTAGTCTTAGCCAGGAGCATGTGGACATGCTAACCTTTCTGCATTGCAATGCAAAGTTCCTGTAGAAAGAGGAGAGTGGATTAGACAGACTTGAGGTTCAAGTTGTGCAGTTGAGACTGTTGAAATTGTTCGTTGAAAGCACTTTGAAAACCACTGAGACACAAGAACACTTTATTTTTATTTTTAAACTAGCATTTTCTTGTTCTAGCTAGAGTTCAACTACGTTCAACTACTTCTATTGAAACAATCTAGGTTGTTAAACCTATTTGATGTAGCAAAGCCTTTTTTATTTATATTTATTATTTTTTATTTATTTTGCACATAAAAGAAATCTGTTCTTTTCATTTTTGTCCGATTAATCGATTATTAAAATGATCGTTAGTTGCAGCCCTACTCTCTGACATGTGATTGTCATTAATGGCAAATGCAAAGTCTTCCTCTGCTTCTACATTGTTAACTTTCTGTTTCACTTTCTCGCCTTTAGTGCGGCACACCTTTGCAAAATGATCTTTACCCTGACACTTGTGGCATGTCACGGCGCGTGCGGGGCATTCTGGATCTCGGCCAATGTGATCAGAATTTCCACATCTGTAACACTTTCCATCACTTATTTTTTTATTTTTTTTCCCCCCCCCAGATTTTATCCCTTTTTCACCCAATTTGGTATCCAATTGAACCCAACCTAGCATCCAATTATCCCCTGCCTATTGCGTAGGATCCGCCGCACGACCCCGTGGCCGGCAGCCCCAGAGGAGACCGCCAGGCAGACTAGCTGACTGGCTCCTCGAGCCCAGCACCGTTATTCTGGCACCCCGGGGCGCTGTTGCGCGACGGATCCTTGTCCGGAAATAGTCCTATACCGCCCTCTGGAGCGGCCGCTCAATATGCCGCTCCCTGTGTGCCTCTGCCATATCCGGATCTGGCGAGACCGGGATTCGATCCCAGTCCCCGGTGGGCAGCTTGCACTAGTGGCTAGTGCTTAGACCGCTACGCCACCGCGGGGCCACTTTCTATTGTCTCTGTTCGGTTTACCTTTCTCGTTCCAGTTTTGCCATCCCTTTTTTCCATTGTGATCAACTCGGTTAACAGTCTCCGAAGTAGCTCTGGTCGTTGTGCATGACATGTCCGCCATTTGCTCCTCGATGCTCTCACAACGAGCAGCTATTTCCATTGAAACTGCTAATGTCAATCCACGACCCTCTTCCAAAAGCTTCCTACGCAGATACTCTGATGTTCCTTTGCTTAGAATTGCATCCCTTATCTGGTTATCAGAATCTCCCCCATATCCACAGTCTCTCACAGCTTGTCTCAGGCGTGTAGCAAATTGCTGCACTGTCTCACCTGGTTTCTGGTGCATCTTTTGAAACGCGTACCTTGCTAGCGCTGTGTTGACTTGGGGCACGAAGTAGGCGTTCAAAGCCTCGACCGTCTTCATGTAGTCCGTTGCATCACCGTTGTCCGGTAAAGTTGAAAAAACATCCTGAACGTCTGGTCCAGCTAGATGTAGTAATAGTGCACGTCTCCTTTGCTTTGTAGTATTAGGTGAATCGTCATCCAAGATGAGCCCTTTTCCGTCCGCATATAGCTCGAACAATGTTAGCCAACGCTTCCATCTCGGACCTAGCGTGGCTGGCTCTGTGTATAAGTACGAACAACATGCTGAACATAACACTATTAGCTTAATGTAACACAGTACAACCCTCTGGACTGGAACACAACAGCGCCTCCAACAGGCGGTCGGTGGCAGTGCAGGTAGATGGCTCCTCTCCCAGACACAACAACTTGTGGAACTGAGCCTTTGGAAGCCCACTCAAGATCCTGGAACACACACTGAGCTATTTCAACATTGTCCTCATTGTTGCTATTATCCTAGCTTATCCTAGCTTATCCCATGTTGAAGAAGTGGTGAGTAATGTCCTTAGGTATGATGGTCAGATAGTAGCAGTGTGTGTGTGACATAATACCACATCTGACAGGTGTGTGTGTGTTTAAATGAATGACAGCGTACCAGTCGTAGAAGTCTTCTGTCTTCTGGAGCGTTTGGACCCACTGACCGATGTACCACATTCTGACCACGTTGCCGGTAGCAACCGGCTCCTCACTGTCACCCTCGACGACGTTCCCCTCTATCGACTTCTCTGGGACGTCCTCGTAGCACAGGAAGTAGCTGCTCGGGAAACACACACGAGGTGAGAACCCGTCTGACTATTCTGAGATCTGAAGATCTTTCACATGCATGTGGTCCTAAAATATTCTTAACCCTAATATCATACACTGCCTAATACCACCATCTAATAATTACACTAGTCCAGCAAACTGAATTTAAACAGTTTGAGGTTTTAATCATGTCATTATTCTCTCTCTCTAAATGGAACTCTCCTTTGAGCTTCACTCACTAGTCTGTAGTGAACGCTCCCGCTTTCCCTGCCACTGGCATGTCCTCCATCTCTCTCTCCGTCTGTCCGACTGTCCCCCCTCCCTCTGTCTCCTGCTGCTGCTGCTGCTGCTGCGGTGGTCTCTCTTGGGGTCTCTTCACGTTCCAGCGCATGCGTTTGTACAGGCCGGTGTTCACCCCCGCCAGGTACAGGGTCGGCTGGCAGTAGCGGAATATGGAGATCGTCGTACTGCCTATCTGACATTGGCCTATGAAGAAGTATGAGATGCTGGAATGGACAGAGATGGAGAGAGGGATCAATAAATGGTTGATGAGGGATAGGGGAGGGATGAATGTGACGAAGGAGAAATTAAATGAGGTAATGATTATTGTTATTATTCATCTTTACATTGACAGTGAATGAATGAATGAATGAATGAATGAATGAATGAATGGTCTTTATTGTCATTGCTACAGTACAGGTACCAAACAACGAAATTTAGGAGGGGTGGCTCCCCTGGTGTTAGGAAAGAAAAAAAATAACTTTTTAAAAAAATCACAAGAAGGGAAGGAGCTGGTTTACATAAATAAAGGCTATGTACACTATCCACTATACTATACTGTACAGATAGACGACTAGGGTTGTCATATTGCACAATCGTGTTATTGCACATTTATTTAAAGTGTCGCAGTTTGCAGGCTTGAAATGTACACATTTGTGCCTCAGCACTGCACCTGATTTTTTCAGTCCAGCAGCTGCCATCAATGTGGCTCACTGAGACCAAGATGTCTTTTTCAGGGGTGCACTGCTTACTTAAGTAAGTGAGTGTGTGTGTGTGTGTGTGTGTGTGTGTGTGTGTACCTTTCTGGATGAGACTCATCCAGAGAGAAGACGTTGTAGCTGCCGTAGGTCAGTATAAGACGCTCCAGGCAAGTGCACAGCTTTTGAGAGAAGTCTAGCAGCTGCATGGACAACAAACATTCACCAGACACAAAATCACTCAATACAGAGCGCTTTCTCAGTAATTCTCTTTCGCTGCCTTAATCTCTCCCTATAAAGCTGTCAAACGTGTGTGTGTGTGTGTGTGTGTGTGTGTGTGTGTGTGTGTGTGTGTGTGTGTGTGTGTGTGTGTGTGTGTGTGTGTGTGAGTGTGTGAGTGTGTGTGTGTGTGTGTGTGTGTGTGGAGGGGGGGTTCAGTGGCAGTGGACGTAGAAATGTCTCATTGGAGGACAAGTTCATTGTAATGCACATCCGTGATTGATACCATTCCTTATTCAATCCCATGTGTTACAATGACCCGGTCCCGCGCATATTATGCCTCCACCAGCATCCAAAGGTGTGTAGTTTCTTACTCGAGAGCGTATGTAAGTGTGCTGGGGCAGGGAGCTGCGCGCGGTGGACTCCAGGTAGCTGAAGAGGGGCTTACAAACGTGCAGGAACGTAGGCACCACGCGGGCAAAGCACTCATTCTGCAGATAGTCACCTCTGTACACGGAACAGACGCACACGCACGCACACGCACGCACGCACACACACACACACACACACACACACACACACACTCACTTATTGTATTATGAATAGCCTTTCTGACAAATAAATAAAACATTTAAACAGTGGAGTATCATTATCTAACTTCCCCCCGTTCATTGACCCCCTACCTGCACACCAGGAGTCTCTGAAAGTTCTCAGCCTTATTCAGGAGGTACTTGAACAGCCGTTCGATGGATCGCAGTTCATCATCCATCATCTTCATCTTCTCCTGCCAGGAGTCACATGACTCCTCTTTGCAGACACAGGGTATATACAGGAATCTGGAGGTTAATAGGCTAGGTGCACGATCTCACTACTTCCTGAAAGGCAACTGGTATGAACATATCCTGTCTCACTCTATTGGTTTAATTGATTAATCAGCTGTGTGGTAAACCGTTGGAACACACAGTGCACAGCTGATTAATCAATTAAACCAATAGAGTGAGACAGGATATGTTCATACCAGTTGCCTTTCAGGAAGTAGTGAGATCGTGCACCTAGCCTATTTCAATACCTTTCTAAGACTTTTTAAAGACCTTGTCAATACTTTTCCAGACCTCACCGCCACTTGGAGCTGTAACCGTTGACATCAGTGACACCTTTAACTTAACAGTTTTAGTTTGCAATAGACTAGACCACTATCATACAACACAATGTCCGGTTCATCTTTGTTTTTTAATAAAACTAATACATTCACGAACTTTTACTAAAAGTTCAAACTCTTTGGACAGTCTAATTCAGAAAAATACCCACAAAATTCAAAAGACAAAATACTTTTTAAATACTTATTAAGGGTCTTGATTTTCCCAAAATTGATTTATCAACTTTTAATACTTTTCAAGACACCGCGGATACCCTGAGAGGATACCCTGCGCCAAAGCCACATGTCCACCTGGATAGCTACAAATGCATGTGGGCAGTTAGCTTTGCTCTCTCAAGCCACTTTCCCTGCTACGGAAATATGCAATAGGTGTTATCTACATTTGAAGGTTAATTAAAGCAGCTATGATTTTAGACTGATTCACCTGTTTTAATCACAATGTCTGGTAATACTTCAGACATTGTCAACGTGTCCTCCTGCGCCATGCTTTCCTCGGAGGCCTTCACTGTACGGTGGCCGACAAGGGCAAACGCGCTGCAAAGACCGAATGCATTCTCCTAAATGCATTCGGTATTTGTAGCGCGTTTGCCCTTGTCGGCCACCGTATCACTGACTTTGCGGTCAACTCCATCATCTCGGATGAGACCTCGATATCCATCTGCGTTTCTCAAAGCTAGCAGCAAGCCAGATACATTGCCGACAAAACAAGCCTACAATGTAAAAAAAAAAAAGGGAAAAAAGAGTTCTGCTGAATAGTTGAACCTACAGTGCACAGAATGTATAGTTAGTTAGCTACTTTAGGTTGTTTATAAATGATTTGCTCGCCAACAGTGCACGCGTTCGGTTGGTGTAACCATCTCGACAGTTTGAGCCAATCACCAGTCTTGGCCTGCGCCTGCGCCTTTCTCTATGGTACTCTATTCCACTCATTGCTGTGTTAGTGACTGATGATGGATAGATGATTCACTTACTTTGTCAAATGTATTTGCTATAAGTCGCTTTGGAATAAGGTTTGCTAAATGCCAAACATATAAATGTTAACTTAATTGAAAACATTTAATGTTAGGTTGCGCTGCTATGGCTTTTTAGGTCACTGAGGTAGCAATAGCTGTGGTTGCATGCAAAATAGCTTCTGCTCTCACTCTAAGGAAAGCACACAGGATTTCACACCTGATAAGACAGAGGATGTAGAACATGTATATATACATGTATACATACTGCATATCTACAGGATATTGCATCAGATACATACTGCATATCTACAGGATATTGCATCAATGGGCCTCTCATACTGAATCGTATGGGAATCATAATGATGTTAGTTCACGACATAATGGGGTTTTCTAAAAGAAGCAGTTGGCTACCTATTGTTTTCACATACTCAGTTCATTCTTCTAACTCTCATCAAAAAATGTATGATGAAAAAAAATATTATGAGAGGGTCAGTGTAATGGATCTGGTATGATACAGAGACCTCAACAGATGTTCCCTTCATTACAATGTGCAAACTGAATCCTGCAGATATTTTAGGGGCCTTTCAAGCCACAAAGAGTTTGGGTGGGGACTTTGGCTTGACACTTCGTGACGTTAGAATTATAAGGTTCTATCTCCATTTTTGTAAAAATTTAGTTTTTTACATAATCTGATCCATTAGGTGTTTATTAATGCCTGTGTGGTGTTATTTTTTAAATGTTGACATTGTTAGTAATTAATAAAATACAAAGGTTCCATCTCACAAAACATAATGGAATGGAATTTTGAAGCTCAATATCTCTGAACTGCCCTAAACGGAGATATAACCTTATAATTCTAAGCTCACGACTTCCTGATGCTCAAAGATTTTAATTAGGTATGGACAGAAACCAGGACCGCAGCTGCTGTCTTGTCCACTTTCAAGGACGCATGCCCTTTCCATGAGGGGATGCATGCAAATGTGCATGACTTGTGATCAAATAATGATGAAGAATTGTATTTTGTATTTTTCACACCACCAGCAAGATCTGGTTTAACATGCAACTGTCTAGCTGTTGTTAATTATTACATGAATGTCGTTTGGGATGTTTGTTTAGCCAAATCTTGCTTGTGCAACTTCATTCCTAGTCATAACAACAATTTTAGCAGAAGTGCAACAGGAAGCATAGAGGAGTAGTGGTGGTCTAGGGCAGTGGTTCTCAAAACCTCTCCACGGGGACCCCCAGCCGCTCCACGTATTTGATCTGTTCCACCACCAGCACACCTGATTCAACTAATCAAATACAAAGCAAGTATGTGTTGGTGGTGGAATAGATCAAATATGTGGAGCGGCTGGGGGTCCCAGAGGAGAGGTTTGAGAACCACTGGTCTAGTGGATAGAGAGTTGGACTGGTGTTCGGAAGGTTGTGAGTTCATATCCCGCCTGAAACACTACCACTCGTGTGCCCTTGACTAAGGCACTTAGCCCTCAGTTACTCCAGGGGGAATGTCCCTGTAATTCATTTGTAATTGTAAATCACTTTGGATTAAAAGCGTAAGAAATGTATATATAAAAAATAAAAAAACGAGCATTCATGACTGCTGATTTCTGTGTATTGAGTCTTTGCAATGGTATTGACACTGGGCTGGACTTTTAGGGTTACTGTTAGGGGCAGAGCACACGGTGTATGGTCTATGTGATGGATTATTCATCGTTCCGTCATTTAATAATAATAATAATAATAATAATACATTTTATTTGTAAAAGCACTTTACATAAGAAATCTCAAAGTGCTACAATTAAAAACAAGAAGATAAAACAATAAACATTAAAAGGCAAAAAAAGGCTCTATTAAAAAGGTAGGCTTTAAGGCCTCGTTTAAAAGCATCCACAGACTGTGATGCCCTTAGGTGGTCAGGGAGAGCATTCCACAGCCTGGGAGCAGCCGAGCAGAAGGCCCGATCTCCCATGGTGCGGAGCTTGGTCCTGGGGGTCTTGAGGAGGTTGGTGGCAGTAGAACGGAGGGTGCGTGAGGAGGTCTGAGGGGTATGGAGGAGTACCTTGAGGTAGGGGGGGGGGGGGGCAGTTCCATGAATGCACTGGTGGGTGAGGAGGGAGACCTTGAATTCAATTCTGAGGGAGACGGGGAGCCAGTGAAGTGATTTGAGGTTGGGGGTGATGTGTCTATTTAAAGAAAGGTGGATGTCCACACTTCAAACATTGGCGGTAGGATCAGGAGAACGCTGCTCCATTTGTCACTGCTCCTAGAAGCTACACGTGGTCACATGACTACCATGCTGGAGGCTGCTGAGGCACAGACAAGCAGGAAATCCTGTGCGTGCTGCACACTCGTGGTGTTTCTATGGCAACTCACCTTTACAGAGCAATGTGGTTACCGTAGCAATTGTATATGCCTCTGCATATGCATGACTGCATTCTTATTCTTAATGCCATATTCAGAGAATATGGTTATTACTGATTCAATTCACATTGTTTAACAAATGTAATATAATCTATGAAGATGAATGTCAGTCAGACAGTATATCAGGCCGACAGTATTGTCAGAAAGATCAAAGTCTCTTACAAAATGTTTTTTTGTGGACAGATGACATTCACTCTCTTGACTCTCATTACTCCTTTTAGATGTTGGGGTTTATCTGGGTCATTAGTTAGTGTTTTGTTTGTCTTGTAAGTCTGTGAAACAATGGCTTACAGAGATACCACATACTGTATTTCCTGTTTAAACTACAGACGTTCATATCTGAATGAATGAATGAATGGTCTTTATTGTCATTGATATAGTACAGGTACCAAACAACGAAATTTGGGAGGGGGGGCTCCTGTGGTGCTAGGAAAAAAAAAACTAAAAACAAGAAGGGAAAAGAGCTGGTTTACATAAATAAAGGCTATGTACACTATCCACTATACTATACTATACAAATAAAACACTGTGCTATACTCTATGCTATGCTATACCTATTCTAACATTTCCTATCTCTGAACCTTATGTACCCGAGGGTTGTCATATTGCACATAGTGTTATTGCACATTCATTTAAAGTGTCGCAGTTTGCAGGTTTGAAATGTTCACAGTTGTGTTTCAGTATTACACTTGATTTCAATCTAGTAGCTGCCATCAATGTGTCTAGATTGTCCAGGGCCTAGAAATATCTGAATGAAGTGTTCTTTCTCTAGTCTAGGGAAGAGGGCATGATCTTTTTGACAACATGTTTCTTGCAGTACTCACATGCAATTATAGTTGCACGTCAGGATATTTTCCATTAGAGACATTTGCAGGTTGGTGGTTCGTGCTGTATCATGATACCCCATTTGAATAAATTATAGTATCTTCTGAGCTGGATAGGTGAACACAGATTTCTATCTGTTAAAGCACCTGGTATTTTTGTCTCCAATTGTGATTTTGAGTGTGGACACCCCCAATGGTGTTGCCCTGCTGAATGTGCAGTGTGGAAAACAAACTGTCTGAATACTGGTCACAGCGACTCACAAGATATGCATACAAACATGTTGTCTCTGTTTACATTTACGTTTACATTTTTGGCATTTAGCAGACGACTTATTCCAAAGCGACTTACAATCAATACATTTGAATACTAAGCAAGTGAAACATCAATCCACCAGTCGTAGCAGGAAGAGTAATCCAGCTCAGGCCCGGGGCCATTGATAGAAGGAAAAACCTTCTTCTATCACCTTCTTCTAAACTTTTTTTTTCTTTCTTTCTTTTTTACACTGGAGAAACAGAGAAACAGTACAAGGGGGGAAATATACGTTTTTAGGGACACAGTAGAGGGGAAAGCGGGTGTCTTTAGGAGACGCAGTGCTGAGGGGCAGAAGATGTCTCAGGAGGAGCAGTTAAGGTGTAATCTGAAGAAATGGGTCTTCAGTCTACGACGGAAGATGGGTAGTGACTCTGCAGTTCTGACAGCCGTGGGAAGCTCATTCCACCAGCGGGGAGCCAGTGTTGTGAAGAGACGTGATCGGGCAGCACGACTGCCGTGTAGAGGTGGTGGGGCCAGTCACTGTGTGTGTATGTGTGTGTTTGTGGGTGTGGGTGTGTGATATGTATGCTTTTCTACTCACAATTAAAATAGGGAAAAAAGTACACTCAAAATTGTTTGTTACATTTTAATTTGTAAGCCATCATAGAGCAACTGCATTTGTTGCTTACATTTAAAGAATTGTTATGTCATGATGTTATGTGCAAAAGATCTATACAATAATGCGTGCATACAATTGGAATAGTCCCTCTGAAAAAGTAGAATGGGGAAGCTGTGACACCAGCCAGTGTTTTCATCAACCTGTTGCCTCAGTTTGTTTTACATATTCTGAAACTACAGATTGTAAGCTTTCAAATGATGTGTCATACATTGAAATCGGAAAGAAATTGAAGACGACAGGCATATTTGAATGTTGGTACACCTCAAACACAGAATGGGAGAAAAGTGACTAATGAAACCGCAGCAACAAGTATCTCAAATATTTGTTTGAGCAAGGCAGAAACAGCTCAACTCATCCTAAACACCAGGTGTTAAACCAAGTGATCTGTAAATGCTGTCTTCAGATTGAGTTTTGTAAGCAAAATGTTATCAGAAGTGTTATCAACACTGGAAGCATGTGTCCTTCAACAATACAATCACACAGTTGTGTTGGATGTCTCGTTTTCGGAAGTTCTGCTGTGGATTACTGCGTGTCTGTTGAGGTGTTTACAAAGTGAATACCTAGAGAACATATTGCTTAAACACTTCCTGAACTTTTCTCCTACAAAAGCGTAGATGACTGGGTTTATACAGCAGTGAGCCAGTGCAATGGACTCCGTCACGCCTAAAGCTGTGTCGACCTGCAGTGAAACCTCACAGTCGCTGTTGTTGATATCAAACATCTGCAGGGTCTTGAGGAAGACCACTATGTTGTAAGGCACCCAGCAGACTACAAACACACACACGATGGCCAGGATCAGTTTCATCGCCCTGTCCTTTTTGGAGTTCCTTGACCTCTGTAACACGGCAAGAATGCTGATGTAACAGTACCCCATGACGGGCAGACAGAGGAAGAGTCCCACTACATTCTCGCCGAAGTTCTGGAACAATTTCCATGTCCTCTCGGTGTTCTCGGGGTAGATCTTCTGGCAGCTCGTGCTGCCGTCCTCCTCCCACACACCTGCGAAGATGGCCTCGGGGAGCGCCGCTCCGATGGACCCCGCCCAGATGACGGCGCTCGCCACCGCTCCGTAACGCAGCGTCCTGGCCCTCCTGGCTGATATGGCGTGTACGATGGCCAGGTAGCGGTCCACACTCATGAGTGTCACAAAGAGAGTGCCGCTGTAGAAGCCCACCTGGTAGACAACAATCATCAACTTACACGGGCTGTCCCCCACCAGCTCATGCCCCTGGCTGTAGTAACCCCAGAGAGGCAAGGACAGGACCAAGAGCAGGTCAGAGAGAGCCAGGTTCAGGAGACACACATCTGTCATGCTCTTCAGTTTGATGTATTTGAGGAGGACCCAGAGCACCATGATGTTGCCTGGCAGCCCAAGGCAGAACAACAGATAGAAGAGTATAGGTTGGAAGCTGGAACCCTGTGATAAGCTGGTGCCTGTACTGCAGGGGCTGGTGGAGCTGTAGTCGTAATCATATTCTCTGCTGTCGTAGGCCTCGGTTGGGTTCATCTTGCTAAAAAAAAAATATATATATAATAATTAGTAACGAAAGGTGAGCACATCCTATAATGTTAAATGGTGAGGAAAGAAACTCACTTATTTTCTTCATAGATTAGATATACTGATCTATCCAATCCAATAGACAATGGATTGTTCTATTTCCCATAAATCTGTTCTGTACTTTTCCATCAATGCATCATACTGTGGTTTAATTACTGCTTTATGAAGGCACAATCTCTCAGTGGTAATCTGCATCCTACAGTATATCTTTTATGAATCTATGTTTCCATTGAATGGAATCCTTGAAACATCACAAGAAACTGAGAGAAAAAAACGTGTCATTCAACACGTCTAAACAGTCCGTGGGAATTCACCCAATTTGCATGTTATACCAATAACATTTTGAAATGCAGTATTCTTGGAAAAGGTTATATATGTCCTTATCACACAAAGATCTTTAGGATAAAAAAAAGTGATCCTATATGGTTATCTAGTCTTTATCATGTGTAATAACTTTCCAATTTTGAACTTATGAACTTGTATTAAAATCATGCTTAAATGTCTTTCTTTATTTTAAATTGCTTTAAGTTTCGGAACCCAGAATATCGAGTCTGACTACAATGAGTCTAGTATGCATTCATAGAAAACCTTATGCCCCAAACCTTTTATTCTAACCAGAATCAAACCATCAAGACCACATGTGTGATACACACCACCCGTTGTGAACATTGACACCCCTTCTTTCGACCCCTATTTCCTGTGACTGACACCCATTCACACAGTACACACAGTGTGAATGTGTGTGATGTCGTCGTCACAGGTACAGGTTTACAGGTTACAGATTTCAACGCAGATATAAAGAGAAAATGTACATTATTTACCCCAATCTTTAACACAACCTCTTCTCGTTATCTTCCTTCTGATGATATTGTATGTTGTCTCAACCCGAGGCCACTATACTTGTGCTTTCTCCTCTGTCTACTATTGGTGTCGCAATTCCTGTAACTCATTTCTTGTAAAGGTGTGCTGTGCAGAGATGAGCAGACTGAGGTGTGAGTGTGGTTTCCTGTCAGAAGCCCATATCTAATCATTCTGGAAGGGAATTAAGTGGGGGTTATACAGTAGTATTTCAATTGGTGGCATTCAACTAATATTGAACTCATTTTGAAAGATTAGCAGATAATGCAGGACTGTTATGTTTTCTCTTTTTCTCTGAGTGTCAAAAAGTGATACAATCTATAGGAGTCTGATAGCAGCATATTACTTGTATGAGTTTACACAAGCATCATCAGTATCTTAAGCAGTATATTACTATTTTATCGCACTGCATGGAGGTGTTGGAGGTATTGTTGTGGTCTAGTAAGTGCATGCTTCTCTCAATCAGATAAAGGTTTGCATCAACAACAAAAGACCGGGTTGTCTTCAGAGTAGTTCAAGCCACTACTTTTTTAGACAAGAAAAAAAAGCATTTCCTGTGATACTTGTCATATCGTGACGTTAGGATTATAAGGTTCTATCTCAATTTTTGTCAAAAAAAGTTTTTTACATAATCTGATCCATCAGGTGTTTATTAATGCCTGTGTGGTGTTATTTTTAAAAATGTTAAGTTTATGTTTAAAATTTTTGAGTTAGTAATTCATACAATATAAAGGTTCCATCTCACAAAACATAATGGAATGTAAAAACTTTGATGCTCAATATCTCTGAACTACCCTAAACGGATATAGAACCGTATAATTCTAAGCTCACGATATGTTGTATCAGTCCTATAACAGCATTAATTAGGCATTATGTCAGAATCAAGAGATACTGCATTGGTGATTGTAATTTAGTAATTTCCATGGTCATCTGAAACTCATTCCTTTATTTTAAGGTGGCTGTCAGTGTCAACAACATGAATCACATACTGGAAGTTACAGTATAAGATATGCTTATAATTTCAGTCATGATTTGTGGGAATGCCTGGTACCATTCATCATCAGGTCTCTAGTCATTCGGTGTATAGGACAAGTAAGAGTGAAAACATGTAGGTGACAGTTTTAGCAGCAGGCACCAGAGTTACAGTATAGGCTGTGTTTGGCTAACGCTAAGCAACAAAAGAAATGAGGAACAGCTAAGTTCATTTTGTGGTTCCACTGTCTCAAGACTATGTTTAATGAAACACTTATTATGAGGTCATTTTTTGAGATGTTTCTGTATTCATGTGCAAAAAGAAGAAGTTGTTGTTGTTTATTCAAAGGTGTGAAACTAGAACCTGAACCGTTACAAACAAAACTTCAGCTTGTTCCTAAGATATGAGAGTATTTGCGGCACATTATTGGGGTACAGGAAAAGGTATGTCACTGAAAAACAACTTTATTGCAATTTACAAATGAATGCACTTTGAATACAGAGAGTATCCCACAAACAAACAATTAAAGAAAAAAAAAAAGGGGGACAAATGGTGTGGCTATCACCATGACAACCCTCTCTAATGTGTTGTGTATTTTCATACCAGCAGTCTCAGCTTTAAAAGGTGTGAAACAGGAAGCAGCATATGACATTTCGTGAGCTTAGAATTCTAAGGTTCTATCTCCGTTTAGGGCAGTTCAGAGATATTGAGCGTCAAAGTTTTTACATTCCATTATGTTTTGTGAGTTGGAACCTTTGTATTTTATGAATTACTAACTCAAAAATGTCAACATTTTAAAAATAACACCACACAGGCATTAATAAACACCTAATGGATCAGATTATGTAAAAAACTAAATTTTGACAAAAATGGAGATAGAACCTTATAATTCTAACGTCACGATTTGCTCAGAAATCCAATGCAGCTTTGTTGTTATTTGTTAAATAGCAGAGGCCCAAGCAAGTGTCAATCACATTTTGAGAAGAAAACTATGTTAGCCTACATGCAAATTCAACAGATGAAAAGGTGAAGAATGTTTTCCTACCAGTTAAAACAGGTACACTGATATTTACATAATCATTCATTCTCTATGTCTTACACTATGCCTGAGATTACAGTAATATATTCTCAGGTACATCTGGCATTGAAGCATGCAAATATACAAAATGTCTACAAATAACTTTACAAATTAACTCTAAGCATTCATTAGCAGTAGCACTCATTGCTAGGGTGCAGCGCCATAATTGTTTCCTTTTGAGAATTCCCCCTGGCAACAACAGTCTTTCTCTTAAATGTTTTGTGATCTGTTTTAAATGGTCCTCAGAGTTTACTTATTTTTTTCCCTACAGGATGCTACAGGATTCTTGTAGAGGTTTTTTCAGAGGATCTGTTGGAATACGCTGAGCATCTTCGCTCAGACAACTCACTGGAAAGATGTCTGGGAAAGCACATAGGCATCCATTTCCTCAGTAGCTTCATGACGAGTGTCATGAATTTCTGTCCAGCAAAGGCATAGATAATTGGATTCAAGCAGCAGTGTGTAAATGCTATCACTTCTGTCCACTGCATAGCCAGATCTATCTTTTGTAATACCATACAGTCAGTGAAATACAACTGATATTGCAGATAACGTAGAAAAATGACAACATTGTATGGGGCCCAGAAGCAGAAAAAGACAGCTACTATAACCAATATCAGTTTGATGACCCTATGCTTCTTTGTGCTTTTGATATTCACTAAAGTCGAAATGATCCTGGAATAGCAAATCACCATGACGCAAAGCGGGAATAGGAGGCCCAAGACATTCATTTCCAAATACACAAACTCTCTCCACAAGGTATCAACAGGATACTCTTGTTTACATGTAAACCCAGATCCATTTTTCCCTTCATCGGTCAGTGTGAAGACGATTGTGGGAAGAGCGGCACCCATGCTGAGGGCCCACACAATCATAGACAGAGCTATCCCACACCGGACTGACCTGTGCCTGGCCATGGTATGAGTATGAATTATGACCACATAGCGGTCCAAAGTCATGATCACCATGAAGAAGATGCTGCCATAGAAACCCAGGACATACAATCCTGTCACCAGCCGGCACATGAAGTCCCCAAAGACCCATTCTGCTGTGGCGGCATAGTGAGACAAGAAAGGCAGAGAGATGACAAACAGAAGGTCTGACATGGACAGGTTGAAGAGGCATATGTCTGTCATGTTGCTCTTGTGGCGGTACTTCACCAGGACACACACCACCAGGCCATTACCGATGAACCCGATGATGAAGACCAAGCTGTAAAGAGTGGGGAGGAATACCCGTCCAAACTCCTTCACGTTACCATTGTTGCATAGTTGGCCTGCTTGGCCATCAAGCGTATCTTCATTATAGTAGTCTTCATAATTATATGTTGTACTCTCTGCAGAAAGTAAAAATAGTTGTATTATTTTTGTTTAGCCTTACAGGTGCATCTCAAAAAATGGGAATATTGTGGAAAAGTTCATTATTTTCCGTAATTTAATTCAAAAATTGAAACTTTTATATATTCTAGAATCTAGAATCTAGATTCATTACACATGAAGTGAAATATTAACTTTTTTGTTTTAATGTTGACGATTATGGCTAACAGCTCATGAAAATCCAATATCTCAAAATATTCGAATATTACATAAGACAAAAAAAGGATTTATAAAATATATACATACTAATATGTTGAGATACTGGATGTTTGACTTTCATGAGCTGTAAGCCGTAATCATCAACATTAAAACAAAAAAGGCTTGAAATATTTCATTTCATGTGTAATGAATCTAGAATATATTAAAGTTTCACTTTTTGAGTTAAATTACAGAAACTAATGCACTTTTCCATGATATTCAATTGGTTTGAGATGCACCTGTATTAAGTCATCTTTGTGTCCCTGGATCAATACTAGATGTATTTTACTAGCAAGTCAGCACAATAAATAAGTCATAAAGATTACTGGGCTGCTCTGACACCTACAGGTGTATGCAATATTTCTGCCTTCAGACATGAAAACAAGTCCTCACAAGTTAAGTATTAAAATCAGAATTGAAATTAAAAGGCTATACTTATACTACTCCATACATACAATAATTCATTGTTGTTCATCTTTCTACAGTATCATATCATTTGGACATGACTTGTTAAATCTATTCATAAATCAATATGTGTTTCTCTTAAGAGAAGAAGAATAGTAAAAGCCTAATAAGGATATATTTTAGAATTTAGTGTAGGTTTCCTCTTCTCCTGTTTTGTATCAGAATATGTACTCACCTGACATAGACATGATCAGTAATCAGTGGCTCTTTGGTGTTGTCTTTCTTAATGTAAGAATCGTCAACCCGGTTGTTGGATTTTGATTGGCTTAGGGGTGGAAAAAGTTTTATGTCTTTGTCTGCAACAAACCGAAAAACCTCAAACATTTCCTGTTTGGGGCTTTCTTTCTTCTTTTAGGAAATATCCCGCTGGGACCGTACTGAAACATATGCACTGACTGCAATGTAAGTCGCGTTGGATAAAAGCGTCAGTTAGATGGCATTATTATCATTATTATTATTATTATTATTGTTGTTATTATTATTGTTGTTGTTGTTACGAATGAACTACCTTCTGAGTATTACTATACTGTCGCTGCAAGTTCATAGATCATAAAAGTCACATTTCATACACATTTTCTCTAGACTCACGTGTTTCCCTCCACTACTGTATATATCCTGAAATGGTCATAGATATTAATCTCTCAGACAGCATCAATAGAGTTTGCACATGTAGCAATATTGTATTCATTCATGTGTTCCCTGTTTAAGTTTAATGAAGCAGCAGCTATGCCTGGGGTCCACAACACACATGACCCAGTCCAGAACATTACTGACTGGAAAGACCCAGTACAGAACATTACTGACTGTATAGACCCAGTACAGAACATTACTGACTGTATAGACAAGTGGACTCATTGACTTGTTTGTGCATGTGGGTGTGCAAAACAGATAATTTCCCCTTGGGGATGAATACAAGTATATCTTCTTCTTCAGATATAACCCTCTAATTGGCAGTGGTTTTACTCCATACTGTGAAGTGTGCGTAGTATGTGATGGATAGTAACAGAGTGACCCCTTGTGGTAAGAGATTAGTCCTATAACTTACTACTTTAAGTAACTTGACTTTTGAGTGATTACAGTAGTATGGCTGATGACTGGAATGCTGGAATGCATAGCGACAGGCTACAGATCACCCTGGACAAGGACGGGCACCTGGACAACTTTGTCATCCACCTTATTGAGGTCAAAGACACACAGGTGAGATTTGCTTTGTTTTAATTTTAACTACCAAGGACAAAACGACCCCCACCCCCGAGCAGAAGTTTGACTTTTATGGTTGTTGTTGAGAATTTCAAGTTCACCAAACACCCAACAAATGTGATGTGGTCTTCTTGTAAAGCATCTTCCCCAAACACTGGGGGAAAAGGAATAGCTTTTGCTCTTTAAAGCAATACTATGTGTGTTGTTATTTTATCAACTTATTATTTGCCAAACCTGTTACACTGTTTTTGTTACAACTGTAAGACTGTTCTTCACTTGGCTGGATGTTGTGAAGGGGTTTTTCTTTACTATGTAAACTAAAGGATCCTGTGATCATCCACCACTCTTGTCTTCCGTGGTGCCAAGCTCACCAGTGCGTTCTTTCTTTCTCAGAATGTACCAAACAGTTAATTTGGCCACTCCTAATGTTCCCTCTATCTCTCTGATGGATTTGTGGGTTGTTTTTGTAAGTATGGCCTGTTTCATTTGCATTGAGAGGTCCGTTGACTGCATGTTGTGCGTATACAGCAACGGCTTCCAAATGCAAATTCCACACTTGGAATCAACTCAGACCTTTTACCTGCTTAATTGATAAAGAAATAATGAAGGAATAGCCCACACTGGCCCATGAAACAGCTTTTGAGTCAATTGTCCAATTACTTTTGGTCCCTTGAAAAATAGGGAGCTACATATTAAAGAGCTGTAATTCCTAAACCCTTCCTTCAATTTGGATGTGAATACCCTTACCCTAAAGCTGAGAGTCTGCACTTTAAGCCCATATTAATTATCTAACTAGCTTGAAGATGTTTTGGTAAACAGTTAAAATAACACATATTCTGTCTGTGTCCAAATATATATGGACCTAACTGTATATACTCTCGCTTGTACAACTACATAAACTGGGCTAGTATCATCATAGCCAGGCTACTAGCAATTCCTATCTATTAGCCCAGCTAGCCAGAGCCCCAAATCCATAAATTCCATCCCTGAATATGCTTAGAGCTATTAATCTGGAATCTACAGTTGTCAGTAGTGATGTGAAAGCTTGCTCTATTGTGGTGAAATACATGAGATATGTTTAGCATGTGAAGTGTCATTTACTTAGAGATACAGAAAAGGATTTGGAATAACCAATTTCATAAATTGAAAGAGTCACAGCGAGAATCAATTGTAACCATATACAAAAAAAGTGATGTCCAATTTGCTTAGCACTCATCTGGGCTCACTATTCCTTTAAATGAAGTTCAATTGAACGCCACACCCACTGCACTGGATTGTTGAGGTTATGAATGCCACACCCACTGCACTGGATTGTTGAGGTTATGAACGCCACACCCACTGCACTGGATTGTTGAGGTTATGAATGCCACACCCACTGCAGCATTGAGGGCAGGTGACTGCCCTATATAATCAGCATAATTTACTCAGAAGGCATTATGTTCAAGGTGAGTAAGCTAGAATGTCTGTGTTGTGCTGTAGAATAATAAAAGCAAGTAGGCCATGCTGCTGTCACTAACACAACTGAATTACTCTTAAAAAATAGTTGACCTCATGTGATTTGTGTGACATTTGTTTCAGGGTGTTGTTTAGCAAACATTCATTTCAAAGAAGAACGTCCATTGCCAACTGCTGAACGATGGTAAGTATACCTCCTTGAACTGATTAATCTTTGTTTGAAATGTAAGGTGCATTTCTTTCTGAAGTTCTGCTTGCACACTAACACAGTATTTGGATCCTCAATTAATTCAGTTTTACATGGTGAGCCCCACCATGCCTATCACAGTAATCCTGTTGGTACACAATTTAGATAAATGGTAGCTGGTACAGAATGACAACGATTTGACTTGTTAGTCTAAGATTAAGTGTTTTTCTTAACAGAGGGAGTGCATCTCTGTACACATCGGCCAAGCAGGTGTCCAAATGGGCAATGCATGCTGGGAGTTGTATTGCCTGGAACATGGTATCCAGCCAGATGGGACAGTCCATGCAGGCTCTGGTGCTGTTGCATTGGCTGACTCATCATTTGGAACCTTCTTCAGTGAGACTGGAAGTGGGAAATATGTTCCCAGGTCTGTTTTTGTTGATCTGGAGCCTACAGTTGTTGGTAAGGATTTGCAATCTTGCCCTACACTGGTAGATGGTTCATAGACCTGAAATGACACTGCATTACATGTAGTCTGTGTTTGTAGCATGTGAAGCTTAACTTCTCTTGTGTGGTACTCCAATGACTAGTTGCCTTGATTTATTTTCTGCATATATTTCATTGTGACTGCTTTTCTAGATGAGATCCGGAATGGACCCTACCGTCAGCTATATCACCCTGAACAGCTCATCAATGGCAAGGAGGATGCTGCCAACAACTACGCCCGTGGCCATTACACCATCGGCAAGGAAATTGTGGACTCTGTGTTGGACAGAATGCGTAAAATGGTAAGGCTCTACAAAAGTGATGTGGTACATGTATCATTATTGCTAATCCATCTTCTTTAGCCATTTCTTTGGCGTCTCTGCAAGGAAGTAAACCTCTGTTGAATTGGGTGTGACTTGTTTCCAGTCTGACCAGTGCACCGGACTCCAAGGGTTCCTCATCTTCCGCAGCTTTGGCGGTGGGACGGGTTCTGGATTCGCTTCTCTGTTGATGGAGCGCCTGTCTGTGGACTATGGGAAGAAGTCCAAGCTGGAATTCTCAATCTATCCAGCTCCCCAGGTGTCCACAGCAGTGGTGGAGCCCTACAACTCCATCCTGACCACCCACACCACCCTGGAGCACTCCGACTGTGCCTTCATGGTGGACAATGAGGCCATCTTTGACATTTGCAAGCGTAACCTTGGAGTGGACCGGCCCTCTTATGGAAACCTCAACCGCCTCATCGCCCAGATTGTCTCCTCAATCACCGCCTCCCTACGTTTTGACGGAGCGCTGAATGTAGACTTGACCGAATTCCAGACTAATCTGGTGCCTTATCCCCGTATCCACTTCCCCTTGGTAACTTATGCTCCCATCATCTCGTCAGAAAAGGCCTACCATGAGCAGCTATCTGTCCCTGAGATCACCAATGCCTGCTTTGAGGTAGACAACCAGATGGTGAAGTGCGACCCTAGGCGGGGCAAGTACATGGCATGCTGCCTGCTGTACCGCGGTGACGTTGTGCCCAAGGATGTCAATGCCTCCATTGCTGCCATCAAGAACCGCCGCTCTATCCAGTTTGTGGACTGGTGCCCCACTGGGTTCAAGGTGGGCATCAACTACCAGCCGCCCACAGTGGTGCCAGGGGGAGACCTGGCCAAGGTGCAGAGGGCTGTGTGCATGCTGAGCAACACCACTGCCATAGCGGAGGCTTGGGCAAGACTGGACCATAAGTTTGACCTGATGTATGCCAAGAGGGCCTTCGTACACTGGTATGTGGGTGAGGGCATGGAGGAAGGGGAGTTCTCTGAGGCCAGAGAAGACATGGCTGCCCTGGAGAAGGACTATGAGGAGGTGGGGCTGGACTCTGGTGACGGCTGTGAAGATGATGAGGAAGAATATTAAACCCTGTCCCAGTGTTCAGTGTTTATACTTGTTCTCAGCAATCCCGTGTCTAAACCTTTTATTAATAAATCCAGAAGAATTTGCACTTCATTGGTTTGTTCATCCATTCAAAGCATACAAATGTTTGGTTGCATCTGTCCAAGTTTCCTTAAAAAACAACAACAACTAAAAGCTACGAAGCAGGGCTTACTTAAGATTGTGTAGCTACTAGGTTTTGTGGATTGACATGTACTGAATACATGTACTGACATGTACTGAATTGAACACCTTCTACGCCCGGTTCGACGAGGGGCGAACGGAGGTAACCACAACACAGACACCACTCTCTCCAGCTCTCAGCAGCCTCACCCTCACAGAGCACGAGGTGAGACGCGTACTGAAGGCGGTGGACCCCAGGAAAGCCTCGGGGCCGGATGGCGTCCTGGGACGGGTGCTGAGAGACTGCGCCGACCAGCTGGCCGGGGTTTTCACCAACATCTTTAACCAGTCCCTGTCCCAGGCCACCGTCCCACCCTGCCTGAAAACCTCAACTATCATCCCAGTCCCGAAGAAAAGCACGGTGAGCTGCCTAAACGACTACCGCCCGGTGGCACTCACACCAATCATCATGAAGTGCTTCGAGAAACTAGTCCGGGCCCACATACTCACACGCCTCCCGCCCAACCTGGATCCATACCAGTTCGCCTACAGAGCCCACAGGTCCACAGAGGACGCCATAGCGACGACTCTCCACGCCACTCTATCCCACCTGGAGAGGGGAAACAGCTACGCGAGACTGCTCTTCGTGGACTTCAGCTCCGCCTTTAACACCATCCTTCCAGACAGGCTAGTGACCAAACTACTAGACCTGGGTCTATCACACTCTATATGTGCGTGGATCAAGGACTTCCTGACCAACCGCCCCCAGAGGGTGCGGGTGGGCCCCCACACCTCCACAGCCCTCAGCCTCAGCACTGGGTCACCCCAGGGCTGCGTGCTAAGCCCCATCCTCTACAACCTCTACACCCACGACTTCACCCCCATCCACCCCAGCAACTACATCGTAAAGTTTGCAGACGACACCACCGTGGTGGGATGTATCTCGGGGGGGGACGAGGCGGCGTACAGGGATGAGGTAGAGCAATTGAGCAAGCTGTGCAAGGTAAACAACCTGCTGCTAAACAAGTCAAAGACCCAGGAACTCATCGTAGACTACAGGAGGAAAAAGTCCGAGATCCTGCCCCTGCTCATCGACGGAGAGAGCGTAGAGATGGTCTCAAACCTCCGTTTCCTGGGACACATCATACGGGATGACCTGGCCTGGAAGGACAACACTAAAGGCACCATCAAGAGGGCACAACAGCGGCTATACACCCTGAGATGCCTCAAGAAACAACACAGCAAGAAGGAGATGCTGGTGGCCTTCTACCACGGCGCAGTGGAGAGCATCCTCACCTTCGGCATCTCCAACTGGTACCACAGCTGCACGGCAGCGGAGAGAAACGATCTACAGAGAGTCGTGAGAACAGCACAGGGGATCACCGGCGCCACCCTCCCCTCTCTGGAGGAGCTGTACGAAACACGCTGTCTCAGGAGGGCCTCCAAGATCTCCAAGGACCCGACCCACCCTGGGCACGAACACTTTGTCAAGCTGCCCTCGAACAGGAGGTACAGGACCCCGGCCGCTAGGACAAACAGACTGAAGGACAGCTTCTACCACAGGGCCGTCAAGGCCCTGAACACAGAAAAGGCCTAAGTTCTGGGCCCAGGACAAGTCCGGACGGATTGTAATGGCAGCTAGTGCTGAGGCACAAACATGTACATTTTCAAGCCTGCAAACTGTGACACTTTAAAAAAATGTGAAAAAATACTTTCTTGTGCAATATGACAACCCTAGTTGACTATCTGTGCAGTATAGTACAGTGGATTGTGTACATAGCCTCTATTGATGTAAACCAGCTCCTTATCTTCTTGTGATTTTATGCATCTATGCTTTTTCCAAAATGTGTTTCTTTTTCCTTTCTTAAACACCAGGGGAGCCTCCCCTCCTAAATTTCGTTGTTTGGTACCTGTACTGTAACAATGACAAATAAAGTCTATCTATCTATCTATCTACTGTAGCACAAGACGGGTGTAGGTATTGACATGACTAGCATGACTGCAAGTAATCTAACCTTGTTGAGACACGGCTTTCTTTGTTTGGAAAGTCTGGCCAAGTCCTTGGCAGAAAGCAGCTACTAAAGGGTGGAGACACATTTTGAACAAAATATCTTGCATGAGTGACACTAAAAAAAAACAGGTTTTCTATCCTTCAATAGCAGAACATCAGATGTGCTAGAAATGCACCATACATTATTTATAAAAATAATTCTGAGTGGGACAGTCCCACTCATGTTTTTCATTTTATTGGACAGATATAGTGACACAGGAAAGTAAGGAGAGGGCATGTCAGCAGGGCATGGGCGTTCGAACCCAAGGCAAATGTGCACTGTAGACTGCGGTACTAGGCCACTACCATGTTTAAACAAAGATTGATCTGTTTTGTTCACTATATTTACCATAGTTCCGCAGTTGGGAATAGATGGGTTCTCTGTATTGGGGGGCTTAAACAGAACAGTTTGTCACAAAGTTTGACAAACGCAGATCAATGCAGTTATATTGGTAATGGTGGCATAGCCTACTTACTTACATTGAAGAAACATGCGTAAATTATGTTGACTATATATTGCCCTCACTATTGCCGCCGCAAGGTTTGGCGCCTCCCCTATGACATGCAGTATACTGTGCATTGAGTCAATTGCCCTGACTTTGACATGCCATGCACAGGGATAGTCTGTCTGTAGGTCTACCCCCTATCTGTCAATCTACATCCTGTCTGTAGATCTACCCCGTGTCTGTCAATCTCACTCCATTTATGGTTATGGGGACATATCTGTAGGAACACGCCCCATTGCTGCTTGCGGTTATATTTATTATTATTATTATTATTGTTGTTGTTGTTGTTGTTACGAATGAACTACCTTCTGAGTATTACTATACTGTTGCTGCAACTTCCTGTACTCACAGTAGGAGGTACTGTGAAATGATCATAAGTCACATTTCATACACATTTTCTCTAGACTCACGTGTTTCGAGGGAAATACACTACTGTATATATCCTGAAATGGTCATAGGAAAATAATCTCTCAGACAGCATCAATAGAGTTTGCACATGTAGCAATATTGTATTCATTAATTTGTTCCCTGTTTAAGTTGAATGAAGCATCGACGATGCCTGGGGTCCACAACACACATGACCCAGTCCAGAACATTACTGACTGTATAGACCCAGTACAGAACATGACTGACTGTATAGACCCAGTACAGAACATTACTGACTGTATATAGACCCACTCCCAGTACAGAACATTACTGACTGTATAGACCCAGTACAGAACATTACTGACTGTATAGACAAGTGGACTCATTGACTTGTTTGTGCATGTGGGTGTGCAAAACAGATCATTTCCCCTTGGGGATGAATACAAGTATATCTTCTTCTTCAGATATAACGCACTAATTGGCAGTGGTTTTACTCCATACTGTGAAGTGTGTGTGGTATGTGATGGATAGTAACAGAGTGACCTCTTGTGGTAAGAGATTAGTCCTATAACTTACTACTTTAAGTAACTTGACTTTTGAGTGATTACAGTAGTATGGCTGATGACTTGAATGCTGGAATGCATAGCAGTGCTTGAATTTTACTGAGATCATTCCAACAACTCATACTGTATGTATATATTCTCATGCTTGTTTGTTCGTGTGTCTACAGTCTCTGGACTTACCACTGGATAATAGGACTGTTTCACAGGACATCACGAAGCACTATTGTGAAAAATAAATAAATAAATAAAATAAAACTAAATAAAGCTGCTAGGAATGATGGCCACAACATGTGTATGGTAAACTGATTCTAGATCACCGCCTAGGAGTAATCTCACTTCGCTCCAGCGGTAAGGGCGAAGTTTTCCTGAATAATTATCGCAAAGTATGCTGGGAGCAGTAGTTTAAATTCAAATAGTGGAATTTCCAATAGGATAGAGCAATTTAAAGTGATTCGTTTGTTTAGATTCCTATTGTATTATTCCTATTTTATGTTCACGTATAGTTTAATGTAAAACGTATTTCATTTGATGCTAAACTCAACTGTCATCATACGTCGCTTTGTTGAGACTTCAATATTAGTAGCGATATTACGCCTTTGAATAAGTTTAAAATATGAGTCTATCACACATTTGTAATTTAGTGTTGTGTTCATGCAGTAATTTTCTGATACTGTGTATTTAAGGAATTATAATATTATATGTATACATTAATATTTCAGTCAAAAGCGGTCCTCTGTACCGCTCGCCAGCTGGTGCTGGCAATGAATTCCCAGGGTGCGTTCGTAAAATTGCACTAAGAGCGCCGGAGCGCACACTGGGTTCAAACGTAATAAAGAGACCAGGTAATTTGATTGGACAAGAGGCATTCCATGAGTGCTGATCAGATTTCCAGAACGTGTTTACGAACGCCCAATGTGCATGATTGACAGTAGGGTGCTGACGAAGGCGGGCTGGGACTGAAACAGGGACAACGGCAAACGCACGGATTATTCTGAAGTCTCCTCTTTGCAATACATGGGACTTGAGTAACTATGTTTGAGTCGACTAAGTAAGTAGTTATTTTAGCACTGTGCGTGACAGTTTATTTGGTCATTTGACATGACATTTAATTTCTCTGCGCTTTTTTGTTGTGAAGTAGACAACAGTTGTTAGGACATGCAAATGACAGTGTCAATTTGAGCAGTGCCATTTTCGTATGGACCTGTTATATCTATGTGAAATACAAATAAGACATTTATTGTTTTCCTAAATAATAAATCAATTATAATTAGTTTCATAATATAGGGAGTTATTGTAAGCACCGAAATACACATTTTGACCTGCTCCTACTTGATTTGGATATCAATGGGGTTAGATGTCAGTGGAGTCCTTGTTGACAGGACGAAAGGGAAATATCGAGGATAACATTTAAATACAAGGACAGAGCCGCATTCAGAGTATGATGGACTTCGGAGAAGTTAACGCCGCGACAAAGCCTCCAATAGGGTAAGTATGAGAAATCTCCCTGAATGCAATGTTGTTCACGAGTAATAAACTACTCAAACAATTCAGTAATGATCATGTTTTATTTGATCCGCGAATATGATTCGATAATAATCATGATGAATGAACGCAGATTATGTAAACATGACCTCAATGTTTATATAAAGATAAAGAGACATTGAAAATGCCTTATTGCCACCTGCCAAATGAAAATGTAAAATGTGTCATGAATTGTGTGCGTCTATTGAAAGTAGCCTTGCATTCTCACTTTTTTATGGAGCTGTCACTTCAAAAGCTGGAGCCTACTGTAGCCTACTGTATTGACAGGGAGAGAATTCCAGTGGAGTTGAATTCTATGGAAAAGACTTGCATGACCCCCGATGGGGAAACAACGGTGGGCCACTCCACAAAAGTAGCTTTTGTCCAGCGCCAGTAGCTGAATTTCTACTGTCTCTGTAGTTCTTTTGTCACCTCTATTGTTGACTCAATATGCTGCTGCTCCTTCCAGTTTACTGTCTCTGGCAGCTGGAAATGTCAGCTGTACAACTTAGTGGTGGTGAGATACACTGTTGTTGTACTGTACAGTGTTTCAGCACTTTCAAACTATTGACAGTCATGATAGTTTGCATTACAATGTGTCTTGTTGATGTGAATTGGAGGCTATCAATGTATCTTTCTTCCACATTGTCCTCTGGTAATATTATGATCTACAGAAATCATCAAACGTGAAAACGTCTCCCCAACGTGACATAGTAGTGGTATTATTCTCTCTTCCTGGTGCCATTGTTGAACATGTGGAATTGGTTTGGAAGTCCATGTGCCGTTATTACAATAAACAAAATCCTTTGTATTTTACACCAAGGCCATGCATCTCCTCCCTGGAGGCTTTTAATCACACCCTATGACATGCAGAAAGCACATGATGAATCAGGGTTATTTAAAGACAGCAGTTGCTGAACATTCTCTCTGCTATCTGCCTGTCCAACAGGAGCCCAACGCTACCATTTACTGTAGGTATCATTTCCTTGTTAAATCCACACTTCTAGCCTCTCCTAGCCTTTATCATGCTAGCCTATTATTGTTCACTTTAGTGCCTTCTGGCAATGGAACGCTCCAAAGCACCAGTTCGGGACATTTCTGCCCTGAAATTACTATGACAACAACTGCTATTGTCATGGGTGTTTCTTTTGTTAATAAGTCTGCGTCATCGCAGAGGGAGTAGTGGCTTTACTACCTGATGAGGTTAACATGAAACAGAGCTCATAAAACACTCCCAGTGAAGAAAGACCCCCCGCCTCTGAGGGGATAAAATGCTCACGTTTGTATCTGGGTGACCAGCTTTTGAAATCTGAGCAGGCAATTTTCAGGGAGCTACAAAAGCAGTATGTGGTTTCAAAGTGATGGTGGGCTTGGTGAAATGAAGCCTTGTTGCCACACTGGCAGTCTGTAATTAATGACTGAGACACCAACCTGCTTGTTAGTGTCGTGTATTCTTATTGATTATGAATCAAAGAACAGTTAGTTTAAGACACTTTAATTAGTTACAGGCAGATTCATACATTACATGCGTTCTCCATGGACATCAGGGTGGGAAGAGAGCGCTCTGCCTCTGTCTCTCCCCCTTCCCTTTCAGAGGGGAGGGGCCAGCGTGTGTGTGTGTCTTTGCCCAACCCCCAGGTCTCTGATAGCTGGTCATCTGTGTCCCTGCATGCCCTGGCATGTGTGTGTGTCTAAAACATACCACATATTCATACATAGATCATACATACTACAGAAATATACTACACATCCCCCCTCGGACCACCCAGAGGGTGTTCCGAAACTAAACTACCATAAAACAAAAACAAAAACACAAAACCCCACAAAACATCCCCAAAAAAAAAAAAAAAATTCTGTTTTTTTTTTTTTTTAAATAAAATTAAAAATTAAAAAATAAACAACAACAGACAGAAAAACTACACCAACACACAACACAAGAAGCACAATAACACAGACCAACCCAGGACCAGTATCAGGAACCAAAGATATCATAAACAAAAAATAGAAAACAACCAATAATAAAAAGAATTTTGAAAATAACAATCACAATTAAACTAAACACAGTTTATCATGCACAAATCAATACAGAAACTTCCAACGACCGATGTTTCCTTTGTCCTTGAAGCGTCGGGGTCAGAGGTTACTAGCACTTGTACCCAGTTGGAGAACAGCCTTTACCGCTGTCTCAGATTGATATCCTTTCCCAGTCAGGAGCTTTCCATTTTCGTTGCGCTAGGAACAGAACCTCTCTCCTAGCTTTGTATAACCCCCACATCACTTCTCAACTGACCTCAATCACACGATATAGAAACAAACAAACAATACACAAATAATGACATTCAGTTATCATAACACATAATTCTCCAACAGTAAGCATAGGACAAAGGGAATGCATTAATGCATAGATCTTCACCTCAGGTGAGGACTAGTCTTCTGAAAAGTTCATTAACGTGGACTGAGTGACTGATTTTCCAAAAACAGTCAATGAGGCCCTGCCTCCTAAGAAAGTCAAAAATCATGTCTGCTATAATAGGTGCTCCTATCTTGGCAAAATAAGTTTCCCATGCCCCTAAGACCGTTTCCAGCCATGCTATCATCTGCTGTCCATTCCCGTCGTTCCCTTTGATCTGCTGCTTCACTACCCTATTCATAGTCTTTAATCTTTTCCTAACTGGTCGTCGTCCGTCAGTGTCATTGAGGTTAAGGCAGCCGCCTGGTCCCCTCCCACGCTGATCAAGGTCTGGGGAGTCGCCCTCAGCATCATCTGAAGCATGGTGCAGGCACTCGCCAGCATCCCCAGTAGCACAGGTGTCCAGGCTTTGGACACCCCCAGGCTGGACCTCCAGACTGTCAACACTCTCTGCTTCGTTGGTTTCTGGTTCATTGGCATCTGGACAGCTTTCCGCTGTCCCCTCGGTTTCAGGCACTGCCGGTAATGTCACTGGCTGTAACACTGGCATTGCCACTGGCTCTGGCAACACCACAGCATCTCCTCGTAGCTCCTCCTTCTCAGGTTCTCTGGGGACCTCGGCACCTGTTGGCACAACATCCTGCCTACTCTGTACATCCACCCCCCTGTCCACCACCCGTGGCCCTATTGGGGTAGGGATATGCCCAGACACCACTGGTGTACCCACTCTGATGTTGTTTCTCCAACAGACCCCACATTGACCTAAAGCATGGTCAATCTGTTCCATCAAATATGGACTCCAAAACCCATATTTCTTGGTGATCTTGCGTCTTACCTCCCCCCTAGCCACATGTGCTAATCCATGAGCTTCCTGTATTAACATGCCTAATAAATCTGAGGGTGCTACAACCAACCCCTCATGATTCCTCCACAGACCTGTGTCATCCTGACTTGCCCCCCTTGCTAGCCAAACGCTCTTGTCTAACGTAGGTACTCTACTCTGTAACATCAATAAATCCTCAAGTGTGACCATGCCCTGTAATTGCTTTTCATGTGTGACCAGAAGACCTTTACCTGCCTTGTCTGCTCCTGTAATGGCTTTGGCTGCATCCTCTGCAGCCCTGTTACCTTGTGTGACATGTGATGAGTCAGACCTGTGTGTGGCACACTTCACTATAGCTAATTCCTTTGGCTTCATCATGGCTTGTAACAGCTTCATGATCTGTGCGTGATGCTGTATAGGCGTACCATCAGTTCTCTTAAAACCCCGCCCCCTCCATACAGCTCCATTAAAATGACAAACATTATGTGCATAGGCAGAGTCGGTGTACACTGTCACTCTCCGTCCGGTTCCCAAGTTGCATGCTTCCGTGAGGGCAATCAATTCAGCCAACTGAGCCGAGCAAGGCTGAGGAACTGCCTCAGCCTGTTCTACAATAAACTTTGAATTCTGTGCTTTAACTAAGGAATACCCAGCGCACAACGTTTCTCCTACCCCGTAACAAGACCCATCAACCCAATATTCTATATCAGCTCCCTTTAAAGGCAAAGCTTGTAGGTCTGTTCTATGCTTAATCACTTTGGCTGTCGATGGAACCTGAGCACCGCTGTCAGGTGTGCATTTTACTGTACAGTTCAATTGGCATAGAGCATCTCTCCCTAGCAGCCCTGTTGGCGTGTGTTCTGACACAAGTGTTGACAGAGTTGCTCTCTGTCCCTTGTACTCTAAGTCTACAAGCTCAGTTGTAGGAATCAGCTGTTTAATTCCCTCAAATCCGATTGTCTTCACATATTCTCTAGACATAGGGAGGTGCGTGGCGCCTTCAGGCTTCTTTGTCACCACCAGCTGGCACCTCCCACTCGGATCTTCCGGGCACCCCTATAGGCCAGCTGCTGGGCCTCCGTAAGGGTTCATCACTCCTGGAGCAGGTGTAGTAGGGGGCCAATATCCTCCTCCTTGGCTCCCCCCTGCGCCCCCCTGGGGCCTGTTGCAGCAGGCACAGGCTAGATGTCCATTCTGGTCGCATTGGCATAGTTCTAGCACCTCCTTCCCTGCTGCTGTCCATCCCCCTGGTGGTGGTCCTTGGCCAGGCTGTGTGTACATCTGGCATGGAACCGCTTGCACCCCTGGTGGCCCTTGTGGGTATGGATACCCCCCTTGTGGCCCCTGTGGGTAGGACTGGTAAGTAGCAGGATACCCCCCTTGTGGCCCCTGTGAGTAGGACTGGTAAGTAGCAGTCTGCACTCCAGGTGGCTGTTGCTGTGGGGCTAAAGCCTGCACTCCCTCTATGTTCCTCTCGTTTTCAGTCAATTGCAAATGAGTCAATATTCTGAGGGATTCTTCGTCTCGTGCCTTCTGTATCTGAATGTTCTTTCGATATAACTCAACTTGATGAGATACGTGGTCTATATAAACAGCTTTGTTCATGTGTCGTAGCCCCACCACTTCTGCTAGCTTATCCTTAACTGGGGTAGGAAGCCCTTCTTGTATTTTTTCCCTGATTATGGATTTTTCTAAGGGGTTATCTTCAGCGTCTTTCCCTGTCACACTTCTCCATTGAGAGTGCATACGGGCAATATAACCCCTGGGATTCTCATCCCCCCCCAGTGGCTTCACAATGATATTGTCTGGGTGAATGTGAGTAGGGTAGGTCTCTCTGATTGCTTTCCACAGCCTGCCTCTGTTTGCTGCGAAGAGCTCTGGATCATAAACTGATGTATTGATATATCTATGAAGTCCTGCCTTCATCAATATTTCCTGCATTGTATCCAATCCTGCAATAAAAGCTAAGAGTCTTTTCAGGTCTCCCATCGCGACCTGCGTTCCTATCAGTATCACATCGACCTCTCGCGTCCACGAATGTCCTCCCTCTTGAAGAACTGGGAGTTTCTCGATCACTTCAGACAAATCTGTATGATGCCACGGATGATATTCCATCTTGTTACCCCGAATCAGCACTGGACAGTTCTTTAATGTATTTGATGACATTCGGTGACAATCTCCCTCTTTCTCCGGGCGTCTTCTCCCACCTTTCCTTTCGGCTGTGGCTATCATCTTCCTGACCTGCGCGTGGTAGCCTCCATCTGCATTGTCGTCATCACTTGAGTCTGCACTGCCATCTTCGCTGTCATCTTCCTCGTCACTCCTGTCGTCCCCTTTTCCCCTTGGCTCCTTCTTCTTCTTCTGGGAATGATCCTCCAGTGCCTTAGCATATGGAGGGGGACTGGGGGCAGGACACTGAGCTATTTTCTGTCCCTCTACCTTAAATAGATCTAAAATAGCTAACTCTAACTTGCGTTTCTCTGATCTAATCTTTCCTCTTTGATGTGCTTTGTGCCCATTGATAAGTATTTCCAATGTTGCAATTAATTGTAAATTAATGCTGCCCTCTTTCGGCCACGGCTGTTCAATGTATGCCCAACGGCTATTCCATTTCGTAGACATTTTGCTAATTTCCCTAACAAGAGGATTCATTTTTTCCACTACAGCCATAGGGGATAACGTAGCCAACATTCCACGATGTTCACTAATATCTTTTAACAGCTTCGTGGAATTCGACCCCATTCTACTTGTTCAATATGCTGACAATATTCTATATTAGATAAGGTGTACGCTTCTTACAACCCACCTTATTTTGTCTTGTTTGCTAAACAAATGCTAGTCCAATATAACTGTATTGACCATCCCCACAAAAACCCTGCAACTTCAGAATAACAGACTTGCCTCTTGTGTATGTCAGTGCAGTATTAACTTAAATCTAATAGCTGTGTAAGTACTTTATACTTAAATGTGTTTCCTAATTGTTTATGAATGTGTCACTTAATTACTCATTCAATACTAATTACAGTTCTGGTCAACACAATTATTAAATCACAAAAGCTGGTCACACCTAAGTATTCACCGATCCACAAAAACCCTTTTACTGCTCAACTATCAAATATGTACTATTCTGCTATTCCTTAATCAAACACTGTGGAAATGACCTAACTAAAATAAAATATGTAAATTACAAATATTAATTACAACCTGTAAATAAATCGACTTGCTATTTGGAAAAGAATGAATGATTAGTTAGAATTATTCATTGACACTCCATTGATGCAAACCTGTGAAGTCATTCAGCTATTTATCAAAATATCAAAAAAGGAATGATTATCATTAGATTATCACAAAACAATTGATCAAAGTTCTGTGAAAACAGAGAAATAAAATGATCTGAATAATTAATTCAATCAATTTGTAATTAACTAAATTAATTAAATACATTACAATCATTCATAACCATCTATTTATTAATGTATCGGACTGTTTCATCGACCTCAGCTGTATCTCCCTGAGGATTTAGTGTTTTAAAATGTATTGTCGTATTTCGACCAGCAGATGGAGCTGTGCTCCGGCTAACGCGCATCGATTGCGCATGCGCCAACTCTTAGCCAAGGCTATGAATGTTTTAACCGTAACTCTAAACTATTTAAAACACCCCAATGATCAACTCACTATCCTTCTATCTCCAAATTACTACACAACCTATGTGAAATGATCCGTAAGAAATAAGGAATGTAATTAATCAGTCAGGTTCCTTTCCAAAGGAATGCTTTCCAAAGGAGTGCCTGTTTGCAGAGGCAAGAAGAGGGGGGCTACAACCCGTCTCCCCTGAAAAATCACCGCGTGTTTGTAGCCTGCTCCAAAACAATCTCTCCAACACAACTTGTTTTCATAAACGATTACTTTTCACGACACAGCAACATCAAGACTATCTTTCAATCCAGCCCAACTACTATTTATCTCATTCAAATATTCTACGTTCACGTTTCCCTCACAAAGATGGCCTCTGTGTGTGTCCCTTCTCAAGGACAAAGAAAAATGGCGTCTAAGAATGGACTCTCCGACACACTGCAAATGGCCGCCCACACAACGGCGTCCTCTCACACAGACAAAGAGTAATGGCGTCCACAGCTCTGCTCATATGTTCTTCACTGCTACAATAATGCTCTTTCACATATCTTACAAAATAGACTTCATAATCCACCCACACTCCAACACATAAACACAACCTCACCGAATCTTACACAGACACACACACGATATTCCAATACCGTACAAACAAATCACATACCATCAAACGCTATATTTTACAAAAAACGGGCTTCCAAGTCCGGCTCTCACCACCCACCCATCAGATTATGATTATGAAAAGTTTGCTTCTATTCCAACAAGATTACCGTTACACAGATTCTTTTGACTATAACTTATCTGAGATTTACAGTTTATTTTAAACACACCAATCGACTAGAGAGAGATTTCTGCAGAAAATCTACCTTTTCCGTCGAATTGAAGAGTCCGCACAATACTGTAAATTAAGTTATATTAAACTCCTGGCTAGCTCGCCATTTACTGTCGTGTATTCTTATTGATTATGAATCAAAGAACAGTTAGTTTAAGACACTTTAATTAGTTACAGGCAGATTCATACATTACATGCGTTCTCCATGGACATCAGGGTGGGAAGAGAGCGCTCTGCCTCTGTCTCTCCCCCTTCCCTTTCAGAGGGGAGGGGCCAGCGTGTGTGTGTGTCTTTGCCCAACCCCCAGGTCTCTGATAGCTGGTCATCTGTGTCCCTGCATGCCCTGGCATGTGTGTGTGTCTAAAACATACCACATATTCATACATAGATCATACATACTACAGAAATATACTACATTAGCTCATTTCTTTAACTCAAAGACCATAAAAGCTTCATAGAGTTTCATGTTATGTGTTAGTATACAGATGTCATGGCATTATTATGATTCGTTATTATATATAATATATATATATAATACAAAAATAGTCCCACTTTATCTTTTGGTATCATTTCAGATGTTATTGTCAACAATAAACATGTGCATGTCATAAACACCAGTATCTATTGACCTGCTGAACTATACTATAACTGCCTTGAGAAGTTGACTTCTCTATTTGCGTTTGCTCTTTTGTGTGAAATTGAACACTGTGTGTTTAGGGGCTTTGAGCAGTTGTAGTCCTGGATCTAAACGTCTGGAGTGTAGGGCAGTGTTAATTATCAGCCTGGTGTTTTTTTCCCCCTAGCCCATTTCTTTATTACACATGCCTGGACCTGTGGTTGTTAAAAGTGGGCTAAAGTGGCATCTATGGGTATAATCCATATTGTCTCCTCACTGATGTGGTGTCTATTCCCAGTTTCATTAGTCTGCCTCAGTTATATGTGAAAACCCAAATGCATAGACTGCTTAGATGAGGGCAAAATGCAACTCAAATAAACTGCTTTCGGTTTGTAGCTAAGTCGGTAGAGCATGGCACGAATTTAGGTTTTAGGAACACACAGGTCATGCCCTATAGATGCAGACAGTGTTGTCCAATTAGATTGCAGTATTCTACACATAAAGCGTGTGCGTCTAGGTCCTCGTCCACGTGAGTCCTCCTGACACAAGTATAGCCTACACATTTCGGGGACCTGTTTTTGCCTCACCAGTGCCAGGAAACTAGGTTAGAATTCTAGACATTTTAGAAATGTTCTGTTGAGTAACTTTAATGTATATGATATTGTAGGCCTACATATTTCTAAATAGAGTGTCGAATGTTTAAGTTTTAATTTTATTACAGCTTCTGTCAGCATGCTTGTTGTTCAGTTGCTCAAACAGGTGGCCTTTATTATGAAAAGCTTGGCGTCAGTGCCTTGAGTGTAGGTTACTCATGTACGAGCCACCATCTTTACTCGGTTTTCATGAACGGTCATTTGTTGTCTGACTGCGCACCTTATCACACCTTGTCCCCTTGCCTCTCTGTTTCTGTTCCTTGGTAATGTTACCTAAAATACGCTCATCTGATAGTGTTATCCATCTGCTCCACTCCTGCTTGTGTCGCAGGCAGAGGTTGAGGTGCCTCCCAGCCCCATCCTGGCCTCAGAGTCTGACACACCCATGCAGTTCACTGTATTTATGGCCTTGTTCAAGTTTGATGGTTTGTGGTCCATGATTACTGCTCACTTAGCAGTTGCGTTTGTGTGTTGGCCACTAGCCCTGCATAACTGAAAATATCAAATCTGAATTTAAATAATTCAAATTACTTTTTTCATGATAGAAACTATTCAAGCCTTGTGAAAGATGAGAGACACGGTATATATTATTGGCAGCAGTACGTATGGCTGAGAATATCTCTATGTTATTAGGGATCCAGTTTAAAAATACCTGCCTGCCTGACACTAGTCTTTAAAAATAGTTTTGCCACAAGCAGTAGCTCAAATGCTTCTGAACTCTTCAATGCAGCTCCACTCAATTTGGGATTATCTCCTTGTGTCACTATTTACACAACTAGAACTTAACTAAGCTTAGTTGTAGAGCAACACTTTGAGCATTTGGGTGGGTGAAAGTTTGAATGTACTCTGTGCTTAAGTCACATCATTTCTTCTAGAACCATCTGCTGTGTTTAAGGATGGTTGAGAAGTCAACGTGAAGTGCGACATGAACACATTTTGTAATGATTACTTCAGCAACCCCTCACTGCCACTCCATGTCCTGTCCTGGTGGAGCTGTGGGCCTGTTTGAACACATGTTGTGCAGAACCTATTTTTGAACGTCCGCTGTCGGACTGCTGTCTGAAGACTGTGGTATGTGGGTGTGTGGGTGAATACACACTGTGTACAGTTGAGACCAGCTCCAGTGATGAAACCTGTATTGGCAATGAGAATATTGGAGTCATTTTTGTATACTGGTTTAGATAGTGGTGAACGCTATTCCCTCTCACAGTCACGCAGTTAGTTCATATTCAGAAGAAGAAGAAACTCTCACAAATTCACATGATCTCCCATCTTGTCAGTGACACCAAGTATATCCAGACACGTCATTGCCTTCTTATTACATCTTTGTCCTTTGGTAATTAGGTTTGAATAAATGTGGCCTACATGGTGTGAGCATCTTTGAGATGTAGTCACAGTGGCAGTTGTACTGATGCCGAGCTTCTGCTAGAGGGGGAACAGTAATGGCACATGATAAGTGTTTCTCTGCCTCCTCTGCAGCTGGAGTTCTCTTAATTGATGGAACTGCTGAGGGAATATGGGACAAGCTAATTGTTTGTTTCCTGCTGTTCCCTCCCTACTGCTCTCTTAACCTGTGGGATTTTCTCCCATCTGGGATGCTCTGTGTATAGCTGGTGTATCGGGCAGGCTATGTACAGTACGGCTTAGTACTCCTGTGTGTTAACACACCTGCGACCAGCCAGAGATCCTCAGGTTATTGGATGGGAGATTGGGGACAACTGTTTTTAGTATTGAAAGTATGATCTATGACCAACCAGAGGGACACAGTCCAGTGCAAAGGTGGACAGGTCTTTTTGTGAAATGCTTGATTTAGGCTAGTGAGAGTTGGGATTAGACAGTAGACACACATGTTCCAAGCAGTCAGTGGATAGCTGCAGCGATATGTGATGCTAGGAATTAGCCTATTAACTGAGTGCAGGACCATCTGGCTTGAAAGACTTTTGGTCCCCTCAATCCCATGCATTTTTAAAGGTCAGGGGAGACCAAGTCCACGTGGGTTTGCTTTTCATATGAATACCTTTGAAATTGCTTTAGAATACTGTTGCTTTTCATGTGGTGTTTCTAATTGGTTCGTATACATGTTTTATGTTGAGGTTACGGTCTTTCATCATTTGAGTGAATATGGAGGCTGTTGGATCTGTTTGTGATCTTGACTGTCATCTAGACATTTCTCCTCCTCCTCAGTAAAACATGTGATTCAGAATATAAAGAACTCAAACCCTATGGGCCGGTTTCACAGACAAGGCTTAAGCCTAGTCCTGGACTAAATCACACTTTCAATGTAAAATCTCCATTGAAGATGCTTTTTAGTCCAGGATTAGGCTTAAGCCTTGTCTGTGAAACTGGCCCTATGAGTGTTACATTATGTATGTGTCATTGGTCACACTTAGACCGTTCCTGAGTCATCGAGCTAGCATGAGAAGATGAGTAGGCTGTCCCTGGCCTGCGGTGACGGGAGGAGGGGGTGGTTTGTTACAGTACGAGATGCCTCACTTAACTCTCCCTCAGGTGGGTGTTACAGAGAAGGCTTGTGGGATTCTCTTCATTTCTTTCTCTGTTGGAGCTCAGTAATTGGCCCCAGAAGGCTGTGTTCACTGGTTGAGACCAAGAAGAGCTGTGTTCACTGGTTTCCCTCAGATGTGACTGTGTGTGTGTGTGTGTGTCGCGGTGGTGGGTGCAGTAGTCCGGTCCCAGCAGCTTCTGGGCGGTCAGAGAGCGTAGAGTATTCTGAGCATGGCGTGCGGCGGGCATGTAATGCTAGAACGTGGCATTTGGGAAGAAGCGGGCCGGCCGCGGGGAGCGTCTGATGTTTGAGTCGGAGCGCTCTGGAACACCCTGGCACGCCCTCTAACCCACAGGCCCACTGGTGGCTCACTGGCTAAAATTAGTATCTAAAAGGGGACATTTTTTATATCTATACAAAAACCCACTTCTTAGACCATAAGCTCTAGTATAAACATTAGGAGAACCCCGCAAGGAAATGGAAACATATTTATGGGATTGACTTTTTTATTGACCTACTGTAGTGTATTACTGGTGTAACAGAGTTGGGAATGTATGTTGAGTTGTGGTGAATGTGGATGAGTTTCGCTGTGCTTGAGCAGCCCTGGTTGTTGTTAGAGCCCCCTTTGGAGTTTGGGTGTACTGCAGGTCTGCGCGTTCTTTTGTCCTTTTGTTGTTGCCATACCCAGAGTGGTAGCGCCAGAATACGACTACCATCTGAATAGATTTGCAAGAATTACAGACACCAGAGGAAGACTTGTGTTTTATATGTCTTCCATACAGATGAATAAAAGTGGTTGAAAGAAGTTTGCCTCCTGTTTGACCATCGTGACACTTGACTAAAACGTATTTGACTCTCCCTGTTTCTGTATGACTTTGCTGGTCAGAGAGGTAGGCTAGGCCTACGGATGAGAGTGTGTTGTTGTATCTCTCAGAGGGCAGGCGGAGCGTCAGAGGGCCCACCAAACCCCTGCCCTCTGAGCCGTAAAACAGGGTGGGGTTTACCAGTTGACTGGTTTGTAATGTGAGAGTGGAGGGGGCATATGCTGAATTAGGAAAGCTCATGCCTAGCAACTGCAAACAAAATGCCTGTGTGGGGTCGGATGTCCCTGGATACGACTTGGTCATTCACTTTTCGCTCTGTAACTTCTATCATAAATTTGCAGCTGCTACGAAATAGAAAGAAAGACTCTCTCTCCTGAAGGTGTAAATATAGGTTGCTATGAGAGCAGTAGGGCCCAGAGAGCACGCTGTGTTGTGGCTCTGGTGAGTGGCTGAGGGTCGGGGTATTCACGGTCTGTCCAACACACAATAGAGCGGACAATTCAAGTGACTACCGACAGGAATCACGTTGGTTCTAACGTGTGTGAGGGAGAAAGGAGGTCTCGAGAAGACGATTCGTTCTTTCAACTGGATTCTTTTAAACTCGAGGGGATGCACATTTGTGATGGCGGCTGGTGAAACCGGGAACAAGTCGGCAACCAATCAAATTGTTCAATTGCCAATTGTTTCACCCGCTGCTATCACATTTGTACGGAAGAGTATTAGGGCCACCAATTTGAGGTTTTTTTTTCTCCCGAAAGGGGGGGGGGTTGGGGTTATATTCTGAGTTTAAAGTCAGAATTTCTGAGATTAAAGTCAGAAATTCTGAGAAAAAAGTCTGAATTTCTGAGATAAAAAGTCAGAATTTCTGAGATTAAAGTCAGAGTTTCTGAGAAAAAAGTCAGAATTTCTGAGATGAAACGTCAGAATTTCTGAGATTAAAGTCAGAATTTCTGAGAAAAAAGTCAGAATTTCTGAGATAAAAAGTTTGAGGGCCGGTTTCAGAGACAAGGCTTAAGCCTAGTCCTGGACTAAATCACACTTTCAATGTAAAATCTCCATTGAAGATGTTTTTTAATCTAGGACTAGGCTTAAGCCTTGTCTGTGAAACCGGCCCTGAATGTATTAGTGTTTATTGGTCCTACTGGTTAAAATGAATGACATGAATGCTCTTATCAAGTTATACTTTGGAATTGGCTTTAGTAATAAGGACATTCTTTGTCTATTGGCACAAAATCACCTTATTATAACAAGTATTCGTACTTTGAAGCGACGTTGTCGCGAACTGGGTCTTTAGGCTACAGAAGGAGAAATCACTCAGATTTAAATGAGGTAATAGCCTTTGCCCTTTGTGCAGGAGGAACTATCAGGAAGTGGCCAAATCCAAGGCTATCGTTGGATGCATCTTCGTGCCATTCGAATGGGATTCGTGGTGCAACAAGATGTGATACGACAGATTATCAAATTAATTGACCCATGTTATGTGCCCCTATCAGTTCGCAGCCTCTCTGGACATCCTCCAACACAATGCTTTGAATATAATATCCAGCTATGACTTTCGGGGCGTTGTTTGTAGTGTACGCTTCCATCAATACCACATAACGACTATAGCCATCAATGCAACCATTGATCCCATTGATACCATTGATTCCATTGATTCCATACGGCTTCAGTTTGTCGTAAGAGTCCTATGAGTGCATTAGGACCTCAGGTAGAGTGCTGCCATCGCCGCAGACGATGTGTCCGTCCACACCTTGAGGGTCAATTAATTTGATAATCTGTCGTATCACATTTTGTTTCACCACGAATCCCATTCGAATGGCACGAAGATGCATCCAACGATAGCCTTGCATTTGGCCACTTCCTGAAAGTAAAAAAAAGTTCGTGGCCTTAATACTCTTCCGTACATTTGTTTAGTTTTTTTTTTTTTTTTTTTTAAATCTACATAGCAACTCTCTCAACAAGCAATGTCCATGTCCACTCACTTATGTTGGTGGGTTTTTTCGTAGTTGAATTGAATATTTATATCCGAATATTAGCTACTATTCATTGACACTATTGTGAGAAAAATGTTTTAGGCTAACATTTAACGGTGAGGGTAACTACAACCACGGTCAACAGAACGTAATAAATAATGACAGGATTTTCTTGTGGCCTGATAAAGGTGGGATTGTTTTGGGCTTTGGTGTTCAGTGCCAATGGTCTTTGCTGTGTGCAGTCATGTCACACTCTCCAGCACTGGGACACCTTCCAACTAAAGTTTTGATCAATAGTGGTTCTGTTGTGGGTTTAACGATCCCTAATGAGAGATGGCCAAAGATTTCCTTTCAGAGATTCTTAAAGCAGATCAAGTTGAGTTCTACTGAGAAAAGGGGCAATGTACAGGACAGTCAATCCTCTTGTATTCATTTGGAATCATTCTGAAGAAATGATTGGCTGTTGTGGGTTGACTGTATCTTGTTTTGGGGGATTGCTGCTAAATATTCTTTCTTAATATCCCGTACTATTCCTGTATGGTAGATAGATATACGTTGGATCCTAGTTCCTAGTAGTATGTTAGGTATACTACTATGTTAGCACACTACAGTGCAAATGACTGTTGGAGAAAAAAATAGGTCACTGTTAGTGTGCTATCTGTCAGTAGGAAATGCAAAGTGTCTGTTAGGTAGAGGATAGAGCTCCCATTGTCTCAGTAATCCCATTGTGTTTAATAGGACAAGGACAGGTGTCTCTCAGTCTCTAGATTCAACTCTTCACATGACATGGTGAACACTTATTTCCATGAGTTTAAAACCTCCTTCTTCCCCCCCCCCCCCCCATTTTTAAACAGCAGACTGTGATATACTCAGACCCAGACAGGAACATTCATTTTTCCATGACTTTTTTTGGGCCAGGAGAAATACCTCAATACCTCAAAACCCATTGCCACTCATCACTTTTTCCTTGCAGTTCCCTCTGTTTGCTGTCGACCGGCTAGCTAGCTTACCCTCTTTACTTTGTTGTTGCTGCTACACTACTATAGAGAGACTTATCGATACTGTGTGAACTTGAGAGGGTGGCAGAGCGCTGAGGGTTTGATTTATTCTAACTGGGTAGCAGCAGAGAGCACAGTCTTATTTGGGTCATGGAATGTGAAAAGCCCCATAGAGACACTAAGCTCTTAATCAGGCTAACACAAGCATAGGGCCTAAACAGCTAGGTTAGTGTTAACATAGTACTCCTCCCTAATTACTGTGTGTGTCTGTGGGGTGGGGTGGGGAGCAGGGGGTTAGGGACTTTCTTACCACAACACTGGCCTGTCTCCTGCCATTGCTGTGCGGGCGTGGATGCCGTGGTGTAAGTTTAGTCTCTGTGTCTGTCTGAATTACTCATCAAGCTCATGATTGAGGATGACACTGCAACTGTCACAGAGAGTGGGAGGAGTCCAGGTCTTTGCACAGCTCACACAAGGGGACTCAAATGCACGGTCCTGATGTGTTAATTTACAGTAGCTCTTTTAAGTCGGTCTCAGTGATGAAACCAGGAGTCATTGTGTATTGTTATACAGGTGAAGTAAAAAAAAAAACCTTCATGGAGTTAGCCTACATACTTTGAAGAGATAGGATCATCAAGGACTTGATTGTCATTGGTTAGAGAAAACTCAAGGATTTGTTTCAATTGTGAAAACAAAAAACATAATATCCCAAGTCGGGTCACAAACCATCCAATGAAGTGGAGAGAGCACGGAAAAAGGTCCATTTGTAACCCAGTCACTGTGGAAGCTGCTCTTACTGCCCTCCTGTGCCAGCTCAGTGACTGAGTTTTCACTCTCTTCTCTCTCTCTCTCTCTCTCTCTCTCTCTCTCTCTCTCTCTGGGAGACTGGGCCTTCCCTAAAGGCCTCTTTGTGTGAGGTGTGCTGGCTGACTGTCCTGGGACAGAGACACGGCCACACTACAGTCTCTGTCTGGACCGGAGGTGTACAAGCTGTCAGCAAATATCAAACACACAGCCAGCCACACAAGAGGAGTGCCCAGCCCCAACCATTCATACCATTCTGCCATACACCAGTTTTGATCTTGGATGGAAGTCCTTTCAGTTCCTTTTCTGCCTTTCTTCGCAGCGAATGGTTAGATATTAAAGAAACAGTTTTGTTTTTGCACTATTGCATAATGAGTCAATGACAGTATTGCTCTCGGTGGTAACGGATACCGGACTTTGCTGTTAATGATTAACCATGACAAGGTTAGAGTCCACACACTATGGTATGTGTCCCGTGCATTCCTGCTGTCTGCCGCACAGAACAAGGTGTCTTCAAGACTCCTAGACAATACACTGTCAGTGCGGCCCAGGCCTTGGAAGGATTTACAAAAACTGGTTGATATAATCAACACGCCAAGGACTGATTTGACGTGAGTGAGACAGTTTTACTCAAATGCTAATATTTGCTTGGAGGGAGAGAAAGGGTTCATTGAAAGGCTTTGAATAGAATAGCCATTAATCATTGTTAGCTGTATATTAAAGTCAACAATAGTGTGTGCTGAGACAGAGCTACGGTGTGTTTTGACACATGTCAAACGCATAAAGAGCCTGGGTTAGATGATTCACAATATTTTCTCAAAGGTTTTCAGGGTACTGCACAAAATATGTCAAAGTGACAATTATCTTTTAGAGTTGTTTAAAAATGAAAAGCTGAAATGTCTTGAGACGATAAGTATTCACCCCCTTTGCTGTTACACTCCAACGATTAGCTCAAAATGCAAAAACGTCTTCAACAGGTCACTGAAGTGTTGAATTGGGTCCATAATGAGTGCAAGGCTAATAGTTAAGACCATAGATAAGACAGAAGACACACACGTCTACATGGAGAGCATGCTGGTTATCTTTGTTGATGTTTGATAATGAAGGCTCATCGTTTGAGATTTGATTGGAACAAAGTCACAGTGTCACCCTGACAACCAATAAACAGCCTTTGCATATCTGCAGACTCTGTTATGTAATCCTGGAAGACAGAAAGGCGTTAATATTCTAGTTGACTTTGAGGTACGGAAGCAGTTGTTTGTTACTTTCCTAACATTTGTCTGACTGTCGCTGCCTCTTTGAATCACTGTGACCGGTCAACAGTCCAGTCAAGACCAGTCAAGAAAACAAACGCATCCTTCATTTCTCTGTTGGTCTCTGTCACACAGGAGGAGAATGAAGTCCCGAGCCCCTCCACCGCCCCCGGCCCCCGAGCCTGCCCCACGCAGGATCTTCCGTAACGCAGTGCCAGATGGAGGAGGGCAGGGCAGCATGGACACCAAGGAGAACATCCTGCGGCCCAACGTGGACCTCCACATCACTCTGCCACAGGGCTACCAGACCACCAGCACTGTGGATGGGAGGTGAGAGAGACCACACACACACACACACACACCTTCCTCCTTGCATCCCAGACTTTACAATTGAGTATATGCAATATTCAGAAGCATGTCTGGCTCTGCAAGACTCCAAGCTAACTAATATCTATGGGTTGGTTGCCTATTATTAGAAGTGGATACAACTTCCATGGAAACTCACTGCTCTGGTCATTCTTCACTGGATAATCAAATTCTCTGGATTTCGCCTGGTCCATGATGACTGGACGCTGGGGTTTGTTTGGCGAAGAGAAAAGTGCAAGTAGAGTGTTGTTGAATGGTTCATAACTGTTAAGGTACAAGGAATACATCCCAATCAATGATACATTGATATACTTTGCATTATGATGAAGAACCGGTGTCAATATCCTCTTTAGCTTACCAAGGAAGGAATGAAGTTGTCTATTGAAATATGCATTTTTCTCCCTACCGTTGCCATTTTATCTCAGAGTCTAGAGTCCCTCCAGGCAGACAGAGCCTTGGTGTTTTCGGGGTCTGTTTGGGTGTGTCAGGGGGGCCTTTTCAAGGTTCCCGCTCTCAGTCACTCAGCAGCAGCATTGTGTGTGTGTGTGTGTGTGTGTGTGTGTGTGTGTGTGTGTGTGTGCGTGTGTGTGTGTGTGTATGTGTGTGTATGTGTGTGTGTCTGTGTGTGTGTGTCTGTGTGTGTGTCTGTGTCTGTGTCTGTGTCTGTGTCTGTGTCTGTGTCTGTGTCTGTGTGTGTGTGTGTGTGTGTGTGTGTGTGTGTGTGTGTGTGTGTGTGTGTGTGTGTGTGTGTGAAGCTGACCTGTCGGCACTCTCTGGCCTTAATGAGTGTCTGTCTTGTTGGAGCAGAGAATCAAGGCCACCCCTCATGCAGCAGAACAAGGGGCTCTGTTAATGACCGGCATGTGGATAACTCACTTGTCTCTCTCGGCTCTCTCACAGTGAGGTCGGAACAGTAAGTACTAGTCAACCAAAAATAGGACGAGGGTCATCCCAGTTATCTTTTCCGTTCCCCCCCCAGAGCAATGAACATTGTTGGCGTTTGTCACTTGTTGTTTTATGGGACGACATTTCTGCTGCCTCAGTACCTGATAAAGCTGGAGAAGGTGTTATACAGCTCTGATAAACACCTGGTTGACGTATGCAGAGGACAGCTAGAAACCTTCCCCGTTCATCAAATTCATTGACCCTGATGCAGTGAAGTACAGATAAATGCTGTCGTCACAATTGTTTTAACGTTTATTCTCAATGTCAAAACGCCAAAAGCTTTGTCTCGAAAATCTCTTGTTGATGTGTTAGTCATGAGGTTTTAGAAGGCCTTTTCCCAGCAAGCAACAGAAGGAGGCAACCGTATAGGATGTATATATATATATATAATAGGTTTCTCTCAGGTTTGACAGTTGCCCCTCTTGCACCTGATCAGTTCTCATGCCATGTCACATGGGACTTCATACGATCCAAACACACAATACTAAGATATCATATCCTAGGATCCAACATTTTATTTCTATGATTAGACCAGAACAGTCTCAGCTGCACCTACATTTGCCATACTAGAAAAGAATGAATCCAAACATTTGTCACAGAGGTCAAACCGTTCAATTAGCTTCGATTTCAAAACTTGCCGGCGTATATCATTCCGTAAGCCGAGCGGTTCTCTGTGCGCCATGCAGTGTAATTACAGGTCTTCCTATTGGAGCTAAAGGAGGTAACCCTATCTGTCACTGTGTCGTGCTCTGACGAGCATGCCTGCCTGCCTGCCTCCTGACTGCTTTCTCCTCTCTCTCCTCTCTCTCCTTCTCCTACTCCTCTCAGCAAAGCGCTCATGGACCTGCTGGTGGACCTGTGCAGCCAGTACCACCTGAACCCGGCCTACAACACCCTGGAGCTGCTGTCCTCCGAGGGCTTGCCCTTACCCTTCAAGCCCAACGCCCTGCTGGGCACCCTGGACGTGGCCTGTGTCCTCATCAAGGAGAAAGTGTGGGAGGAGAAAGTGGTGCGCAAGCCGCCGCCTAAAGTGCCAGAGGTGAGTCCCTGGTCCTGGCTCTCTCTCTGTGTTCGTTTTTTTTTAAACGGTTTTGTTTTTGTCTTACTGACAATTGATAATGAATTGGGATTATTCAGAATAGAGAATTGGAGAATGTTATGTTTGCTGTGTGATTGTTGTGTGACATTTTTTTGGAAACATCAGTTTGATCTGGGCCTTTTGGCTACTGAGGTTGTGTGCAGGGTAGGGAGTGTTTTAGATCCAGTGATACTGTGTTCTGCATGCATTGAACCTTTGTTTGGTTGAATATGAAACACTATTTAACTGTGTCATGGCCCTTCTCTACATTTGGACACTGAATGACTGCAGCAGGAAAGGCCAGTAAAGCCTCAAAGGGCTAATGCTAAGGTAAGGCAGGTGTGGTAGCCTACGAGGCAGCGACAAGGCTGTTACAGGTTGCTGTCGGAGTGCCTTTTCTCTCTGTCTCCAGTGTCTCCTGGTCTCCTCCTCCTACGGTGTGAATTTTTCATGAGTGCCTTACCTTTAGTTACCATGCATTATTTCTACTCTATTCTCAGGGCTGACTGGCCTGTTTTCTCCCTTTGACCCCTGGAGGCTAGCCACCGTCTGACACAGTCTCACTCTGTTCTCTCTCTGCATTGACGTTGGACGTTCAACTTGAATAACTGACAATTCTGTACTGAGCTGTTAATGTGGCCGTAATATATATATATTATTTTTTTTTGGTATGGATATGTATAATTATTATTATAAAATACGTTTGCATTTGATCATTTGTTGATGGAACAAAAATGCAGTAAACTCGTATCAGTCCAGTGCAATGTCCTCGTAAGACGCTTCAGTAACTATCTGAATGCACTTCAAGGGCATTAAAAGCCTTCAGATTTGTACAGGACCCTTGATTCCTAAAGGGGTTGACATTTTCAGTCAAAGTTTATCGTGAAGCCTCCCGCATCCTGTATCAGTGTGGGACTACCGGGCCTCTGTGATAAGGGCAAGCAGAACAGAGTGGATGCTCTCTGTGTTCTTCATAACAAAACACCTCGGCCCCTCTTAACGCTGGCACTCTCCTGGTGATCCCTCTCCATGGGTACACCATACACCCTGGGACCGGCTGGGCTTTGGCTGCGCACACACAGGCTCTCTCTGTGAGGCCCCGAGCCTCAGTTACCTCAGAGTACAGTACCGTCTTCAATGCCCACACACCAGGTCTGCCCAGCCCTGTCCACAAATCGTGAGCTTAGAATTATAAGGTTCTATCTCCGTTTAGGGTAGTTCAGAGATATTGAGCGTCAACGTTTTTACATTCCATTATGTTTTGTGAGATGAAACCTTTGTATTTTATGAATTACTAACTAAACATTTTCAACATTTTAAAAATAACACCACACAGGCATTAATAAGCATCTAATGGATCAGATTATGTAAAAAAACTCAATTTTGACCAAAAAGACGTTCTTTTAGGGAAAAGATGAACTTAAAAAAAAAATGTAAGTGAAGGGGAAATAACTATGGTATTTACTAATAATGACTTAGTAATTAAAGTATCTTTTTTTTTTTTTTACAAATGTATTCGTCGCATGACCCTTTCTGTCTATATCTTGACCCTTTCTTTTTCCTTTACACCACTCTCATTTCTCAAGTCCCGTTTCATTCCGTCATTTCTTTGGGCCAGGAGATTTTCCTGATTCAGGTTAACTGACCAATTGACATGGTCCCCTAAAAAAATCCTCCTGGCCCTTATGTGATTGCCAATATCCACAGGCCCCTAAATGCCCTCTTTTCTCCCCATGAAAGAAAACGGTGCGTCTGGTGGTGAACTACCACAGGAGCCAGAAGACGGTGGTGAGGGTGAACCCCCTGGCGCCCCTGGAGAGCCTGGTGCCAGCCATCTGTGAGAAGTGTGAGTTTAAGTCTGCCCATGTCCTGCTGCTGAAGGACAACGTCAGCAACCACGAGCTGGAGCTGGACAAGTCTCTGACCCAGCTGGGCATCAGAGAGCTCTACGTGCTGGACCAGACGCTGGGTAAACGACGTCCTATACCTCTCACAACAACATAACTGTATGTTATCTTCCGTTGTTTCCTTCAACCTGTGTCATCATCGCCAAAGAAACTGTCAATTTCTCAATCGTTGCAATGAATGGTACTGCAAGAGGCTTCTTCTTTCTGTTACGCTGCCCTTGAAAAACGATAATAAGCACTCACACATGAGTGTGTTGTTGTTGGTTCAAAGTAACATTCACTTCACAAGGCATTACTGTATAAGTGTGTGCTGTACTGTTCTATCTGGAAATAGAAGTCAGTGAGGGACGGCATGCTCATTTTTATCAGGGGTGGTACTGCAGAATAATTAAAACGTGAGTTTGTGTTTACATTTTTGCTTAAATGAGCTTTGATAAGCACATGCCTTTCAGGGTGTGTACTCTGCCCAAGAGAGGCCATAATGGTTAACCATTAGAACATGATGTAACCTACTGAGATGTAACGATGCTTTAACTAGGGGGGCCACACCCCTCCCTTCTCTCCGGCTATTGTCATATATATGGTAGCGTTAGTTAAAGATATTCTATATCTTGATTTATGATTGACCTATGATCTACGAGGGCCCTTTCATTTAATGGTGTTGAAATGATGTGATTGTTTCCAGTTCTCCAACCTAAAATGGCTTCTGCACCCGCTCTTAATTACTCAGGTATTCCTCTGTCTGCAGCGGTCACCAGCGGCCATAGTGTCTCCACCCCGTAGTTTAACTTTTTGGTGTATTTATATTAACCCTGCTCCGTCCTCCCATCACTCCATCCCCCCCCCCGTGGGATATGCTTGCTTGCTTGTTTGTTTGTTTGTTAGCTACTTATCTTAGATTGTAAGATACATGGGTTGTTGTTGTTGTTGTTGTTGTTGTTGTTGCATTCTAATGTGTCATTTATCATTCTGACTCTTAGTTTCATTTCAATATAGGATATCTAAGCCCCATCTCAACATTTACTGTAAGCAAGAACTGCCTTAGTAAGTTCAGATTGTACATCTGTTTTGCCATAAGTGTGATGTAGAATACTGCTTACCAGTGATAACCTTCAGGCGTACAGTGTATTGTCAACAGGGGCTGTTCATTAAACCTATTTGGAGCTTCAATAACACAGTCGATGCAGTTATATTGGAAAAGTGTAGTTGTAGCGCCATCTACTGTTGGGATGATCGGCCATAGTGCATTCAGTACAGTAGGTCATAGAGGCTATGGTTTGTTGTTTTATGTGAGCGTTCTAGGTTTCACTGTATGCATGGGCTGCATCATTTATACCTTACATGACATGCGTAATATAATGTAGGTTTATAGTTGCTTGGTGTGGTGTTTAACCCATTGGTGCATCTGGCCAATAACTTGAATGAAACCTTTCATATGAATGAATTGATAGAGATCCAAATGTTTCACTTTGGAGTGAGCTGAAATGTCTTGCCCATGTCCGTTGGTAGAATCCATCCGTTCCCACTCGTCCAGCATCAGTGGGTCTGAGAAGAAAGGCCTCCTGGGATTCCTCAAGTTCAACAGAAGGAGATCAAAGGTAAGAGACACAATACACTGTCAGTATGTCTCCTTTTGGAGAATTTGACTTGGCTAATTGTGTGCTCGAAAAATACTAATAAGTTGAAATGCAGTAAAAGGCTCCGACTATATCTGTATATACCGGTAGTATACATACAGTATTACCTACATTATGGTAGGTATACATGGTACAGTAAGAATAATGCAAAATTGATGTGTTCTGTTATACCTTGGTATGAATGAGTAAAGGAAAGTTCCCATGTAAGATACACATGTAGTCCCTGGCCTCAACTAACTAACATCTGATGGCTTTCAATGAAAATGACCACTCACGTTACTGTTAGTCTCATACCATGCTAACGGGCTGTAATGATGCTGCTGAACTGTATACAGTCAGATAACTGCATGCTTTGTAGTTGCATTCTTCCATATTGCATGTTAGTTGTGCGTTCCATTTCAGACTGAAGAGCAGGACATGGATGATCTTGATGATAATGTAATACAAAATACTGAAAAGTGCTCAAATGTAAGTACTAACCCTCTTCTGAAATGGCAGGATGGTAATAATTGACATCTTGCATATTGATTTACTTTTTCTTTTAATACTCACCTCTCGCTTTTGAAAAAAATACAATAGAACGTTAAGAATAATAATCATCTTAGAAATCATGCTTTGCAACACATTTTTCTAATGGTATGTCAGATTTCATTCATAAATGTGTTCTTGATTAGAAATGAGCAACACCTCAGTTGATTATGTTGGTTGGACGGCTCACCTTCCACTAGATGGCAGAAGTGACAAACTGATTCTAGATAATTTGCCATCTAGAGAATGTAACGTTTTTGCAGTAAGCCAATCTGAGTTATTCATTATGTGTCCTTTTTTATCAGCTTTAAACAGTGACACTTGTTGGGAAATGTATCATTTAATGAAATACATAATAATAATGGAGCTGGAAAAAGTATGCAGTGGAATTCTTTTTTGTTTTATTTTGTTTTATGAAAAACATTGTGAAGAATTCCACTTATTCCAACATATATATATATATATATATATATATATATATATATATATATATATATATATATGTTACGGTACATGTGGGAATACGGTACATGTGGGAAAACTAGGGTTAGGGTTAGGTTCTACGTCCACTTGGTACATGCTGGCATGTCTAACCCTACCCCTAACCCTAACCCTACCCCTAATCCTAACCCTAACCTTAACCGTAGCACCCTAGCACCTAACCCTAACCCTAGTTTTCCCACATGTACCGTATTCCCACATGTACCGTATATGTTACGGTACATGTGGGAAAACGGTACATGTGGGAAAACTAGGGTACGGGTTAGGTGCTAGGGTTAAGGTTAGGGTTAGGGTTAGGGGTAGGGTTAGGGTTAGGGTTAAGGTTAGGGTTAGGGTTAGACATGCCAGCATGTACCAAGTCACCCTAGCACCTAACCCTAACCCTAGTTTTCCCACATGTACCGTATTCCCACATGTACCGTAACATATACAGTATATATATATTAATTGTGCTAATGCTAGAATAGATTTGATTTCCGGAGAGTATTTGACAGTATGGTAGACATTGTCCAGGACTACCTAGTAGAAATGTTATTATCTGTTTTACAAGATTACAGATTCATTTATTGCGGCCATCTGTGATTCCCTTCAAATCAGTATGGCTGTTTTATTGGATTTCCCTTCCCATGAGCCCTTGGTGGAGCTCTCCAGTTCATTTGAGTCCTCTCCCCTCCCTGCTCATGTGTCCTGGTGTCTCCTGCTCTTACCCGCCGCCTCATTTATCATGGTGAAACAGTGGCTGCCCGCAAGACTCTCACTCACTATCATCAAAGCACCGGGATCCTACCTGCCTCATTATGGCTCATACAGCTGGAAAGATAGGCAGAGGACGTATGTTAGGCCTTTCTGTTTATCTACAGTATTGCATTGACAAGCGAAAAGATGAAGTCTTGTGAGGAATTTGTATTTATCTCTTTCATATACTGAATCTGAGGTGCTTATGAAGCATCAGACATTACTGTTTTATCAGCTGAGTTTTGAGTAGGTTGCGGATCAACGCAAGAAGAGACAAGACTATCAGGCCTGCTGTGTACAAAGATGTTTGTACGTCTTGTCCTGAATGAACATATTTTAGGCATTGTACCAGATCACAAGAACTAGGTGGTGCCTATAATTCATCAGACAGTCATTTCGTTTTTGCTGAAATTCTCAAGTAGTAGTGAACTTCAGTCCATTTCCACCATGGATACACATGGGAGATTGATATTGCAGTTTCTTCTTGGAGTCAGGGTGCAATTGCTGAAGTTCAGGTGAACCTTTTCAAACTTTAGATAACAAAGAGCCAACAGCTTTTTTTTTGGGCTCCCCGCTGCGCGTGATTTCAGATTATATAATGCATTCTGGCAGTTCCTGCTTTGAACATTCCGTTCCAACAGCTGAGTAGAGAACACAGTCTCATTTAATTCTCCAATTGAAAAATCTCCCTCTAAATTTGGAACGTGTGTTAGTTTTGGTCTTTCAGAATTGAGCATACAGTGAGTGGATGAACAGAACCCTCTGAGAGAGTGATAATATTAACTGTTTACCCACGCTAATTTTCGTGTGAGAGGGTCGGCCACGAACACATGAGCGCAGTGTGAAAAGTTCATCAGGAAAGGCTGGCTCGCCGCCAAGAATCACTCCAGCTCAAGGCTGTCTGAGAGTGCTTTCTTTTAGTCAGCTCGGATTTTCTCAGCCCATGGCTTAGGACCAACCAGCAGAGGAGTGTTTGGAGTTGTTAGAGAGGAATGTTTGCTGACTGTACAGTTATATGTAGCCTACTATATATAGGAGCATCTTAGAAGGGAAGAGTGCAAAAGCTAACTAGTAAAAGTAAATGCTACTTTGACTGGTCATGTACAGTACTGTAGTGAGGTGCACATTATTCAAACCAATTAAGATACTTGTGAAAGGTCTTATCAGTAATATTGTTCGATTGTATTTTTGCTTTACAGTAGCTCTTTCTGCTTATTCAAGCTTAGGAAATCATTTGGCAACTCAAGTCCCCCTCAGAGCATCACTCTCCCCGGTAGGCAAGACTGGCCAGTCCCTGGTGTGCTCTGCACCCCTTCCCTGCCCTCTCACTGACCGTACTTCCATCCTCTGGCCTTCCTGCACATTGTTCCGTTCACTCGGAGATGAGCGCTTGCTTCTTCACAAATAAACTCTTAAGGACTAAAACTTAATGTTCACTTATTACTTGACCTCTTTCTTCGATTCCCATGCCCAGGAATGGTCTGCAACAATTAATCTGGCTTAATGCACACTCCTTTAGTCTTAATGCACACTCTTTTAGTCTTAATGCACACTCTTTTAGTCTTAATGCACACTCTTTTAGTCTTAATGCACACTCTTTTAGTTTTAATGCACACTCTTTCTTAAAGTTTCAGTAAAGTGAACCGTTATCTTTGCTGTACAGAGTTGTCAGGCTGAGAAGTCCAGGCAGTCCCAGTGGCTCCTTTAGATATTCAACTATACTTTGATCAGTCTTTGATCAGTCTTTGATCAGTTCCCATAACTCAGCATCCCCCCCCCCCCCCACAAACGCACACACACACACACACACACACACACACTCCCCACCCACCACCCCCTGCTCAGCCCGACATCATTGTATTTGCAAGCAATCTGGGCTGAATAGCAATTAGGATGACTGCAGCTGTCACAACGTGTCACAAAGCGTTCTGATTGGACTGTAGCCTTAAAGCTACTTCCTAACGACGTCCTCCTTCAAGACAGTCCACCTTTTCCAATGTCCCAATTCTCCCACTTTCATACTGTAACAAGAGAATGAGGATTGAGATTCAGCTGTGGGCAGAACCAAACCATGCCACCCTTCAGGAGGGACCCTTGACCTTTCCACTGTCAACCATATCCACCCCAATCAGCCATATCCACCATATCCACCGTATCCACCCCAATCAGCCATATCCACCATATCAACCATATCCACCCCAATCAACCATATCCACCATATCCACCCCAATCAACCATATCCACCATATCCACCATATCCACCATATCAACCATATCCACCATATCCACCCCAATCAACCATATCCACCCCAATCAACCATATCCACCATATCCACCATATCCACCATATCCACCATATCCACCATATCAACCATATCCACCATATCAACCATATCCACTCCAATCAAGGAGCGTGTTTCACCTCTTTCTGAGACCAGACTCAAATTAGTCAGTTACCTGACATTTAAATACCACATTTAAGCTCTGTTCTTTTGTTTGTGAGGGTGTTTTGAATGTGTGTGTGTGTGTGTGTTTGTGTGTGTCTGCATGTGTGTGTACACATGTGTACACATGTAAGGGGGTGGTGGTAGCCTAGAGGTTAGAGAGGCCGGCAAGCAATCGGAAGGTCGTTGGTTCGATCCCCACCTCAGGAGAGAGCTGCATGTGCCCTTGAGCAAGACACATAACCCCTAATTGTTCCAGGGGCGCCGACCAGGGCTGACCCTGTGCCTAGAGCAAAAAATACCACATTCCAACAATTGATTGACAAGTTGATTGCATGGGAAATAAAAAAAACATGATTATTATGACATGTGCGTGGTACTGTATCCCTTTATATGTGTGTGTGTGTGTGTGTGACATTAACCCTCCTCTGGTGTGTTTCCAGGGCCTGTCCACCGTGTCCATCTGTGCAGAGGACCGCCCTAGCACCCTGGGCCAGTCCCAGTCGGTCATGAACATCTCCAGGATGTCCCCCAAAGTGGAGCCCAAGAAGAGAAGGGCGCCAGCACCCCCAGCCCCCACCCCATACGGGACTCAGTACTCTGGGGAGGCCTACCAGGTGAGAAGGCTACAACACAATCAACAATGATGCTCTACTGTCTGACTACTCTCTCTCTCTCTCTCTCTCTCTCTGATTCAAATCCAAGCCTTTGGATCCAAGATGTTCTTGAATACTTAAGGGGGTAATGGTAAGCTTTGTTTGGATCAGCTATAAACCACATCAGAGAGAAGTGCATTGTAATCTAATTGTGGCGCTAATGAGGTAGAGGTGGATTATGGGCTATGTTGTTTTCTTGTGGACTTCCTTCCTACTGTAGATAATTTGGTTTGTTTTGAGCCGTGTGTTCCTAGTGACTGTTGCTAACCGGAAAACACTGGTTAATAGTCAGAGCTATGGGACCGTGTATACTGAAAAATGTATGCACTTACTGATTAGATTCAACTTTATTGTCATCGCAGAGTACAAGTACAACCCAACGAAATGCAGTTTAGCATCCAACCAGAAGTGCAAATAGTGATATAAGGTCATGATAGAAATAGAACAAGAGGTAGAAAGGTAACTATGTAATATACAGTATGTGCAGAGGTAGTATTGTAAACATCAGTATAGTTGAGAGGTATATACAGTTATGCGCTATATACAGTTATGAGATATGTAGTAGCTAGTAGTGAGGTAGTTTATGTACAGTATCTAATGAATGAATGAATGAATGAATGAATGAATGAATGGTCTTTATTGTCATTGCTATAGTACAGGTACCAAACAACGAAATTTAGGAGGGGTGGCTCCCCTGGTGCTAGGAAAGAAAAAAGAAACTAAAAAAACAAGAAGGGAAGGAGCTGGTTTACATAAATAAAGGCTATGTACACTATCCACTATACTATACTGTACAGATAGACGACTAGGGTTGTCATATTGCACATAGTGTTATTGCACATTCATTTAAAGTGTCGCAGTTTGCAGGCTTGAAATGTACATATTTGTGCCTCAGCACTACACCTGATTTTTTCAGTCCAGCAGCTGCCATCAATCCGTCCAGACTGTCCAGGGCCCAGAACCTAGGTCTTTTCTGTGTTCAGGGCCTGGATGGCCCTGGGGTAGTCTGTTTGTCCTTGTGGCCATGGTCCTGTACCGCCTTTTCGAGGGCAGCCGGGCAAAGTGTTCGTACCCAGGGTGGGTTGGGTCTCTGGAGATCTTGGAGGCCTTCCTGAGACAGCGTGTGTTGTACAGCTCTTCCAGAGAGGGGAGGGGGGCGCCGGTGATCTTCTGGGCTGTTCTCACGACTCTCTGTAGCGCATTTCTCTCCGCGGTTGTGCAGCTGGAGAACCAGAAGTATAAAAGAAGCTATGTCAGGAGACATGTGCAACGTGAAATATACAGTGTTTTACTGCAGTGTAAGTCGCTTTGGATAGAAGCATCAGCTAAATACCGTATATATATATATATATATATAATATTATTATAGAATGGTTCCAAATACCTGACTCAGTGCCTGCCCCCCCTCGTGTACTTCTCACTCTGTCACCTGATCGTGATTTGACGCGTGTATACATGTCGTGGCTCCCTCGTTCACCTCTCTGTTGTGATATCCCGGGGCGTTACACAGAGAGAGAGAGAGAGAGAGAGAGAGAGAGAGAGAGAGAGAGAGAGAGAGAGAGACGCTCTGTTCAGAAACATGACACTCAGGACACCTTTATCATTGGGGTTGACTTGATAAGCGCGCGGCGGCGTCTACACGGCGAGCAGCAGATGAGTCAGGGCGGACGTGTTTTGGAGAAGACCGCGTGTCGAGGCGCGTCGTGACGCCTACAGTCACAGTGACGGCGGCCTCGTGTGACCGGCGGGGGAGGAGGAGGTAGGTTCATCCTTCAGATGAGGACAGCTGCCCTGCCCTGAGGGGCTCGACTCTCTTATTTTTGGGCCTCCCTTTCTTGGAGCTGAGCTCTTTAAAGGGTTCGGTTAATGACGAGAGTACGATTGACCATTGTTGATAGAGCTTTGTCGTTGTGGCATATTCCAGCAGGCCTGGTTTACGGGGTAAGAACGAACAGCTACTATGCGCTCCGGGTTTAGACACAGTTTGATGCGACACCAAAAACAGAGCGCGAGTGACATGAAACGTAAGCGTGTGTAATGCTTTGAACCTAAACACGCTCTGTTGGCAGCCATGGAAGAATTTGGCTTTTTTCTCAACAAACCTCTGGTTACCTAGTGTGACCAGCTCTTTGTGTGTGTAGGTACAGCATCTGTAGGCCTACTCCTGGAAAAACTCTCACTTCAGAGCTCTGACAATGGAGTCATTGGCCTACCTGTACATTATGTATTGGGGTTATATAAAAGGTCATGTGTAAAAATGTCCTTTGTCATAACGTGTAGAGTAGTTCTGCACTTTCGTCTGTGTCAGTGTCCACCTGCGGACGCCTCGTTTCACCATGCAGGAGAGGGAAACATCAGGGCTCAGGCTGATGCATTCCTGCGTCGGATGTATTTTGGTGCGCTGCAACATCAAATATGTATTAGCGGAGTGTCATATTTCCAGATGCAGTCAGGCAGGAAATCTGCTTGACAGGCTCTTTTCTGCCAGTGTTACTGTAGCTGTAGAAGGATGGAGCCCAGCCCCCGGGTGAGGGTTCAACAAAGGACTGAAGAGATTGAAAAAAGTCAACATTCAAGTTCCGATCAATTATTGAACAGTGTCTCTCATAATAAGGGGACCATAAATAAACCATGACTGCTGCGGAGAGAGGGGAGCTTGCCCGGGGCGGGAAGAGAGAGCGTAGTGATCGGTTTACAAGACAGACGAATTAGGTGTTCCTGGGCTTTTCTCGATCATAACCGGTCTTCGTTACTGCCGATTAAACGCTCAATAAACGTGTCCGTCGTAGACAAGTGCGTCATTCCTCCCCCCTCCCCGCAGCTCCTCTCCTCCCCTTTATTCACTTTTATTCTGCTTATGTCCTCTTTGTCTGCTCCGTCCCCTAGCCCTGCAGCAGGGCTCACAGTGATGTATCGACTCCTGGCTCTGCTTTCAGGGTGAACCTGCCAAGTCGGTCCCTGAGCAGCGTACTCTCTCCGTCCTGTCGGGGGAATAGCAGCGCTACTAAAGATCTGTCCGGGGTCTCCCCCTGCCTCGGCGGAGAGGCCAGCGTCCGGCCGTGATTGATCGAGATGAGCTAGCATTAGGCCCTCATAAAGCATTCCTCAGGGGTATATGTAAGATTCAGCCGCACGAGGAGTTTTGTCTTTCAAAGCCATCCGTCATTGACGTCTCTCGTAACAGCAGTATATTCCATCCTCCTTAATGCATGCGGTAGTCAGTTTAGTCTGTATCGCAAAGACGCAGGTTGTCTGTTAACAGTCTCAGTAGGAGATGGATTCTTCGTACGGGACGGAACGTCGTTCCTGCATTGATTCACGTTAGTTTCAGTCGTCGTCGTGACCCCTTGTTCAACTGAACTAGGTTGTGTCTTCTTGGGAAACCTCCGGCTCCACTTTGAGGAGCAGTTTTGGGAGTACTTCACGTTCTGTAATGTCACACATTTCACACAACCACGTCTGTGCGGTGCCCTTTGATGGGGCAGCTCGTGACGGGAGTCCTATGTTTGCCATCTCCCCTCAGTGACCATGTCTCTGTACTTCCAGTCCACTCGATGACAAACCTCCACTTATTTTAATGACAGTAATGCCTGCTATAAATACCATATCACACCAGACCAGTAACAGGTTGTTATGTTTTCCTCACGCCGAAACTCGCTACTGAATTTACGACTGGGCAACGCTGCGGATGTTTAAACGAGACACGAGTCTATGGGAGAGCGCGCTAAAAATAAACGGGAAAACAAGGAAGCGCAGCCCTACTGGGAGGCGTGTGTGTGTGCAGAGGCAGGTTGTTTACAGGGAGGACATCTCTCCATCACACTCCTCTCTCCTTACCAAGAAAACATTGTGTTCTCAGGAACAAAGGAAGAGGCCCCCGCTGCCAAACAAACAGCCCTCTGAAACTGCGTAGGGTCTACTGAGTGTGTGTGTGTGTGTGTGTGTGTGTGTGTGTGTGTGTGTGTGTGTGTGTGCGTGCGTGCGTGCGTGCGTGTGTGTGTGTGTGTGAGTGTGTGTGTGAGTGTGTGTGTGTTTTAAATACATGGTATGAATGTACATTGTACGTGTATGATATACAGTATACTCTCATTTTGTTGTGGTGGATAACAGTTCAACAGAGGTCAACCACAGAACTCTTTTGTTTTTCTCCAACTGAGTTAGCCTCAGCACACATACTGCGTCTCAACATACTGATGGATCTGCATCCCGGCATTCTCTCTCTCTCTCTCTTGGAAAATATTTGGTTTTGTAGTTTTTTAAAATGTATTTGAACCTTAGTCCATTACCTAATGTGCACATCATAGTATATATTTAATTGGAATCACACTATCATTGTAATGATTTATAGAGAATGCCTTGTGTTGAAAGAAGGACTCAAAACATTGTGATGGTACTTTGTATGTGTGGAAATTCATCTCTCCTCTGCAGTCACAGTAACCTTACCACTACCACTGATTCTAGATTTGACTTTTGACTCATATTCACTACAACTGGCACAGTGTTCAGTTCATCCATGATCAGGTAGTTCATCATGATCAGGTAGTTCATCCATATTCACAGACAAAACCTCCTACTACTCTAGTCTACATAGTCAGTGTAGGACAGGTAGTTTTGCTTTGTGTGTGTGTGTGTGTGTGTGTGTGTGTGTGTGTTAGTGTGTCTGCGTTCTGTGTGTGTGTGTGTCTCTGTTCTGTGTGTGTGTGTGTGTGTGTGTGTGTGTGTGTCTCTGTTCTGTGTCTGTGTGTGTGTGTGTTTGCGCGCATGTGTGTGTTCGTGTGTGTGTTGCATGCGTGTGTGTGTGTGTGTGTGTGTGTCTCTGTTCTGTGTCTGTGTGTGTGTGTGTGTTTGCGCGCATGTGTGTGTTCGTGTGTGTGTTGCATGCGTGTGTGTGTGTGTGTGTGTGTGTGTGTGTGTGGTCCGACCCTAAAGAGTGAGTAAGTTGTGCCAGCTCCGGAGCCGTGTTCAGTGCTGCTTAGTAATTAAATAGCTGGAGCTTTGGCAGGGGACTACCTCAAATCCATTAGAGAGCCAGCATTCCTTCAAGATTAGGGGAAAAAACATATATAAATATTTTACTGAGTGATAGCATTGAGTGGGGAATCAGCGTATTTTGTGATTTGATGCAGTCTCTTAAGAGGAGCGAGATGCAGGAGAGGAGAAGGCTTGTGTAAGTGGCAGGCTAGACCGACTAGTCTGAGAGCAGCAGTTTGGGCATGGCTTACGGAAAATCACCCCAGGCTTGAAATCGCTATAAACGGAGCAACAAGCCATAACAAATGAATGTCAAATCCTTTTTTTGTATCTTAAAAGTAGGGGGGAATGTTCACACAATGTCCTCGCCCGAGAAGCGGAACTTGTTGTTTAAAAAAAAAAAAGGGGGGGGGGGGGATATAGTTTACTCTAATAACATTAAGCAATTGTCGGTTCGAGTCGTAAACACCAGGTACAATTCAATCAGGGAGCTCCTTGAACCGTTCATGCAACCCCGCCATTGTCCCTTCCCTTGTCTTCCCCTGGCATACCGTCGTATGTGGGGCAAAGTTGAAGCCGTAATGGATGACTGACTTGAGTATGAAGATGGATGTGTGTGTGTGACTGCTCCGCTGTGCAGTGAAACTCAACACTGCAGCCTAGTGCTGTGCCTCACACACACTGTAATTGGCCATTCTCTCTGTGCTCCGTGCTAGCCTGGTGTATTAGAGGGTTAACATACCATGTGAATTGATTGTGTCGCCCGGCGATGGATTACAGGTTATGGGGGTTAAGTGAGAGCAGTGTGCTGTGGGATTTAGCGGTGCGATGGGTCTGGGAACATAATATTACTGTACGCAGAAAAAATTAGACTGAAGCTTCCAATAGCGGATTTTTATAAGCTCTTGTCAATCAATCGCCCTCCTCATTATTCTCCTAGATTGGAGGCACCGCCAACAACAGAAACGTCAATTATACGAAGGCAAACTTTGGAGCGTGATGAACACTTATCACTATGACACGGGGCCCCTGGCATGGGCCGGACGCCCACCCAGGTCGCCTGTTATCCACCGCCGTGACTAATCATCAGTTGTTTTGACGGTAGTGATGGGACAGAGGGATTGTATCAGGTCACCCTTACTGCTCTAATGGGGGGACGCAAGAGGAAGCGGGGTCGGGGGGGAGGGGAGGGGGGCGGGGGGTCAAAATGTGTCAATGGAGATATCAATATGGGCACAGTAATAGCGGTGCAACTGTCCCTGCAGTTGGAGGTCAGAGGGCGTCACCATTTCAACAGTTGGGTGGAGGGGGACAGTACAGAACAGTACTTAGGGGGGCAAACGAGTGCCAAAACCAATAAGGATGCGTTGACCCAGTTACATTGTGCTCCAGCGCCACATACTCCGCTCCCCTTGAGTTCAATGTGTTTTTCACCTCTGTCCTACATTTGGCATGCGTGCAAACAACATACACACACACAGACACACACACACGAACAGTGATTTGGGCTGACGTAAACATATGCTCATCTGTTCGTCACGACTTCGCTTCGATCGTTGGTGTTTCATGCAGATGAGATGTTTTGACGAGTGCAAACAAGCACGTCCTTCCTTGCGCAGGTGTGAGGAGGTGAGACAGTCCAGGGGTGATGGGACACCCCCTCCCCAGACCCTCCTCAGGCGTCTTTAGATCCACGGAAGAAAAGTGTCTTTATTCTGTTCCCCTACACTTAACGCACAGTACAGTGCCAAGAAAAATATGATGAGTACCCCTGCAGTTTTCTGGGGGGATTTTGCATTGGAGTTTTTTTTGTTTTTGGGTTTTTTCCCGATCAATTCAGACAATGTTCCCAATACTTTGTGTAAGTGTAAATGTTGACAATAACAATAACAATAATAATTAAAAAAAATAAAAAGATGGCTGTGAATTAGTATGTGAACCCTTGAGTCAGGACTTGTTGAATGCTCCTTTGTGAGCAATTACTGCTCCGACTTTTCACAAGCCTCTACCAACATTGCACACCAGACTAGACAATATTCATCCTGTTTCCTTGGTGAATTGCCCAATCTTTATCTAGTTGGTTGGTGATTGTTGATGGACAGTAATCTTCTAGTATCTCCAAATGTTGGTTTATGGTTTATATCTTGGTTTATGTTTTAACTGTAAATGGGACACTCGCGCTCATTCAATCTCTTTGTGTTAAGCCATGGACTTGCTGCTTGTGTATTTGAAGTGTTCCCCGAGGTTTCTCTCTCAGTGGTTAACACCTTTCACCCCTTAGATTTTGTCGCTGCTTTGCTTTAGCCATTTCCCTCTCAATCCTGACCTCTTCAGTCCTGTGTGTGTGTGTGTGTGTGTGTGTGTGTGTGTGTGTGTGTGTGTGTGTGTGTGTGTGTGTGTGTGTGTGTGTGTGTGTGTGCGTGCGTGCGTGCGTGCGTGCGTGTGTGTGTGTGTGTGTGTTGACATGCATCCCCCTACCAGGACACTGCCATCATCCTTCTTGAAGTTAGGGTTGATGCTGACTGGGTGATGCACATTGTTAGATTTGCCTCTGATTTAAAGCTTTCAGAAGAAAATATGTTTAGTTTTTTTGGCAGTATCACTCAAATGATGTGTGGCAAACTCATTGCAGGAATGGGAAGAATTCTTATTTTTTTCAGTCATGGTTTAAATCTAGCTGCTGTCATATTATAGGCCAGTTTTGAGGAGTGACTGGGATGTTGTTTGACCAAAGAGCCACAGACCTCAAATATTAAGATGGGAGAAAGCTATCCATTAGTTTTAACATTTGAGGTCTGTGGCTCTTTCAAAGTCAGCATTGGTCTCACGGCAACACACCTACATGTTTATATTATTCTCCAGCTGTTCACCTGGGAGGAATGGCATGACCTAGTGTGCACTTTCCCCTTTTTAATGATAGACAGCCTTTCAGAAAGATTCGCATATATGAAGAAATAATGTGAAGCACTATTTTTGTCCACAGATGGAGACAGTCCAACTGTTCTGTAACTTGGTAGTTTAATTTGAGTGCTTTGTACTCATATTGGTTTGCCATTGCCAAGTGTTCACATACTTACTCACATTATAAGTGATCAGTTATTCATTTTTAACTATTTCTATACATGTTCTAACACCATTCTTGTTTCACTTTGAAACAGTGTGGAGTAGATTGTGTAGATCAGTTTAAAATAACACAATTAAACGCATTTACATTTTTCTACTGGATAGGGGTTCACATACATTTTTCTCAGCACGCAGTATATTAAAACAATTCAGTTACAGAGTGGATCACAGTACTGTAGTTTTCTTTGACTGATTCAATCTGACAGGCAAAGCCATACCGTATAATCCGCTGAAATGTTTGTGAACTGTCGGCAATCAAATAAAAAAATCACTTTGATCCAGGTTGGCATTTTCCAAGAAGGTAACAATGAGCCATATGAGCATCATATCATGAGTGTTCTTTTAGAACGTGTGTTCTATCTTTTATTGAATGTCAAGGGGCACAACGTGAGCAGCATCAAACATGTATGTAGGCCTATTCGGTTGTTAAGTCGTGATGTGTTTCCGGGTCCAAAGTTGGCTGAGGCGCTCTCTTCGAAATGCTTTTCCGAGGCTCAAAGACGCTGACAAATATGGGAAAAACGGGAAAGTGCTGTGTCCCTTCTTGTATGAATAGATCCCAGTCTAAAAAACGATTGAACTGTCATTCTACCGCTGTAGTACACTGGTACTTAACAACCGAATAGTGTTATACACAACTGTATTCACCTGTCTACTTCCTCTTTGTCTTTCAGGTGAGCCCTGGTTCCCCCAGATCAGACAGCCAGCTGAGGAAGAGGAAGGCTCCTGCACCCCCGCCTACCCCCACCTCCGTCACACCAGCCCCCGACACCCCGGACAGCACAGACGCTCCTGACACCCCCATCGCCAGCTCTCCGGCCCCCAGCACCACTGATCCCAGCCTCCCCGGCGCTGAGGACTCTGGCTCTGAGCTCAGCCACAGCACCGAGGACTCGGCCGGCTCCGTCTGCAGCAGCAGCAGCAGCAGTGTGGTCGCCACCACCGCCCCCTCCGCCCCCAGCAGCACGGCAGGGGAGGCAGAGGCTGCTGGGAGCACCACGTCCGAGGACACGGAGTCCGCCCTCGACCTGAAGCTGGAGGAGATGGAGAACAACCGACACAGCGCCATAGGTACTGTCACCTGTCACTATCAGTAGTATCCATAGGTACTGTCACGTGTCACTATCAGTAGTATCCATAGGTACTGTCACGTGTCACTATCAGTAGTATCCATAGGTACTGTCACGTGTCACTATCAGTAGTATCCATAGGTACTGTCACGTGTCACTATCAGTAGTATCCATAGGTACTGTAATGTGTCACTATCAGTAGAATCCATAGGTACTGTAATGTGTCACTATCAGTAGTATCCATAGGTACTGTCACGTGTCACTATCAGTAGTATCCATAGGTACTGTCACGTGTCACTATCAGTACGTAGTATCCATAGGTACTGTCACGTGTCACTATCAGTAGTATCCATAGGTACTGTAATGTGTCACACTATCAGTAGTATCCATAGGTACTGTAATGTGTCACTATCAGTAGTATCCATAGGTACTGTCACATGTCACTATCAGTAGTATCCATAGGTACTGTAATGTGTCACTATTAGTAGTATCCATAGCTGTATCATTTGTGTTCATGTCCATGTTTGAATCCGGAGGCAAGCCTATGCTATTTCCCCTTTTCGCTTTTTACCTTTCGATAGCCCCGTTATGTGACGAAAGTTGTTCATTTGACTGTGTGCTGTGGTTCAAATCCGCCATTCACCGTTTCATTCCAGATTCATCACTGAAAGCGTGAATGTTCTCTTCCCCCCACTGAGAGAAAATGGAAACGTTTGCCGCCCCATATATTTCTAAAAAGAACAAAAGGTTACCTGTAAATCGCTGGCCCCAAAGTCCTGAACCTTCTGAGCAGCGAGTGAGTGTGTTTCCCTCTGGCCGGAGCGCAGGTCGGCATTCACATGCCCTGACTCTCTCTGTCCTCATCACAGCAGCCTTAACACAACAGGCTCCCCTGAGAGCCTGAGCGGGGTCTAGCACTAGTGATGATACCCGCGTTGGACTGTTAGCCTAGCTGGTATGGACCACAACACAGCGTAAGCTAAAGAAAGTCTTTGGGCTGCTAGTACTAACAGCCTGCAGGGGAGCCTCTCTGCAGCACTGCAGTCCCTAATTGCATACCTTGCAATTTTGTAAAGTCATTCCTCAGAAGAACCAGGTGAAATAGCAAGGCCCCCTCTGAGCGTATCCAGTGTGTCACACCAGTATGGCAGACTGAACAAACACAACCCAGAGGCCTTGTGAAGGCCGGGGCCTCCCTGGGCCCCCCTGGCCCCCCCTAGCCCACAGATCACCTGTCAGACCCCCGCGCTGCTGCCTCACTCTCACTCCCCTGAACCTCAACCCCAATCAGAAGAGGATTGTGTGGAGTTAGAAGATTGTGTGTGTGTGTGTGTGTGTGTGTGTGTGTGTGTGCGTGTGTGCGTGTGTGTGTGCGTGTGTGTGTGTGTGTGTGTGTGTGCGTGCGTGTGTGTGTGTGTGTCTGGAGGCTGGGCCCTTCTCGTCAAACATTTCGAGGTTTTTTTTGCAGGGTGAAAGGAGTTGACACCCTCGGGTGAGAATTAGTAATTTTCTACCCCTACAGGTTGAAGCCCATCCTCAGTAGAAGTTCCTCTTCTGACAACAGTCTGCTTTTGTGGGTCAGATAATCACAGTAAAAAGGAGATTATTACCCAATAATCTCTTACCAAGCCTTTTTTTGGGGGGGGGCTTTTGCTCCATCCATTATGAGAGAATTCTTTGGGAGTGGAGTTAGGTTAGCCTAGGCTAGTTAGGTTAGCCTAGGTAGGTTAGGTTAGCCTAGGTAGGTTAGGTTAGCCTAGGCTAGTTAGGTTAGCCTGGTTAGGTTAGGTTAGCCTAGGCTAGTTAGGTTAGCCTAGGCTAGTTAGGTTAGCCTAGGCTAGTTAGGTTAGCCTAGCCTGGTTAGGTTAGCCTAGGCACCCAGACGTTGGTAGTGCAGAATAATATCAATCGAGCATGATCCTGAGAAAGGTGATTCCACTATCCGTATTTCACATTGTCCCCCCATTGATATAGATAATGTCAGTGCTTCACCCTACAGTAATCCACCCCACCCATCTAACCAGGGAAAGCTTCCACCAGAGCTGCATCGATTTCTTTACCCCTCAACATCGTTCTGGGACCGGGATGAAGTGGACACGATTTATTTCTCTGGGAGAGGATGAAAAAAGGCTGAGGGATGAAGTGGTTAGTGCAGTGGACACACTCTAGCAGACAGCAGAGGGGGGGGGGTGATTTACGACTGTGGGAGTGCCTCTGCTGCTCCCTAGACACTCTGCTGAACAAGGCTGCTTCTACTGCTGCTGGGGGAGACCTAGGCTGTACAACCACCAGGCAGAGGAACTAAAGCTACCCCAATACATTACGCAGTATATCTTGAACTGGAAGTTGCAGGCCAATATTTACCCACTGTCTTCCACATGTAAGATAGATAGCTTCTATTCAGATTGTATATGATAAGATAGAAGTCTACTTGGAATTGTAAGTAGTTCAAATGTCATTCATTGATGGGTTTGTATTAGATGGAAAATAGTTCCGTTATGATTTTATTGGCTATAAGAAATTAGTCATATTTCCCTTTGTGTGACATTAGAACCACACAGCTGATGACACTGTTAGTTCTGGGTCCAATATATTAATTAGTTACATGCTGCTGCTGAATCGATTCTTTTGATGTCTGACTTTCTATGTGGTTCCTCCCTTCTTAAAGCAGTGGGAATGAGATAAATCAATGTGTCATTGTTAATGAATGAGTAAAGAGAAGTTGAACTTTTGGTTGAACTATCGTCTAAAATTGTCCGAGACCACTAATGTATCATTTCTATGTAAAGCCACGGAGACAGACTATTGTATTGCATCATCAATTATGAACGATGCGCTATAGGGTTTTTTCAAATGCTAATAGGTAGACATAGTTAAAAACCCCCATGGTGTAAAAAAAATAAGCATTGTTTACGTTCTATAATGTATGTGAGAGCGGTTGTGGAGATCCTCTTGTAGCCCTGTTAGCAGGAGTGGCGCATACAAAGCCTGTCTCTTATCTTATCAGGCATCTCACGTGGTACAGTGCTCCTCTGTGCTCCTCTGAGCTCTCTCCTGAAAGAGATCTGGGCGTCTGCCGGCTCTGCTTCTCCTCTCTCACACCGTAGCGGAGAAAAACTGTTTCCTCAAAACTCTCAAATGTATATATATATATTTATTTATTTTTCTTTTGAGCCCTACTCGTTGTTTCGAGGTCTCTGTGACAGAGAGAAAGGCTGAAATGAAACCTTTCAACCCACTCAGCAGGGGCGTCTCAGACCATCACTGCAGCAGAGTGCATGTGCGTGTGTGTGTGTGTGTGTGTGTGTGTGTGTGTGTGTGTGTGTGTGTGTGCGTGTGTGTGTGTGTGCGTGTGTGTGTGTGTGTGTGTGTGTGTGTGTGTGTGTGCCCTAGAGGCAATATCAACAACGTTGTCCCTTTTTTCAACGACTGCAGTCCTCAGTGTTTCAAAATGATTCTTTTTTTCTTTTCTTTTTTTTTAATCCCTTCAGGTCGTCTGTCTATAAGCTTCTCCCAAGGCTTCTCTTACGGGCTGTGTTTTCTTATCATACGTCTTTGCCTTATCTGATGTGTGTGTTGACAATGGGGAATCTATCATCTTAATCTTGCTGTATTTAAGTCCCGTAGATACATCTTTCTATGGCGCTGTCATTCGCCGAGCCGTTCATCATCGAAGGGCCCCGGCTCTAGGCGTCACTCCCCCTCTCACACAGATCCATTCCATCACCTGCTGAGTAAGGGATGCACACTCTGACATATTACTCACATCGCTCAGACCCTTGTCATGACATCACCCTTTTACACCCACAGCCATTTGTCACCCAAAGGCGGCGGCGTTGTCAGCCTCAGAGTCTGGCCCTGTATACAGATGAAGCCTTGAAGTTGTTCTGACTTTACTGTTCAGCTTCGGTACACACAGTATGTGATCACCAACGGGAGACATAAAAAAACTAATCTCCAATAGGAAATTCAAGATGAGATGCTTTTTGAATAGCACAAAGCATTAGACATGGAGTTGTTGTTGTTGTTGTTGTTTGGGGAGGGGCAGGGTGAGATTGGATTGTCTACTGCTACGAAGTGATGATGGCATTTTGGCCAGTGGTGCCTGGAGCTTTGTGGAGGCCTCTTTACGCCCTCTCCTGCTCTGGCGTAGCTCTGATCTTATCTGGCCCTGCTCGCTGCCTAGATAAGCTTTTAAGGCTTTTACACAGGACTCTCTACAGTACGTGTCTGCTAAGTCACAACAGAAATAATACAACCAAATATTGGTATTGGATAGAAGAGAGAAAATGAAATACTCTCATCCATGTTATCACTGATATGCGATTGTATTCATATGTCCATGCAGGCCATTTTGTTGTTTGTTCATTGTTGTAATGTGTGTGTGTGTCGATGAACTGAAGCGAAAGTGATCCTGCATCGTTTTAGGTTTCGTTTCGCCTGCTCTCTGCAAAGTCAAGGTTGTGATTCATTTGTGGGATTTTTGTTTGTTTCAAGTGGCGATGAGGTTTCTCACTGCGTCACATGTTGTTGCTCAACAGAACTACTCATAACCCATGACTCATAACCCGTAACTCATAACCCTTTTGATCTCCCCTTCTAACTACCGTTGCCCAATGCATCCTTCTGTTTAGGTACTGATCGTCAAGTGCCACTCAAACCTCGCCGAACCCCGACACGGGAACCCCGACACCAGTTAGTCGTCCCCCCTCCCCCGTCGTCCCCTCCCCCTCCCTCAGCCCCAGATTCCCTGGATACGTCTCCAGAGAGCCACATGGAGGGGCCTCCTCCTCAGTGTAGGTCTCACAGACAGCCCACCTCCGCCACTCTGCAGCAGCTCTCCTTCTAACTCTTCCATCAACTCTTCGCCTTTTCCAGCAAAGTTTTTGTTTTTCTTTCTGAACTTCACAGTTGTTGAATGTTGAGATGTCTTTCTCTTAACTGGAGTGATGTGTGTGTGTGTGTGTGCGTGCGTCCGTGCGTGCGTGCATGCGTGTGTGTGTGTGTGCGTGTGCGTGCGTGCGTGCGTGTGTGTGTGTGCGTGTGTGCGTGTGTGTGTGTGTGTGTGTGTGTGTGTGCGTGCGTGCGTGTGTGTGTGTGTGTTACTGTGTTCCCTTCTTAATGTGTATTACTACTCATGTGGAAATTCTCTTCAAGCTTATCTCCTGCAGTCAGTTTGAACAGCGTGAGTGTGAGGGCACCTTTGTAGCAGACAGAGAGGCTGTCTGGGCTTGCTGGAACAGGTCAGGTCAGGTGTGGTGTGACGGCAGTGTTGATCAACATAAGAGACTTTTTTTCCCTCTCTTGATTTTCTCCCCAGCTGTCTGTAGGTGTTGAATTGTGTGTTTTCTACCGACAGGGATTTTGCTCCTTTTGTCTTGTAGTCTTTGGGCTCTAGGTCAAACCTCCTTTACCCTGTCTGTCGTATTCTCCTGTCATTCTCTCATGTCTTCCTCTCTCTCTGCCTCTCCCCTCCACAGTCTACTGCTGTGCCCCTGTCCGTCTACGTCCCAAGCGCAAGTGACAAGACTCCTCTGTGTCCAGCCCCTGGTCTGCCCTCCTCTCGCTGTTCCTCTACAGTGCTCATCTCCTCCTTCGCTTCTTCCATACCTCCATCTCCCCCATCTGGATCTCTACTCCTTTTCTACTTCTCCTCTCCTGTTTTTTCGGAGCTGACCCTTGAACTCTTGTCTCACTCTTCTACACTTTCAAATCCCCCTCTAACGTGAAATGTGTCGCCTAATTTTTTCTTTCTTTGTTGTTTAAGGTTGTTTTTATAAATGTCTGTATATAAGCCGTTTTGTATTTCAGCTTGATGTTAGTGGGCGTTGAGCAGAGAGGAAAGTGCTGGGCTGTAGCATGTGTGAGGGCTGAGGGGGACGGGATGTCCAAATGAGATAACCGTATAGATGTATTGAGTGTGGAATGATGGATGGGGACACTTAGAAAGAAGGGTATGAGGAAAGCCATATGATACTGTATCTACAAATCAATGATTTAATGGTATAGGTTCCTACGGTTGGTGTTTGGAAGGGTTAGAAACCAGAAACCTCTGCATGCTTCTGGTTTTCTCCATTAGGGAGTAGAGCAATCAATCAATGTCAGGTTTTATGTGGTGTTTCGCCCTTTTACAGTACATGTATATTAGATGAACTGTCTCCTGAGTGGCTAGGATCAGTGGTTTGGAGAAAAGCAGCTTCACTGCAACATTACGGATACAGTTTAAGGTAGAGAAAGATAGAAGGCACTTTTACTCTTGTTTACATTTGTTTTTAGCTTTGAAGCTTTAAATGTGAGGGGAAACTACCCTCTGTAGCAGTATTGACTAATGCAACCCTCTTAAGTGCCCTTGTCAATAGCAGCCTTCATATGGAAGTTTGTACCCACACAGATAGCACTTTGAATTACGTGCTAAATCGCTTTGGCCTCTAAGAATGGAAATTGATAGACCTACAGTATTATAATGTATCATTTGAAATTAAAGATTTTAAAGACCTTTTGGTGTTTTTTGGGGGGTGTTTTTTGACTTTCCATTGATGTGGAAATTGTTTGTGACCGGGGCTTTGTTTGTTTATTTGTTAAGTGTGATGTGACTAGATGTGTGTGTGAGAGTGACTAGATGTGATTTGTGTGGGAGAATATGAGGCACAAGCAAACAGTCACAGTCTGCCTGGGCCGGGAAGGAGTCTTTGATTTGGTTTGTGAATGAGTGTTTGTGATGGGGCAAGTATGAGTTCATGTTTGTGTAAGATTATGTTTTGGATAGGACAAGTGTGCATGGGATTGCGGTTATGTGTGAGAGTGTTTTTGGTATAGGGCGAGTGTTTGACTGTGATTAGGGTTCTGTGTGTGCTGGCTGTGGCTGCAGCTGGCATGACTAACCCAGTGCTGGGAAAGGGTTGGGAGGGCGGCCTGTGAGTCACTGGATCTCCAGGAACAGGCCTCTCCTCACCATTAGGGCTCTGCCGAAAGCTGACATGCCGTCAGAGAAGCACAGACACACACACACACACACACACACACACACACACACACACACACACATCCATCCTCTCACTGGAGACAGGGCCAAGGTTGCTCACGGGTTAGGTAGCTTTAAAGCATCTCTAATGACTTCTCTGTGATGTGCTCTGCATGCTGGCTGGAATACTGTAAGCCTAACAAATGGTACATTGACTTTTATTTTCCTTCTTTTGGCTTGGAGATGAGTGAGATCAGTGGGAAGTCATACAATCTAAATGTGCACTGCACTCTAAAGCTAAGGGTGGGCGACCAAAGATGAAGTTATATGATGATACATGTCAGAATCTGGGAAACGTTGAGTGCCGCATCATTACTGTAAACGTTTGTTTAAGTATGACCAATTCTGTACCCACATCAACAAAGCTGTTTCGTCTAGAAGGTTTGGGCGGTTTCCAATTTTTTATATCGTTAAACCGTCCCCAAATTGAAGCGCGGTTTACTGTTTTACCGTGGGATTCAAAATCACATTGTAGGGCTTTGACGGAGCTGACAATTTCAAACGATGAATTCAAATGATTTGATTGGCTAGTGAAAGGTGGACCGACGCCCTATCCTTTTACGCGAAACCTGCTCAAACACTTTCTACGAGCAGTGCTGAAAAATGCGCTGAAAATAAATCAATAAAAACAGTGCTCAAAACACATTCGGGCTCGTAATGAGACTGTCGGGACAAATTCGACTACGTATGGGAAACTGCACTCAGCCAAGTACAAAGTCCATATATATATAAGCAGACATTGCGCAGCAGATTTTTTTTTATGACGGTATTGACGGAATTGGTTTTGACACCGTGGCTATTTTCAAAGACCGCGGTTTACGGTATTGACGTAATACCGCCCAACCTTACGTGACACGTCCTTTTTTGACAGGTGATTTATCTGACAAATTACGTTGTTTACTAAAAGTCCTGTCATCACTTTCATAGCATCTTCAACCACACAGACAGTAGTGCTGGACAAACACTCTTAAGGCCTTTGTTATATATAGAAATTTAGGACGGTTTTATGATGGTATTGACAAAAGAAAAACGGTATACCGCATAACCGCCCAGACGCGAACTTCCTCACATACAGTTTGTGTTTTTGTGTGTGTGTGTGTGTGTGTGTGTGTGTGTGTGTGTGAGTGTCAGAATGAATATCGAAACTAATATTATATACTACATTTTCAATAACGCCACCTCTTCCTCGGCCTGCCTCCTTTCTTATTCCCTCTTTTCTTCCCTCTGTCTCTCACGCATGCCATCCTGTTTAACTATGATGCTTCCTTGTTTGAAAGTATATACTTTGATTAACAACAAGACAGAACGTTAACTCGTGTTAATGCTTCAGCTAATTTGACAACCATGTGACTATGTGTCAATGCTAACGATGATACTAATGTATCCCCCCCGCCTCCACTCTTGTTTGGCCTCAGCTTGGCTGCACTCTCCGAAGGAGTCGGAGGCCCGCCAGACCCCAGACCAGGAGGCGGAGACTCTGTCCACGGGGAGCAGCAGCAGCTTCCCTGACCAGGGTTACGCCGCCTCAGAGGGCATGGCGGAGGACTCAGGCCTGGTGGGCTCCCCCTCAGATGTCCCCCACCCCACCTCTCCTGACGGGAGCCTCTCTGCCCACCCCCTCACTCAGCCCAAGGACTGCTCCAGTGACAGCGACGAGGGCTGTGCCACCTGGGGCTCCGGACACAGGTACTACCTCCCCACACCCCTCCCTCCCACCTCCCTCCCTCCCTCCCTCCCTCCATCTCATTGGCTCACAGACCGCGGTCGCAGTTCAGACTTCATTCAAGTTCAAGTGAAAATGTAAGGCATTCATTCATTGGTTGTACTTCTTGGCTTTTGGTTGAAATCGACTACTCTGATGGTTGGGAACCCTGCGTATTGTGGTTTGCACATGCTTTAGTGATATAATGTCATTGGTGTTTTACATTATACTGCCGTGACATTACTGGCGGTATCTGTCATCATCCATTAGCTAGTGTAATTAAACAACTTCAACAACAATAATATTGTTAATTATTCTGTGGGTATGTGGTGCTGCTGTGTTGATCCTATTGAAGTACGTAAAAAAGAGTCTAGTCAAAGACTAGAGCACGGGTGGCCCAGTCAATCAATGAGGCTTGATCCTGCCTATGATTTACCAACTCTAACCTCACTCCCAGTCTGCATCACATTTCTCAGCATTCAGTCATCTATCTCACATCTCACACACACTACACACCGGCTGGTTTTTAAAGGCCCTATTTTATTGTGCCAAAAGTGCTAACTGACTGCAGTCCACATGTGTTTGAGCTGAGGGGCTGCCAACGCCTGCTGCGTCACGTAGAAGCTGGCCTCGTAGTGAGAGCTTAGGGACGCTTCTGGGTTCTCACGCTTCCAGGAAAAGCCATATTACCGTTTTTCCTCGAAATCATGTTAAAGAAAATAGCCTTGTCCAAGACTGTAGGATTCAAATCCTCTTCTAGTTGGTTTGACCTCTTTAGCAAGGATAAGCCATTCTTTTTTTTCCGATTTTGTCACAGAGTATGAGAATGCTCAGTTGAATTATGAATAAATATTTCAAGGACAGACTAAATTTAACTTTCAGGTAACTTAAAAGTTATCTTTTTAACAAAAGTTGTCTTTTTAAGTACAAGTACAGTACTCCAAGACTGATGCAGATGTATCCTCTTCTTTCTTAGACACAGCAGTGCTATCGACCTTAAGGACAAATCAGGCAAAGCACAGGACAGCTTTGAGGAGGACCCAGAGCTCACCGCTCAGCTCAATCAGACTCTTGCTGACCTGGAGGCTGATCTAGCAGGTAAGGTTTAGGTAGAAGGCTGGATAATACAATGCATACACAGTCACACTCCCCTGTGTTATAAAGCTCTTATTACCCTAGGAACAATACCCAAGGAACAATATTTCGGGTTATTAACACAGGAATAAGGACTGTTCCCTGTTCTATTTGTGTCACACTAATTACTCTTATGTACAATGTAATCACTAAATTACTATGTAACAACAGGTCAAATACCTTATTGTTAATATAGTAGTTACTGTGTTATTACACAGATATAAGGGCAACATAATGTAAAGTGTTAACAAATAGTGGTAAAAAAAATGTTGTATTATCAATAAACAGAATAACTCATAGTGATATTCACACATGGTATTCACATGTGTGATTGTTTATCCCTGTTCATTAGATATTAGTCACATAGATGCTGTCCCTGTGTCTGTGGTGGACATGGATGTGCCAGTGACTGCCATAGATGAAGTCCTGGACGACTATGGACAGAGCGTGACCGCTAATGAAGCAGCCCTACCGAGCAGCACTCCACCAACACACAGCAAACTGCAGAGCCGCGGTTCTTCGCCGAGCGGTGAGGTACCGAACCAGAACAACAACGCCCGCACGTCCGACGGCCAGAAGAAAGCCAGCGCGCATCGCCTCAGTTCACAAGAGAAGAAGAAGAAGCTTGCCAAAAGCACAGAGAAAGAGGAGAAACACACCACGGTCTCCCCAACAAAAACCAAGACCGAGACTAAACCCCTTCCTGTCCGCGGCACTCTCGGTGTCCCAGAACGCACCGGCTGCCCTCTGCCTACCAGCCACAGCACAGAGTCTGCAGAGGAAGAGGAGACCCCCGCATACAGAGGCCACACGCCGACGACACAAGGCAAAATCACCCACATTCCGGTCTCCCGATTCGGTACGAAGACGTTCACCGTTACCCCTCCCAAACCCGCCGTGACCCAGACACAGCCCCAGAAAGCAGCCATCCCTCCGACCACAGGTGCCATTAAAATCGACGAACAGGGTAACATGGTGAAAGTGGGCACCGCCCGGAATAAGTTTGGCGGTTCCTCCGAGTCTCTCGAGTCGCCGCTCCTGGGGAAAGCCAAAGCCTTCTGGAGCTCAACGGAGAAGCAGGACGCTCTTGCGTTCACCACCACCGCCCGAGGATCCGTCACCAAGGCCAGGGAGACCGAGGTCCCGAGAACCACTGCTCCTCCTGAACCTGCAGAGAAGGCCACACCTAAAGAAGCCGTTAAAGACGTTGTCGAAGTAACTAAGGTGGAACCCTTACAAGTAGAGAGCAAGGCTCCTGTTCCAGAGCCCACACAGCAGCCTATGAAACCCCTCCCTGTCTTCTCAGAGCAGAAGAGAGACCTGTCCTTCCTCAAGCCACAAAGGAGAACATCCAGTCAGTATGTGGCCTCTGCCATCACGAAATATGCTGTCAAGACCTCAGCCAAAGCTGATCATAACATTCAAGAGATACACGAGTCATCTGTCTCTATGAAAAAGGGATCTGGCAGCTATGGCTATCAAAGCGAGGGTCAATCCATACGTGTGCATCCATTCCAGTCATCTCACACATCTACAAGTGTGTCTGGGAAGAAGGAGAGCAGTTCTGGGTCTCATCCCGCTGGTCCTAAAAGGTCTATGAGTTACCCTGACTACATGACAGAGAAGCAGCTAGGCTCTGCTCAGTCGAAGCCACAAGGCAGAGGTGGCTGTGGTAGCACTCTGCAACCCGGCTCAAAGTCGTTCGACTCTGATACAGCCAATGCTAGGCACGCGCCCAGCAGCACCAGCCAGCCACAGAAGACCCTTCCACCTCCACACTCCCCTACGAAACAGGTACCTGTCTTGAAGCCCTCTCAGGATCTGCCTCCCGCACATAGTACTAGAGAGATGACCCGTCCGGCGCTGGCCAAGAAGCCAGAGCCAGCAGCAGTCACCAACGTCCTCCCCGAGCCCAACCAGGTCACGTTGTTCGGGCCCGTGAAGAAGTTCAAGCCTGTGATCCTGAAGTCGGTCAATAAGGAGACGACGCTGCATAGCACGCTGATGGAGGCCATTCAGTCTGGTGATCAGAAGAGGCTCAGAAAGGTGAGAGCACAGAGACGGTATATCTAGTAAAGTGTTCTTGTATGTCTACGGGGGAGAGTTTATCATGCAGTAGCTTCTAAGATTTCGTTTTTGACAAACGTTGTGGGAGGAGGTAGAGTCAGTGTCTTGTTTCTGATTTTTCTGGTTTATTCCCCCCCCCCTCCCCTAGACATCTGACTCAAGTGCAAGCACTTGGAAGAAACCATCCTTTGTTGAGGAGGAAAATGAACATTCTGCATTACTGTCAGCCATCAGAGCACAAAGTAACAAAGAAAGACTAAAGAAGGTAGGTTTAACCCAAGAGTCAGATAGGGTTATATAGTAGCTTCTCCAAGGTGATGTGTATGTTTTAAATGTATAGCTGTCGGCACAGAGAACCCGTTGCTTGAGTAAATAGCTCATTTCAGGAGGATGAGCATGCACTGTGTTTTGTAAGAATATTCTATTTTCATTCTCCTTGAATGTGATGTGGTTTGTTTTCATGTAAGGGCCCAAGTGAAATGAGAGAAGGAAATGTGCACTTGTATTGAGGCCCTACTGCGGTGAGCTCTAAAATGTCCCTGCCCAGCTCACCAGAAGGAATTTCAGGAATGTGCTTTACTAAATCAGGTTTTCTGTGTTAAAACTATTGAATTTGGTCTTATAAAAAAGATTGGTCTATCTCAGAATGATAAAGTCTGATAAAATTATCCATTCTATTCATATTACTAGCGGAGGTTAGATTTCAGGTTAGCTCGATTCAGGCTAGTCACAGCATATAGCTTAACTCACAGATGAAAAGCTTTTTTGAAATGCTTTAGACCTTTGTTATGCCGTCTAGTAAATCTGTGAGGTAATGGCATTAGATGAGTGATGTTGTAGGTGTCTGTATGGGTGTGAAAGCAAGCATGCCAGTGTCTGCGTGTCTGGTCTGCTATTGTTCCCCTGTGTACGCTCCGCAGACCAAATCCCAAGCCGCAGACGACCTTGAAAAGTGCAAGAAGATTGAAGTGGAGAGCAGTGCTCAGTGTGACACCATGCCTCCCCCTCCCTCATTTGTGCCGCCACTGCCACCTCTTCCACCCGCCATGGTCCCTCCACCTCCTCCCCCTCCCTCCACCCAGCCAAAGCCGACTGCAGTGCTTGGGTCTGGGGGGAACCCGGCTATGGCCCGGGAGGCTATGATGGAAGCCATCCGCTCTGGATCCGCAGCTGAGCGCCTGAAGAAGGTATATATATTGTACAGCATCCACACTTCCAAAGTATCAACACCCCCCAAAGAGTGCTGGTATTATTGTTTGGGGGTGTAGTCATCTTATTACATTACTGGTTGTTAATTCAGGTTCTCAAACCACAAAATATAGCAAATTGTATCTTTCAATTTCAATGTCTATACTGAGCATTGAGGAGACTAGAGACTACCAGAAATGCTCTTCCCTGCACCTACATGAGAACTGTGGAGCGTACCACCCATTTGCTTTCTGTCATAACATGTCTGTGACGGGACAAGACACTCCTGGGAAACACTCCAGTATTCTGTCACGTAGTTCAGCTACGCTAAGCTTGAGCAATTCAACTGAGCTGATAAAACAATCTTTAAAAGTATTCTACTGACATGACCTAAACTAAGTTAATAACATTGACAACATTATTATGGTATTAGCGGTTTTACGACTTAGCTTGGTGGTACAGTAGCATCACTGTAGGCGTTATGCATTGGTGTAAAAAAAATATATAATAAAAGAAAATAAAGATGGGAGCAAAATTAACACTTGTTTTCATGTCTTCTATTTTCTCAGGTCACTGCTGCACCAAAAACAATTCAAGTGAATGGCAGACTTGGTACTATACACGCAACATCATCATCACTCTCACAAGGACAATGAAGAGTCTTTCACAATGATGAACACATCCTGCAAACCATCTGATTGGAACCCAGTAGTAGCCAAACGACACATGTGTAATCGTTCACTTTAATTTATCACTGTTCTTATGTATCTTGTAATGTGTACTTGAATAGTTGTTATAACTGGAAAGAAAGAAATCTGTACAAAGCATGTGCCAATAATGTTTGTGTTGCTGTGCAATGAAAGCAATAATTTATTAGCTGCTCTTGCTTACAATGATCTGAAGAGATGAATGATGGTTATTCTTTTTTTGGTACTGTATGTTTTTTTTTTTTTTTTTTTTAACACTGTTCAATATGAAATTGATGCCTCATGCTGTCTTACTGTCAGTGTTATATTTGATTATTACACTTTTGCTGTATATATTCCATGTGATAGGGTGCAATCAGTTACCCCTGCCAATCATTACAACAACATTTGGCTGTAAGGGATTCCCTAGGTGGTGACTAGTTAATTTTGCTCAACTCTAGCCCTCATTTATGCTGCTGTTAAACATCTTTAGACCTTTATATTTTATTATATGATCTACCGCGCCTTTTAATATTATATTTCATATATTTACAGAGAGATTATGACTAACATATCATTACTGGACATTTCAAAGCATTTTTGAAGCATTGATGTTATATATCTGTTGGTGGATATCACCATGACTTATGAGATTAGTTTATTGATTCATATCTTTACGAGTAATAAACATTATTTGCTGTTGTACTCCATTTTCAGAAAAGTTTCTTAACAGTAGATCAATCAATGGACCACTATGATCTGAGCCTATAAAATGTCATGCCATTGTTAGAAGTAGTGAGTGAGACAAAAGAAGAGAACAGTTCAGAGTAGATATGATAATATATTTATTATTAATGAAGAAGTATCAATATTCTACTATTATAAGGACTGAATGACAGACCTAAAAAGCCCAAGTTCTAGGTGCGCATTCGCTGCTACGTTTTGGTAGCGTCTGATACTGTTAGCAGTAATAGTCATACTGATCAAAAGAGTGACTAGGACATTACCTATGCTATGGAGTGATCCACACAATGGTGAATCAATTTGATTTCCCAAGGCAAATATTGTACCTTAAAAGTGGGGCTGTAGGATTCTAGACTGGTCTCTCAAAAGATAGCTGTATGAATTGTATGGTTGTTTGTTGGCTGGCTTAATGTTCCTAGGTAGAAAGTTGTATATTTTGTAAACTACAGAGACATTTTTACAGTAATAGACTGTTCAAAATGGGAATTAATAGAATTATAGTAATCAAATAATTTTGTGTGAGTTTTATAAGCTATTGCCTTTTAAGTGCACATTGTTTTGGAAGCATTGCGCAACTATTTTATTTTATCTGCCTAATTTTTGGTCCAATAAATGATTTTTGTAATCATCTAAGAGTTCATTTTCCTTTTATGTGTCTCTATCCCACATTTATCTTGATGGATTATTTCTCTTATATGTGGTTGTTTACTGTGATTCTTGTTGTCCTTGAACATGGGAACACCACAGAGTTCGTTCTTATATGCCACCAGCACTCGTTAAGAGAGGATTGCCACATCAGAAGCTCTCAAACTATTCTGAGCTGACCTTGACCATGACTCACCCTGTGGTCATAGCATGTGTTCATATCTCACATAACTTCACTCTAACTGTATGCCTGACCGATTCAGTTCCCCCTCAGATGCCCTGTAAATGGCTCCATTGGTTCTGAAACTGGAAGCTTGAGCACAACATGTCTTATGTCACATTATTTCAGTCTCGCCAAAATGTGCTTTCCATTGATTGGCCTAGGCTCTCAAAGGCTGCACCCACATAAAGTGAGTGGATTTGGTGGTTCAGTTTCTGGGTATTTTTCTGTCTGCCCTTGGATTCAGATTGCTCCATATACAGAGGGTAATCCCCTCCACACTGAAGGGCTATAAATTCTTCTGGCCCACAGCCCTTCTGTTGGTCAGAATTCTTGCTCATTTGTGGGCATTCTGATCTGCGTTACGAAACTGCAGCAAGAGTGTTTGGTTCCAAACCATCGGAACCGTTCATGCAGAAAAACAAATCTCTGAATCAAGAATTACCAGCACATGTCACCACATAGTACAAGGTACTGAATTTACTATTTCAGCCCCGCCTTTACCCTAAATAGCCTATGAGAGGGAGGGTTGATACCTTTAGAGTATTTTCTTGTGTTTTGTTAGGATGGGTCCTGATACGTATGTTGCACATTCCTGTAATGAAGTGTAGATTAATACAGCTTTTCCTTATTCTATACTGCCGGGACTAAAGTTGTGATCATTTCTGAAACTACTTGCGAAGGTCTAGGCAGGCCTGATCACATTATCAACAGGTTCTAGTGGGAAAAGTAGGTGAAAGTCTTTGAAACAGAGTAAATAGATGTTAATAGCAGGAGGTATGTCTACATTGTCTATGCGTGATAATGTAGACACTCACTCAGAAAATCGATTCATATCAAACATGTGCTGCCTTGAATATCCAATGAGGTAAATCACCATATTTGTGCAATTCACATGTCCCCCTTCGAGTCAGAGAAACCATGTTCACATGGGACTAATGCATTAATAATGTCAAACGCAGGAGATTCTCCGTGTGACGTGATGAGTTTGTGCACAAAGCCCTTTTATACTATGGAAAGGCAGGCAGGGTCACAGTATGGAACCACTGTTGTTCTCAGCGTCCAGACACAGAAGGTTCAGGTTCTCACTATTAACAGACAGACTCACTCTCAACCCAGCTGGAGAAAGTTCCAGACTTATGACCTTTTGCACTTCAGACTCCAAATAGGCTTTTTCCCATGGGTTGAGTTAATTGAGTTAATATTTGAGGCATATAAAAAATTGTGAAATCAGATGTTCTCCCATGACACATATTTCAGGGCATACAGAAAGGTTATGACAAAGAGGTCTGGTGATGTGGTGATTCTCACATTTAGTCAGTATCATCATCAGTTGAATAATTATGTCTTACCCAAAATGAAACAAAGGCTTGCTCTCACTGTATAGGCTATGGTATGATAATGTCTCTCACTGTATATGGTATGATAACACTGTATAATATGGTATGATAATGACAATTCGAGAAGGTAAGAGCACCATCCAGAGATTCCACAAATCTGCAAAGATGGGTGCTTGGGGGCATGTAGTCCTATTGCCACATACTGCTCGTGTGTGTGTGTGTGTGTGTGTGTGTGTGTGTGTGTGTGTGTGTGTTTGTGTGTGTGTGTGTGTGTGTGTGTGGGGGGGGGGGGCAAGGTAACCATAGAGCATTGCACTCTTGGTTTGCACTCTTGGTTTAACCCTAAACAACAAAAACAACAACAACAGCTTGCTCACATTTGGTCATTGGTCAGGTACAAATATTGGCAATATTGAAATTATTTTTCAGGCATATAGTCGACTATGTGAATGCTTGCTTTATAGTTTCAAAGGGCAATTGGAACATTTAATCTCCATTAATACCTGCAATTATGGGTGGCTCTCTTGCCCAATAATACATTTGCCCCAGTTTCACAGCAGTGCAGGCTATTGAGAGAAATGGTTTTATGGCAGCATGGTGCTGTTATTGCAGGGATATCTTCCCTGCTCTGCTCAGCTGATCAGTCTGAGGACATTTGAGGTGGGCGGAGTCAGTGGAGAGGGAGGAGTCGTCCCGTGTGTGTGTTTGAGGAGTCAGCTGAGAGACGGGCTGTGGTGGTCGCTGCTGCTGAGAGACGGGCTGTGGTGGTCGTAGCTTGCTTGTCCTCCACGGGAATGTTGACCACTGGAGCCTGAGCAAGAAAAAAAGCAACGCTGTTGCGCTACAACAATAAGTCAAGCGTTTCCCCTCCTCGTGAGCAAGGTTGTCTTCGATACCGCTTTTTGGTTGATTTCCAGCAGCAGAAATCTGGACCTACGGTGAGTTAGTCTCCTATTCCAAAAACAAGATTAGCTGTGATTTGACCTGTGCTGTGGTTTAGAGATACTTTTAACATGACTCCACACAAGAGAGTAAAGAACGCAAAAGTTGAGTCTGGCTGTGTGGTTGTACTACTACTACTACTACTGCTGTGTGAGACTGGAACACAACACAACACATGGGGGGCTGGAGGGGGTCGCTCACCCCCAAAGTACAGGTTGGTAGATCTTGACGCGCGTTGTGAAGCGTAACTCTCCAATGATGAATCAAAACTGATTGATTCATATGAAATGTGATAGTTAGTTAGTGGGTAAAACAAGCGTGTTGATTAGCCACATGGCTGGGGAGTGCGTGCTCTGCTGCGGGGGTCTCTGGAGGACCAGAAGGAGTATGTTATTCTATAGTGGACCGGCCACGGGGATCTCCTAGTAGCCTACTACTTGAAGTACTAGTCCCTAAATAAATAAATGTTACGCATGTCAGACTTTGTCAGTTAGCCTAGGGCTATGTGGTACCTTGTGTACAAATATTGCATAACACTTTGACTTTCTATCCAACTATTATTCGACCCCCCCCCCCCACCACAAGACACCTCCTTTAAATGGTTCCAACATGCCGAATGCATGTTTTAAGTTGTAAGATTGTGTGAACTGCTTAAGAATTGCGCTGAATCTGCGCAAATCAACCTATCCATTATGTTCGATTTGTAGGTGCATATCAAATCCACAGCGTATGTATTTATTTTTATTCAATCCGTTTAACGTCCCTGTGATGAACAAGTGGACTGTTGGAAGTGGCACCGACCGGTCTTCGTGTCTCCCTCTCTCCCCCTGGCAGCGTTTGCTTTGGGGGTGGGGAAAGGCGTTTTCCCCCAGGCTACTCTCGACTCGTGTAGTGAACCGTGGAGATGGCTTAGATCACTAAGCTCAGAATGAATGGCGAAGGAAATCTTGATGTTGTATTATTTTATTTTTTTTTACCTGGATAGGGATGCGATAGAATAATTGATTTGCCCAGATTCAGCGCAATTCTTAAGCAGTTCACACACAATCTTACAACTTAAACATGCATTCGGCATGTTGGAACCATTTAAAAGGAGGTGTCTTGTGGTGATAATGATATGGGGCCTACTACATTAAACTATTTAGAAGTTGAGGGAATGTTTCAAGTGAAGTATTGCAACCTGAAACATTGCCAGGCACATTCATGGTAGCCTAGGCTGGGTACATGTATCCCCCTTCTGCTATTTCAAGGTCATGCTCTGTTGGCTCTGACATGATAGACAGAGGATGAGTTTAGGAATAAGACAGTCAGCCCAAAGAGCTGCTGAGTTCACATAATATCACAGAGAAACCAGCTCACTCGCCTATTAAAGCTGCATATATACATTAAACAACAACAAAGCACTTTGTTAACAGTAAAGAGTTGAGGGGTGGGGCTGGAGAAATGGAACCACTCTCAATGTCATAGAACTGTGGACACAAGGACCGTCCACCCATGAGTTCAACATTGCCATGTTTTGAAGCATGTTTGTTGGCAATTGCGTTGTTTACAAAGAATGGAGTAAAACAAGCTTATATTTTGGATTCTGATGAGGCACCGTAGTTATACTTGAAGCTCATGAGACATTAATATGTAATATACATTTGGGAACTTAGCAGTGGACTCACCTCTCTACATTCTGAGTAAGTAAGATTTCTAGTTAAGCCTGGACTACTGATAGTGGATACTGGATACCTGTATTGTTTATTAGTGATGGTGTTGTAACTGTCTGTTTTAAAAGACAAAGCCTTCAGAGTAATTCTAGTGAAACCATTAGTTTCTGGACCCAAGTAGGTGCTTTGCAAGTAGGAGGAGCCTTCTATCTCCTCTATATATTGAATAGACCAGGGGCCATTGGGCTAATACATTTGGGAACTTAGTATGTACCAATTACAGATTTCCCTTTTAAGAGACTGACTAACTATTAGTTTTGTGATCTTTTGGATTCTATCCCATCATCAGCTTTATATTTGTTGTACCAAGTAGTGTATGCTTGGTGGTTATCATTGGATCTGTGAATCGAGTTAACTGGTACATTATTATCTCTGTCCGAACTTTGTATCCTGAGAGACCCTCAGAACGAATAGAACATACTTCCACTTAAAATATGAGAAATGTAGCTAATGTTCATTGGCTAGTGGTAATTAATCTTTCTCAGGCCCTAAGCAGCATTCCATTCTGCCTTGCGTCAGTTTGCAGTCATTCAACACTCACCATACAGTACTAATACCCCCTCGCTGACGTCAGCTCCTGATGACGCCATTTACGCAAGGCTGGGATGATGCGGAGTTGAAGTCACAGTCACTGTCTTTTACCAATAGTGTTCTCTCCCTCCCAGGGGATGTCAAATAGCTATCTTATTCAGTCAATTCACTTTTAGGTTTACACAAAGTTGTCCGCTTCAGAAAACCCTCCTAGTCGTTTTAAAGGTGTTGAATGGTTCAGACCACTTACAACCAGAACCTTAGTGTGATTCCATGTAGGTTAACTAGTTCTACACATGAACAATTCTAGTTACACATTTCCTTTCATTACAATGCAATCAATGTTTTTTTTTAAAGTTGTTGTACATCATCTGAGGTTAGCATTTAAGTAAGTAAGTGAGTAATTACATTCTGGTTACTTAAGTAGTTATAGAGTAACTGTTTGGCATGCTTATGCGACACTCCCCACCTTCCTTCCACCCCTGACCTAGAATGCAGAGTGATGCAAGGATTGTCTAAACCACAGGCTGGTAGATTCAGTTTCTCAATGTCTGGAGCCGGTCCAAACTTGGCTGGAACCTAACACAGAGGAACAGAAATGCTGCCTTTATGAAGCAGGTAACCCAACACCCCTGGCTTTATGAAGCAGGTAACCCAACACCCCTGCCTTTATGAAGCTGGTAACCCAACACCCCTGGCTTTATGAAGCAGGTAACCCAACACCCCTGGCTTTATGAAGCAGGCCAGGTAACCCAACACCCCTGCCTTTTATGAAGCAGGTAACCCAACACCCCTGCCGTTATGAAGCAGGTAACCCAACACCCCTGCCTTTATGAAGCAGGTAACCCAACACCCCTGCCTTTATGAAGCAGGTAACCCAACACCCCTGGCTTTATGAAGCAGGTAACCCAACACCCCTGCCGGAATGGCTGTGTTGCAGGAGTGTGGTGCATGGCATGGCAATGGGCCAGAAATTCTCACTCAGTCACTACCAGCTGGAGTCTGTGTTGTAAAATGTAAAACAAACCAGTGTAAGTTGGCTTTGCAAGATGTGTTCACTAAAACAAAATGGTTTTGAGGGACGTATTCCCCGGGTGAAACTTCTGAACAATAGAGACATTTTGTGCGAATAGAGAATGTCTTTATTATGTCTTTATTGCCACCGGAACATCATTAGTATTCTGTCTTGAGAGTTTAATGAGACATTTAGCCATATCTGTATTTATCATTGTACCACCTTAGTGGTGAGTAGATTATCTTGGTGCTTAACAGGAATATTGTGTTAGTGTAAGTCTTTGGTAAAAAAATCATACTATTTCTGGTGGAGTGTGAGTATTATTATTATTTTTTTAAGCAAAAGAATACTGCCAAATGTTGAACAACGGTAATGTTAAGATTGTAAATCATCAGATGTGGGCTGTAATGAACACAATCAACAACTAGGCTACATCTTGACAAAAAAATTGCACATGAATGCCTAGGTACCTTCCTAAAAACATTTATACTGTTAGGGCTTTGATGTAGTCTCTGCTATACCGTTTGCCGCCACAAGGTGGCTGGCTGCAGTGCACTTCATTGATTTTTCATCTTATGTTAGATGAAGCACTCAGTGCATGCCTAATTTCTTTGTTGTAAATCACGTTGAGCTTCATTTCTTGTATGAAAGGTGCTATAATTTTAGTTTTATTTTTACTTTTTTTTTTACACAAAAGCTTACTATTATTATTATCAGATTATTTATTTTTTTACGACAGCAGCGTGGGGTTTTGAACTCGACGACATGTTTATCCTCACATCCGTTTGATGCTGAGATGGCCACGTACATTTGAAGTATTTCCATCTTTGGCTGTCACCTTTTTCATGCAAATCTTGCACACAGCCTGGTCAAGATTTGCTGGCTCTCCCTTGTTATTCCACCAGAACCCAAAATGCTACCAAATTGCAGCAGGAGTTGCTTTTTTTTAGGGACCATCTCGCTTCTGTTTTTTTAAAACTCTCCCTTCTGAGGAGAAGCTGTCACGTAACACGCGATTAGGATCGCTTCTAAATAGTTAGCCTAGTCTTTTTTTTACAGGTTATTTATTTGACAAATTACATTGTTTACAAAAAGTTCTGTCATCACTTTCATAGCATCTGCAGATAGCGATGCTGGAGAAACACTCTTAAGGCGTTTATTAGTACACACCAGAACTTCTTTTATGACTGTATTGAAACGGACACCGTTGCTATTTTCAGAAACCACGGTAGGCTATACGGTATTGCAGTATTATATCCAAACCCCTCTAGTTAATTTCCATCCAGCTTTATGGTCTTGTCTGTGCTTTGGTTGATGCTCATAGCCTTGGATTTTGACATGTTAATGTTGTGTCCTGCGGTGGTAGCCAGTTTCAAGGTTTGGTGTGTCTGTGTGTGTGTGTGTGTGCGTGAGTGCGTGTGTGTGTGTGTGACAGAGAGAGAGATATCAGGATTATGTCATCAGCAAAGTCTAGATCTTCTATTTAAGATCCGAGTGTCTGTACGTTTTGTATAGTTGTATTTTGCAATATTAATGTATGGTTGTATGGCACAAAATCACACACACCTAGACTTGCCCCACGGCACACCGTTTGGGAACCACTGGTCTACTGTATTCCAAGGTTTTGACCTTTTGTGGTTTCCGTCGTTATTGACTCAACTGTCATGAGAAAGAGGAAGGGGGACAGCAGGCAGCCCTGTTGAACCTCTGTGTTTAAAGCTGTTGGTGAGTTGTCCTCTATTACTTTGCTAGATGAATATAGGTATAGGAAAAACTAGGGATGCACTATATTATCGGCACCGATATTTATCGGCCCGATAATGGGAAATTAATGTTTATCGGTTTTTATCGGTTTTATAAAATTTTAGCTGATATAGAGCCGATAATATGAAGCCGGAAATATTTCTGCTTCCGGTTGTCGCGTTCATGCTGCTGCGCCTGCTTACAGCCACGCAGTGTATAGACGAGAGCGAAACATGAGAGCTTCCCCGGTGTGGACATTCTTCACAGTTTCTGAGGCAGATAGCGCGTTTGCAATTTGCAACACATGTTCGACAAAAGTTCGGAGAGGAGGGCAAAGGTCTACGAGTTACAACACAACGACACATCTTGTAGCGGGTAGATAGTAATATCCCTCCCCTGGCCCCTCTGTTTTCCCTTGATAGCTGACAAGCTAACGGGTGAAGTAGCGAGGCCTGCTAGCAGCTAGCCTACAACCCCTAGCCAGCAATGGCTAACGTTGAGGCTAGCGGACCTAGCACAGCTAGCGGACCTAGCACAGCTAGCGGACCTAGCACAGCCGATACGTCAATGGCTAGCTGGGACACCCACTCTAAGTGCGCAGCGTGTCTAGCGGACCTAGCACAGCTAGCGGACCTAGCACAGCTAGCGGACCTAGCACAGCCGAGACGTCAATGGCTAGCTGGGGCACCCACTCTAAGTGCGCAGCGTGTCTAGCGGACCTAGCACAGCTAGCGGACCTAGCACAGCCGAGACGTCAATGGCTAGCTGGGACACCCACTCTAAGTGCGCAGCGTGTCTGGGATTAATCCACGCCCAGGCCGCTGTTATCTCTACCGATGAGTGTATCCACTGTGCAGTGTTCCCCAAGAAACTTCTCCGCTGACGGCTAAGTCGCATGGCTAGCCTGTCGGGAGAAGATCCGCTTCTGTGGGGCAGCCGAAACGCTGCCATCACAGTCTAACGCGGACATGTCTCCAGGTTTACCGACACCATGCTGGGCGGACTTAGTGCCACATAGCCCTGACATCGGTTTCCCGGTACTGGGTGACAAAGGAATTGACAGCTTTACCGCTGCTCGCTATGACCCTAGGAGAGACTCGGACAATGATGAGGGAGGGTCGCACAACGCATCTAATTACTCTTAGGTGAGCCTTTTTTGTTTTCATAAAAGGAGGCCAGATCTTGGCTAAAAAAAGCATTGTGCACTGTCTATAACAGATTCTGTTTGTTAGAGGAAATAATAAATGAACATTTGAAGAGTCAGAAGTGTTCTCTTTGTTGTGTTAACAATAGTGATGTAAGTTAGATTTGGTGAGATCACTATGGAATATTAAATCATCAATCTTTGCTCACTACATAGCCTTTCTTACCTTCAGGTGTGCATGAACTACAGGTTATCAACTGTGAAATTATATCTGAATGGTCTTTATTGTCATTGATATAGTACAGGTACCAAACAACGACATTTGGGAGGGGGGGCTCCCCTGGTGCTAGGAAAAAATAATAATAATATCGGTTATCATATCGGTTATCGGCCACGAGAAGCGGGTAAATATCGGTATCGGTATCGGTTGGAAAAAATGCATATCGTGCATAGGGGTGGGACGATTAGAAAATGTCATGTCACGATTATCGTGGGCAAAATAATCGCGATCCACGATATTATCGCGAGAATAAAAAAATAATAATAAAAAAAATAAAATAATCTTGACAAAAATAAAAATCTTTAATAAAATCTTAAATAAGGTAATGATAAATTATAAGGTATCACTGCATAAATAAAGGAAAAAAATACTGTCAAACAAAACTTGAACACTGACACTTTTCTGTCATCAAACTGAGTGCTAGCCTTGTGGCTTAGAGACTTGAAAGCTTCAAGATAGGTTAAAGTGCAAAAATGTCAACATGTTCACTTTTTCTGCCTTTAGCTGTGCTCGGAGAGGTGTGAGTATGTGCCCACTGGCACTAAACACTCTCTCTGAAGGAACACTAGTTGCAGGTATGCATAGAAGCCTGCGTGCAACCCTGGAAAGGTGAGGCAATGGACACGGGGCCGATGCAGCCATGGTGAGAAGGCTAGCATACGTTAGTGACTGACTGACAAGGCTGACTTGACAGTCACGTTACCCATGCAGGCTGAACAATCGCACGAGACAAATTTCTGGGAGGATATTCGCGCGCGGCTCATGTGAGAAATCTCAATTATATTACTATTTATTTATAACATACGATTATTACATCCTCCCTCTCGCCAGTTTGGGGCAACATAGACTTCTCCCCTGGTGCCACGGATAGGGGTTTCAAGCGGTGGGACAGCAAAGGGATGGTTACTATCGGACATTTATATGATACGGAAATACTACTTTCATTTGACCAATTATGTAAGAAATATGACCTACCACGAAATGAGTTTTTCAGATACCTTCAGATACGAAGTTTTTTAAATAGCCAAAAAGACACTGGCCTCTGTCACCAACCCTCTCCGCTGGAGGAGATAGTCTCTGCTGGAAAGACGAGAGGCATTCTGGGGCTTGGGTATAGAGCACTTTCGAAATATGATAAAGGCAAACCTGCATTTACGCCCAAAGACTGGAATAATGACCTGAACATTAATACTGATGCAGCAACTTGGTCACTAATATGGCAATCGGCAAACGACATCTCAATCTGTAATAGGACGAAGGAAACGCAATTTAGACTACTACAACGTTTGCAGATTACTCCCCAACTTAGACATAAAATGGATCATAACAAATCGGAAATGTGTACAAAGTGTATTACCGAGGTTGGGAGCTTTGTTCATTGTGTTTGGACTTGTAGATATATAGATGATTACTGGAAAGGTATAGTGGATAAAATTCATCTAATTCTAGATGTTACATTGGATAAGGACCCCATGTGTCTATTGTTTGGGTTGCCAGACAAACAACTTAAAAGTATGCATTCCAAAAGACTTCTGTGTATCCTCACTTTTTGTGCAAGGAAAAATATATTGCTGAAATGGATAGACTGCAAACCGCCTACAATAGCTGGATGGCACAAGGTAATTTTTGATATGATTCCTATGGAATGTCTGACATATAGGTATAAGTGTAAGATAAAGACATTCTATAAGATTTGGTCTCCGTTCTTAGATTATATTGGTACCAGACTGGCTGCCATTGTAATGAAAGGTTTGGTGGATTACACTCAAGAAAGTACACAAGACTAATGTGTAACAGATCTACAATGTATAGGTCACAATATTATTTACTGTGCTGGTGTTGTGCTGCCGCTGTGTTTAGGACTGTAAGACATGGATGCTGTCTCCGATGGGGGTGATCCCCCCATATATTATGGCATTTGTTGTCATTTTCTTTTCTGTTTATTTCTGATATGTGACATGGCCTCCTCCCCCCCTGTTTTTTTGTTTTTGTTTTGTTTTGTTTGTCTTTGTTTTTTGTTTGTTAGTTTGTTTAAAAAAAAAAAAAGAGAAAGAACATTTTCTGTTATTGTTTATGGACAACTGCATAACAAAGTGCAAAACTAGTTTTCTACTATTAATGGGACAATAACCTCCCCCACGGATACTAGTTGTTGTTGTTATGTCCTGTTGTGTACATGTCTCTGTGAAACTCAATAAAAATATTAACAACAACCAAAAAAAACACACATAGGTCACATACATTAATACATACAATAAAAACAGACAGATCAAATCATGATACAGGTGATGGTACTCCTGCTGGGCATTGCTGCCTGACGCACCTCCAACAGTGCCTTTAGAACAGGTGTGCTGTGACACCTCACTGAACACCTATGTGGGCCTAACTGGGTCATCAGCTGGGGACCACCAGTCAGACAAAGCAGTGTTTATAAAATGTAGTGCCTAAAAAGTCCAGTCATTTAAAAATAATAATATAAAAAAAATAAAAAAACGATTATGACGATTATTCAACTAATTAAAATTCTCCACAATAAAGTTATCGCGGGTGTTTTTATCGCGATTAACGATAAACACGATAATCGTCCCATCCCTAAGATTCGTGCATCCCTAGGAAAAACTGTTGGGTGATGGTTATGAACTTCTTGGGAATGCCATAGTGTGCCATCAGTTTCCACAAGGTTTCATGGTCCAGACATTCAAATGCTTTTTGGAGGTCGGTGAGTAAGGTGTAGTACTGTGTTCCATTCCAGGGTCTGTTCAATGAGGTTGGCGATGTGGTCAGCGGATGATCTAACTTGTCGGAACCCTGCTTGTTGGTCTCTGAGTTCTTTGTCCAGTCCTTTTGAAAGCCTTTCCAGGATGATCAATAACATTATCTGACCCAGATAAATGCGTGATGCATAGTTGTTGCAATTTCTAAGGTTTCCTTTTTTGGGAAGCTTTAATCGTCTGTCCAAAGAGTTAGTCAGGGTTCCCACGGGTCCTTGAAATCCTTGAAAGTTTGTGAATTTGAGAAAAAGAAATCAAAGTCTTAAAAGTTTTAGAAAATAGACATGGGTCATTGAAGGTGCTTGAATTCCCCTCTCTCGCTCTCTCTCTCCAAAAAAATATGTATTCAAAAATGTTTTACTTAGCTCGTCAACTAAATAAGTCTCTGTATTGCTTAACCTTACACATATTTCACAATATATTGTTTTGCTGTGCTGTGGCAAGAGACCATCTAGTGTTCACACATTCAAGCCTCTCTTTTTAATTGTTGTCTGTGAGTGGATAGTTCCTATTATATAAATTCTCATCTAGATCTGTCTCAAACGATGCTGTATTGGGTCCTTGAATTTGAGGGAATTGAGTCTTGAAAGTCCTTGGAAGGTGCTTGAATTTGATGTTTCAGAAGGTGTGGGAACCATGGTTAGTGTATTATGTGGGTTACTTTCTCAAGGTCTGTCCTCCTGATGGATTCTGAAGGTGTTCCGTCAGGTCATGGGGCTTTGCAGGATCTGTGGTCTAGGGTTAGTTCCTCCACCAAATGGTTGGAACCTGTTTGAAAGATACATCTGGAATTGTTTTTGTATGTTTTGATCTTGGAGTAGGCTGACATTGTATCTTAAACCGATTTGTCGTTGCTGTGTCTGGGAATGTCTTGAGTGTTAACCTGGGTTTCCTGTTCAGCCTCTCTTGTAGGTGCATCACACTGGATGATGGTGATTTTTCTTTTTTTGTGAAAAACCTTCTGAGGCGAGTGAGTTTACTACCGTACTCCCCATTCCATTAGGGACTTGACTGCTTCCCTTGATAGTATTAGGCTATACCTACTTCTTGTGTGTGTGTGTGTGTGTGTGTGTGTGTGTGTGTGTGTGTGTGTGTGTGTGTACGTGTGTGTGTAAGGGTTGATTTGTTTGTGACCTGAATATTATTTGTCTCTCCTCTTTAAAGCTGTGTTTTCCTTGCTTGAGTCCATCTTCTGTCACTGAGCCCTGTCATTATGTAAGGTCTCCCTATGCCTTTACTGTTCTGATGGCTCCATGACAGTGGAAAAAACACAGAGGGGTTACCAACAATGACTATCACTCAATTATTGTAATGACATTATTATCTTTTAATTACATTATGAAGTAGGTCCAGTAGAAGTCTTAATAGAAGCTGAAATAGCGTAGCCCACCCTGGTAGCAAGCTTGTGCACAAGTACAACAGCTCCCAACCCATTCATTATGCAGATTGCATAAGGCCATTTCTTGCAGCCCAATGAAATCCTCATCCAATTAGTGATTGTCCATGTTTCCAAAAGACTTTCTCAGAGACTGCTGCTATTCAGCCTTCCCCATGACATCAGTCTCTCTACTTTACGCTGCTGCGCCCAAATAATGAAGCTGCCAATTAATGAATAATCAACATGTGCAACAAGCACATCCACTGAGGTGTGACCACAATTTGATCAAGTGATAAAATAGATTCATGACAGAGATGCAGTGTTCATTCATAGCGGCCCACAGACCAAAGCCATACTGTACTGTAGAAATTCAGTTTTTTTTCTTCTTTTTGAAATGTGATAGTTGTCTTTTTTTCTTGTCAATCTTTTGATATGCATTAATTTGCCTAATGAATGTTTGATGCAAACTTGCCCTGATTTCAGCCACTGTTTGTCTGTCCTAATATAGGTTTGCTTATACTGTGCACAACTAAATTAATCTCTCTACGAACTGCTCTCTCAATCCATTTTTGATATCCTTTCAGTGCTTCTCTAACACTAACCCTTTCAAAGAAAAAAAGAAAGATTTTTTTTTAGAGAGGCTGTCACAAACCAAAATCCTCGTGGTAGGATGAATGTTACTTGACAGACTGTGTCTTCCTTGACATAGCCTATAGCCTATGTTCTTCCTTGACATCGAAATTGAAGCAAATAGTGTTCCAAGAGCTTGATAGTCAAGAGAGACTTTGGCAACGCTGCTAAAGATCAGCCTGGCCACCATCGCTGCCGGCACCACAGCTCTGAATCTCTGTGTGTCTGTGCATGTAAGTGTCAGTTGGAGGTGACTTGTGTAAAAATTAAACACTTGGGTGTGGGAGCTGCTAGTATGTATGTATGTTTCTCTCACAGCTGCCATAAACATCATGCTTGGAGAATTGTAGCTGCTTTGACTCTGGCATTTTGTCAATTGGATTGGATACATACAGGGAGGACTGTAATTGATTAGGCTATGCTGGTTACTGCATGAATGTGTTAAAATAAACACGTTCAACAAGCATTATTCTGTATGGTATCCATGTTGTGTACCAAACATACTTCAACAACTCACACAAGCACTACCTGGTTCGTTTTTCTCCACCTTCATGGCCTGACAACAGTATCTGTCCTCCTGACTCCTGTCATGCACCTTTACCTTCACGGGGGTCAAGGTACGACACTTCAACCTGTCTTGCTAATGCCCGTAAGCCCATAGACTGCTGTGGGGAGATCCCTGCCGGCCTAGATTAACCTCCCTAAGCATCAGGCTGCAGAGGGAAGAATAATGCCCGAGAACTACACATTAACCACAGAGGTCACTCAAAAAGAAGCCCTCCTCTCTCTTTGTCAGTTGGCTGAACTTCAGTTAGGCCTAAGTGTTGTCAGTAAGTATTCTAGCTGGACCCTTACTCCAATGTATAGTCTAACAGCAGCCAGTTAGTTCAAATAGGCACCGTTGACATCCCTCTCACAGTTTGTGCCATGATCAGCACTTGTATGCACTTAACTGAACTCTCATCAGATCTCCAGCCTGTTGGATCTCTGCCACTTGTTGAAGTAGGACCCAGATTATGTTGGGAGGCTGGGCTGGAAAGAGGGGCATCGTCATGTCAGGCAGTGCTATTTCATGAGTCATGCCACCACTCCTATTTCAGCTGGACGTTTTATAGCCTAGACTACATAATGTGTTATCCTCCTTTAAATGCATCATTGTTTTCGATCACACAGCTATCCACAAACTGATGTCATTGCTGCTCTCGTAGCATTCGACAACCATTGGAATATAATTGTGCTGTCGGTTCCTAGTTGCCTCAGAACGGAGTCTAGAGACAACACAGAGGTCCCTGTATACACGGCCCTTAGAAGCAGAAGAAAGAGCCATTCTGATTCAGCATGAGGAGGAGGAGGCGGCGGCCCATGGTTAGGCTGGGACAGGGGGTGGTGTCTCGGGGAGCCTCTAGGAGAGGAACAGCCCATAAATATGCGTAGTGTTACTGCCCCGCTCCCTAGCTGCCGCCCGCCTGTCCCAATCTGGCCCAGCAGCACAGAGCTCCACAGCTGGACAGGACTGCACATTCCAGTGCCCCATGCACTGCCAGAAGGCCTTCTCATCATTGCTCTTTGGCCTACAAATCAATGCATGCCATTCAGGGCTTTCCCCCCCCCTTTTTTGCCCACTACCATATGTGGAAAAAATTTGCTCTCAGCATTCCAAAGAGGACTGTGCGCTTTGTCTAGTGATCATCTGTGGTATTGAGGATATGATCTGCAGGCCACACCAGGCTCAGAGACTGGCCTCTGTCTAATGCGCAACACAACAGGCCAGAACTCAAGTATCCAGCGTACAGTAAAAGGCTTTTAGTTTTATTTCAACACACTTATTGAACAACACACTTATTATGTTCAGCCACTTTGTTCTGATGGGTCGTGAGTTTGCCTCACTCTTGATTACCACAAGGAGTGTCTTTCAATGCATTGTACTCCACCTTGTATCTTTATCTCTTGTAGAGACCTTGAGATGATTGACTTAAAGGAGACCCTGAGGGTTTCTTCACTAACTGGATCTACTCGTGTCTTTTCCAGAGAAGACAATGAGAGCAGTTAGTCTGCAATTGATCTTCAGATAGCTCTTGGAGTCATGCTAGTTTCCCACTCAAGGCTCAGACTGCAAGAGACACCTGATATTGTGGTAATAGTTGATTGTATTTGGTCCATCTAAGAATATGTCAACTATACTCATTGCAACAATCATATCTTTACACCAATCATACCATGTTCATAGATACTTGAATCTATGAGCTCTACAAATCTGGAGCTTTTCGGCATGCTTCTCCCAGGGTAGGAGGAGACTGACTTGTCTATGAGTACGCTGCACAGGTTGCTGTTATGATTCTGGACGCCCAGAACTATAAATAACCAAACTATTTTGAAGTGTGCCCCAATTAGGAAGGGAGGAGAATTTATAGCTCTGTGAATGCTGTGCAGCTGGGCAGTGAAAGGAGGGACGATAGACAAGTCCAGAGAACCCACCCAATTCCGTTTCCAAGACACATTTGGCAGGACCCACAAGACATTTTTGATTTCTGCTTTAGTTGGCTCAGATATGTGAGGTTAAAAGTTTAATATTTCCACTTGCCACTTGCGCTGTCTTTGTGACATATTCTAGGAATGTATTATCAACGGAAACTCTTTATAATAACACATTTAATAGCTAATAGTGGATACGTATACGAAGTGTAACATTTAATAGATACAAAAACCATTAATAGAGGAGTACTCCAGAATGTATGTCTATAAACATCCCTAAGCGTTATTTACAACATTTACAGTCATTTTACATTTACAATGATAAAATGACTGTAAAGCTGTGGTAGAACCTAGCTTATGAACACTGATCAAGTGGTGTTGGCTTCTAAGGTCTGCTGCTTAACCCCAGTATTTGACCCCACGGCTTTATCCCCGACATGCAAAAGACAAGATCACTTCGGGGAACTGTTACAGTTTCAATTAGGATTTACTTTATATAGCCGGTGCTCATGGTGATCCCTGGCCTTTTGCCTCTTCACTGGTGTTAATCACACTGGGATATTAAAGCTGGCCCCTCGAGTGTAAGCACAGATGAACCTCTTACCACAATGACCAAGCAAGCCGGCCCTCCACAAGCGTGTTCAGTAGTTAAGTCAGCTCAGTAAGATCAACATGTTTGTGGTCACGTCATTATTGGGCTGTTGCTTTCTTTAACCAAGGTAAGGACAGGCCTTCTTTGGTAGCTGCCCTGTGACTATACAGTATGTTCAACTGTAGACAAGAAAGCAAGACCCACAGACATACTTTAACGGTAAAATGCAGGAAAACAAAAATTCCCAGTACTTTTTCTTTCAGCCCTGTTCACACAGGCCTTGATTTACTGTGATTGTCTATCATCATTCAAAGTAACTTGTTTACCAGATAAACAAGTCAGCTCTTACAGGAGCTAGTTAGTTGCTACTGTACTGAAGGGAAAAAACTAACGAAGACTGCTGGAAAGCTTGGAGGATGATTTACATTTGTACATTTTTGGCATTCACCAGACGCCTTTATCTAAAGTGACTTACAACAACAGACATTTGTCTAAGTGAATCATCTATCCATCAGTCATCACAAGAAGAAGTAATCTATGCTCGGGCCAGAGGCCATTGGCAATCAAAATGCTCTAAAAAATATTTATAGTAGAGAAACTCTACAAAGGAGTAGAGGGGACGGAGAGGTTCCAGGAGGGACAGTTAATGTGTAGCCTGAAGAGATGGGTCTTCAATCTACGGCGGAAGATAGGGAGTGACTAGGGAGCAGTCCTGACAGCAGTGGGAAACTCGCTTCACCAGCAGGGCACCATGACGGTGAAAAGTTGTGACCGGGTAGCACGACTAGTGATGCTCCGATCTGATCGGCGCCGATCGGTATCGGCCGATATGGCCTTGATCGGTTTTGATCGGAGTTCTCAAAACGGCCGATCAGTTTACAAAATAGCGTCGCCAGTCTGGAAATATTACACAGTGTCGGAAAGAGACAACAAATATGCCGTTTGTAATGTCTGCTCAAAATAAATACCTCGGGGAGGAACGCACGCAAGGTCTTTCAATACCACGAATATCATACGGCATTTGCTGCGTTCGTCGATTCGCTCAGAGAGCGCCGAAGCGCACACTGGGCTCGACGTCATAAAGGGACCGAGTGCTTTGATTGGACGAGAGGGGTTCCACGAGTGCTGGTCAGAGTTCCAGCGCGACTTCACGAGCGTAGTGTAGGTAGTGTTCAGCGACGTCATGTGACCCCGCGAGCAGGATGTCACTTGGCCCATAATAACAACTATTAGCGCGTGAGTTTTAGGTCTTCCTCTGTGCACCTTGCACAAGTGTAGATAGCGAGCGACTTTTCAGCAGAGCAGGACATATTTTAGATGATAAGAGGAACAGGCTGAGTGCCAAAAACGCTGAGATGCTTGTATTTCTCAAGGCTAATCTGCCAGTGATGCTGCTTAATCAGAAGTAAGGTTTGAGTCTGAAATCTCCTTAGGTGCAATTTTTTTTTTTTATTGATTATTGCTGACTTGCTGTCTTATCTCCTCCTAAATATGATTTGAAACTGACTGACTTGAAACAGTATTTTATATTTGGCTATAGCCTGTTTATGTTGCAGTTTAGTTTGGGTATGTTTATTGTTCCTCAGGAAAGCTACAGTATAAGCTCTCTAAGAGCCCCTAGTTCCTCTCATTCGAGTGGAATGTTGCACATTTGATGTGACAGTGTACATTTTATTTATTATGATTTTTATTTTCACATTTTATTTGTTTTTCCTGAAGTAAGCTACAGGTGGTTGTGAATTCAATAAAACAGATGGTCGTCAATTCATGATACTTTCTCATCTCCTAATTTCATTTGAATACTTAATATACAATGTCAATGGTGTTAAGAATAATTAAAAACATAAATAATGCTACACAATAAATAGAATGCTTCAATTGCCATTTTCGACGCTGTGATCGGTGATCGGTGATATCGGATCGGCAGATCACTGATTCCAGTGATCGGTGATCGGTGATCGGCACCAAAAACCCTGATCGGAGCATCTCTAAGCACGACTGCTGCATCCCTGTAGAGGCGGTGGTGCCAGTCGACAAGCAGAGGTGGAAGAGCGCAGTGAACAGGCAGGTGTTTGGGGGCTAACCATTACTAACATGTGGGAGGGGGCAGTTCCCTTTACTACCCAGTAGGTGAGCACCAGGGCCTGAATCCGATGCGAGCTGCTACTGGGAGCCAGTGAAGGGTGCGAAGGAAAAGGGTAACTTGGGAGAATCTACGGAGGTTGAACACCAGACAGGTGGCAGCATTCTAGATGAGCTGCAGAGGTCTGATGGAGGAGACGGGGAGCCCGACCATGAGTGCGTTACAGTAGTCAAGGCGGTAGATGACCAGTGTCTGGACGAAGAGTTGAGCTGCTTCTCTGGTGAGGAATGGACATATCCTTCTGCTGTTGTAGAGTAAGAATCTGCAGGAGCGTGCTGTCGCTGTGATGTCACTGTGATGTCACTGTGCTGTCACTGTGATGTTCGCCACACAGGATAAGTGGTTGTTGAGGATCACTCTAAGGTTCTTGGCTGTCTGGGAGGAGGTCACCGTAGAGTTCTCTACTGTGACGGAGAAGTCTTAGAGAGGGCAGGCTTTGCCAGGGAAGGAGAGTAGCTCAGTCTTGTTAAAGTTGAGCTTGAGGTGGTTGGCTGACATCCAAGCAGAAATGTCTGCAAGACACGCAGAGAGTCAGAGGGATGTCACCTGTGAGTCAGAGGGAGGGGAAAGACAGGAATTGTGAGTGTCGTCTGCGTAGCAGTGGTAGGAGAAACCATGTGAGGAAATTACTGAGCCAAGACATTTGGTATAGAGGGAGAACACTAAGCCCAATTTATACTTCTGCGTAAAATCGACAGCGTAGGCTACGGCGTAGGTTGACGCGCACCTCTCCAAAAATGTAACTACGCGGCAGTGCCTACGCAACCGTAAGCACTGTGATTGGTCCGCTTGGTAGCACATGATTCCGATATGATTCCGACTCTCTCGTCGGCCAAAATGCGGAAGCCATGACAGAAATGTCATTTACTATTTCTGTAATTACTTATTAATAAAGATTCGAAAAAATTATGACGACCATCGTATTATCTTAGTTTAATGTCATTTCAATGCATCATATAACTTTTATTTACAACAAGCATAAAAAAAAAAACTATTATGCCGCTTTGAGTACACCGTTCCAACGGAGCGCCCTATGGAAGCGTCAGGCACAGCCTTCCTATAAGGAGCGCGATTCACATTTATGAGATGTACAATCCTGTTTATTTAGAAATAAATGATTACCGGTAGTTACAGGGAGCCCCATGGTTGTTCGTTTGGTTTAAAATATATTTATGATAGACATATTTCAGTGTTTCCTCCAGGATTTTTCACATTAGTGGCGGGTGGTGAGTTTTCATGCATGGCGCGCATTTTTTTCGCGCTCAAAACAAAGACGTAATTTCACCAAAAACTAGAAGGTGGCAACATATTAAAATAGAGGTTAAGTCATTAAAGCCGAGCAGGTGATTTTATATAGAAGGTGATCAAATACCAAGATATCCTACAGCTGCAGCAGAACATGCGGAACGCGCATACAGCACTGAACATCGGTTACCGTATAATATATGTGACTGACAGATACGCCCAAGACACTGACACACACAGAAAGATCATCAGCTCATCGAATATGAGGTACACGAGAGATAATCAGCTCATCGAATATGAAGTACACAAGAGTAGAGTACACATGGAACCGGGAACGCGCATACAGCACTGAACAACATCCGTAGAATATAAACTTGTGACTGACAGTCACATACATACATACACACACACACACACACACACAATGAAAGATCATCAGCTCATCAATACGAAGTAGGCCTACATGAGAGTACACGCACAAAACCGACTAACGTTACTCACTAACTGTTTACACAAGTAAAATCACAGTGTGACAGATTCGGTAAACAACCAACAGCAAGGTAATGCATCAGCTGAGTTAAAGAAAACCAATTCTTACCTTTAATGACAGCGACATGAACCCTGTTTACCCGTACCTCCGCCGTTCTGTTCGTGATGATTTTAGAGGCAATAGATTATTTTTGCCCCGCGCATTTTGCCCTGTAATTAGACCATGCGACCACACCTTGTGTCTCTTATTGTCCAAATGTTCCCTGAATTTTAGCTGCATGTTTTTCCAGCATGTAAATCCGTTGTCAATAAAAATTCGACTCCCCTTCTTTCCCCCTGCCAATACTGTGTCGTTTATGACATTTACCAACGTTTATGCTATGAATAGTTCGAAGCTAGCGTTAGGTGCGAGGCTGCTCGGTTAACCCATTAGCGGGAACATTATTTGTTTCACAAAATAGGCTGATTTAGTTGACCATGAACATCAGAGACTACATTACGAATGTTCATTAAAATACTTGTATACTGAGCACTGGTATAAGAACATGAACCAGAGAACAGCAGTAAATGCAATAACCCACAGTCGTCGCTGATGATGTTGCATTTTTGATTAGGATACAGGATTAAAGGCACCGGCGATGGGCGGAGAGAGAGAGGAGAGTGATTTCCTGAAATCCAAATGTCCCGCGAAATTCGGACCAATCACAAAACTGTTTTGCAAGCGCGTTGCCTCGCGCCGCGCGCCTGTTGAGAGCGATTCAGTCTCGATTGCAGTGCGAACACAAACGACGAGGTTAATTGCAACATTGTAACATATATTTACTACACCCTAAATCATAACGAAATGTAGGTCTGGAAGCGGCCTAAATCTAGCTTCAATCTGCTTTTTTTCTGTTCTCCGGTCATAATAACTGAATGAATTAGTGGCGGAGAAAATTAATTTGTGGCGGCCCGCTACGAATTAATGCATATAGAGGAAACACTGTATTTAATGTAAAGTTATCTATAAGAACTATGATTGGTCCGCTTAGTTGCGTCACATTCCGAATGCGGAAGCCATGACAGAAATGTCATTTACCTTTTCTGTAATTACTTATTAATAAAGATTTGATTTTATATGTTAACCATCGTATTATCTTAGTTTAATGTCATTTCAATGCATTATGGACATTTTCTTTACAACAAGCATAACAAGAAAAATCGCGATTATGCCACTATGAGTACACCGATCAACGCGACGCAGAAGTATACATTGGGAGACCTCTTGCGTAGGCGTGCATAAATTCGACGCAGAAGTATAAATTGGGCTTTAGGGCCCTAGGACGGAGCCCAGGGGGACCCCAGTGGTGAGGGCTCGTGGGGATGACAGCGATCCTCTCCACATCACCTTGTAAGAGCGACCAGCCAGGTAGGATGCAAACCAGGAGAGTGCTGAGCCAGGTGGAAGGCAGCAGACAGGTCCAGGACAATGAGAACTGAGGAGAGGGAGGGAGCTCGAGCAGAGTGGAGGGCCTCCATGACAGCAAGGAGAGCAGTCTCAGTAGAGTGCCCAGTCTTAAAGCCAGATTGGTGAGGGTCAAGGAGGTTTTTCTGAAGGAGATAGTGAGGCAGTTGGTTAATACAGCTTTTTTAAGGGTTTTAGATGAGGAAGGAGAGAAGGGATACTGGTATGTAATGGGTCAGTTGGTTTCTTGAAGAGGCTTGACTCTGGCTCTGGGACGGGTGGTAGCAGTGTTGGCGAGAGGTGGAGAGAAGGAACTGCTCATGTCATCAACCCTCTTTTCAAAGTAGGTGACAAATGTAACTACGGTGATGCATGTTTATTTTGTTTAAGGAAAATATTCAATAATCACTCTCAGTGAAATGTTATTACTCTGAGAGTCCATGAGTGAGACACAAACAATCTGTATGGTGCTCTTAAGTGAGATCTGAACGTAAACATGTCACAGCCTTAGAATGTAGAGTAGGTGTTATTTTGTCCAATGTATTGGCTCAATTTACTGATCAACTTTTTACCGGGACCCCATGACTAGGTCTGCCACAAGATTTAGAGGTACGCCCAACCCCAGGTCAGTTTACCCAGACAACAGTAACAGTAAATGACTGGGACATGCCTCTGTGTAAACATGGCTTCTGAGAAAGAAACAGAGCTGAGCCTCAGGGAAGAGCCCTACCTCTACAAGCCACACTTTAGAAACGTTAGACTTGAAATCCCAGAGATAGATAGATAGAGGAAATACGTCTCCTTTAATGAGAGCAAAGTAGAAGACAATACCTTTTAATAGTAAAGCTACGTTCTCACAGGGCTGTAAATACAGTCTGTGATTAAGATGTCTATTGTTAAAGCTCCGTTTGAAGTTACATTCTCGTTCATGCAAGCTTGAGCAAATGTTCTCTTAATTAGTACAGATGCAGTGCCACTGGCACACTGTGTTCTAAAGTCCCCTTTTCTATTTGATCTATGCTTGGCTAATTGCACGGTTAGGGTCATAGGTCATTAAGTTTCACTATTCTGTTCAAGTGGAAGTAGTGAAATCAAAGGCTCTGTAATCCCTCTGTTGGAATTACTTTGATTCTGAGTGGGAATGATTAAACATAGGTATATGTTTTTCGTCAATATCTCATGTAATGCCAAACCCCCCCCCCAGGCACAGAATAAGAGCTTGACCTCCAAAGTATGCTATGCCTTTCCCACAACTCACAGCTAGGCCTACTTGCTGTGAGAAGTATTAAGCTCTGCCTGTGGCGTCTTTCCAAACAGATGAACTCAATTTGTGTTTTATCTTGTAATGTATGCATTCTGATTATTTGTTGTACACAATGCACAAGGTAACTGAACCGTACCCTCTCAATGCCAGTGAGGCTACACACACACACACACACACACACACACACACACACACACACACACACACACACACACACACAGACAGTAACAGACAAGAACACACACACACACACACACACACACACACACATATACTCACACACACACACACACACACACACACACACACACATACATACATACATACATACATACTTTAGGGTCGGGCGGTTTTACGATTAAACCGTAAACCGCGGTCTAAAAAAATAGCAACGCTTTGTCAATACAGTCATAAAACCGTCATAAATTGCTATATATAATAAACGCCTTAAGAGTGTTTGTCCAGCAACACTGTCTGTGTGGTTGAAGATGCTATGAAAGTGATGACAGAACCTTTTGTAAACAATGTCATTTGTCAAAAAAGTCATCCCTCCTTCCCTCCACTTCCTCTTCCATTCACACGTGGCTTCTGCTCAGAGCATGTGTGCATCGTGCGTGCCTGTTTACAACTGTCAATAAACCTTCCAAAACGTTAACGTTCTAGCTACGTTCTGTACACTGTAATTCTCTCCGATCTACGAGTGACATTGGATTACTATTTTGTCCTATTGTTTTACAATTGTTTTACAATTGTTTTACAATTGTTTTACATTTTACACCTGAGGACCTAACAACCAGTGAATTATACTAAACCTGAAGCAATGGAGACAGAGTCAAGTACTGTGACTATAACACAGCTGCGTGAGAAGAAAATGTTCTCTAAAGAGCTGTTGGAACAAGCTAGAAGAACTTTCTAAGCATAATGAGCGAGGCAAACAACAAGAGACTTTACCGTGCGTGGCCAGACCGTTACATTTCATTCCGTTTGGTTGACAGATGCCGGAGAATTAATGTCATGTCCTTGCACTATTCTTTTTCTCCCGCTGTATTTGCACTCAAGCTTTATATTTGTGGCTTTATAGATGTTGTTAACGTTTGCTATTCTGTGTCTGATGTTGATCCGAGAATAAAACTGGAACATGCATCACATTTTTGTTGTTGTAGGAAAATAATAATGATACAGTAATGATACCGTAAACCTTTAATTTGGGGACGGTTTAACGGTTTTTAAAAAATCGATACTGCCCAACCCTAACATACATAAATCCATACACTACCGTTCAAAAATTTGGGGTCACTTAGAAATGTCCTTATTTTTGAAAGAAAAGCACTGTTTTTTTTCAATGAAGATAACATTAAATTAATCAGAAATACACTCTATACATTGTTAATGTGGAAAATGACTATTCTAGCTGCAAACATCTGGTTTTTAATGGAATATCTACATAGGTGTATAGAGGCCCATTTCCAGCACCTGTCACTCCAGTGTTCTAATGGTACATTGTGTTTGCTAATCGCGTTAAAAAACTAATGGATGATTCGAAAACCTTGAAAACCCTTGTGCAATTACGTTAGCACAGCTGAAAACGAATTTGCTGGTTAGAGAAGTTGTACAAATGGCCTTCCTTTGAGCTAGTTCAGTATCTGGAGCATCACATTTGTGGGTTCAATTATACTCTCAAAATGGCCAGAAAAAGAGAACTTTCATATGAAACTTGACAGTCTATTCTTGTTCTTAGAAATGAAGGCTATTCCATGTGAGAAATTGCCAAGAAACTGAACATTTTACCTACAACGGTGGGTACTACTCCCTTCAGAGAACAGCACAAACAGGCTCTAACCAGAGTAGAAAGAGAAGTGGGAGGCCCCGGTGCACAACTGAGCAAGAAGACAAGTACATTAGAGTCTCTAGTTTGAGAAATAGACGCCTCATAGGTCCTGAACTGGCAGCTTCATTAAATGGTACCCGCAAAACGCCAGTGTCAACGTCTACAGTGAAGAGGCGACTCCGGGATGCTGGCCTTCTAGGCAGAGTGGCAAAGAAAAAGCCATATCTGAGACTGGCCAATAAAAGGAAAATATTAATATGGGCAAAAGAACACAGACATTGGACAGAGGAATTGAAGCAGAAGTGTTATGGACAGACAAATCGAAGTTTGAGGTGTTTGGATCACACAGAAGAACATTTGTGAGACGCAGAACAAGTGAAAAGACAGAGTGCCTGACGCCATCTGTCAAGCATGGTGGAGGTAATGTGATGGTCTGGGGCTGCTTTGGTGCTGGTAACGTGGGAGATTTGTACAAGGTAAAAGGGATTTTGAATAAGGAAGGCTATCACTAAATTTTGCAACGCCATGCCATACCCTGTGGACAGCGCTTGATGGGAGCCAATTTCCTCCTACAACAGGACAATGACCCAAAGCACACCTCCATATTATGCAAGAACTATTTAGGGAAGAAGCAGGCAGCTAGTATTCTGTCTAATGGAGTGGCCAGCGGAGTCACCAGATCTCAACCCCATTGAGCTGTGGTGGGAGCAGCTTGACCGTATGGTATGCACGAAGTGCCCATCAAGCCAATCCAACTTGTGGGAGGTGCTTCAGGAAGAGTGGGGTGACATTTCTTCAGATTACCTCAACAAATGAACAGCTAGAATGCCAAAGGTCTGCAATGCTGTAATTGCTGCAAAGGGAGCATTATTTGACGAAAGCAAAGTTTGAAGGACAACATTATTATTTCAAATAAAAATCATTATTTCTAACCTTGTTAATGTCTTGACTATATTTTCTATTCATTTTGCAACTCATTTGATAAATAAAAGTGTGAGTTTTCATGGAAAAACATGAAATTGTCTGGGTGACCCCAAACTTTTGAACGGTAGTGTACATACATACATTACACACACACCTCATTACAAGTCAGCCCATTCAGCAGCTCTATTGATCCAAGTGCCAAGCTCTTTGTCTTGGATACATTCATGACTGGATCATTATTTGCCAGGTCAATTTAGTAAAAGTTAAAAACCTTTTTCATGCGCTGCTTTCTCAACAAATTGGAACGACGACAGTTCCTAACGCCTTTGAATGCCATTTACTTCCAATCAGCTGTTACTATTAACCTCTTGTTTTATCGTAGTTTATTTACTATTTGTTTTTATGTTCAGCAATTTTGAGTTGCATCCAATGCCTGACTTGTGCTATATAAATAACGTTTGGTTGATTGTTTGATACTATTTTGAGGATAATGCATAGCTTATTACCAGCTTTGGCAGGCTGTGAAGCTGAAAAGGCACAGGTGCTCTTTTGAAGAAGCATTGTGAAATGCTATAGCCTATCATTGATCAGACTAGGTGTATGCTGTATCAATGGGCTGTAGTCAACAATGTCTCAACTAAAATGTTCAACTGTCAGCAGCTTTGCTTGGCCTGGTCCTTAAGAGGGTCATGAAGGATGAATGTCGAAGAAAAACACTATTTATTACTATGATCTGAGGACTTTGGTTTTCCATGTAAAAAGATCAGTTCGATGAATTTGATGATATCGGGGGGAAGGGCAGCATAGGGATGGTGTCATGAGGATCTGCCCACTTTCCCACTGATGCTAACGTGTACGACCCCCCATGGCTCAGTGAACGCCAGGCCTGGTGTTTTGAGGAACCCCTCTATTCAGAGCCCGCTCGGCAAGGCCCGGCTCTATCTGAAAGTGGAAAGCGGTGTGTGATGAATGAAAATGCTGTGTGCTACTGTATTTCCCTCTCCTGATAAATTAACAGCAGATACCTACTAACAAAAGGGGGGCTGTCTCACTGGCGTGGCTCTGACGATGATCACGTGATTCATGGCCATGACATCATCCCCCCCCCCATGCCTCCTCTTTTGTTGCGGCGGGGTTTAGTGGTGAGCAGGAAGAGAGTGGTGCTGCTGTGAGACTTGTGGGTTCTGCTCCATTATGTAATCGGGGAGGGGGACTGGAAATAGCACTATAAAAGTGCCAGGCTATCTGAAAGGCCTGAGAATTCCTGAAAATAGTAGCTACACAGCCATGGGACGTTTTCTGCTACTCCCAAACATCAGTTAATAGCCAGTCTGAATAGTTTTATACAATTAGCAACAGGGTTTCTGGAAGGGAGGCTATGGTGTATCAACGTTTAGCCAACCGAAAATGGATTTGGGCCTTACCTGCCTGAAGAAGACTGTGTAGCCTAATAATGTAGCCTTTTTCTGTTTTTACAGGTTTTGTTTGTTTGTTTTAAATAGGCCTAGTTGCACCAAGAGGTTAATATGACAGTCACTTTAAGATGTGCAAATATGTTAAGGTCCATCTTGTTGGAACTAGTGTGGTTATTTTGACCCAGAGATTGGACACGGGGAGGGAGGGAGATGGTGGTGATGAGTGAGAGAGGGTAGATGCCACGATAGGGTTGAAATGCTCTGTCTGACATGCCAAAACTTGCAGGAAGCACAACCAAGTATTCACTGATGGGCTCTGAATAACATCACCATTGTGTTTTCTATGACTTGAGCTGTGAACGGTAAACGTATACTGATAAGAATCTCAGACAGCGGTTACCATAAAATGCATGATATAAGCCAACTATTTATCTTGCATACCTTTGCATACCAATTTTTTTTAAATAAAAACCTCTATCAGAAAGAGATGTTTCTCTCTTGGAGAAACTGTTCATGAGGTGTACGGCCGTAGTCTAGTTAAAGAAAAGGAAAACACACTCTTGCTAGTTCTCCTGTGGTTATTTTGTATTCAGTCGTACATTAATTCATAGTGTTTCAGCATTCACCTCAACAAAAATATAAACGCAACACTTTCCTTTTTACTCCAATTTTCAGGAGTTGAAATCAAAGACCTAAGACTTTTTCTACAAAAGGCTTGTTTCTCTCAAATTATGTTCACAAATGTGTTTAAATCTGTGTTAGTGAGCACTTCTCCTTTGCCGAGATAATCCGTCCACCTGACCGGTGTGGCATATCCAGATGCTGATTAGACAGCATGATTATTGCACAGATTATGCCTTAGGCTGGTCACAATAAAAGGCCACTCTAAAATTTGCAGTTTTATCACTCAGCACAATGCCCCAGATGTCGTAAGTTTTGAGGGAGCGTGCAATTGGCAGGAATGTCCACCAGAGCTGTTGCCCGTGAATTGAATGTTCATTTCTCTACCGTAAGCCGTCTCCAAAGTCGTTTCAGAGAATTGGAATTGGGATGGCTTATGGTAGTGAAATGAACATTCAATTCACAGGCAACAGCTCTGGTGGACATTCCTGGAGTCAGCATGCCAATTGCACGCTCCCTCAAAACCTGCGACATCTGTGGCATTGTGCTGTGTGATAAAACACTAAATTGTTTTTAGACAATGTTTTTTTTATACTTTATTTTTATAGTCACATAAAAATACAACAAAACACAGTGGAACAAACAATTGGTCATCCATACATACAAATGTTATAGTAATAGTAGCCTAATACACATGTCAGGTCAAACAGTCACGACTCAGTAAACATCACCTAAGGTCTCAAACACAATACATTTTCCCCAATATTTCAAGACTTTCTTTGTGAAACGTTTATTCTCTCCATGCTTTGAATATTTGTCACAATCTATCCAGTCAGTCTTTGTTCCTAAATAACGTTTGGAGTGAGACGAGCACGCCATTCCCCCGTTCTATTGACCATAAGGATGTTTACTGACCTGCAGGCCTATGTGGGTTAAGATGAGCTCTGTGCTATATAGGCCAAGTCTTAACGTACAGTCGTCTCAGCTGGGAGACTTCCCTTTACCTCTGGAAGCCTTTGCTTTTCATTAACCTCCTATTCTCTCCTGCAGGTTCACCTATCAAAAGTGAATGTGATAACTGAATTGCAAAAACATAACATGGCTGTAGCCGGATGTCCGGATTATTTTCTACACCATCCAAATTATCAGGTAATACAATTCTCTTTATTTAGATCGTGTTTTAACTATAGATATTGCTGTACATATATAACAACTTACTTGATAACCCTTTAACTTGACCCTGTCCCAGTAATGGTAACATAGTTGTTATGTAGTAGTGAGGTGATTGCATGGTATATGGAGTTGAGTGGTTTGAGTCCTTATCCACTTGTTTGATGATAACAAACCGCTCAAGCCCATTACTATGCAATTAAAGTAATTAGCTACAGCACAATGTAACATGTTAATACAATGTTGTTACTGGAGTACCGATTACAGACTTACTACACAGATATAGAGACATCTTCATGTCAATTTGTCTCTATATCCACCTTTTGTCCCCCAAGTGTTTTATTTGTCTGTAGTTGCCTTGTGTAGATTTGAATTGTGCTTTTCAGTTCAAGAAAAACATTTCAAATAGCAATTAACGAGAGTTTAGCATTGGTTAGCTTAGAGTGATTGCCTGAGACTGTAGCTAACCACACCATGTACCTTTTATAGGCTGTGGTATTATTGTATGCTTTGCCTAAACAGCAGGATTGTGGATTTTTAGCTCCTCTACACAAACCATAAACTTGGATTCGAAAAGAAATAAGAAAAACACTTGATATGCGTCTAACATATGGTAGGCTATATAAAACTATAAATGGAGCACGGTAGCAATGTTTCCATTTGTCGCTAGAATATTATGTGGCTGGTTTTCTGATTTATGAGCAAAAAGCGTTTCCACTGCGAGTTGTTGCATAATCTATTTTACTGACATTCCCCCCCAAAAAATAAAATAAAAATTCACCTCTGTCGAATGCAAGAACTTTTTGTCAATCTTTACAAAAGTTAACTGACATTTGGTGTTTTCATGATGCCTGTCGTGAATTATTTCGATTTCACGAGGTTTGATCGAAAGCTGAGCAATAGCCTATATATTTCTGAGGAATTTGCTGTGTGGTTTTAACAGAATGGGCTGTTAAACATTCCCTACCTACAAACATGAGCGCCTCACTGCCTCAGCTGGCCGTGGAAAAAGCAACCTCTGTGTTTGAATGTACCTGTCATGGCCAATAGATTTAGGGGCAGAGCATGAATGAAAATGAAGAACCAATGAATGGCAGTGGCATGGACGCACATTCCTTTGGGCTGAACACATTGGATTCACTTGACGTAAGAGCGCCTAAACTGTGGCCTCTATCAAGGGATTATCTGGATTGTTTTGAGGGGCTTTTTTTGTCATTATTTGTTTCCACGTGCAGTGGTTCAAGCCCAGTGGGAAATGGCAATCAGCCCAGTCACCCTGTAGAGTTGAACCTAGCCTGCGTTATTTAGGACGGCTCTGTGGATTCTATCTGGTCATCCACCCTCTCATTTGAAAGAGGTGAAAGAATAGGTCAATTTTTTATAATCAAACACACTCAGTCATGCAGATGAACACAAAGTATCTTAAAAGTCTAGAATCATGCATACGATGTCCCCCCTTGATGGGCTCATTCACAGTGTCAGTCTTTAATGGTAAGTAATGGGCAGAAACGGCATCTTTATCCAGGGGATTATATAACTCTTGTAAATGTTATGGGATTCTGGGCCCAGTTCCAAGGAAGTGTTAGAGCAGGGTGACTGGACGCTTGCCACAGCACTCCAAGGAAGGCTTACCAACTACGTATGGAGTGGACTATTGAACTGGGTTTTATTTTAGTAGGCCTACTTGCAATTAGATTGTGCGTTGCAGATGAAGTTTGGGCTATTAAGAGTCAGTGTTTTTGGTCTTCTGTTCTAAAGAAGGGGAATGCCAGTGAAGTCATTAGGAATGCGCAAAGTAGCCATTGGACTTCATATCAGACTATATTCTGAGCCAATATTGCACTTGCATCTTGAAATATAGTCTGCCACTCAAGTTGTGCTTGGAAAAACACATTGCAAGTTGCTGACCGAAAATCTATTTACACACTGACAAGAAAATGACTGAAGTGGTCATTTCCAACATATGTCTTGCCATAGAAAATCCCATATCTATATTGGTATCGGCCGAAATGTTTGATGAAATTCTGATTTTTCACGACAGTGTATCCGTGGTCAGTGTTGCTGCTCTGTGTGTAGATGGGTCAGTGAAGGGGAATCAGTTCTAGGGCTCTACATTCAAGAATAATTGTTAGCTTGGATGGCAGTCTCTATATTCGCTGGTCTGTAATATGGATCTTTGAGTTCACAGTGCCTGTTAGTGTGCTCTCATCTCAGTAGGTGTGTGTTTATCCCTGCATATGATTCAGTTGGTCATTCCTCCATGGTAACATCTCTCAGCTGTGGTCTCTCAACAAGTGAAATCTCTAGAAACAGGATCATAGGATTTCCACTAATCCAGCCTTCTAGGAATCAACATCTCTCTCAGAGTGTGCAAACTTTGGTCAGTTCAACGTTTTCAGAATGATGCAAGTGTAGGCTAATTGTATAGGTATGTCAATATGATTCTCTGTCAACTGTGAGAAGGACAGTGTTTCACTCAAACCTCGGAAAATAATTCAAGGAATTTAACCAGCAAAATAAAACATTACAAGGAAAACTGGGTTTGAAATGAGGTGAATCACAACTTGGCACAGTGAAGCTACGTTTTACCTTTCCCCATATAGAGTGCTGCAGAAATATAGCTTCATCATCAGTGCAGCCGGCCGCTGATGTTGACTTTTCCCTCACACTGCTATCGCTATTAAAGCTCTGTATTCCCTTAAGTTCTCAGAAGTGTACAAGTTTTATAGATGTTTTCAGAGTGAATCAAGTGGGGATTGTTTTGGCAGCGTAGAGTTCCTGTTCGTGGAAGTCAATCTCTTCTCTTCTGGTTTTTCTTAGGAGAGGGAGATTCAAAAACATGTTTTTTTCTTCTTTTTGGGTCACATTAAAGGTTTGATTAAACTGCATTGGATTAGGCCTACATGTGTTTAAGCATCTAGTGGGTATGACAAATGAGAACCTGCTTGTAAAAGAAGGTCTGGTTCTGTGGTTCAAAACTCCATTCCGCCAAAAAAGCTTGGCAGAATGTTATCCAAATACATCTACAGAAATAATAGGTGGTCTATCCCGTTTGCTGTGGGATTTGAAATGTGATTTGCCCATATGGTTTTAAGACCATCCCATATGTATTTCTTGGTGACTGTGACTGTTGGGGCTACTAGGAGTTTTTTCTTTTTTAAACCATGTCTCCCAACATTATTTGACCTACTGTAGGCCAATTCATCTCCATCGATGCCAACCTGTCCATGCTTAATCTGTGAGGACAGGTTAGCATTGATTTAGCATTGACTTTCTCTTAAATGTTGTCATTTGGCATTGTCTTTCGCATTGTCTTTCTCTTAAATGTGATGGGGCATTTAAAGGATCCTTAGTAGTGTGGGGAGGATGAGGTTTGTTCTGGTCTTTCTAGAGCACACTACCTAAGAGCTGACATCCACAACAGGGATGCCTCGTGGCAATTTAAGGTCCACTGTGCATACACCACAACAACAGTCATACACCACAACAACAGTCATACACCACAACAACAGTCATACTGGACAACAACAGACATACAACATAAATCACAACAACAGTCATACAACATACAACAGTCATACACCACAACAACAGTCATACACCACAACAACAGTCATACACCACAACAACAGTCATACATCACAACAACAGTCATACACCACAACAACAGTCATACATCACAACAACAGTCATACACCACAACAACAGTCATACATCACAACAACAGTCATACACCACAACAACAGTCATACAACATACAACAGTCATACACCACAACAACAGTCATACATCACAACAACAGTCATACAACATACAACAGTCATACACCACAACAACAGTCATACATCACAACAACAGTCATACATCACAACAACAGTCATACAACATACAACAGTCATACACCACAACAACAGTCATACATCACAACAACAGTCATACATCACAACAACAGTCATACACCACAACAACAGTCATACATCACAACAACAGTCATAAATCACAACAACAGTCATACACCACAACAACTGTCATACACCACAACAACAGTCATACAACATACAACAGTCATACATCACAACAACAGTCATACACCACAACAACAGTCATACACCACAACAACAGTCATACAACATACAACAGTCATACATCACAACAACAGTCATACACCACAACAACAGTCATACACCACAACAACAGTCATACAACATACAACAGTCATACATCACAACAACAGTCATACACCACAACAACAGTCATACATCACAACAACAGTTATACATCACAACAACAGTCATACAACATACAACAGTCATACATCACAACAACAGTCATACACCACAACAACAGTCATACATCACAACAACAGTCAAACATCACAACAACAGTCATACACCACAACAACAGTCATACATCACAACAACAGTCATACACCACAACAACAGTCATACATCACAACAACAGTCATACATCACAACAACAGTCATACACCACAACAACAGTCATACACCACAACAACAGTCATACAACATACAACAGCCATACATCACAACAACAGTCATACACCACAACAACAGTCATACATCACAACAACAGTCATACATCACAACAACAGTCATACACCACAACAACAGTCATACATCACAACAACAGTCAAACATCACAACAACAGTCATACACCACAACAACAGACATACACCACAACAACAGGCATACATCACAACAACAGTCATACACCACAACAACAGTCATACATCACAACAACAGTCATACACCACAACAACAGTCATACATCACAACAACAGTCATACACCACAACAACAGTCATACACCACAACAACAGTCATACACCACAACAACAGTCATACACCACAACAACAGTCATACATCACAACAACAGTCATACACCACAACAACAGTCATACACCACAACAACAGTCATACATCACAACAACAGTCATACATCACAACAACAGTCATACAACACAACAACAGTCATACTGGACAACAACAGTCATACTTCACAACAACAGTCATACACCACAACAACAGTCATACATCACAACAACAGTCATACATCACAACAACAGTCATACAACACAACAACAGTCATACATCACAACAACAGTCATACATCACAACAACAGTCATACATCACAACAACAGTCATACACCACAACAACAGCCATACTGGACAACAACAGTCAAACATCACAACAACAGTCATACACCACAACAACAGTCATACACCACAACAACAGTCATACACCACAACAACAGTCATACATCACAACAACAGTCATACATCACAACAACAGTCATACACCACAACAACAGACATACATCACAACAACAGACATACTGGACAACAACAGTCAAACATCACAACAACAGTCATACATCACAACAACAGTCATACACCACAACAACAGTTATACATCACAACAACAGTCATACATCACAACAACAGACATACATCACAACAACAGACATACTGGACAACAACAGTCAAACATCACAACAACAGTCATACATCACAACAACAGTCATACACCACAACAACAGTCATACATCACAACAACAGTCATACACCACAACAACAGTTATACATCACAACAACAGTCATACATCACAACAACAGTCATACACCACAACAACAGTCATACTGGACAACAACAGTCAAACATCACAACAACAGTCATACACCACAACAACAGTCATACTGCACAACAACAGTCATACATCACAACAACAGTCATACATCACAACAACAGTCATACATCACAACAACAGACATACACCACAACAACAGTCATACTGCACAACAACAGTCATACATCACAACAACAGTCATACACCACAACAACAGTCATACACCACAACAACAGTCATACATCACAACAACAGTCATACACCACAACAACAGTCATACACCACAACAACAGACATACACCACAACAACAGTCATACATCACAACAACAGTCATACACCACAACAACAGTCATACAACATACAACAGTCATCCAGGAAGACTAGCTGTCGTCTTGGTGTCAGCTAATGGGGATCTTTGCTAATAAACAATAAACAGGACAACAGTCATACAGGACAACGGCAGTCGTACAGGGCAGTGAATCAGTGTTTATTATTATTATTATTATTATTATTATTAACAACCAAAACGTGACTACAGCCTCAAAGGACAATGCCAAAATATAATTTACTATCCACACACACAAACACCTCTTGCTCACATTTGCAAAAAAAAAAGAAACACCAAGATGTACGGATTAAAAATTAAAGCAATAACAAACTTCCTTCCATAAATAAAAGTGTTGCATTGTGTAGATATCCAATCATCTCAACATAACTTTCATTCCACTCTCTATGGATTTGTTTTAATTTATTTACAGAATGTTGGCACATAACAGTATGCATGATCATGGAGAAGTAACCCACAAATGCATCTCAGTTGGCTGTCTCCATTCAACTATAACATTTCTGCTTAACCCAGCTGTTGCTTCCGTTGTCATGGTAATCTTACTGTGATGCACCAGAGAAGGTGCAGTTATTCTAAAATACTTTTGAAAACTTTTGATATGAATGTCAAGTGTGTCTATTTCGGATCTGTAACAGTGACGCAGCATTTTTAATCTATTGCTCTTTATAGCCAAGTATTATCACCACCAAGGCTTGTTACAAGCACAAATTGCACATCGTTCTATTTTTTGCGATTACCGGTACTAGTTTATTAGTTTTTGGTTTTAATACCAGCCACACAATTGGAATTCTGAGGTGTTGTAAAGTATCATAGATGGCTGTGATTTCCACAGATAATTCTGAAAACTACAAATCATCTAACCTTCTCTCATCTCTCTGCCTATAGAGTAGGGAGAACCCTCTGGAGATATTTTATCCATTGGTCCATCCTACTATATGACTTCCTTTGAACTAGCCAGCTTTATCTATCTATCTATCTATCTATCTATCTATCGAACCTCTCGTCTATCTACAGTATCCATCTATCTATCATCCATCCAACCAACCACATGTTTAACTTTATCCACTGCTATAATAAGACTCTCACCTTCTTCAAATACCCAGCAAATCTATCTAACATCCAGACCATCTTTAATCGTTTTCTACTACTAAAATAAGACTTCGCAAGCCCACAGAGTTTCTTCTGGAATGTATTTTTCCTGTTTCCGTTCGAGTGTGTGAGAGAGAGAGTATGTTACAGTTTGTCTTGTTTCCATTTGACTGTGTGAGAGAGTGTGTTATAGTTTGTCTTGTTTCCATTTGACTGTGTGAGAGAGTGTGTTATAGTTTCTCTTGTTTCCATTTGACTGTGTGAGAGAGTGTGTTACAGTTTGTCTTCTGTCTCAACCTAAACTTGACCCTTGACCCCGTCAAGGTTATTCCTGGTCATTAGGTGGTTGATTCTATACCCTGTTAAGGTAGAATACTTAACAGGGTTGGTATGGTGGAGAATTATGCAAACTGGATCCATTTTTAGCGGTTAACATGGTTAACATTCAGTCAGTTGTTAAGCGGGTGTCAAAGGATGTCTGATAGTTGGGGTTTTTGTTGGCATTGTCCAGAACAACCCTAGGTATGCTTTAAAGGGCTGCTAGTTCCCGGAGAGTGGGCGTGTTTTCTAAACAGAGGAAGGGGGTAGACAATGCCCCCCAGCAGATGAGAGTCCCCCAGACAGCCGTATAAAGCAGCATTAAAGACCGCAGTGCGTCTGGAGCTGGGGAGCTGGGGCCGGGCTCACTGGAGCTGAACCCTCGGTGTGCACATGGCTGGCCCGTTTAGGAGGGAAATCAGGAGGGATTAGTCACAGTCGGGAAACTGGACCTTTAGCCCCGTCTGGTGATGACCATGTCCAGACGCTCTGCCCTGGGATCAGCTAGGAGTCAGGAGGAGACCCAAGAGGGCCACTACTTTTTCACAGTGAGTCGTTTTAAAAGTGACGTTTAAGTCGAGACGTTGCAGAGTTGGCCAAAGATCATATACTTTGGCTACATTTGAAATGAGGGTAGGCTACTCCATGCTTTTTTTGGGCAATGATGAGAGGCAGTATTTCTGACATTGATATGTAGAGTTCATTATTGAAGTCTTCTTCAAATATTGAATGGTGCACCAACATTTTTTAAAGAAAGAAGACAATTACAACAGCTCGACTAAAGTTTTTTCCCCCCAATTTAGCATTTCATCAATCATGTAAAATGGGGCGTTCGGTGGTAGACACAAGAAATGGAAACATCCTGTAGCCTGTACATTTCAGCATCTAGGCCTATAATCAGACTGAAATGGAGGACAATGGGGTCACGTACCCATGCACGCCCTCTCCAATTATGAAAAACCATCTGAATTTGTATCAACTGGGGGTCCACGTTTTTTCTCTCTCACTCGCCTCACCTGAAAAGTCCAGTTTGCATGGCCTGAGGCAGAAAACAGTCACAGCTTTTTTGCCTCTACAGAGGAGGTCCAAGGCTTGCGGTCCAGTTCTGAGAACCGTAGCCAAACACAGTAGTCCACCACAGAACATTCTGTTCTCTGGTCATGCTGCGAGTGCTCCAATCAGCACGGGCATTATGGATCTCCCACACTAGCTTTGTTTTGTTTTGTAGTGGTCAGAGGAAAGCTTATTGTTTTGTTTTTGTGCCTCCGAGAGGTCACAGTGTTCTCTGGAAGGAAGCATGTGTTCCTCTTGCAGAGCCTTGTTAATGCCTGTTAGTTTTTATATCCAAGAAAGTGGATGTATTCTACAAAAAATGGGGGACAAGCTCTGATGGGTATGCTCTGGCTCAGACAGCACGCGCACACACACACACACACACACACACACACACACACACACACACACACACACACACACACCCCAGATTATGCAATTAGACTTTTGGGGGGTTTGTGAATACCTTGATAGCAACTGCTGTATTGTCTATTATCTAAATGATTGTTTGTGTGCTTTAGATGGACTAAGATAAAACCAGCTGATGCTGAAGTTGTGGTTTAACGGTCTTGGCATGACTGCTCTGTTGGCTTTTTTCTCAGCAGGACAATGTAGACCGAGCCTCCAATCACAGACCAGCAGATCTAATTGGGCCAAGTTTCCAGCAGGAAACCAATCGGAACTCTCCTAACCATCAAGGTTGGTGTTCTTAGAATGTCAACATTCTATAGCTCTGCCTTCAAATTGGCATATATTACATTTCAATTCGATTTTGTGTTCCAGTTCAATGTAAAATTCTAGGCCTAGCCTAAAAGGCCTTTGGGCACATTTGTGACACGTTCTAGTCTTTTGGTCCGCATATCGGCAACCAATCAAAATGTTCAAACTTTTCTTTTGAAATACGGAACTATGTTTCAAAGTTGTTGAGAATCACAACACAAACTGGCTAGTCAGGCCAAAATGCTGCAACGCAATGGATTGGGTGAGTAATCCCCCACTGCTACCTAGTTAACTAGAACACTACTTTACATTGTTAGCAGGCTCACAAAACAAGCTGTGTTAGTTGACTAGCAATGTGTCATTGTTTTCAACAACGCAGAAATGTAATTCACATTTTTCGAAAGAAAAGTCAGATCATTACATCAGATCCCGATATGAGGACCGAAGCATTAGAACGTGTCACATTTCCCAGACACATACAGTGCCTTCAGTATGTATTCACCCCCCTGGACTTTTTCCACATTTTGGTGTTACAACCTGACTCACTAATCTACATAAACATTTTTTCCCCCACAAATTAATTCAAAATGAAAAGCTGAAATGTCTTGGGTCAATTAGTATTCACCCACTTTGCTATGACACTACTGAAATGAGCTCAAATGAATGAATGAATGAATGGACTTTATTGTCATTGCTACAGTACAGGTACCAAACAACGAAATTTAGAAAATGCGATGTCTTCAACAAGTTACTTAATAGATGCAAGCATAATAGTTCATGTGATTTTTTTTAATGAATATAGTAGTGTTTTTACACTGTGTGGATTAGGCTGTCACTACCAGCACAGCAAATGTAATCCATCTCCATCATTTCATCTTGATCCTGCCATCATGAACTCCCAGTCCCTGGCGGTGACGAGCACACCCATAACATGAGGCAGCTACCACTATTCTTCACATGAGGGATGGTGCAGAAACTGTATTCCATCATGTGCTGGAATTGCACTAAACTTAATGCTTTTCAAACACATTTTAAAACTTTATTTGCTTTATCACTTTAATTCATTGTCGCAAAATATGTGAAATAGATATTTTTTTCATTACGGGACTTTTTTGGCCACTGGTTTATATAGTACAGTGGATAGTGTACATAGCCTTTATTTATGTAAACCAGCTCCTTCCCTTCTTGTGATTTTTTTAAAAGTGTTTTTTTTTCTTTCCTAACACCAGGGGAGCCACCCCTCCTAAATGTCGTTGTTTGGTACCTGTACTGTAGCAATGACAAATAAAGACCATTCATTCATTCATTAATATGGGCCGATGTTGTAGTGGGATGATGGACTGTGCATCTTCCTCTCAGGCATTCAGCTTTGTATCCCCAGGCCTCAGGTAGCGTTCCTGAGCACTTCTGTTTGTGTCCACATGTAGTTGATTTCCAGGCAAAGCAGAGACACTATAAAAATACATTAATTCTGAACTTCTCATTAACTTACATTTACGTTTTTGGCATTTAGCGAACTTTATCCAAAGCGACTTAACTATTATCATTGCGCTCAGATGGACGCAATTTAACATATTTTGTGACTGTTCTGCATTTGAGCTAATTGGACCTATGTCATAGCAAAGGGGACAAACACTTATTGATTCAAGGCATTTCAGCCTTTCATTTTTAATTCATTTGTAAACATAAAAAAAGGAAGATAATCCCTTTGACATGGGGGGTTTTAAAACAATATTAAATACTAAAGCCACAACAAAATGTAGAAAAAGTCCACAGAGTTGAATACGTATGGAAGCCACTGTATGTAAATTTTTCATGCAACATTCAGTAGTTGATCCAGAAACAAATTAATGTTTTCATAGTAATTTAACAGTGATGCACAATATGGTGATAATGTCGCATTCATAAAGAATTCATCAAGCCTTTATATCAATGACAGTGCATAGAGTGTTTATATCACCATTTATACCTCTCCCCCGGCCCTACCTCTCCCTCAGCCCTGCCCCTGCCTCCCCCTCTCCCTCAGCCCTACCCCTGCCTCCCCCTGTCCCTCAGCCCTACCCCTGCCTCCCCCTCTGCTGCCATCGACCACTTCAAGTACGGTGTAATTTAATGCATGTCCTGTAACAGTGTTTACAACATTAGAAGCTCTCTAGGGACTGAACCTTATTTCCAGTTTTATGGTATTCTTGTAGTGTTGTAATCCACTATGATGCTTGATGGCTCATTTCCCTCAAAACCCACACTACTCTGCTTATGGGGTTTTAATATACTTGTCTGTCATACACCTCATTGTAGTTTTGGAAGAAAGAACAACAGGGCTTTGTTGAAATGGCATCCTGCAACTTATTATAGGTTTCAACTACATGTTTTACCTTTCTGTAAAATAAGGCCCAAATTATTTATCAACAAGCTTTCAAATTAACTGTATAAATTTACATGAGGGTTGTGTTGATGTCCGGTAACACTACAGAAACAGTGTATGCTAAACATGTTAACATTGTGGCATGCCTAAATCTCGCATATGCTGTCGTGAAAAATATTAATTTTCCATGAAAACCTTTGTCTTTTTCAACATACTTAAACATATGGACATTTGATCTTCATTTTAACAATATTGAGAGATGGAGGTAATATAACTAAACTAATAAAACAGAAAATAAATATGATTTGTAAAATGTAATTAATAGAAATGGACACCCCACATTTATTACTACATAAAATGTCTAAAATTAGAATCAAGTGTACCACATCAGGTGCAAATGATGAGAACATTGTTAGAGAGGATTTTGGAGGAGTCTGTCTTACTTAAACCTCAGACGTCTATTTGTAATCTGTCTTGATTGTTGAAGTGGTGTCACCATGGCCAGGTTAAAAACGCTCTCTGAGGCCTTCAGAAAGGAGGTTGTAGATGCGTATGAGTCTGGCAAGGGATTTAAAAATATCTCCAAACAATTAGAAAACAGCCATTCCACTGTCTGGAAAGTAATTTATTAGTGGAGAACATTTAAAACAACTGCCACGTGGCAGACAAGAGCAGACCGCAAGATTCCTAAAGAAGTCTCCAACAATCCTAAAATGTCATCATGGGACCTACAGGTAGCGCTTGCCACAGTTGATGTCAAAGTACATGCATCTACTATCAGAAAGAGACTGTAGAAGTTTGATTTTCATGGGAGGTGTGCAAGGACAAAACCCTTGCTGTGAAAAAAAAACCATCAGGGCAAGACTAAAGTTTGCCAGAGAACACCTAGATAAACATCAGGACTTCTGGAACAATGTGCTTTGGACATATTAATCCAGTTGAATTATTTGGGCACGGTAACGTAAGTAAGAAGACATGTTTGGCGCGAACCAAAGACAACCATTTGAGCACAAGAACCTCATACCAACTGTGAAACATGGAGGTGGAAATGGCATTGTTTTGGGCTGCTTTGCTGCAGCAGGGCCTGGCCAGCTCACCATCATAGAATCCACTATGAATTCTATATTGTATCAGAGGGTGTTTGAGGAAATGTGAGACCATCTGTCCAAAAATGTAAGCTGAAGTGGATGTGGACCATGCAACATGACAATGACCCAAAACATTCCAGTAAATCCATCAAGGAATGGCAAGGAAAACAAAGAAATTGAGTTCTGGAATGGCCAAGTCAAAGCCTGGATCTTAATACTATTGAGATGCTGTGGGGTGATTTGAGGGGGTGATTTCATTTTCAAACATCACACGTCTGAAAGAATTCTGCATGGAGGAGTGGGAAAAACTTTTTCCCAGTCGATGTCAGAGACTGGTAGACAGTTGTAGTAAATCTAGTCTAATTTATGTTATTTCAGCCAATGGGGGCAATCCCAGCTATTTGGAATTGGCATCTTTGTTAATTTTTAGTTAAATAAATGTTAAGTTACATTTTTGGTTTAATTACATCACTTTTATGTATAGATATTGTCTGAAAGAAGACCAAATATTGATATGTCCATATTCCTTAAACAAGAACTAAATATTTCATGGTGTCCTTATTTTTCCACATGACTATGTTCACTAGCAAATTATTCTGGTGCTGAGAGTTAGTTTGTCATGGGATTGGGCTTCTAACAGGGGTAACAGTTATGACAGGATTTCCACAGAGGCCTATGTAGTTGTCAAGCAGTGAGAATATCAGGTGGGAAATTAGCAGGAGAGATTAATGGCTGCTCCCCTGTCCTGTCCTCTGAGTGGACCAGGAAGGATCTTCATGTCCTCTGTGGGGACCAGGAAGGATCTTCATGAGGAGAAGTCATGGTGGAGGTGCCTGGAGGAGAGGCCAGAGATCTTGGGTTTGAGGCCCCTCCTCATGAATGTATCCAGAGATACTAGGGTGGGGCAGGCATCCCTCCCAGGTCCCTCCCCCCCCTAGACTTGTTGTTGATTTCTCTCTTTCTCTCACTGATATTTTAGACATGTATGTTCACTAGGGATGCACCGACATTTCGGTAAGTGAAATGAAAATAGCAAAAAGAAAGCACGTTCAGCTGAATGAGTGAAAAGACCGAATATTTACCGAATACGAGAGGTTTTTTGATGATGCGATCAAACAGTGCAAGCAACCCATGCTGTTCTGCGAATGAGACGAGCATTGAGTGATGACTGCCTACTAGCGCTTACTGCCAAGTCAGTTACAGCAAACATGTCGGCAGTTTGGCATCTGTTCTCTGAACGAGAGGCACGTTCCGACATTAAGACTTCCGTTTTCGTTTTAGCAACTTCAACTTCAAAACGCAAGCTACGTGATCACTGGAAACTGATGGGATTACATTTTACATGAATAAGCATACAAGCATGAATAAAAAGCAAAATTTATTTAATTTATGCAATGGTACAAAGATTCGGCCTTGGCTAAGGTCAAGAATTTTCATCCTTAATGTTCACATTACATTATTTAGTTTGAACATTAGTTGATCTTTTGCATTCGTTTTCAGTTAAGGTTAGTGTTTCCTAATTTTGCATGGGTGATATGTGGGCTTACCGCAAACGTCTGGGTTGACTTGCAGTAGTGATCCTCTAGTGTAGATGGTCCTGCTAGCCACTGGCCACTGGTGGTGTACGTTGCTCCCACACCCTCTTCCTCATGGCTGGACCCAGATGGTTGGCAGTGTGGGTGTGACCACCAATGCCTTCCCAGACTGGCACCAGTTGCTAGGTAATAAATCCTGGTACCAATGCACTCCTGTAATCCCATTTCCCCCAAAGTTAACTAGTATTTCAGTATTTTCCCCAAAGTTATTTCAGTTATGCTTTGTTGAGAGTCCCAGGCCCTGGCTCGTAGCCCTGCTTGGTTTTGATCAGATCTGGGAACAGCTATATCCAAGCACACGCATTCCACAGATGAAAGGGGGATTGTGGTGGGGGGGAGGGGGGCTCTTTTGAGATTATGGTAGGTGATGTAAATTAAATACTCTGATTAAAAATGATTAAGTGTTCCCCAAGAACCATGTCTCCTGCTAATCCTGATTGGTCTTTGATTTTTGCTTCTCTTTTTCCCTCTCTCTCTCCCTCCCTGCCTATTGCTGCCCTTGTGTTCTCTCCTTGCTAGCTGTACTCTGTTCATGCATGCACACTTCTCCTTCCTTGGCTTCCTATCAGCTGCATTACTCCAGACCAATACCTGCTCCAGCAGACGCCACCTCATTACTTTGATTAAAACGTCTTGACGAATGGCATTTATCACCACAATTAGCCACACATCTTTTTGTGTGTGACTATTATACCTAAATGATGAAGACCAGTCAGACAATAGACTATAGCACCAGTCAAACCATGAACACCACAACTTAAGTTATTGTGGTTAACCCCCCTCCCTCATTTCTAAATGCGTCGCTCTGGGGGCTGGGGGGGGGCTCTGTCGCTCTGGGGGCCTGCTTCCCTGTGGGTCTGTACTGGCACCCGGGGTATTGTCCCCTCCACATGGGAGCCACGCTTTACAGTTTAGAATGTATCTGTCAGAGAATGGCTCCACTGATCCCTTTCACATGTGAGCCTGTGCAGAGCTTGTTTTCAGCCCATGTTGGCCTGTGTGTTCCTGCGGTCCGGCTCCACTCCATCCACCATCTCCCCCCCACCCCCCCCAGATCCCCCTTCCTTTGTTTTCAACCAATTGGAATGCTAATTGACGGGGGCTGGATATAGGGAGGGCGGTTGGGTTAGTACCGTGGTAAACAAATAGCTTATTTTTTATTTATTTGATTTTTTACAAAAGTACACTTTGGAATTATTATCTCAAGCCACCTCCACAGAGTAAGTCTTTATAAATTATTATATTAATTATTAAATTAATTTAAATATGAAGACAATAATGAATGCGTACATTTCTGAGACTAGGGCTTGTTTTGGCGTTAGTCTCGCTCGTTAGTCTTCAGAAACATACAGAACCGTCTTGTTTTATTCACATTTTTGCCAGTCTTGTTTTTTAATTCAGATTATTGCCAGTCTTGTTTTTTTATTCAGATTATTTCCAGTCTTGTTTTATTCAAATTATTTCCAGTCTTGTTTTATTCAGATTATTGCCAGTCTTGTTTTGCGCCTCTAACAGTTGACAAATATGTCCAAGTGTGCAGACGATGGGGAGAAGCTTGGGCTTGGGAGTTAGATGCTGGATGGTGTGAGGGGGACACACAGAGGGAGCTATGGCCCCTGGTCCAGAGACATAGCTCACAAGGCCCTTACAAACACACAGCCCTCAGCCCTGAATAAGACACTATCCTTAGCAGGAGTCTGTGATATCCCAAAGAGGGACATACGTAGAGGGGCGTGGCCTAGTGGGGGGGTTCTCTGAGGCTGAGCGTAGGCTAGGCCTGTGTGTGATGGCACATCATAAGAAAGTCTCATGCAAATTGATTTTGAATCTTTCTCTTTGAAGCTGCTTCGCACCATCAGTAGATAATCGTAGTCAACTGCCTATTCTGTTTACATGGGACCCCAGACCCTGGTTCTAAACCTGTTTACATGTGACCTGGTTCTAAACCTGTTTACATGTGACCCTGGTTCTAAACCTGTTTACATGTGACCTGGTTCTAAACCGGTTTACATGTGACCCTGGTTCTAAACCTGTTTACATGTGACCTGGTTCTAAACCTGTTTACATGTGACCTGGTTCTAAACCTGTTTACATGTGACCCTGGTTCTAAACCTGTTTACATGTGACCCTGGTTCTAAACCTGTTTACATGTGACCTGGTTCTAAACCTGTTTACATGTGACCTGGTTCTAAACCTGTTTACATGTGACTCCAGACCCTGGCTCTAAACCTGTTTACATGTGACCCCAGACCCTGGTTCTAAACCTGTTTACATGTGACCCTGGTTCTAAACCTGTTTACATGTGACCCTGGTTCTAAACCTGTTTACATGTGACCTGGTTCTAAACCTGTTTACATGTGACCTGGTTCTAAACCTGTTTACATGTGACTCCAGACCCTGGCTCTAAACCTGTTTACATGTGACCCCAGACCCTGGTTCTAAACCTGTTTACATGTGACCCTGGTTCTAAACCTGTTTACATGTGACTCCAGACCCTGGTTCTAAACCTGGTTACATGCGACTACAGACCCTGGTTCTAAACCTGGTTACATGTGACTACAGACCCTGGTTCTAAACCTGTTTACATATGACTACAGACCCTGGTTCTAAACATGTTTACATGTGACCCTGGTTCTAAATCTGTTTACATGGGACTCCAGACCCTGGTTCTAAACCTGTTTATGAATGAATGAATGAATGAATGAATGGTCTTTATTGTCATTGATATAGTACAGGTACCATACAACGAAATTTGGGAGGGGGGGCTCCCCTGGTGCTAGGAAAAAAACAAAAAACAAGAAGGGAAAAGAGCTGGTTTACATAAATAAAGGCTATGTACACTATCCACTATACTATACTATACAAATAAAACACTGTGCTGTACTCTATGCTATGCTATACCTATTCTAACATTTCCTATCTCTGAACCTTATGTACCCGAGGGTGTCATATTGCACATAGTGTTATTGCACATTCATTTAAAGTGTCGCAATTTGCAGGTTTGAAATGTTCACAGTTGTGTTTCAGTATTGCACTTGATTACAATCTAGTAGCTGCCATCAAATTGTCTAGATTGTCCAGGGCCTAGAACCTAGGTCTTTGCTGTGTTCAGGGCCTGAATGGCCCTGGGGTAGAAGCTGAGCTTCAGTCTATTTGTCCTTGCGAACATGGTCCTGAACCGCCTGTCCGAGGGCAGCCGAACAAAGTGTTCGTTCCCAGGGTGGGATGGGTCTCTGGAGATCTTGGAGGCCTTCCTGAGGCAGCGTGTGTTGTACAGCTCTTCCAGAGAGGGGAGGGGGGCGCCGGTGATCTTCTGGGCCGATCTCACGACTCTCTGTAGCGCATTCCTCTCTGCGGCTGTGCAGCTGGAGAACCACACGCAGATGCAGTAGGTGAGGATGCTCTCCACTGTGCAGCGGTAGAAGGTCACAAGCAGCTCCTGTCTGATGTGGTTTTTCCTGAGGACTCTCAGGAAGTAGAGCCGCTGTTGTGCCTTCTTGATGATGGCTGCTGTGTTGGTCTTCCAGGACAGGTCATCCTGTATGTGCACCCCCAGGAATCGGAGGGTTGAGACTCTCTCCACGCTCCCTCCATCGATGAGCAGGGGCTGGACCTCAGATTTTTTTCCTCCTGAAGTCCACGATGATTTCCTGGGTCTTTGACTGGTTCAGCAGCAGGTTGTTAACCTTGCACAGCTTGCCCAGCTGCTCCACCTCATCCCTGTACGCCGCCTCTTCCCCCCCCCGAGATGCAGCCCACCACGGTGGTGTCGTCTGCAAACTTTACGATGGAGTTGCTGGGGTGGCACCAGCTGTCCTTCGTAGATATAATGAGGCCGCCTCCGCGCGTCTTCTCACTAAGCAGCGTCCGGTCCGCTCTGTGTAAAGTGCGGCCTTCTAGCGCGACCGCCGAGTCGATGATGGAGTCGTTGAGCCAGGTCTCTGTGAGAATAATCACACAGCTGTCCCCCACGGTGTTATTGGAAGCCACCTGCAGTCTCAGTTCGTCCATCTTGTTAGCCAGAGACCTTACGTTGGAGAGGAAGATACTCGGCAAAGCAGGCTTATCCGGGCTTCTCCTCAGCCTAGCTAGCAGGCCTCCTCTGCGGCCTCGGCGTTGCTTGCGATCTCGACGCCGACGCTTGCGCCTGAGGGTTGGGACCGTGTACCATTGTTCACCCGGGGTCCGAGCGATATCGTGTGGGATGTTTTGCTGTTTCAAGAATTCCGTTGTTACAGTCCTCTCGTTTTGCGCACCAACTTCTAGTAAGTCTAGTCTGCTGTAGGTACTATTTACACAACCGTTCCCTATAAGTACTGACATAAAAATGTACATACAAATGTGTTTAAAAACGCTAAAAAGCACCGACGTCTGTAGCCCCTCTAGCCTCACGTGTAATCGCGCCGCCATCTACACGTTTACATGTGACCCCAGACCCTGGTTCTAAACCTGTTTACATGTGACCCCAGACCCTGGTTCTAAACCCGTTTCCAGAGCTGATCATCCCGTCTCTGGCTCCGGTTGTTGATCCGTGTTCCCCAGAGCCAGATGCACTTGATGAACGGTTGCTGTCTGGCCCCAAGGTGTTTGTTTGATATTTTAAGAGCGTCTAATTTATGGCTGTAATATTGCAGGGACCGGCCTGCTGTGGCCACTGCTTGTTTGACGGGCATAAATAAAGGTGTTTATGTCCCCAAAACCCCAGCCAAGCCCCAGTAGTGCAATTTATATTTTCTGAACACAGTGTCAAAGACAAACAACTCTCCTGCTCGCCCCCATCCTGTGTGTGTTTTTGTATGTGTGCGTGTGTGTGTTTGTGTGTGTGTACATTGAGACATAGTCTAAATTGTTGACAACCTGATATTCGTTAGTTAGCCATAATTATGACTGTCGACTTTTCATGAGTTGAAAAGATTGGATCTTCAAGTTCTTGAGTTTTAGGACAATATATGAAGGCTAGGCCAAATGCCTAGATGGCATGTTAGAAAACAGCTGTTATCTTATCTTATCTAGCAGTATCGCAAAAAAAAAAAAAACGAACATTCTTTACCGTTCTATAATGCTACAGTTACAGTACCTTGTGATTGTCTGGTCTGTTTTTTTCACGAGCGGTAGGTATAAATGATATGCCTGTCCCCAAGTCTGCATGGATATTTTATAATGTGCACACTCAGCCAAAGCACTCTAAATCCGGCAGATATGGAACTTTTAAGTTATGACACGTCACATATATATCCCATCACACCGAGAGAGAGTTCAGCTGCTCAGTGTAGATAAAACCTGTATTCTAGTTGAATATATGATGCTCTATTTAAGTAAGACGGTTCAATTTCCTGCTAGGCCCAGCTCCACTGACATTGTCATTGTGACTCCTTATACTGTAAGAGGATTTGCTGAGGCAGCGACAGTATTGTAATCTACTATCTCGCCTCACACAATAATGATTCTTTTGGGTTATATGAAATTGTACTGTATCGGCATGGTAATGTAGTGTAATAGTAGTCTGTTCTACAGTATATGTGTGGTGGCCTGGGAAAACCCGTCGGATGTCGCTGGCGTTCGTTTGTGGCAAAGAGCAAATAGAAAGTACTTATTTTTATGTTTTTGTGGTGGGTAGTTTGCTAGCGAAACAACGTCACGTTGAACGTGTCTCATTCTCAGTTAAGCAACGCACGCACACATGAGCGAAAGGAGAGACGATACTTCCACCTGTGTTATTGCCAGTTTACTGATGCTCACAATAAGCATAAAGTAATAAAATCTTAACTAGAAGACACACAAATGGATCTGTCCCTCGCATACCGACGAGGTGAGCAGACTAACACTGCATCACAAGCAGACAAACGAGACCGGCCGATCTGCATAGGCTCCTCCCCCGACCCGAAGGAGAAAGGGGAGGATTTCTCCCCTTTCACTTTTTTTGACATGATACATTAAAATGCTCATAACTTTTTAAAATAAAGGGCTATGAATAGCTTATGGGGTAGCTTATAGGGTTATGAATAGCTGAGAACTTCTAATTTATGGAAATATAAAAAAATGAAAATGTCAAAATGCCACCATGTGAAGGGTTTTCCCAGGCCACCACACATATCTTCCGGTGGGCAGGGGTAAGCATGGTAGCTTAACAGGAGTTTGATGTACACATTGTGTGTATTGAACCGCATAACAAGCGTAATTCCTGGGGGCAGACTATTCAACTCTTCCACAGTTTCTGATAGAAGTGTTACAGAGTAAATGTTAGAATGACTTCTGTGTTCTGTCAGGTGTAAGAGATTCTGTCTGTCACCAAGTCATTGTCCCAAGTATTTCGAGCCCGAAAAATATATACTAGTACATGTACAGGTATGTCACTGGGCTGCAGGTATGGTATCGTGGGTGGAGGGAGAACAGTGGCCCGGGATCGGTGCAACCATTCTCTCCTCACATCTTTCCCCCGTGTCCTGACAAGCTCCTGCCAGGCCAGGAGGGAAGGGGAGGGAAGCTGATCCATGGAGGGACCAGTCGGACAGGTTGGACAGTATCCCCCCCCCCCCCCCTCAGAGAGGCTGAGCACCCAGTGGCACCCCCACAGACAGCAGCTCTGGGCTGGGGGAGTCCCCCCCCCAAGCCTTCGTGGCACTAAGATCATCTTTCGTCCGTAGCCTACAATGGGCTTAAGATCTTAGTGCCACAAAGCTTTTGGGAAAACTGTCCCCCCCCAACCCCCTCCGTTCAGCTCTATTCTCCCTGTGGCTGCTGTGGTGTGATGCTCTGCACCAGCCCACGGGGCCGCTCACCCAAGGCAGCCTGAGATAGCAGCCTTCCTCCCTCTGGCTGTGTGTGTGTGTGTGTGTGTGTGTGTGTGTGTGTGTGTGTGTGTTTGTGTGTGTGTGTGTGTCGTTAACGCTCCAGGATCTATAAGTGGCGGGAAGGGGCTTAACCTCTCTATTAATACTGGAGGATTAGTCACTTGTGATACAGCGGATGACCTGACACCGTTTTTTTCAGGAAAGGTTTATCAAAGGGTAGAGAGAGTGTTTGATACCGTCCTTTATCCCATTGCATGCATGGCAGCGAGCCCGTCTTTGTATGCCATGTACAAGCTCTGGACCTGGGGTGATGGGGTCAGCTCCGTCCCTCTGGAACACCCTCCCCAACCACATCAGACAGGCCAACACCCTGCCAACATTTAAACAGATCCTCAAAACCCACCTCTTCGCCTTCACCAGTTACCCCTCTCCCCCTCCCCTGCCCATGTGTCCCCAGCACTACCTTAATTCGGCCCCTATACTTTATTTTATTTTACCTTTTGTTTCTTTTTATTATTACTACTCTTTACTTTGTAAAGCGTCTTTGAGTGTCTCGAAAAGCGCTATATAAGTCTAATGTATTATGATTATTATTATGTATGCACAGTCAGTACCAGTCAAAGGTTTGGACACACTTCCCGCAGTCAATTGAATGGGAAAGTGTTGACTGGTACTGTCTGTCTGTCTATCTGTCTGTCAGTCTGTCCATCAGTTTGTCAATCAGCTGGGCTCTGCAGGCTAAAGGGACACCGCCACACTAGCTACTTTCAGACAAGTGAAAGGTTCACTATGATGTCACAATCGGATTACCTGACACATTATATTCTGGAACACCTAGATGGTGCTCAGGCATAAATCCATGCCCAAATGTTCTTCAAAATTAAACAGCATGGTATGCACTCGGATGCACATTATATCACGGACCGCCCCGATCAGCTAAAACATTAAATCGATGATGAGTAATGATTGTTTGTTGTTCTTGTAGTTACCTCAGGTAAACAATGTGTGTATGTGTGTTCTTGTAGTTACCTCAGGTAAACAATGTGTGTGTTTTTGTAGTTATCCCAGGTAAACAGTGTGTGTGTGTGTGTGTGTGTGTATGTGTGTGTTGTAGTTACCTCAGATAAACAATGTGTGTGTTCTTGTAGTTACCTCAGATAAACAATGTGTGTGTGTGTGTGTGTGTGTTCTTGTAGTTATCTCAGGTAAACAACGTGAGTGTTCTTGTAGTTATCTCAGGTAAACAACGTGTGTGTGTGCAGAATGGCCACCAGCAGCTCTGCCTTTACAATATTAGAGGTTGGGCAGCACCTCGTGGCTGTCATATGTTACTGCAGTACATCTAGTGGCTGTCGTATGTTACTGCAGTACGGTTATGAAGCAAAGAAGCACACAGGAAATGAATATACCTTCTGGGCAAATTGAGAAATGTCTGTTCTTGTGTATACCGACTGACGGCTGTCTCTCAGACGTCGACAGAGATTCTGATGAAGAGGTGTTTTGCCCTGCAGACACAGACCTAACATGGAACTTTGGTCTGCCATAGAATCTCACCGAGATGGTGTGACCTCTCTCTCGCCTGTTAACCAATGAGACGGCATCATCCTCCCTGCCTGAAGCCTCGGTGGTGATGGCGAAAGGCGGGCAGGTTCAGACTCGCCTGCTAAATCTCCCCCAGAGATAGGGCCTAGCAATATTAGCCTGTAGTCAGGGGAGCCTTCCAACAGCTGAGCCAGCCGTTCTTGTTTGTGTGTATGTGTGTGTGTGTGTGTGTGTGTGTGTGTGTGTATATGTGTGTGTGTGTGTGCGTGTGCGTGTGCGTGTCTGTCTCTGTGTGTGTGTGTGTGTCTCTCTCTGTGTATGTGTCTCTCTCTGTGTGTGTGTGTGTGTGTGTGTGTATGTGTGTGTGTGTCTCTGTGTCTCTCTGTCTGTGTGTGTGTGTGTGTGTGTGTGTGTGTCTCTCTCTCTCTCTCTCTGTGTGTGTGTGTGTGTGTGTGTGTGTGTGTGTCTGTCTCTCTCTCTCTCTCGGTGTGTGTGTGTCTCTCTCTCTCTCTCGGTGTGTGTGTGTGTGTGTGTGTGTGTGTGTGTCTCTCTCTCTCTCTCTCTCGATGTGTGTGTGTGTGTGTGTGTGTGTGTCTGTCTCTCTCTCTCTCTCTCGGTGTGTGTGTGTGTCTCTCTCTCTCTCTCGGTGTGTGTGTGTGTGTGTGTGTGTATGTGTGAAATGGAGAGAAGCGAATTATCATCTGCTGCAGATTATTCTAGAATGAATCAGAATCTAATGAAACAAGCTCTGGCCTCAGACGTGGTAGTGTGCTGACACCCCCTGGCCACGCCAAACCAACGTCAGCACTTTGTTCCGTCCAGCTCGCGTCAAACTGTCATCGTCTTCCTGGATCCGTTTGTTTTCTGCAGTTTCTAGATGCTGCAGAGACCCAGAGACTTGCTGCTGCCCAAACCCTCTGGTTAGAACGCACATCTCCTCTCCTAACCAGGGCCTTGTGAACGCCAGCCTCTCTGTGTGTGTGTGTGTGTGTGTGTGTGTGTGTGTGTGTGTCTGACTGTGTGTGTGTCTGACTGTGTGTGTGTGTGTGTGTCTGACTGTGTGTGTGTGTGTCTGACTGTGTGTGTGTGTGTGTGTAACACTGTGTGTGTGTGTGTGTGTGTGTCTGACTGACTGTGTGTGTGTGTGTGTGTGTGTGTGTGTGTGACTGTGTGTGTCTGAATGTGTGTGTGTCTGACTGTGTGTGTGTGTGTGTGTGAGTGTGTGTGTGTGTGTGACTGTGTGTCTGACCGAGTGTGACTGTGTGTCTGAATGTGTGTGTGTGTGACTGTGTGTGTCTGACTGTGTGTGTGTGTGTGTGTGTGTGTGACTGTGTGTGTCTGACTGTGTGTGTGTGTGTGTGTGTGTGTGTGTGACTGTGTGTGTGACTGTGTGTGTGTGAATGTGTGTGTGACTGTGTGTGTCTGACTGTGTCTGACCGAGTGTGACTGTGTGTCTGACTGTGTGTGTGTGTGTGTGTGTGACTGTGTGTGTGTGTGCCACTGTGACTGTGTGTGTGACTGTGTGTGTGAATGTGTGTGTGACTGTGTGTGTGTGTGTGTGTGACCGTGTGTGTCTGACTGTGTGTGTGTGTGACTGTGTGTGTCTGACTGTGTGTGTGTGTGTGTGTCTGACTGTGTGTGTGTGTGTGTGTGTGTGTGTGTGTGACTGTGTGTGTGAATATGTGTGTGACTGTGTGTGTGACTGTGTGTGTGTGTGTGTGACCGTGTGTGTCTGACTGTGTGTGTGTGACTGTGTGTGTGTGACTGTGTGTGTGTGTGTGTGTGACTGTGTGTGTGTTAGGGCTGCACGATTTGGGGAAAAAATCGAATTGCGATTATTTGGACAGATATCGCGATTGCGATTAATTTGCGATTATTATTTTTTTAAATAGCAAAAAAATAAAAAAAAATAAAAAAAAGGGAGTTTTTGTAAAGTGTGGCCATATCTCCGGCTAGGAAGGTCGTATCAACGTGCAGTTTGTTTGTACGTCTTCAGGGGACTTAGAGGCTCCCTCCTCTAGCACCCCCACAGCCCGAGCTACGAGTGAAAGAACTAAACTTACATTGGGTTGCTTTAAAGTTGGGTTGCTTTAAAATCAAGCTTCAGATTAAAACATGTGATGGAACATTACTAACCTGACTCAGGTGGTTTGTTTCACACAACCATCTAGGAAAGCATCTAAAGCCAGGGAAAGCTCCGGGGCCTGATTCCATCTGCCCGGAGCTTATTCTCCATGCCGCACCCGCCTTGAAGTCCTGGCTGAGAGCGTTCCTCACTTCCTGTTTGCGCCAACTCAAGATCCCCAAAATCTGGCGAAGAGCCCTAGTTGTTGCGATCCCTAAACCAAATAAGCCTGAAGGGGACCCTAAGAGTTACCGTCCCATCTCTCTGTTATGCATCCCCTTCAAGATCCTCGAGCGTCTCATGCCCGCATCGAACCAATTGTCGACCCGCTGCTCCCACGTGAGCAGGCCGGGTTCCGACGCGGGAGGTCGACCGTAGATCAAGTCACCCTTATGACTCAAGACATCGAGGATTGCTTTTCGGCAAAAAAGAAGGCCGGGGCCGTCTTTATAGACCTGACGGCTGCCTACGATACCGTATGGCATCGCGGCCTCTCCTGCAAGCTGCTCCGCCTGCTGCCGGACAGGCACATGGTCAGAATGATCATGGAGCTCATCCGTAACCGCAGTTTTACCCTCACCACCGGTCGCGGACAGCTAAGCAGGCTTCGACGCCTTAAGAACGGCGTCCCTCAGGGATCGGTCCTGGCCCCCCTCCTCTATAATATCTACACCTATGACCTGCCCAACACACTCTCGCGGAAGTACGCCTACGCAGACGACCTCGCAGTGGTGTACTCTGCTGGAAATTGGCAGTCTGTGGAGGGGATTCTGAGCCAGGACATGCAGACACTAGTGGCATACTTCCGGAAATGGAGATTGAAGCTTAGCGAGGCAAAGACGGTGTCGGCTGCCTTCCACCTTAACAACAGGGAGGCTAAACGTGAGCTTAGAGTACACCTAGATGGAACTCCCCTGCCATGTTCCGCTGAGCCAATCTATCTCGGCGTGACATTGGACAGGACGCTCACGTTTCGCCGACACCTCGAGTCACTGCGCAAGAAGTTAACAGCTCGTGTGGCGTTGATGAGGCGACTGGTTGGCTCGGGCTGGGGCGCCGGCGCAAGGACCTTGCGCACGGCAGCCCTAGCCCTCGTTTATTCAACTAGTGAATACTGCGCCCCAGTATGGTGTCGCAGTGCCCACACCCGCCTCATCGACTCGCCTATAAACGAAGCCTTGCGCATTGTGACAGGATGCCTGCGTCCTACCCCCGTGGACAACCTTCCCATCCTAGCAGGCATCCAGCCCGCAGGCCTCCGCCGCATGGGAGCCACAGCACGTCTCGCCTGCCGGGCCGTGGAGCTTAATAACCATCTGCTCCATGATAGGCTCACTATAACAGCGGAGCCCTCCCGGCGTCTCAAGTCGAGACACCCATTTGTGCCTGCCGCACAGGATCTCAGGCAGCAATGCAGAGATCTCAACATCAGTGCGGCAGGATGGGCGGATTATATGTGGCGCGCGGAGTGGGAGGCTAACACCTCCAAACTCCGCGACCACATCCCAGTCGCCGGCGCTGAGCCCCTCGGGATGGACTTGCCAAGGCTATCCTGGGTGAGGCTCAATCGTCTCCGGACCGGCGTCGGGCGTTTCCGCTCATCAATGCACAGATGGGGCTTGGCCCCAAATGCGTCGTGCGAGTGTGGCGCAGAGGACCAAACCGCAGACCATATTATCCTGGATTGCCCGGTGTACCACCCACCCAACGGGATGCATGGTCTGTCGGTATTAGATGACGAGACGATGACGTGGCTTCTGGAGGGGTGTCCAGAAATATAGCCCGGGTGAGCCCCTCAACCAGGTCTCGGGGTGGTAAAAGGGTAGCCCCTCGGCCCCGAGCCTGGTGGAGTGGAGAGGAAAAACAACTACCCATATGCCGAAGAAGAATCTAGGAAAGCTTAATTGGAAGCTGTTTGGAAAAGGGCAGGTACTTTCAAAAAATACTTGGCAGGTGATTGGATGAATATCACCTATTTTCAGAGAGCATTACCACATGATACCATCAAACTATTAACTGCTCTAATTCTAATGCAAGGATGAGAACTTAAAAGATATGAATTGTATATATGATAACCTCATCTCATCTAGACAGGTGGCTACTTTCTAAGATGATCCAGCTATTAAAATGATCATTTGGGGATACACTGTGACTATAACTGAAAGGACCACATCTAGATGACTCGGTCAACAGTCGAACTGATGAATGATAGAATGGTGGTCTCTGACTATTGAGCACAGACACACGTCACCTTGACTTAGGAATCTGTGACATACTTCAGCCCAAGGCTAGGCTAGGCTAACCTCTGCGTCTTTAAAGCCGGCTGGTATGAACGAATGGTATGAGGTTATGCATACAGGACACATTCATGTTTGACAACAGAACAGTTAACTTCCATGTATCCATAAGCCTGCTATACTATATAAACACCAACCCGCAGGTTGCTGAGACTGTCAACTCTGTGTCTGTACTTTAACGCCGGGTTAGCATGAGTAGCTAAGCTAAGCTACCGTCTCAAAGACTACAAGTTAGCTAAGCTAAGTTTAAGGCTGGACTAACAGCACCGACATGCACTTGGCTGGTACAGTTAGTATAGTGAAATTGTACACTTACCTGTCGCAATTATAACATACTAACGTTTATCATACGTCCAGTAAGCCATGTGGTGTCTAATTGTCTCCGTTACGTTAGCCCAAAGTCTCATAATAATTGGACTGACTGTCGTGACACAACCTATGCCTGCGTTCGTAAATTCGCTCTGAGAGCGCCGGGTTCAAAGTCATAAAGAGACCAAGTAATTTGATTGGACAAGAGGCATTTTATGAGTGCTGATCAAATTTCCAAAAGAGGTTTTAATCTCAATGTGACTTCCTGGTAAAATAAAGGTTTAAAAAAAAAAAAAAAAAAACGCAGGCAAATCGCAGGCTTTGCGATCATTTCAAATCGCGATTTCGATTTAAAATCGATTAATCGTGCAGCCCTAGTGTGTGTGACTGTGTGTGTGACTGTGTGTGTCTGACTGTGTGTGTGTGTGTGTGTGTGTGTGACTGTGTGTGTCTGACTGTGTGTGTGTGTGACTGTGTGTGTGTGACTGTGTGTGTGTCTGACTGTGTGTGTCTGACTGTGTGTGTGTGACTGTGTGTGTGTGACTGTGTGGTGTGTGAATGTGTGTCTGACTGTGTGTGTGTGTGTGTGTGTGTGTGTGTGATTGTGTGTGTGTGACTGTGTGTGTGTGACTGTGTGTGTGTGACTGTGTGTGTCTGACTGTGTGTGTCTGACTGTGTGTGTGTGACCGTGTGTGTCTGACTGTGTGTGTCTGACTGTGTGTGTCTGACTGTGTGTGTGTCTGTGTGTGTGTGTGTGTGTGACTGTGTGTGTGTGACTGTGTGTGTCTGACTGTGTGTGACTGTGTGTGTGACTGTGTGTCTCACTGTGTGTGTCTGACTGTGTGTGTGTGACTGTGTGTGTCTGACTGTGTGTGTGTGTGTGTGTGTGTGACTGTGTGTGTGACTGTGTGTGTCTGACTGTGTGTGTGTGACTGTGTGTGTCTCACTGCGTGTGTGTGACTGTGTGTGTCTGACTGTGTGTGTGTGACTGTGTGACTGTGTGTGACTGTGTGTGTCTCACTGTGTGTGTCTGACTGTGTGTGTGACTGTGACTGTGTGTGTGACTGTGTATGTGTGACTGTGTGTATGTGACTGTGTGTCTGACTGTGTGTGTCTGACTGTGTGTGTGTGACTGTGTGTGTCTGACCGTGTGTGTGTGACTGTGTGTGTGTGTGACTGTGTGTGTCTGACTGTGTGTGTCTGACTGTGTGTGTCTGACTGTGTGTGTGTGTGTGTGTGTGTGACTGTGTGTGTGTGTGTGTGTGTGACTGTGTGTGTGTGACTGTGTGTGTGACTGTGTGTGTGTGACTGTGTGTGTCTGACTGTGTGTGTGACTGACTGTGTGTGTCTGACTGTGTGTGTGTGACTGTGTGTGTCTGACTGACTGTGTGTGTGTGACTGTGTGTGTCTGACTGTGTGACTGTGTGTGTCTGACTGTGTGTGTGTGTGTGTGTGTGTCTGACTGTGTGACTGTGTGTGTGTGACTGTGTGTGTGTGTGTGTGTGACTGTGTGTGTCTGACTGACTGTGTGTGTGTGACTGTGTGTGTCTGACTGTGTGACTGTGTGTGTGTGACTGTGTGTGTCTGACTGTGTGTGTGTGTGTGTGTGACTGTGTGTGTCTGACTGTGTGTGTGGGACTGTGTGTGTCTCACTGTGTGTGTCTGACTGTGTGTGTGTGACTGTGTGTCTGACTGTGTGTGTCTGACTGTGTGTGTCTGACTGTGTGTGTGTGACTGTGTGTGTGTGTGACTGTGTTTGTGTGACCGTGTGTCTCTCTCCTCCCTTGCAGAAGATGATGTGGACCTGGAGGCACTGGTGAATGACATGAACTCCTCCTTCAAGAGCCTGTACTCCACATGCAGCCTGCAGTCCGAGACGGCCCCCCTCCTGCAGAACGGCCAGGTGCCCCCCCACCACACCGCCCAGCCCCCCCAACTCTCCGAGCCCTGCCCCCTCCGCCGCTCCCAGCCCATGCACATCCTCGCTGTCAGGTAATAACAATAATAATAATAATAATAATAATAATAGATTTTATTGAAAAGCGGCTTTCTCAAGAAGAGAAGCAGGACAATAAACAAGAAATTAAGAGACACAACAAACAAAAACAGAATAGCAAAACACACACACACACACACACACCTGCTCTCTTTCTCACGTACACACACGCACACTTAAACTCGTCCTCGACCGCTCCCTTAGCCCGAAGACACCGTCGGACGCTCGGGCACTACAGTCAAACGAAGCACCCGCGCCCTCGGATTGCCTCTCTGTGATACTCTGGTACCAGAGGTACGTGCTCATTTTCAGCTCGTTATAACCGGTGACCTCTGCGTGACCCCGCTCTCTACCTACCTGTCACTTCACCTAGCGCAGCGGAGGAGATGATACAGCTGAAATTCCCTTTGTTTCCAGCACTGGAGTACAGCCTGTTCCCATGAGGAACTTGTGAGGGGGAAGGCCTGCCCTCCTTAGGCATGTCTTAAAATCTTAGTCTCAACCGGTCTTGTCAGTGTTGAAGCAGCCATTAATGTTGTGGGTCTCTGGAGGATCGGTACTTCAGTGAGATGAGATGTATCGGCGCTTTCCCTCTCTGTGGATTCACACCGACGGGTTGTTATGATTCACTCCTGACCTCCAGATAACACTCTCGTCTCTTGCTTTAGATGTGACTACATCAAACGCCTCGACATATCTCCCAGGGTCAGAGAAAGTGCCGGTAAAACGGCTAATGGTTAGCGAGCGGCACGGCGCTTCAGACAGCAGTCGGGCCTGACAAAGAAAACCTCTGTTTCTTCTGGTCGACAGTTGAGCGGTTGTTGCTCATGCAAGGGTCATCGTGAAATGGGCACTCGCTCAAAACTGCTGGATAGCGGTTTGATGGATATTGCGCGTAATTAGTAGCCACCCCGGTCCGCCGCGGTGGCGATTCCCTCTGGCAGAGTGATTAGTTCACAGAGCCGTAATCAGAGAGAGACGGGAGTGTGAGCCTCAGTCTCTCTCGCTGTGAACCCATGGATTATTGCTTTTTTTCCCTTTTTTTACTATTATTATTCAGGAGATTCGTCTTCATGTTTTTATTCATCTTTACAAAAGTTTTTCAAAGTGATAAAAAGCCGCTTGATCATGTGTTTCGTAGGTCTGTCTGTCTTTCTGCCGTCTGTCTCTCTGTGTGTCTGTGGATCTAACGAGCCCTTGTTTGCCTTCCTCAGGAGACTGCAGGAAGAGGAGCAGCAGCTGCGGACGTCCTCTCTGCCAGCCATCCCTAACCCCTTCCCTGAGCTCTGCAGTCCGGCCAGCTCCCCGGTCCTCAGTCCCGGGTCCTTACCTCAGTGTCAGCCCTCAGGCGTACACGTAAGACTACCACTTCACTTCTTTTCTTTCCTGCAAACCAGCTTTACCTCGCCAACCTCTAAACCTCAACCTCAAACGTTCATGACAGGAATCCGGTCTTATTTGTCAGTCAGTACGGGGGCTTACAAGGCTGTCGTCTGTCAGTATCGCCTTACAAGGCTATAAAAAAGAGAAAAAAAGAGTGTGTGTGTCTTCCAGAAGTGACCGTGTTCTAAGCGAAATATCTTCAAAGTCCCATCGAGTGTTAGATCCCCCCAGTACTTCCAGTACATCCGTCCTCCTCCTTCCAGTTAGTCGTCGGGCTACCGGGTTAGTAGCGCACCAGCAGATCTGTCTCTGGCCCCGCCACGTGATGGCATTTGGAGATGAAAGAGATGGAGAGAGGCTGTGGCTTATTTTCCTGGAAGAGCAAGTCACTGTTAATCATGTTCATCTGGAGCTTCACGCGTTCCGGTAACAGTCCAGAGAGATTACCGTAAAACGGGACGGATATTTCGATCATAAATCGGCCTCGCTAATCCTCCTTTTTGACATTTATTGCGCTGTTGATCAGAGCACCGTTACTGGCTACGGCCTATACGAGGACATGGGTGAAGGAAAAAAAACCCACCATGTATGTATTTTTTGCATTGGCTTGCAAAAATCATGCAGTTGTAAAAGCAGGTATATAGAAAAGTATGGACTATTGGGGGGTTTTGATTGGACCACTAAAGCTGTTGCAATGAACAATGAACACACATGTTACTGAGTAGCTTTGGAAGAGTGGGAGGTGTTAAAAGGCTCAGGAGGTCGAGGGGTCGAGGTTCTGGAGGGGTCTGGGGAGGAGTGGCGGGGGGGGTTGTGGATTCTGGAGGGGTCTGGAGATATTGTAGGCGGGTGGGTTGGGTTTCTGGAGATGGCTGGGGGATGGGGGGGGGGGAGGCGTTGGGGATTCTAGAGGGGGCTGGAGATACTAGAAGCTGGGGAGGGGGGGTCAGGGTTAGAGGCTGGGGGGGGGGGCGTTGGAGATGCTAGAAGCTGGGGAGGGGGGGTTAGGGTTAGAGGCTGGGGGGGGGCGTTGGAGATACTAGAAGCTGGGGAGGGGGGGTCAGGGTTAGAGGCTGGGGGGGGGCGTTGGAGATGCTAGAAGCTGGGGAGGGGGGGTCAGGGTTAGAGGCTCGAGGAGGGGGGGGGGGGGCGTTTAGGGTTCTGGAGATGAGCCCTGCCATGTCTCTGTCTCCTCCGTCAGACCCGCTGGAGGGAGTGCAGATGTCTGGCTGCCTGCTGCCTCGCACACCGACCCTGCCTTCCCTTCCCTTCCCTTCCCTTCCCTGGCCGGGGCTGGTGAGAAGAAGTTTTTCTGCTGTTTACAGAAATTTTCCGACCTCCGGGCGCTTTTCTGACAGGCTCCCATTCCTCTTCCCCCTCAGCCCCCGCGCTGGGAGGCACGTGAACGCGGAGCAGCCGGCTGGCCGGGGTTGTCAGGGATCACCGCGCAATCTGTTACACATGGCCATATGATTTTCATTTGCCTTCCCATCACTCAGTACCCGTGCTCTCACCCCCATACTTAAAGGGGAATGCTAACAACCAGAACTCTCTGTTAGCTCTGTTCCTCACAAAAACGCTGACTGGGGCCTTACTGGGCCACTGAGAGAGGGGTGTAAACGGTCTTCTACCAGATCAGCCGTACAGATCTGGAGATCTGGAGGGTTTCTCTCGGCTAGTATGGAGCCGATGATCCTGGCCGCTGCAGGGTTTAAGGTTTTATCTGATCTATTATTAGATTAGATCTTGTGGAGACAACCCTAACCCAGTCCTTTTGGGATGGACGAGGGTCTTTCACCCGATCTGGACGCGCTGTTAGTGGTAACGGGCGGGGGCGGGGAGGTGTGCTGATCTGAGTTATGAGGGCTGGGTGTGTGTGTGTGTGTGCGTGCGTGTGTGCGTGCACTCAGTGTTGTGCCTGCATTAAGTCATCAGTCCAAAGAAGCACAGGACGCACCCACGTAACTGCCTCCTCTCACAGTACTCTCAAGGACGCCCAATGGCAGTCCCTTTGGCTTTCAGCCCACACCATCAGGGTTGAGGCTTAGCACACCACCACCACCACCACCACCGCCACATGTGCTGTAGCTGTGCCTATTGCAGGGTAAACTGCACGGTCATGCCAGCCTGTCTTCAACCTGTCCTCCTTGAGCTTCCCCCCCTACTGGGAGACCAACACAGGCCTCAGGGCCTCTGGCTCCTTGTGTGCAGCTTTTAATCCATTTAAAGCATTTTGTGGTGCAACTCAGGAACCGGCCCGCACTCTGAGAGGAGACAGGAGTATAGGGGACGAGCAATATGTCTAATAGCATCTGAGGCAGCACTGTAACGCGTCATTTCATATTTACACAGGGGGGTGAGGTAAGACGCTCGGAATAGAACACAGACGTCAGACACCGGTGGCACAGCGAGCCAAGCGGATGTACTGCGAAAAGGGAGAGACTCCGCTCTGCTTTTTGGGTCCGCACTTTTTGTTTTAAGATTCGGTGCCACGAAATGTAGTCGCCAATTAACATGTCAGCAGATTACCATTGGGTAAATGAACTATCCCTTCGGAGGTAACGTATCACTCCTCGAAAATTATACTCCCCTTGATTTGTTTGACAGCAGTGTTCTACACTGTTGTGCTTGGCAACGTCTGAATATCCATTTTTAGGGAGGCGACGGCTATGTGAGGCCGCTCAGCGACGCCACGGTAACTCAGCGTAGACGCAGACAGGCGGTGATGAGCAGCATTCTATCACCTCCCAGCATGCCTCTCCTCCTCCGGCTGCTCCGGAATGCTGTTTAGGGTCAAAGGTCTGTTTTTTTCCACTGTAAATAAAACGTTTGTGTTTTTTTTTCGCTGACGTCGGAGCTGTTGGGTTAATTGCGTTGGAACGCAGCCTCGTTTTTTGAAGTGTTCTGGAGCATTCAAGATCAAAGTGACCAGTGCCAGAAATATGCTGGCTCACTTGTAGAAGGGAGTCTTTTTAACTGGGTCTTAAACCACACAAAACACATCCCACAGTGGGTCCGTGTTAGCATCGTGTAATCACTGCTGGTAATTGTTCTTAGCCTGGGTGCATTGCTTATTGTTTCTTCCCAGAAAGAATGTTCCAGAATGAAGATTACATGGAATCAGTCCTAGAGGCTCTCTCTCTCTTTCTCCCTCGCTCTCTCTCTCTTCCTCTCTCTCTCTCTCTCTCTCAGCACTGTCCTACTCTGCCGCTGAAAGATAAAATTCCTCTGTTACTGCCTTTGTATGACTTTCAGCTGGCTCTCGCTGAAGATCTCTTTCAATCCTAAAAGATAGTTGTTTGGGGTTCAATCTTTATACACATGCACATCGCCAAGGAGGTTCTGCCTCAAGAGTCTTTTGCTTTTGTCCATTATCTGATCTCCTCCCCTCCTCGCTTTTTTAACTGATGGCCTTTTTTGGCCCGAGGTGAACAGTATACACGCAGGTCTTAAGTATTTGCGTGCCCGCGTGGAACGTGCATACGTGTCCGTGTGCACATACGTCACGTGCCGCCGGCTATAGCGAACCGGATTTGCACCGTTCAACTCGGAAGAGGAGATACACATTTGCAACTTCTGTTGTTAACAAAATGCTGGCTGGGGTGCTGGCCAGTGGAGAGAGGTTTAGTCTGGAACGTCTCATGTGTCAGGCCATATTTATCCCTCCACTTACCCAGCAAGCCTCGACCTGCTAGAGTTACTTGGCCGGTGCGCCGGTGTCAAAGACCTGGGACTGAACCGAGGTTTTTTAACCGCCAGGCCTTTGCCCTTTTAAAGTTGTGGGGAGCTGCAGGGAGATGCTGCTACAGGCTTAGATGCCGTGACGTAAGGAAGGAGGCTCGTTTGGAAAAAAACACGTTAATCCGGTTCCTCCGCTGGGAGAGGGGCCGTGGAACTCCCGGGGTCGGCCTGAGTCACGTCCCTGGGTTTCTCTGAGGTGACGAGGTCAAACCAGTACACAAGCTAGACACGCTAGACACACTAGACACACTAGACACGCTAGACACACTAGACACACTAGACACGCTAGACACGCTAGACACGCTAGACACGCTAGACACGCTAGACACGCTAGACACGCTAGACACACTAGACACACTAGACATGCTAGACACACTAGACACGGGCCATGTTGAAGTCTAGCTGTGATGTAGCCTACTGACCAAACAATAGGGTGTGTCTGATATGAAGGTTGTATTTATTTATTTATTTTCATCCAGAATCCCATCCCAGTTGTCGCGCAGCTCTTTTCATTAAGTAAACGAGGGCTGGAAATCGGCCGTCTATTCATCGTATTTCCACTGTGTTTTTTGCGGCCTCCTATTTCGAGCCGCGCTAAGTGATCCTCCGCTTGGCCACGTCGCGCTTGCTGATAGCGAGAGACAGAGAGAGAGAGAGCGCGAGTGCTTTAACAGGTGGGTACGGTTACAAGCTAGAACTTTCACCCACTTTAAGTACGAGCCTGTTCATCACTCTGGCAAAATGTGAATCCCAGACCCGTGTCCTGTGTTCTAGAGTTCTGTTGGCTTGTCACGGTCAGTACAGGATGACCCGAGGCTGGTGTATTAATTATGTAAGAGTATCATTTTCACCCTCCTTTAGGAAATTAATCCGTTATTCACAGTATAGTGTTTTAATTGTTTGTGTGTAAACAGCGACAGGCCATTCACGCAAGAAATAGATCATATCAGCGACAACCATAGCAAGCCCATGGATCCCAATGTCGGACGGGCCATATTTCAGTGCCAGTACATCATCCCATGTACAGTAGAGAAAAACATCTATTTATATTGAAAGCAACAACAACAACAAAGAAAAAAAGAATCACAGTTGATTTCCTGGCCGTTGCAGACTTCAGTGGAGGGAATGTGACGTGACCCTCTGTGTCTATCACGGACGCTTCACAGGGGGCGCAATGTGTTGCTGCAAGCTGTTCATCTGGCCTGGGCATCTCAGCGGCAGGCAGGGCCCGACTCATGTAGGTCACTGAGACTGCGTGGAATACTCCACTCCACTGCAGACCTCTCAGAAGAGGGCAGGTCAACCTCTCTCTCTCTCTCTCTCTCTCTCTCTCTCTCTCTCTCTCTCTCTCTCTCTCTCTCTCTCTCTCTCTCTCTCTCTCACACACAGGAAAGTAGGACAGCTCAGATTTCTCTCAAGTGGTGCTGTTCACTAAGAGGGAAGAGGGAGAAAAAAAGAAAGGGGGGAAAGAAATGAAAGAGGAAGAGAGATAAAGTGAGAGCGAGAGAAAGAGATAGAAGGGAGACTATTGGGGGGGGAAGAAATAAACAAGAGGCAACATATGAGAAGTGCTTACTGTATAAAATGTAAAAAAAAAAAAAAAGGAAAGTGGTAAAAAAAAATATTTTATTTTTTAAAGCAAGAGAAGCAACTATGCCCCTCAGCGTTAAAGTTCTAATGATCTCTAACAAGTTCCTTTTTTTTAAAAGGCAACCATTGGAGGAAATGAAGACAGACATCTAGCTTAATTCAAAGAGCTGTAATTATGTCCAGAGAAATCCAGAGCCTCTGGAGTGGGGGCCTGATCTTGGCGTCTCCCCAGAAACGCCTCATTATACCAGGACAGAATGTACAGCTGTCACGTTTGGAATCACTCTCTAGCTATCTGCCTGGCTGTCCGTTTTTTATTATTTTTTATTTTTTTATTTTACTAATGGGTGCATCTGAGTCTCCCAATCCAAGCCCAATGCCTGTGTTTATGAAAATGTTTCTCATTTCCGTTTTTCCGTTTGTTTTTTGTGTATTGCTGAGTGAGAGCTTCCCTTGAGCTCAGCTCACCTCTCCTATAGTTCACCTTAATGAAATTAGCCTGCTGCGGCTGAGCTCTTGTGTACCTCCTCTGTGGGGGAAAGGCTGGGTTCCATTGTGTCCGGGGCAGAGAGGAGGGATATGCGGAAACAAGAGGCTCAACTCCACCCCTTCTTCCGTCCCCGGGTGAAATCTGACGCTATGCAGACAAAGCTGTGTGTTCTTTGACTTGAAAGGCAATGGGACAGTGTCGCATTTTTTCTTCTCAACAAAAAATGATGATGTTCATTCATCACTTAGCCAAGGTACCTGCACTTTAACAACGCCTAGGTTGTTAGGAGTTATCCATCAAATCATGTCGCTAGTTTTGAGAAAAAAAAAGACTTTATATTGGTGTTGTGCCTGTTTGCACATGCGCCCTGTTTCAGTGGTTTCAACCGTCAATTATTAATGGTGTTTGATCTGGGGGTTTGTTCCCTGTATGCTAATAGCTAACTGTCGATGCTACGCCCTCTCTCAGCTGCAAACGGGAGACCGGGCCTGTGAAGATTGGGTAGCCAGGGACGGGCCAACAGTGCACGTACATACAGTGCAGCTTGTGCTGAAGCTCGGATCGCGTGGTTAAAAAACGTAACGATTCATTACACACTTTGTAATGATGTCATCCTTTGTGAGTGGCCCCCAATGGTAAACCCCAAACAGACAATGATCCTCAGCGGTCTGAAAGGGCGCTGTTCAGTCCTCCCCTGCTGTGCAATTAACCAGTCGCTCCTGTTGAAGAAATATTTGGCTCCTCTTTGGTTTGATCTCAGTAGGTAGCCACAGGGAAAAAAGAGCTCGGCCATTCAAAGCGGATTGTTAGAGCCGATGTGTGTGGCGGAGAGAAAATATGGGCTTGGCTGTGGGGTGGGGGGGGGAGGCGGGAGGGGTTGCCTGAGGAGTGCATACTGACGGATCATGCTCATTTGATCTATATATAGGCCCTAGACACTGAGGCTCTTCTGTGATTCTACAGGAATAGGATTTATTTCTTTTCTTTTTTTGGTACATTCCTCAATAGAAGTTTTTGGGACTTTCAGTTCCTTTCATTCTGCATATTCGATGCGACGGACTGGAAATAGTTGAAATAGTTGTACAGTCGTCAAAAAACTAATTTCCTGTTTGACCCCGAGACTCCCGTTTTTAGTCATGCTCTCTGAGCCAGATGGGACAGAGTCTTCTGACGTGGGGTGCTTTGTTACCGCTATGGTCGTCAGTGGGGGTAAGGTTGAGCTTTGTTACGGCTATGGTCGTCAGTGGGGGTACGGTTGAGCTTTGTTACCGCTATGGTTGTCAGTGGGGGTAAGGTTGAGCTTTGTTACCGCTATGGTCGTCAGTGGGGGTAAGGTTGAGCTTTGTTACCGCTATGGTTGTCAGTAAGGTTGAGCTTTGTTACTGCTATGATCATCAGTGGGGGTAAGGTTGAGCTTTCGCAATGAGCCGGGTGGTTAAGTGTGTGTGAGGTCGACGAGGATGAGTAGTCACTGTGGCCTGGAGGAAAGACCGCAGTCTGGCGCTAGTTCCTCCACATCTTTCTGGCATCTCGAGCAGTCTAACGTCTGCAGCATATATCTTCTGTATGGGAGGAGGGATCTGTCGTCGTTTCAGTTACTGGGCCTCCTTTTGATCGTCAATCACCTTAAAGTGTCGAGTGCTCCTGTCTCTCCCTGTGTGGCGCGGCATCCACAGGATCTACCGCTTCATTCCGACCGGAGCACTTCCAAAACCTTCAAAAAAAAGCCTCACTATCTCGGGTAATACTTTGGCTTTCAAAAAACCAACACAAACAAACAAAACAAAAAAACTTGTTTGTTTGTTGTTGTTGTTTTGTTTTTTTTACTCACTTGCGTCACTGTCACACATGCTCTTTGTTTTAGGACGCACCGCACATGACGTGTGTATCGATTGTAAATGTGCATCGCGATCTACCCCATTCTCTTCTCCGCCATAGTCCCGCAGTGTGTCTGGTTAAGCTCCTTTGGAAGCTTTAATTTGACATGATAATTAGACAACAAGGGCTGGTTCATGTCCACCTCGTGAGTCAGCAGAGTTGACACAGCGCTCTCTTTAGAGCGATCCAGCCCAGCGAGCGATCAGAGGTGGGCTCAGGACATCGCCTCTCTGAAAAAAACCCTGATTGTCTTTACTCATTGGGAGGTTTTTGTCTCACAATCTCATTAGACTACGTCAATGCCCCGGTACAGCACAGACCACACAGCACCGATACAGTTGGATTCATTAAAGAGGTACTTGTTAACAGGAGGGAGAGGGAGAGGGGGATGGTGGGGGGAGTAGAGACGAGGACACTGGCAAGCTAACTCGGTTCAGTTCATCCATGGCCGCTCTTCTTGGGAGGCACTTTTTGGGGTTTTAATAACCGGGTGAGATAACAGAGCAGAGTCGGGATCACGCAAGTTCTTTCTTTGAAATGTCGGCCCTGATTCCAATCAGGTTCTCCTTATAAGACTTGGGAGATGTTGCGATTTTGTTCTTGTTGAGATTTGTTCCACCCACTTAAGCCACCTACTTCTGATTGAACAGTGCGAGGCTGTTCTGAGTCTTAGTGCAGGATATGAAGTGTGTATCAGAGACACGGTCATATGTTTCCAACCAGAGGAAGCACTGGGCCAAACAGGTCACAGGATGGGCTAGCCTACCCAGCACTGAGGTGAGAGGTATTTAAGTTTCAAATGATTATTATATTATATACGGTAGTTATTGTTACGTCACATTACACAAGTGTAAGCGAGGACGATTCTTAGGCTGCTTCGGTTCCTGACATTGCAGCACAAGACAATAAGACAATAGGCAAGATAAATTAGATTGCCAATCGTACGTAAGACATACGTAACATTTGGACAAGTGACAAGTTGTGGGAGACATGTAGACAATAAGACCGGATACAATTAGCACTACAAATAGTCCAATAAATAAAATAGTACAAGTTTTCTGGAGAGCTAAAGGAGATGACCATCTTCCTTAAGTCCCATTTACAGTTCCAGTTTCTTGTTTTTCCCTTACTACACAGCGTTATTTCACCATCACTTCCCTCGTGGTGAAGAGGATGAACGTGGCAGTGCCTTGGGTGTGACATCCCTATTGATCTGACTGCAGGCCACATTAGCCTGTGTGGTTAATCATTGTTAAGAGGCTGTGTAGAGGGACTGCAGACCGGTAATCTGGTGTTTTCTAACACTCGCTGATGTAATTGTGTCGTGTGTGTGTGTTTTGTACACGCATCGGAGCGTGCGTTTACCCACCCCAACACCCCCCGCTCCTATCGATTGAAAGACTTGACCATTACCTTAAAAGGTTGCCGTGGAGAAAGCCGGTGACATTTCCTCCATTTCCTCTGTGTTGTGATGAGGAGAGGCGCTGAGGAGGAGTGACATGGCTGCTGGGCTTGGTGGGGCTCTCAGCCTCCCCCCCCCCGGGGGATTACATCACAAAGCAACAAGTCCTGAGTCATCTGGGCCCGCGGGCTCAATGAGACTAGTGTTTGGAGGACAGGAAGACAACCCAGTGTGCTTTCTCTTTCTCTCTCTCTCTCTCTTTCTTTCTCTTTCTCTCTCTCTCACTCCCCCTCTCTCTTTCTCTCCCTCCCTCTCTCTCTCTCACTCCCCCCCCTCCCTCTCTCTCTCTCTCTCTCTCTCTCTCTCTCATTCTAGCACGCACACACACACACACACACAACTGAAGTAGGTCAAGGGAGCTTGCGGTGCCCGAATGTCCGTCTCTGATCAGGTCGATAATGAAATTCTAAAACGCAGCGTATAATAAAGCCATATACATATATTTTGATTTTTTTGATTTTTTTGAAGAACTGTACTGTCAGTTCCACAAAATATTGGCAGTCTTTTACCTCCAGTCTCATTCTTTCCACATTAGAACTGTTGCTGCTGGCAGGAGTTGCAGGCCCTGTTGTACAGCATGTCGGGCATGTGACACAGGGGTTTTCCCCACTGAATGACTCTGTGACGTAGCGATAAGTCAACGAGGGAAGGGGTGTGGCTGCAGGGACAGCTGGGAGAGACTAGATACAGTAGGATGCAAAGTACACATTCTACCAAACCCAGCACACTCTCTTTTTGTCTCACTCTCTTTTTCCCCTGTCTTTCCTAGTCTTTGTCTTTCTTCTTTCTCTCTCTTGTGTGCTCGCTCTCTCTCTCTCTCTCTCTCTCTCTCTCTCTCTCTCTCTCTCTCTCTCTCTCTCTCTCTCCCCCTCGCACATGCACATGCACGCATGCACACTCACACAGATACATACACACACACACACTCTCTCTCTCTCTCTTTCTCTCTCTCCCTCCCTCCCTCCCCCTCTCTCTATCTCTTTCCTCTGTGTCATACTCTCTCCCCTCCCCCGCACTAAGAGTCGTGTTCTCTTAAAGGCTGTAGTGAATGATTGAATCATTCTCTCTTACCGCTATTACCGTTTCCTGGTTCCTTCCCTGGAACGTGAAGTTATTTCAGGGTCACAATGTTTGTATTTGCATTGTAATATTGACACGTCGTGGTCAGGGATCTCGTGTCCAGAACTGTTAAAAGGAGATAAATTGTTCTTCCAGACAGGGTGGGGCAGACCCTTTGTCAGTCCAGTGCCAGATTAAGCATATGAACCAAAGGGGGGGGGGGGGGGGCAAATGAAAACACTAAGTTTCCAGGTTTTGTTCTTTTGAGAGAAAGAATGTTGGCATCAAGCTAGACTCAAGGGAGGCCAATAAGAAGTTCAAGTACTCAGGTTTGTTTCATTTAGCCTGTAATGAGCCTTGCTCTGTCGTGAGAGAGATGTCTGACTGCCAAGTTCAAAGCTGAGCCACGGTGAAAGAGAGAGAGAGAGAGAGCGAGCAAAAAAAACAAGCCCTTACTTGAAACTTCAGAACACTTTTTTAAGACACTTTTCTTTTCTTTTTTTTTGCTGCCCCACAACCCGTCTTATATGATCCTTTTTTGCGCTTTTAGTCCAAAAGATTCAGAAACTATGCAGCAGTCCCCCCCCAAAAAAGAAAAAAGTTGGCTGTGTCTGTTCATGACTGTGCGTCTGTGTCTGTGTGTGTGTGTGTGTGTGTGTGTGTGTGTGTGTGTGTGTGTGTGTGTGTGTGCGCGCGTGTGTGTGCCTGCGCGCGTGCATGTGTTTGAGGGTGTGTGAGACTGGTGAGTGTGTGTCTGTCTGTGTGGGAATGATTACATCAGCCTGAGCGAGCCCTATGATTGGTTAGGGAAGTGTGGTTTGATTCACTACCTAAAAGCCCGTGGCTGTAACCCTTTGTGAGGGAAGCAGAGGGAAGTTGTCAGCCGCTCTGGATATAGTGCCATCTGCTTGCTCTGTCCTGCAGTATAGCTAGGCAGAGGAGGGATTATGTGACAGGTACCAGCACACAGGGCAGCCGTTGACAGAGGAGGAACTGGGATTCACACAGTCTCTTTCCCCCCCCCCCCAACCCAAGTTGTGGAGAGCAGAAAAGAAAAGGGTTGTTGGTCTGTGTGTGTGTGCGGAGGCAGGCTCACTCCAAATATGCCATCGTGCTCTCCGGACTGCTGCCTATTGCGGGCCGTAGAGGTAAGTTCTATTTCCACTCTTTCAGAAACCTTTTTTGGAACCTTTTTCGAGGGGCGGGAGGAGGGGGTGAGGGGGGGGGGGGGGGTGGGGTGGGTGAGAGTATAGGGTACAAAAACTGTGTGTCTTTTTCTTTTTCTTTTTTTAAGATGTGAGGAGCACAAGATGAATGCGTGAGAGGGTTTCCGAATGAATCCGAGCTCCCCTTTCGGGAAGAAGGAGAAATAGTTGTTGTTTTTTCTGTTCAGATCTGATGTTCAGTGCCCTGCGTATACTGTAATGTCGGAAGCCTTTTTGAATTGGTGGTTCGAAAAAGGGAAAAGAGAATTTGGAGATATTTTGTAGGAAGGCTAAAGAGAGGCTGAATTCCTAACCAAATCTCTTTGGGGGGGGAGCCCTAGGAAATGCGAGCTGTGCTCAGAGGGGGTTTGATTGGGGGGCTTTATCCATTGTTTCTGTTAATGCTCTACGTATATTGGTCTACACAGTATCTTTGTGTCTACTGTAGTTCTGTGAGAGCATAATCTCTGTGGAAGGAGAACGGGAACAGGTGGTCCGGATGGACTTAAACAACTATTTGAGCTCGAAGAATGATTCTGGTGAATGTCACATCTATGGGAATGTTCTTGAGAGGGTCAGAAAACCTTGTCGCTGTGACGACAAGTTGTAATCATCCGGTGTGTTTTATTAGACACAAACACTTTTCAGGGGGGGGGGGAAATACCGTCTATCCCAAACGCTATGTGACACTGTCTAATATTACGTCATGACAGTAAACGCTCTGATCTGTATGAAATGTCATACTATGTCTACCCCCCGCCTGATTTCAGGGAGGGGGGGGGGGGGGGGGGGGGGGAGTATTTTTAACGTTGAACGCCTTTTTTTTCTTCTTCTTCCATTATCAGATTATAAAGATCTTCAGCGAGGACGGCATGGGGAAAGTCGTGGAAATACCCGCCGACATGACGGCCCGAGACCTCTGCCAGCTCCTCGTGTACAAAAGCCATTGTGTGGACGACAACAGTTGGGTGCTTGTTGAACATCACCCCCTTCTCGGACTAGGTAAGTGGCAGCCTCGTGTGCTGGATGGGTGGGCTGGCAGGAGGACGACGACGATGGCGCTGGCTGCCCTCCCTCCCCCCCCGCCCCGCCCCGCCCCCTGTGAGAACCCTTTTCAACTGCTAAATCGCGTCCTTTCCCCCTCACGCTAAAGTCAATGAAGTCCTCTGTATGGAAATTAAGAGAGGAGCCTAATAGATATCTCTTTTTTTAACCTCATACCCCCCCACCACCACCACCACCACCGCTGGTCAATTCTGTCAGATTCCGTGCCTGTCCTCAACCTTCAGATGTTCAAAAGTTTGAGTTGTAAAAACATCAACCCCTTGGCTACAGGGGCGGCGGGGGGGGGGGGGGCTGCTCTGTGATCAGAAGACAGACACAGTGAAGTCAGAGGAGAGGCGGTGGCTGACTGCGACGAAAAAACAAGGTCTCTCCTAAGAGGCTCTTAGTGCACGGACGGGAATGTTGACATCACACATCACTCTTCCCCCAAACCTAGCTCCTAACCAACACCAGGGAGACGCTAGGTTAGTAACAGGTAGAGGTTAACAGAACTTAATCTCGGAAACCGTGTTCTGGACCGTCTCTCTTGAACGGGCAGAGTGGAGATGATTGGACGCAGGTGCTGTGTGCTGCAGCGTCCAGTTTGCTGTTAACACCAGTGCCTCTCGCCCACCCCCGCTGGTGAGCCTGCAGAGAGACCTCGCTTAGACCCCGACGTTACACTCTTTAAGGTGGTCGTTCCTTCTGAAAGTCAGCTGTCGTCAGTTTACAGTTGAGGTTCGACACTAAAACGTGACAGTCGTTTTGTGAGAGGCTAAGACGACTAGAGCATCCCAAACTTCAACCCCCCCCATGATCTAACACCCTGAAGCAGACTCGTTGTCGCCTTTCTATGTCTGTGTTTGAACAGAATGTGATTATGAGTGTGTATTTATTCAAATATTTGTAGTAACAAAAATGTAGGCCTAATATGTTAAACGGCAATCGAATTTACACTATTGCTCTCGATGTCATCAGCAGTACAAACAATGTGCTATTTGTGCTATTTGTATTTCGAAACCTCTTTTTCTTAGAACAGAAGCGTTAGAACAGAGCTGTGTTGTGCATTGGAAGCACCAGGGGCATCTTAAGCTATTAAAACGTCTTCATATGACCTGATCTGATTTGTTTGGTATCAAGCCACTGCCAAAAACCGTGCTAAGTGCAGTTCAGATAGCCCATGACATCATCCCCCTGCAATGCCCCGGCGCTCCTCGGCGGAGCCGGGGCTTCTGGGAGACTAGTCCACTAGAGACGAGGTCACTCACTCCTAACTGCTCCTTAATCTCACCAGGCCCTGTCCAGATGGGCCTTTGTTTCAGAAGAATGACAGCCAATTAGATTTTGAGACTTTCCCACCACAACCTGGCTGGCAATCCCTCCTCACCCAGCAGACTTAAACACACGGCTGTACCGTCGACTCCCAAAATGGAGGGGTATCTTGATTAAAGAGGGGCTACTCTTATGTCACGACTGAGTCATCTGATCAGAGTTTGAGTCTGATCAGAGCGGCTGCATGAGACTGTGAAGAGAACTGGACAACGGTGTCGTTTAACGTACAGCGCGGTTTCCGTAGGAGGGGGGAGTGAGCCACTGTCAGGGTCTCGGCGAATAGAACGACTCACTGACGGAAGTGACCGGAATGACCCCTTCCTCAGCTCCGAGCACAGACGTACAACCAGGGGCCTTTAGGTAGTGAATCAACCATGACTCATGGACAAGAGTGACTCACCGAAGAGAGAAACTCATGTCCAGGAAGGGGGAGAGAGAGAGAGAGAGAGAGAGAGAGAGAGAGAGAGAGAGAGAGAGAGAGAGAGAGAGAGAGAGAGAGAGAGAGAGAGAGAGAGAGAGAGAGAGAGAGAGAGAGAGAGAGAGAGAGAGAGAGAGAGAGAGAGAGAGAGAGAGAGAGAGAGAGAGAGAGAGAGAGAGAGAGAGAGAGAGAGAGAGAGAGAGAGAGAGAGAGAGAGAGAGAGAGAGAGAGAGAGAGAGAGAGAGACTCTCACTCACTCACAGCGGAACTCAATATTAGGTCAGCCTGGCTGAATTTTTCCCTGTTGCGACATCACCATGAATACCACTACACTACAGCTCCTGAACATTTCCACCATCTTCATTTCCTCTTTGAGAGTCACTCTCTTCTACTTCACAGACAGACAGACAGACAGACAGACAGGATAGCCCTGCCTTCCAGAATCCCCGGGACTTGCCAAAGTCTATTTGTGAATGTGATTCCACAGTTGGATGTGGAACATGTGTTCCTACAGAGTCTAGGGTCAGTGGTCTGACCGGGCCCTGCATAGCCCGGCTCTTTGTCTGAGAGGGGGAAGTGAATGTATGCTCAAGTCATCAACGGGGGAGAGAGGAATAAGTGAACATGCTGATTTGTCTGTCTCAGTGGTGGATAAGAGGGGGGGAGGGAGGGAGGGAGGGAGGGAGGGAGGGGAGGAAAGGAAAGGGAAAGAGTGGGCGGGAAGAGGGGGGATGGGTGAGGGGGGGATGTGTGGGGGGGGGGTTGTCTCTGAGGTTTGGTCTCTGTTTTCATAGGTTGAGCCGCTTGTTCTTTCACTTTTGGTTTACCTCACGGGCTTCACGCGAAGTTAACAGGAAACAAGGATTGTAAATTCCAACGTAAAGGAAAAGTATACGGATTTCTAGACGTGGGTGTGTATGTTGAGATGTACTGTATATCGTGTATCATTGTATTAATGACTTAATTGTATTAAAAAGTAGATGAGCAACTATGGTGTGATGGTTGTGTCCTTATACTGACACGGCCTGTCTCTGCAGAGAGGAGTTTGGAGGACCATGAGCTGGTGGTACAAGTGCAGGCGTCCATGACCAGCGAGAGCCGCTTTCTCTTCAGGAAGAACTATGCCAAATATGAATTCTTCAGAAATCCCTTGGTAGGTGTTTTTTTTTTTTTTGTTCCCAAAAATGCCATCGCCTGCCTGCGGACATGAATTATTGCTTTTCCTATTTATATTTTCTCTCTCTCTCTCTCTTTCTCTCTCTCTCTCTCGTTCGCTCTCTCTCTCTCTCTCTCTCTCTCTCTCTCTCTCTCTCCTCTCTCTCTCTCTCTCTCTCTCTCTCTGTGTGTATGTAAACAGTTAAGCTAGGTTGTCTCTTGAATTTGTTATTCAACTGTTTACAAGCAATGCATTTCTGAGATGAGTGGAGAACGTTTGGTTTGTGTTACACAGTGTACAGTACCCATCTTGTTGGCAGATGCCTGAAAAAAGAAGAGACATTGTTTTGACAAGTTTCTCTTGACAGCAGACAGTCATTTGCATTTGAAGATCTTATGTAAGAAGCCACTGTAGTAAGAAAAGCTATGAAACTATGTTTATAATACATACTATGTTTTTTCTTCATTTTCATTTGGGACATTGATCCAGTCTTTAGCATTCCACTGTTATCCTTCGGAGCTTTCTTCACCCACAGCTGTCTCAATGAACGCTCGCTCTTTCCATTTCCAACAGAATTTTTTCCCGGAGAATGTGGTCGCATGGTGCCAGGAAACCAACGGAACAATCCCACCGTCTCAACTTTTACAGGTACTATAAACTGAACGCTATAAACGGGTTCTACCTCAGCATGCGCCACATTCTGGACCATCTCCTCAAAACTGAACCTTTGGCCCCTGAACACGCACCATAACGGTCCATCATGTGTTTGACAAACGACCGTCTCTGCACACGTAAGGCACTCCTTTACGGACTCCTTTATGTACCTCGTGAAATTAGGCAATCAGGAGAGGAACATACTGAATGTTAACACATCAGGACACCCCCCGCCCCCCACCCCCCTTCGCCCTGCAGCATCAAGACTGGAGAGGCGTTGGACTTAAACGACCTGTAGTCTTAATGGAATGAAGTTTACATGTTCAGCCTGTCAAATATAATAGAGTGTCAGAAAAGCATCATTAACTGACACAACTGGAAACCCTCTGCTGGCAAAAGCTTTTAACATCACCGACATGGTCAAAATTGAGCAAGAATCCAGGAGAGACTTATCCTAAACAGAGGATCTTGGCACTCAATTAGTACCTTGTCAAAAGCAGGAGACCGTGTCTGAATATGGCTAAGCGCTGCATTAGTCTTGGGCTTTATAAGACTAGTTGCCAGAGCATGTTATAACCGGTCCCTCCTTATACTGAACAGTGCTTGAAACAGCTTGCTTAAAGAGCTGCTTTCTGAGATGTCTATTTGAAGTGTATGTTTGTCTTGGCAGATACGGTTACATAAGATACTGTGCTTCAAAAAAACGTTCTGCCATGTTTAATGTGTAGCATAAAAATTGGTATCGCAAAAATGCCAACAGTCTTGGTTATATAAATGTTCGTCTTGGCTTGGAGAGGGGACTGGGAATTTTTCCTCAGCCAAAGTCTTGAAAAGTCAATGTTTTTGTGAAGTGTTTGATTGATTGTGATAGCTGTGCTACAAAGGCTTCTTCTCTCTCCCCCCCCCCACCCAGAACTTCTTGAACTCTAGCAGTTGCCCTGAAATCCAGGGCTTTTTGTATGTGAAAGAGCTGGGCAGGAAATCCTGGAAGAAGCTCTACATGTTTCTCCGACGCTCAGGACTGTACTTTTCCATAAAAGGAACGTCAAAGGTAAGTTCGCTCGGTTGCCTACCCTCTGTAGTCTTTGTGCCGATGTCAAACTGATAAACTCCTCCGTACTTTTGGCTACTTGTTAGTCCACATGCCAGTTGCTACGGACATCAATGTGCGTACTTGGCGGTCAGAGTTGCCCGTCTCCTCTATCCCACACAACCACACAACCTGCTATTGATTTCAATGAGGTTCTGCTCTCTACCTCCAGGCTTAAGTTTCTTTGTGATGAAATGACATCGGGTATTGATTAATCCTCTGTAGGAGCCCAGGCATTTACAGTTACTAGCAGACCTGGAGGACAGCAATATCTTTACAGTAACAACAGGCAAGAAGCTACACAGTGCACCGACAGACTACGAGTTCTGTATCAAGGTAAGTTCCAGGGGAAATCCCTTTTATTGCATCGCATGTGTTTCTTTGAAAAATATTGACATCCTCAAATATATACGCTTGTCTGTTCTTCATCTGTCTTCCATCATAGACTTGCCGTATCCAATTACAGTTATTGAACAGTGTCGTGTCTAGACGGTATCTTGCTGGGACATGCCTGGCAAGGGACTAGCCTAGCTGCCATTGTGTGGTGACCCACTTTCAGGAATATCAAACGAATAAAGAACGAACCGAAAACCCAATGAAACGGCAGCTTTCATCTCACCAACACGGTTCCTTATCTGGGATTTTATTTGATACTCAGCCCCAGTGTACGGGGGAGGCGGCCTTTGTTAGAGCCGACATGATGTCGTCTAACTGAGGGATTGTTTGCTCGTTTTCTGATTGGTCGATGTGTGTTGACTGACAGCCCAACAAAGTGAGGAACGAGGTGAAGGAGCTGAGGATGTACTGTGCAGAGGACGAGCAGAGCAGGACATCCTGGATGACCGCCTTCCGACTCTTTAAGGTAGGAGCACCATGGCAACAGGCCCCCCCCCCCAATATTACGCCAAAGACATTTACATTTACATGTTTGCCATTTAGCAGACGCCTTTATCCAAAGCGACTTACAACAAATACATTTGACTAACTAAGTGAATCATCTATGCACCAGTCACAGCAGGATTAGTGCTATACTCGGGCCGGGATCCTTTCGCAGTCGTAGCGCTAGAAGAAGGACGATTTTTATTTTTATTTTTATTAACAATAGAGAGAACTGTACAGGGGGGTAGAGGGGAAGTAGGTGCCTCAGGAGGGACAGTTAAGGTGTAGCCTGAAGAGATGGGTCTTCAGTCTACGGCTGAAGATAGAGAGTGATTCAGTTTCAAGAACTATAACAGTCAAAAGTGTTTTTCACCTAAACTATTCTTTGACCTCACCTACAAGTTTTGGTTGGGCCATTATTTGGATAAGGAATCGTAGTTTTGTTTTGTATGCAAGCATTTGACATTATGATGGGTAAAAACATATTTATTCATATTTTGATTTAGTAGTAGTATAACTAGTTGAATGTTAGCGGTCTACACGCTCTGTTTAAGCTGACTCCATATCGACTGAATAACTAAACATCTTTTCATGTTTTTTAAGCATCTTTTCATTTATTGATGTTTTTTGTCTCTCATTGCAGTATGGAATTGTACTCTACCAGAACTACAAGGTCCCTCAGCAGAGAAAAACCTTACTGTCACACTTTTCGACGCCTGTGGTAAGCCTGTCTCCTTTGTAGCTCGGTAGTACACCCACACAGCCGGTGAAACATTCAGGAACAGTACATTACAGTTCCCTGACCCCGTACATCTGCTTGTGTACTAACCTCATTACCGCTGCTCTGTCGCCCCCTAGCGGAGTGTGTCGGAGAACTCTCTGGTGGCCATGGATTTCTCAGGGAGGATAGGCAGGGTGATTGATAATCCTGTGGAGGCGCAGAGTGCAGCCATGGAAGAGGGCCATGCCTGGAGGGTGAGTCTCTCTCTCTCCAACACTAGCAATATGAATCCTATTTGATGAACAATATTATCGGTAATGACGATAGTTCTGATGTTATGGTAATAATATTATGATCTTACTGTTCACAAAGCCCATTCTCATCTAGTTCCCCGTGTTCATGATCTCATCCCTGTGTTGTTTTGGACATTCTGCCCTGTATCAGAAGAGAAGTCAACGGATGAACATCCTCGGTAGCCCCAGCCCTCTGCACCCCTCCTTATTAAACTCAGGTACGTCACAGAGAGACAAAGAGAACCGGGTCGGAACGTTTGAGTCAGCATTTATGTCGGCTGTGTCTTTTGTGTAGATGAAGCTGTTCCCCGGGTTCTAAATGCCCTGTTTTTTTTGTTCTTCTGTCCAGTCATTCACAGAACACAGCTGTGGTTTCAGGGTCGGATAACACGAGAGGAGTCCCATAGGATAATCCACCAGCAAGGCCAGGTGGACGGGTAAGACTCCTCTGTAGCTGGAACCACAGCCAGAGTTGCCAGATGGGATTGTTTTCCAGGCTGACCACAGTCTAAAAGCCGCCCAGTGTGATCATAAGTAGCCCAATTGGGCGGGAATACGCCCAATCTGGCAACACTGACCACAGCCGAAGTTATGGGAACTACACATTTGCACTGTCAGAAGATGGGTGTTTTTATTTTATTTTATCAAAGCTTGATTTTTGTCCCCTTTTCTGATTTAGGTTATTTCTCTTGAGGGACAGTCAAAGCAACCCAAAGGCATTTGTTCTCACACTGTGCCATCACCAGAAAATCAAGCATTTCCAGATCTTACCGGTATGCTTGCTTTTGATCTCCCATGTCAACCGAGTGAACTTACAGTAGAGGTTCATGTTTGATTTGCTTGTCTGGTTTTGGATTTATGCAAAAATGTTACGAGATTCAAATTCTTCAAAAAAGCTTTTATATTCAAAATGTTTCAAATGCAAAGCAGTAAAAGATACAGTGACGTTATTCGGTTTGTCAATCAGAGTATCAAACAGATGGGATTCCTCTTTATTATGTTTATTTTAATGTTTTTTTTTCTGTTGCCAACAACAGTGTGAAGAGGACGGCCAGATCTTCTTCAGCCTCGACGACGGGTCCACCAAATTCACAGACCTGATCCAGCTGGTGGAGTTCTACCAGCTCAACAGAGGAGTCCTGCCTTGCAAACTCAAGCACCCCTGCACCATCGTGGCCTTATGACCTCTGACCTATGACTTGACCTGACTCTGCCTAAAAAAACAAACAAACTCTTTTTTTGGGGGGAGAAACAGATGAACTCATGTTGTTCTTTTTTGTTTATGAGCTGCCGAAGACTGCTGAGTGGTTCGGACGCTAAACGGGAGTTCCTCAGCGTTCTGCGTCTGGAAAAGGACGAGATAAAGACGAGATAAAGACGAGATAAAGACGAGATAAAGCAAAAAAACGAAATAATACGATGGACCACGTTAACTCTTTATCAAAACATATTCAAGTTTGTGTTCATAGTCGCCAATAAGCTCTGATCCACTGACAACGTTGTAGTGCAGTTTGTTAAGAGATCTAAAAGAAGTTGTTTCTTGTACAATCATCAGGAGACTATGTGTAGTCTGGGCCACTTTGAATACAGGATGAAAGTAGACTTGTTTTGGAATGGTCTAAAATAACAACTGCTAGATCGAAGGCGATTGTTTCTTAGTGATGCACTTGTGAACTGGGAACAGCCTTTTTCTTCATTGATTGAAGCAGAATTCCTCTACATGTCTTCTCATTATCAACTATGACAAATCCTTCTTGTGTTTGGAGGGCTGGATGGGCAGTCTGACACGGAAACAAAAGTCTGGTGTTGGGAGACTGGTCATGAGGAAAGCATTCTCCGGACACTGGAGCTGTATGGTTCACTCTGCAGCTGTCTCTGGAAAGCTGTTGGAAAGGCTGAAACTGGAAAGGAATGAGCTGGAGGAGACCCAGGATGACACGAGATCCATTCATTCTACTTTTCTCTCTCTCATAGGAGTTTTGTTTTCTGTTGTGACCACACAGGCTTTTTGTGTTCATTACATTTTAGTACTGTATCATCACATGTTCTTTCTCAGTTCTGTTGCTATTGTCTGGAGCATTGTAATTTCTAACATTCATGCAACAAACATAATAACTCTACTACCCATTCTGCCACCCTTGTCCCTTTTGACGTGTTATTATCAGTAATAAAGCTACTGTATGTGAAACACTTTTAAAAATCAGGCGGCCATTTTGTGGATTGTAATTCTGTGTCATAAGCTCTCTAAAGACATGGCCATGACAAATACTAAGACCGTAGAACATTGGGGAGGGTGCCGCCTACATGTTTGCGTTCCCCCATTAGAGCACAGGGAAAGATAACCACTACACCCTCAACTGATTCACTCCAGTGATCAGACAAGCTCAAAAGTGACAAGTGTACAAGCTCGGTCTGTTGTGCTTTGTAGATTGAAACTGGAATCTACTCATCTGCTGCGAGGCCCCCATCTTAATCCAAGTCCATTCATTTGTTTTTAACTTTTTGCTTTTCTTTCCATTATGTGTTTGAATGGTAATTATACTTTTTTTTTTTTTTTTTTTTTAGAACAGAGCATTGTGAAGCCCGAGCAATGGTGGCTCTGTAATGGAAGGGGTTTTACTGTCCAGCCTTGTCCAGGGTTGCAGTGGTCACACAGATTTTTGTAAAGATGTTTTACCCATGATGCAACATTAAGAAAGAGCCATCTTTTTTGTATTTACATGATGTCTTAAGCAAGATAGATTGAGATAAAGGCAGAGCCACACTATTAACACGCTCCGCACGATGACCATAATTTAAATGAGATGCAACGACTCAATCATTTTAAGTATTGTTTCAGCAAATGTATTTATTTATCTGGATGTGAGTGATTACTTGAAATTTAGTTATTTTTTTCTCAGCGCTGTTCAGTACAGTTTTTTCATGAACATGAAATGATTGAACTGCATTATATTATTGCATTACTATTGATAGCCTATTTTTTTTTTATTATCTTTTTTTATGTTTGAACGCTCAAACAAATTGTCACCAACACTTGATATGAAGTGATGTTTAAAGCACATGGGTGTTCCTAATATCATGGTCTTCATTCCAAATTGGTGTCACTAGAAGTGTGGGAAATGTTTAAATATGAAATATTTCATTCACAATGGGTTCCACATTAATAAAATGCCTTGCGTCCACGTATGTTAGATGTAGGAAAAACTTAAATTTCCCTTGAAAAAAATGTTTAATTAGATTCTATAACTTTTTAAATGCAATTCTTTGACACAATTTCTCTATTGACTTTGCTGTCTGCATATTTCATCTCTTGGCTAATGATTTGTTGGTTGAGCCCTTTTTTAGTTATTTGAACTGTTCTACTCTTGTTCTAGAACTGTCAGAACTGAACACTCTTGTTCTAGAACTGTCAGAAAGAACACTCTTGTTCAGCCGTGTAATACGTTCACAACCGTTGAGCCACACTTGCAAAAACAAAACCATAAGTAGCTAATCCTGAACCATGATATAGTGTTTTTGCATATTATCCTATGATGATGATTCTTGATGAGCCTTTAAATGGCTTAGGTGTGGTGTCACCACTAGACGCCAAGTGCAGCACCGTCGTCATGGAGATATGAGAGTTACTGTACTTCAGAGAGACTGTGTACTGTTTCTGCAGGGTGACATCATGACGAGCAGGGTACTGTAGGTGCCAAAGCTCAACACTTTTGTAACATGAGGTTTTGGTAACAAACCTTTGGTAACTCATTCCCACTGGTCATGATTATTTCAACAGTAATCAGTTAGGATCACCTCCTTCAAGCTATAACATGTGATATGCAACCCATGTAAAAGTCATGTATGGAGTAAATGTACCATATTAGTATATGAAACCATGGAAAATATGTAGATGCAACACTGTATGTAGGTTACAGATCACTATTTACTGCATTGGCTTACAATTAACTACTTATAAAATGAAGAAACTTGATTTATTTTAGTGTTTTTTTTATTTTTTATCATTTGGTTTAATGTGCATATTGAGTTCATTTCATGTTTGTTGTGTAAAAAGCCCTTCACAAATGTCTGTAATGTTGAAATGTTGCTGGTATGAAACTGGAGTTAGGGCATACATCTTTTCAAGTCACTTAAGTTAATTTTAGCTACATGGATATCATTGACTTTTCAATGCTAACATTTTAGGCCTCTTAGATCGGTTCTTTTCTTCTAAACTCAGTCCAGAGTTCTCTCACAGTGTCTTGCTATGAACTAGTACAACTGATAGTCACAGTGAATCACTTGCGAGTAGTGAACTGATTCAATTAAGTCAGTGAATAAAATGTACTTTTTTATATATTTTAAAAGAAATGAATGTAACTGGGTTGCTCAGGGTTGACAAGGAGCCTGTTGAAAACTGGTCCATCAGATGAGTGAGATGTTGTATGTCTGATGAATATGTTGTTAATTCCTTTGATCAAGCTGGGGTTGATAGTACACCAAACCGTTTAGCTGTCACTCAGTAGTTTGCTTTGGTGAATATTCTTGCAGCATACTAGTTCCTCCCAAATTAACAGTAGAGTTGATTCAAGGTGTCCTCACTTCTCTTGTTCAAGTTTGTCTCAAGAAGCCTAAAACGCAGCAGGTGCCTCTGACGACCTTTCTCTCTGCACTAAACTACACCTGACTTGGACCTTTCATGGGAACTTTTTTCCAATGATTGGTAATGACTCTTGTGCTTTGCATATATTGTCACAATACAAGATACAGTGACTGTACAAATGAGTAAAGTAAATATATCTATATAGATATATATATAATTATAAACTATTATGTATTTCAGGGAATGCAAAAAAGAAAAAGTTACTTGTATCTCTTTTTAAGAGAAACATCCTGTATTCGAAATGTGCTTTGCTTCGATCTGTAAATAGCTGAATGGCTTATAAATCTTAATTGTAACCTTTTCAGGTATTTTTGTACAAATAAGGGACTGATATATTCTGTTTATTGTAATTAGAATAAAACATTAATACATTGCTATACATGTAAGCTGTGCTGGTATTGTCTTGCTGGTAGGGACGTTTCACCATTTGTTTCAAGAACTACGTTTGGACAACACAAATGTTCTGGTTTCATTCAAAGACGAAATCTGCCACTATAACTGGCCACTAACTCAATATCACTCTGGAACTCACAAAAGCTGCCTACACTTTTTGCTGACTGTTAAATCTCTACCCTGCATTGCTATAATTGGTCAATTCTGTTAGATTAGCCCACAATCAAATTCTGATCCTATGTCTCTTGCTACTATGAAATTCACTTTCTCAGAGTTGGCTTTAAAGCCCCACTACAATTAACCATTAATTCAGAGGGAATCTGAAAAAGATTAGATTTGTCCTCAACATCCAATCAGTCTTGTGAGCTTGAAGCCTTGTGCTTCTCTTCCTTGGCCACTGGGTGGCAGACATTCACTCCAAACACAGTACTATAAGGGACCTTCACTACAAACACACTACTATATAAGGGACCTTCACTACAAACACACTACTATAAGGGACCTTCACTACAAACACAGTACTATATAAGGGACATTCACTACAAACACACTACTATATAAGGGACCTTCACTACAAACACAGTACTATATAAGGGGCAGAAAGCAATGCTCAAAGAATTAAGGCAGACAGATGTTAGTATTAGACATAGGTGAGCATACATTTTAACATATGATAGGTGGACATCATATATGAGCCATGGTTGCTATTATACCTAATGGAGTGTTTTCCATACAGTCATTAACTGTAATACTGTTAATATCAATGTTATTACAAATTACTTATTCAGGAATGATAGATGTATACATACACACAGGGTGGTTCCACAAGAGGATACTATACTATTAATGATTAAAAAAAATCATATCCTGTCTGAGTTGTTTGATCAGACGGAACAAAAAAGAAATATGTTGTCAGAGAGGTTAGGTTATTCGAAATTCGCTAGTTAACCTTATCTTGTATATTGGGTGGTTTTGTGTAGAGAGTTGAATCAGTAATGCATGCGGACTGTCTGAGAGTAGCTGTAAAGGTAGCTAGCTCATTCAGAGCTCTACATGTACAGTATATTATCTTCACTTTGCTTCCTCAGTTCAATCTGTACATTGGGCTTGTGTGGAGAGTAACAGACTCACTCTCTGGGTCTGGGTGTTGTATGTTGGGCTGTGTGGAAAGTGAGCATGATCTCATTAACTCCTTGTGAATCAGCCCTTCCTGCATGCAAACAGCCCTGGCCAGGAGCCACGCTCCCATTGGCTGACTGAAGGGGAGCACTCGGCAAATAAAAGCACTGTGCGTCTCTCCTGCTCTACCCCACTGTATGTGAAGACCGTTAGAAGAGAAGACCGCCTCGTCGTCTGTGCCCACACAACGTAAGTACTCCCACTGCCTCCCGTCGCCCAGCCACCCTACCCACCCACCCAGGCACCCACCCACCTCTCTAATCCTGTTAGAGATAAGACCCTCTCCACAGCAGGCGGCATCGGACACAGAGTGCAGGGAATATATAGTAGATGGAACACACTTGTTGCACGGTTAGGTTGTTAATGAGGAGGGAGGCAATGTTCATGCTGTACTGTATGTCTCTGGTCTGTTGCACATGTGATATTCAGGATGGAAATGACTACTGTTAAGTGTTAAGACTGTGGAACTGTCTGACAATGATTGTGTTGTTTTCTGTGTTTGCTGTAAATCTTCTACGATGCATTTATTGAGTAGTTATAATGTTATTATAGAATATAGAATCTGATTGATTTTATTTTTGCAGAGAAGCTTTCCTAAATCACAGTGAACAAACTGTATGTTACCACGTCGAAGACAAACCCTTGAATGGCTTCAGCACTAAGTCTTGGGTAATCACAAGTTTCAGATTATCAGCCGTGGAAACAGATTAAAAGTTGTTTTAGTCATGTTCAATAGTGCTAGATGGAAAGGCCACATACTAGACACTGTTTCATGTTAGATTGGAGGTGAACAATTTGGGAGCTGGAAACGACATGCAAGTTTGATCAGTGTATCTTTCACCACTCTCAGCAATACATACATGTACATATTACGTGCCTCTCTGGGGAGGCTGGTGGAGGTAGAAATCGGAGGACGGGCTCATTTAGTTTGATACCAGTCTACTTCTACCTCCACCAGCCTCCACTGCCTCTTCACAGTGACATGAAGCTTAGCACTTCTAATGGTATTTTCCTTCAAGCAATCAAATAGAGCATTGAGCGGGTCACACACACCTGCATTAGAGCAGATTACAGGGGATTAGCAGTAACAGGTAAGGCAGAACACCTCACCACATTAGCCAATGTTATCTATATGTATTACAGCTACGTTGTATTATGAATGACAACATTGTCTTGATATTTAAGGCTGTATGTATCATTGTGCTGTTTTAGTGTTGCACTTCTACGTTAATCGGTAACACACATCGGGCTGTTCTCCCAGACCCAGATTAAGCCTAATCCTAGACTAAAATGCATCTTTAATGGAGCAGCTCTATTGTGATGCAGCCTAGGACTTGGCTTAATATGTGTCTGGGTCATACAAATCCTCAGTGGTGTTTATACACGGCTGTAATCATGTGTATCTGTGTTAGCGCAGTAGTGATCTATCCGTCTGTCCCCAAACACCCATAACGACACATTTAGAACCTTGATTGAGATCTACTTATCATTGAGCTGTCGGGGTGTGTGTGGGGGTAGCTTCCAGCTGTGATAATGGAAATCTATATGAACACGTTGCTATGGTTTATCACAGAAGAATATGAATCGTGCACTAACTAACTACTCACTACTAAGTAGTGAGCACAGTAACAGGACTGATGACTTAAAAGAAAGTAGAACCTATACGCACTGTAATAGATGTTATTTGTGTCACGGTCCCGATTCATTGACTGGGGGAGCTGAACAGTTACGGTGGGCATTCCCCCTTTCGTTCATTTTCATTGACACGACTAGGAGTATCTGTTTGTGTTTCAGTTGAGTCATGGACGTCACAGAGTTCCGGAGGAGAGGGAAAGAGATGGTGGACTACATAGCAGACTACCTGGAGAACATAGAGCAGAGGCAGGTGTACCCTGACGTCGAGCCTGGCTACCTGAGGTCCCTCATCCCAGAGGAGGCCCCCCAGGATCCAGAGACCTACGAGGACGTCATTAAGGACATCGAGAGGGTCATCATGCCTGGGGTGAGTCGGCATTTCTGCTTGTCTTATCTAGGTCTATAGATAGTTCTAATAAGTAAGTTAATTTACAACTATGTGTTGATAACTATTGAGTATATTGGACTTTGTGGCTTTGTAACTGTTGCCAGACAAGCCCACACATGTTTAGTTCTATTGGCCATGCGGTTCACAGTTTTACATATTGTTGTTGTGGCTGCAACAGGGGACAGGTCGGCTGGGCCGGGTGTGCTGGTGGTGGGGCGGGCTGGGTGTTTTGGGGCGGCGGGGGCTCCCCGGGGGGGGGGGGGGGGGGGGTCCACCGCTGGGTGCTGGTAGTAGTCGCTCTATGAGTAGAGGGCTGCAAGGGAATTTTCCTGGCTACACAGTGTACAGGTTTTTACTTTTGCCTGCTTGCGGCTCTGTCAGTATGTAAAGCGCATTGAGTCGCATCTTGTGAGAAATGCGCTATACGAATAAAATTTGATTTGATTTGATTTTAAATATGATTTTTATCTTTGCAACTTTCCTTGAGGAGCTTCTCCAAACAGTCACCTGCTACCAGACACCATCTCTGTTCAAAGTCCTCAGCCAGCCATCCTACAGTTGTATCACCAAGTTCAAAGAGTTCAAAGAGTGTCAATGATTAATCGAACACGAATCGCCTTACAGATTTAAACTAATCAGCTCAAACCTTCCCTGCACGATCAGCACGATCGCTCACTAAGTTCCTTTTCCGCAGACGTAGAAGATTTATTCCATTTTTTGATTCCAAAGATTCCATTTCAGTCTGAACCCTCTGAAAATCATTTTTTCCTCTAACACCTCTGTTAACAGTCTGGAATAAGCCCAGATAGTCTAATTGATTACTCACTATGGGAAAACGATGTAGGGTTAAGGGAGACATGGACACCGACAGCCTCTGGCCTCATGCACCACACCCTCTCACAGAATGAACACATATTGCCTATTACAAATGACCAGTAATCGGTGATATTGTGTTGAAACGGATAGTTCCGTGACGATTTTACAAGTTAGTATTGTCCAGAACAGGCATGGTCTAGCGGTTTCATCCAGTGTGTCCGTCTCTGTTTGTAGATAACCCACTGGCACAGTCCCTACTTCTATGCCTACTTCCCCGCGGCTAGTTCATTCCCTGCCATGCTGGCGGACATGCTGTGTGGGGCTATTGGCTCCATTGGCTTTTCTTGGGTATGTATCACTTTCATGTCTGTCTGTCTGTCTTCTTTTTATTTATTTTTTACATTTAAAATTTAGCAGACGCCTTATTCCAAAGCGACTTACAATCAATACATTTGACTAAGCAAGTGAATCATCAATCCACCAGTCCTAGCAGGAAGAGTAATCTAGCTCAGGCCAGCGGCCATTGGCAGTCGTCGACTGTCTCTCTCTCTCTCTCTTTCTTTCTCTCTCTCTCTCTCTCTCTCTCTCTCTCTCTCTCTCTCTCTCTCTTTCTCTCTCTCTCTCTCTCTCTCTTTTTCTCTCTCTCTCTCTCTCTCCCTCTCTTTCTCTCTCTCTCTCTCTCTCTCTCTCTCTTTCTCTCTCTCTCTCTCTCTCTCTCTCTCTCTTTTTCTCTCTCTCTCTCTCTCTCTCCCTCTCTCTCTCTCTCTCTATGCACAGTCCAATGTACAAGACCAATGAGCTGTAAGAGTTGCTTTGGATAAAAGCATCTGCCACACCAACATCTGTGTTGAACATGAGTGACAGACTGTGTGTTGAACATGAGTGACAGCCTGTGTGTGTGTGTGTCTGTGTTGAACATGAGTGACAGCCTGTGTGTGTGTGTCTGTGTTGAACATGAGTGACAGCCTGTGTGTGTGTCTGTGTTGAACATGAGTGACAGCCTGTGTGTGTGTCCGTGGTGCTGCAGGCCGCCAGCCCAGCGTGTACAGAGTTGGAGACGGTCATGTTGGACTGGCTGGCGAAGATGCTGCACCTACCTGAGGACTTCATAGCTGGAACGAGCGGAAAAGGAGGAGGTGTCATCCAGGTATGTAAACATTACATCCTAACCCGAACCAATGAGAATCAAATGCTTTGGGATTATCCATCCATGAGTGTTGTTTTCTTACACACATTTCAAGAGTGCATTGTCACAATATACTGTATAGTACTCTTTTAATCTTTAGTAATGTTTTTGGTCTGTAGGTCATATTGACATCATTCACTTTACATTGTTAGAAACATAATCACAGTATATATACATTGCCCTGCTTAAGTAAAGGGACAGTGAAGCATGTTCTATTTCTTTTGGCCATACAATCCAAATCAAACGTTTTTTACTATGATGTTAAAGTAGACACACATTTTTTAATTGATGGTATTTCTGTACATATTGGTTTCTGGACTCAGAAATGACATTAAACACGTTTTATGTATAGGCAAGGTATGCAAGGCAAGTTTATTTGTATAGCACATTTCATACAACAGGGGCAATTCAAAGTGCTTTACATACATACATCATTAAAAATACAGCAAGCGGAGCATAGTAAGAAAATAAAATGACAACGAATAACAGCAAATATAAGAAGTAAATAGATAAAACATTAAATAAGACAATAGTTCATGGATAAAATACAGTGATAGAAGTGCTTGTGTTTAATCATAACTGCTGAAAAACATGACGTGACTGAAAGCTGCTGCACTGTGTTTAGTTTTCACTCTTGAAATGATTAGCTGATTAGTCTTCGGCTCCAGGGAGCTTTTTGTTTACCATAGATGTGTTTGGACCTTAAGGGTGCAATACCATTAATGGTTTTTGTGATTTTTAGGTTGGAATCGTTTAGAAGGTTGTTTACTGAGGTTGAAATAGAAGTTTTGGGTAGGGCTAGGGAAAAGGCCTCGATGAACAGTGCGTTAATGTTTTCATTTATATGCCGTTTGGAAATAGTTTCAGTCATAGTTTGAATAACAGGGGAAATAGATATGTAAAAGAATATGCAAAAATTGTAAGATTGTCAGTTACAATAATATTTGAAATATTTAGGCCTTTGGGGATGATAAGGTCTAGACTAGAGTATGACCTCGATTATGAGTTGAGAGTTTCACATGTTGTTGAAGTTCAAAAACATCTAAAAGGACAGATAGTTCTTTGGCTCTGGTGTCCTCTACATTATTTACATGAATATTGAAATCCCCAGCAATGATTAAACAGTTAAATTCAGTAGTAATGATGGAGAGAAGCTCCGTAAGTTCATTGAAAAAGGTAGTAGAGTATTGGGGTGGTCTGTATAAAATGATGAAGAGGATTCGAGGGGGGCATTTAAAAACAACTGAAAGATATTAAAATGATAACAATTCTCAGAATGCTGTCTGTTTGCAGCTAAAACTGTCCCTGAAAAAGGAGGCGATTCCACCTCCTTTCAACATCTAAGGTTCTAAAATTGGGGGGTGCTGACTCAGTAAGAATTGGGGTCTTGTTAGCTTTATCTAACCAGGTCTCAGTTATAAATAAAAAATCGAGTTCATAGGAGCTAATCAAATCGTTGTAGGTGGTAGGGCCAAAGGGTGAATTGGAATTGGGCCTTTATCTACACTGCACCTGGGTCCACGTACTATAATAAAATGTTACAATGTGGTGGTATGTTGGGCAGATTCTTTTTTCTCCAAACTTCCCTCTCGCAATCACTCTGGTCCATGAAAATCGTAATCTTATGTGTCCACAATACCTTTTTTCCAGACTGCAGGCCGTTTAGGTCCTTTTTAACAAACTGTAACCTGACCATCCGCTTTGAGTATAACTAGAGGAATGTCCCTTGCAGTGAAGCGTCTGTAGTTTGGCTGGTGACGTATTCTGCAGATGGTAGTCTCTGACAAATTGACGCCTACCTCCTGGAGAGTGTTCCTGATCTGTGGGACAGTTGTTTTGGGGGTTTTATTAATTATGGTGAGCATTCTTCGGTCGTCCACTGTGGAAGTCTTACTTGGCCTACCAGCCTGTTTGTGACTGCTGAGCTCAGGGGTGATTTTTTCTTCTTCTTTTTAGGGTATGTTCTCTCTAGAACATTTGCTTCACTTGGAATCAGAGTTTAGGATAACATTCGCTTTGCTCTGCGTCGTTTGGAGCTGTGAGAACGCGCATTCGAAGTCACTCCCGGACAGTGGTGTAGTCTACGTGATACGCAGGACTACGCCGTATACCCACTAGGAAAGGCCAAGGATTTGCGTATACCCACTAGGAACGGCCAAGGATTTGCGTGTCACCCACTAAAAAATGCGCGAGGATACGTAACGGCGTTTTGTGACAGAACTTTCACTTTCATTCATAAAATTCACCCCGTCTGTGTTACGAAGCACTTACTTCGAACTTTCTGACATGTTTGTTATCGCATAACCAGTCGTTCAGAATGTTAGTCTCAGTATTTCCCCTAAAGTGGGTAACATTAATATCACAAGAAAAGAGGATATTACATACCTGGGCTCCATCTTAGAGGCAAATCTTTCCGGAGATAAAATGGCAGCAAAAGTAATCAAAAAAGTGAACCATAGAACTAGATTCTTGTACAGGATATCCTCACTTGTCAGTAAAAACACACTGAGGACCCTATCAGGAGCTCTCATTCAATGTCACTTCGACTATGCCGTAACATCATGGTACTATAGAACCACAAAGGCCCATAAAACAAGACTCCAGACAGCCCAAAATAAACTGGTTAGGCTTCTGCTAGGCCTCAACCCTAGGACACATCTAACCGCTGCTCATTTTTTTAGCCTTGATTGGCTACGAGTAGTTGACAGAGTGCAGCAGCTTGCACTGGGCCTGGTCTTCAAGATACCTACACCACAAAGACACCCAAGTACCTGTCAACATACTTCCAAAAAGTGAACAACGTCCACACATACAACACCAGAGGAAGCTCCACGAACCACGTTCAACCGCGTTGCACCACAAACAAGGGGTTAAACTCGTTTGCAAACTATGCAGTAAAAATGTGGAACGCCCTTCCTATAATCTTAAAGGAGTGCAAAACACTGCCCACCTTCAAAACCACTCTCAAAAAACATTTACAGGAGGCTGCAATCCGTAACTGGACCCTCTAAATCAAAAATCAGATTAAAAGACCCGAACTACCCACTGTACATACTTTGTGTTTTGTCCCCCGCCCCCACCTGTGGTGTATGTCCCCACCTGTCCTACCCGCTGTACATACCTTATGTTTTGTTGTATTGTTCTTCCCATGATGGATGTATGTTTATCTTGTAGATAGTAATAGTTATTTGTCTGTATTATCTTGTATCTAGTTTTTTTGTCTGTCTTACATGTAACGATGAATTGAGAATCAAGGACCCCAATTGAAATAAGCCAGTGGCTTTCTTGGGTTTTTATCCTGTTAGTTGACCTTGTATGTAATATGTACTTTCGTGTACCTACTTCTGCAAATATTCTAATAAAGTTTTCAATCAATCAATCAAGAGCCTTGGGGTGGGCGGGCCGCGAATTTGCGAAACCTAGGATGGTAGGGGGAGTCTCGCTCGGCAATGAGGGAGTGCTTCGCCAACCAATCAGGTAGCGGTATTGCCCTGCCTCCCCTTACCATCCTAGGTTTCGCAAATTCGCGGGCGGGCCAGACCTCCACACACAGCTTCGTGCCGCGGGAGAATGGTTTGTTTTTGTTTTGTGTGCGCGTGCGACGCGAGAGAGTTTTTGCAGGGTGAAAGCTCTGCAGAAGAAAGTAAGCAAGTTGAAACGTTAGCAAATATAATTACTGTGTTCTGACAGAGAAAGTTGGTTCAAATTAGTCGTTATTATTGTGATTAGAAAGTGTCTGATTATAGTTTCATGGTGTGAATAATAGTGTCAAAGAACTAGCAAGCTAGCTAGCGTGCTCAGAGGTGATGAGATGAGCTAGTCTGCTGCACACATGCCAGTGTAAGGGTGATCAACTTCTCCAGTATCGATTTAATTGAGTCGTCACTTTACAAGCGAGTTCGTTTAATCTCAACGAGACGTCCTTGATATCACTTCTTAAGATGATATGATCCAATCAAATATTAGGCACCACTACTGAACTGTTCATTAAGATAATATTTATTCAAGCACATCAGCAAGCAATATCATTTCCATGGAAAAGTGGTCTCATCTAGTTTCACCTCTGCAGGCCCGTCTCAGCTAGCCGTCAACAAGTTAACTGCAAGAGTTCCACCAGACCAGACTCCCGTTTAGCCCTGGTACATAGTCTTTATACAATTCATCAAAACATTTTGGGCTGGGTGATGCCCCCCCCTCTATCTGGTAGTTTTCCAAGTGTCAGCACAAATCCGTTGCAGCTGCAGAAGGTCTTCTCGTTAGCGTTGGCCTTCAATTCTTCTGGTATGTGGGTGCGAGAGTGTATGTATGTTATCAGCTTGAGTGTCCTGCTAGCGTCTCGTTCCCATGGTGATATCATACTTTGTGAGCAGAGCTGTGAGTTGAGTTCTTATCAGTAGCTTGTGAAAACATTTGAAGTTGCACAGTAATATGAGTTAGGATTCGATTTACAAGTTAAAGTCTCAACTGACCGCATTCACATATTATTTAAATGAGCACATAGTACATGATTTATCACTTCTAGTGATTTTAATACAAATTCCCAACAAATCCCCCCTTTGGTCATTAAAACAAAATTATGACCATTACAGAGAATTTGTAGCCAGAAAGGTGAGATGGGTCGTAGACCGCAAATGCCTTTATTTACACCATTCCTTCACAAAACTCCATAATTACAACATATCTTCAACTCCTGTATCATGATCCATCTCCTCACCCTCCAACAGTGACTGCTGCTGCTCAGCAATAAGCATTTGTAAGTGCATCTGTGTTCCAGCATCAACCTTGGTTAGGGCCGTAGTAATCAGTCGCTGTGCCAGGCCTCTAATGCAAGGGACAATGCAGCAGCCAAACAGGATCAGCACTGTGGCAGAGATGAGGAGGGCAGAGAGCATAGACATAGCCAGATTTTTCCATTTACCAAAAACAGATTCGAACCACTCTCCAATAACATTGTTAACTCCAGCGTTTGCATACACCTCTGCACGGAGCATACGCAGACCCTTCAGTGCTCTTGTGACGGAGCCATCAGGAGCGGTGTTATTGGGTATGACCGTGCAGCAAGTGTCACCAAACATAGTGCACACACCTCCTGAGGAGGCTAGCAGAAAATCAAGCGCAATCCTGTTTTGATAAGCGGTAAGGGTGGTTGCATCTAACTGTGCCGCGAGCCCTGTAAGAGCATCCTCAGTAAAGTTAATAAATCTCTGTTGGTTATAGTATATGTAATTTATCCAGTCTACATTTTTATTAATAGTGCACCACCAGCACAGGACCGACTCAAACCCGGCGGCAATCTGATCCCGAGCCTTGAAGTCGTTCGGAACGCCGCGTGGCACTCCTATCGCATCAATGTATACCTGAGTGTCATATGACCCTTTAGGAGCGTCGCGTTTGTGTCTAGCAGTAGTGGGAGATGCGAGGGCCATAACAGTACTGCTATCCAGTATCTCCATCTTAACCACCATTACCACGCGTGTACATAATCCCTGCCAATCTAAAGGCAGATATCTATATAGCTGTGAACCCCCACATTTCCAAAACATGTCTGCTACAGGTTGTGTCTGATTCCCTGTCACCTGACCAGTCGGAATACCATAGCCATTAAAAGTACAAGTAGTGCTGTTACCGCTCTGGCACAAAGTCCTACAGAAGCGCGTAGCATTAAGGCGTCCCACATCGCCCCCCTTGCCCGTCCTGTCAAGGCAGTCGTAGGCTTTTTCTAAGTGTAAAGGGTGATGTCCCTCATATATCATGGGGCCTTTAGTGCTAGTCATACCGGGGCAGTTTTTCCTAGAGAGAGAGTGGCTGACAGGTAGGCCCATCAACAAATTGCAGTCGTACATACAGTATATCCCCCCTCTACCAATGTCAATTGAGAACTCGTCACTATCAGCTATTCGTTTTCCCCCTCGTCCCATCCCTACTCTATAACTTGAACAATCATCCGGTTTGTAGGGGGAGGGAAACAGTCTAGTATCTCTGGGTTGTTTCAAGCAGACTACACATGTCTCCTTAGAGATGGTGGACATTGTGTAGTTTACCCAGTTGTACCAAACATTATTTGAGGCTAAGTTATGAAATGCTTCGTCGGAACCCAACCCCCCCCCTGGGACCCCAGTAAACATCCCCATTGAAAGGAGGGTGCATGCTGACAGAATCGCCAGGAATTTGAAAATTTTACACATTGTCTAGGCGTTCTCTGATTTCAGCCAAAGTTCTATGTGGTGGGTCTGCTTTGGTGCAGTGTGACAGGTGATGCCAATCTGCACCTGGTTTACCTTTGACTTTGACTGCGTGTGAGGTGGTCAATACTACCTCCCACGGTCCTGTCCACCGTGGCTCGTTCCACTTCCTTTTGTGGACTCTGATTCTTACCCAGTCGCCTGGGTCTAGAATAGGAGTCTGTTTTTCGCCGGTGTCTGCTTTCTCCGCTGCATTCAGTACCTGTGAAGACAATACTCGATTTAGATTAGTTAGAGCCCTGACATATACATTCATTTCCATGGAGAGGAGGTCCAATCCTGGGCCCACCTCCCTCTGTCTCTGTATCATGCCTGTCGGCACCAACATCGGTCTACCAGTTATGATCTCATGGGGTGTCAAATGAGTCATTGAATTGGTCTTATTTCTCATTGCCATCAACACCATGGGCAATGCCCCCACCCACGACAGTCCTGTCGAGGCACAGGTTTTAGCAAGCTTTCTTTTAATAGATTGGTTAGCCCGTTCAACTAGCCCCTGTGATTGGGGGTGATAGACTGAACCAAATCGATGCTTAATCCCCATTGCTGTCTCAATTGCAGCCATATGGACATTTTTAAAATGTGACCCATTATCAGAGTGTATCATTGTAGGGAAGCCAAACCGTGGTATGAAATCCTGTAAAAGGCACTTTATTACAGACGCAGCATCCTCCCGTTTACACGGATATGCTTCAGGCCACCTTGAAAACCTATCAATCACCACCAACAAGTATCTCTTGCCTTGTACTCTATTGTCTAATCCCATGTCCGTGAAGTCAATACATATCTCTCGAAATGGGCAGGGAGGCACTGGATATGTGCCCATTGGGCATTTAAGTACTGTTTTTGGGTTGTGCTTATTGCACACATCACAGTCTGAGATGAAATTCTTAACCATCTCCAAACCATAAGGGGTCCACCAATCTCTCATTATCAGTGCCCAAGTGTCTCGCACCGACCCATGAGTGGGACCGTGTGCTTCAGCTATCAGCATATTCATTAGGCCTGCAGGGGCCACTAGTCTTCCGTCATGCGCTCTCCACAACCCGTAGCCCTTTTCAGAGGACCCGCCTCGCGTCGCCCCCCTTTTTACCCACACTGATTGTTCTTGGGGGGAGGCGGCCCCCTGTATTTCCTCTATAGTCTGCACAGAGCATTTAGGTTTGTCTAGCTGGATTGAAACCAGCTGGTGTTCTCTGGGGACATATCCCCCTGCTAATTTAGCGGCTGCATCTGCAGCATCATTTCCTTTGGCTTCGTCTGTGTCGGCTTTCGAGTGCCCCTTGCACTTTATAACCGACACCTGGAATGGCATCTGTACTGCTGCCATTAAATTTTTTAGAGCCATCTCATGTTTGACTGGATCACCATTCGAGGTCACCCATCCTCTCCTGACCCATTGGGGGCCGTCCATCATTAATGCCCCATGGGCATATGCTGAGTCAGTGTAAATATTGACACTGCGTCCTTTAGCATGGCGCAGTGCTTCCGTGAGCCCCACTACTTCTGCTTTTTGGGCTGACGCAGGCTGCGGAATTATTCCACTGACTACCGTGTTGTAAGAGCCATTGACCATTCTTTTCACTACTGCAAATGACGCAATATTACCATCCGGGCCTCTATAACAACATCCATCACAATACAGTGTCAGTTCAGCACATGAATTTGCCTGTGCTTCTAAGTCAGGTCGTATCTTGTGTTCTTTTCTTGCTCTCAACTCACAAATGTGTGTTACACTATTTGCGGGGAGTCCTTCTGCCATATTTACCCCTAGTGACGTATATGTGACATGTGGTTGAGTCAGTATTCGTTCTAGCTTTTCTTCTCTCGAGCTGGATAGAGAGAAGGCCTTAGATTCTAAAAATGCCACCACACCATGGTTGGTGTGGACTATTATGGGGTGACACATAGTCATTGATGCTGTCTTTTCTAGGGCCGTACTTATTGCTATCAGGTGTCGTGTACAAGTAGTCTGTCCCATTCCTACACTGTCCAGTCTGCTGCTGTGATAGAGTAACACTGCCCTTCCTTCTGGTCTTTTCTGAAATAGTACTGCATTTATCACTCCTTTATTCTCTCCTACATCTAAGTGAAAAGGTTCTTCATAATTTGGTACTGCCAACTGTTCAGCCTGTGCCAAGGCCTGCTTCATGTTTATGAATGCTTCCTCAGCGGCGATGTTCCAATCCAATGTTGCTTTTAGGTCTCGGTGGCCTGCTGTCGCCACTATGTCTCTTAATGCCGCTCCAGTCTCCACATAATGAGGTATGTATTGTCTGCTGTAGCCTGTCAGCCCTAAAAATCCCAACATGTCTTTCACCGTCACAGGCTTGGGGTAAGTCAACGCTGCTGATCTTTGGGATTCCACCACTTGCTTCGTGTTGGCTGCTATCACTCGTCCGAGGAAGATTACTTTTCTCCGGCAGCCTTGTACCTTTTCTTTCTTGACTTTGTATCCTGCCTCTTCTACTGTTCTCAGCACGGTTTCTGAGGCCATCAGGCAGTCCTGTGCATTTTCACTTGCTATCAAAATGTCGTCCACGTATTGAATTACTGTGGTTCCTTCTGGGAGAGTGATGTCTTGTAGGTCTTCTTTTAGTGCCTTATTGAACAGGCCAGGGCTCTGTTTGTAGCCCTGAGGCAAACGATTGTATGTATATTTGGACCCTTGATAGGAGAACCCAAATATTTCTTGACTGTTTGGGTGCAGAGGCAGGCAAAAGAAAGCATTAGCCAGGTCTATGACTGTGAATCTGACTTGTTTGGGGGTCAGGCAATTCAATGCAACGTACGGGTTTGGGACGGCGATGTCATGGCCTGCCACTGCGTCATTTATTCTTCTGAGATCATGGACCATCCTCCAGGTCCCGTTAGGTTTCTTTACTGGTAGTATTGGTGTGTTCCACGGGGAGCAGCTGGGCCGCAACACCCCCGTTGCAGTCAGTCCTCCAATGGTTTCTGATATCCCTTGGGTGGCCGCTGGGGAGATATTGTATTGTGGCTGCCAGATCACTGCTTGGCCTTCTTTTAGTTTTACTTCGATCTGGTGATGGGGCACCAGACCCACATCATGGTCTCCTTTGGACCAAAGTCTTGGGTTTATTCTGTTCACCATCCCATCCCAGTCCTGGTGATTGTCATTCTCTCGGCCATGGTCTCTTTCGAGATCTTGTCTCTCCCCGACGGTGTTTTCGTCCGTGCAATTCCCTATTCTCCACATCGTCAGGTCCTTGCTTCGCCAGAGGAGGGGGTTTACAGTCGACCTCCATTCCTGGACTTGTGCTCTTTTCATCATGGGTCCCAATTCCTTTGCTACTCCACCGTGAGTGATGGCCAGGGTTATGTGCGGCGCGCTCTCAGCTTGGAGGGCGTACCATTGGTGCTGCTCATCCGTGAGTGTGCATTCCGCTGCTACCCCTTCTGGCCCCACAATGATGTCTGTAGCCCTTAGCACGCTCTTCTTTCCTTCTTTACGGGTTTCCCAGGCTTCTTCATAGGACTCATCTGGTTCTCTGATGTAGTTAAAAGTGCAATGAAGAGGGTCTAGGGGAGGCCCATAGGGCCTTAGCTGTTGTATCCATGTCTTCCATTGATGATAGGTCTTAGTTACTCCCTCAGTGTTTTCCGAGAGTAGTCTAGCCCAGAACACAGCCGTGGTCTGGGCGGTGGCTCCTGGTTCCTCTCTCATCATTAGTATTCTGCATGGGGCTTCCCCGGTGACTTTCCTGCCGCCGGGAAGTGTTACTGTTAATCCGCCTGGTCCACAAGTTACCTCCGCGTTCAATTTACATAGCAGGTCCCTCCCCATTAAGTTTACGGGGCATTGGGGAGCGAACAGGTAGTTGTGTGACAATTTCTGGTGGCCTATTTCTGTTTCTAGGGGGATTGTGTATTTCTGTGTCTGTGCCTGCCCGGAGTAGCCTACTGTCGTCATGGCCAGATTTTTTGACAGAGGAGGAACTCTACCCTTGTGGTTTGTCATGGTGGACGCTGCTGCTCCAGTATCTACCATGAACTGTTTTTTCTCTCCTCCCACCAGTATTTCAATCATTGGTTCTTCGTTCGGGTGGAAGTGGTAGGTTCCTCTTTCGCCTCCTGGGCATCCCTATAGGCTTTGACCATAAGGAGCCCCTCCTTGTGGTTGATTCATCATGGGGGCCATCATGGTTGGTGCCGGTTGGCCTGGCATCGGGCCCCCCCACTGTTGCTGTGTGGGGGGTTGAAACTGCTGGGGCTGCCATTGCTGCTGCGATGTTGGTCCCGATGACTGCTGTTGGCCCTCTTGGTTAGGGCATTCATTCCTCCAGTGTCCTGTTCCTCCACATGTGTGGCAGGCACCTGCTCCTGGTGTTCTTGGTCCTCCACGGCCTCTCCCGCGGCCTCCTCGCCCACGTCCTCTCCCTCCGCCTCTCTGTTGATATTCGGGGAAGGATTGGTACTGAGCCGGGGGCTGTGGTGCTGCAGAGGCCTGTGGCACCTCTCCAAGCTGGACCAATATCTTGCCTTCTTTACATTCCTTCTTCCTTGCCGTAGCCACAGCGTCAGCTTCGGTCACCTGCATTTTCAACAACCTCTCACGCTGCACGGCCTGTTTCTCCTCGGTCTCGTCGGTTTTTCTTTCTTCCTGGTTGCTATGATGAGTGAGATTTTGTACCCATAGGCTCTCTCCCATAGAGCCCAGGCCTACTACCGTGCTCAGCCTTTCTTGGATTGCTTTGCCTAGGCCTCGGCCCACCTCTGCTCGGAACAACATTTCCGTCGCTTGGCTGTGATCATATCTGGCCCCAGTTCCTTCCTCCCATGCCTCAGCGGCCCTCTTGATGAACTTATGGATGTCTTCGTCCGGCTTCCGCTTTATCCCTGTCATGGCTGCTGTATCCGGGGTGTGGGGCCACAGTGTCCTGAGCGCGGTCCACAGGGCCGTCCTGTGTTGGTTCAGTGGTGTTTCTCCGGGGATATTTCCCATTCCCACCAGGTCTTCCACCTGGTTCCATTTTCCTTTTCCCTCCGTAGAGGCAATGAGGGCCTTCACATCCCCCCAGGCCACCCTATCTGCCATGGTTCGGGCCTCAAACGCTCGTATCCACGGGGCGGCCCCTCTGGGGAGGGAGGGGAGGCTGTTCTGGAGAGCCTCCATGTCCCGATGTCCCCATGGTTGGTAAAGTAATCCTCCTCCTGCTACGGCAACTAAAGGGAACATGCCTGGTCGCTGCTCTTTCTCTGTGGCAGGGGGCATGCCTCTTGTTTTCATATCACACGTCTGAAGGTGCTGCTGTGGTTGTTTCTTGACTCGTGTGGATCTTCTGGGGAGTGGGGTCCGTGCTTGTGCCTCGCTTGCCCTCTCCTCTTCTGTGTTTGACTCACCGCTGCAGCTATAGGTTTCCCACTCGCTGCTTTCTTCCTTTTCTCCTTCTGTCACCCCTGCCCTTTTAAACTCGCCCCTGAGTCTCAGCGTGAGTCCTTGTTTCCCCCTGTTCGCCTTCTTCTTTCGGCGTTTCTTTTTCTTCTCTTCCTCCTTCCATTCCTCTTGGCTCCGTTCGGGGTGCCTTCTGCGCAAGTCGTCTTCTTTTATTTGCACATTCAGTTCGTTCAGTCGGTCAGCCAGCTGTTTTTCTATGTCCTCCATCAAGTCACTTCTCCCTGGTGGGCCGTTTCCTCCGTGGGGCGTGCCGATGGTGTATGGCGATGCTCTTGGAAGGCCCATCGATCCTGACGTATTCCAAAGCAGGTCGTCGCATTGTCCTCCAGGGCTGTGATCCTGGGTAGAGTGGAGAGTGTTGTGCGCCTCCTCTGATCGTACTTGCACTGCCACTGTCCCACTCATAATGTCAAAGACTGGTGCCTGTATGGGGGTTGGCCCTGTCAGGTATTCTTTGGTAGGTTTCAGAGGGTTCACATCCCAGGCATATGGGGGAGGGGTTGAGCTCAGTCCCTTTCGTACCTCCAGGGGCCAGGTGCTTTTTAGGGGAAGGGGGTGTTTTTCTGCCTCCGACCCCCACCTTGCTGCTTGTAGCAATGCGGACAGGGGATACAGTTCTCTTGGAGGAACCACAGCGACTGAGGCCGTCTCCATGGGCACGTCGGCTGTCGGAGCCACAGTGTCTGTGCCTTTCTCCCCCGCCTGTGCTTCGACTGTCTGTTTGGCTTGGCGTTGAGAGTGTTCTGCTCCTCTGAGCCATCCGACCACTCGTCTTGTTCTCACCTCCTTTTCCTCCGCCTTCTTTGCCTCTCGTCGTGCTCCAGACCACCTTCCCTTGCCTACGGCAGCACTCTCCTTTTCTTTTGATTTTTCTATGGCCTCTTCAATGATCGCCAGTCTTTGCTCTGGGGTGGGTGGCCCTTCTGGGGGGAACAGACCTGCCTTCTTCCATTTAGCTACTGCTTTTACCATCTTCTTTTCCTCTTGCTCTCTTCCGTCATGGTCTGTCCTTCTATGCATTTCCTTCAGGGCCTGAAGCCACCACTGTGGAGTCTCTTTCATGGTCATATTGTTTCTTAACTATACCCCTTGGGGTGTCTTATTGCTGTGTCTTAATGCTGTGTCTGAGAAAAATAAAAATAAAATAAAGAAAGAAAGGAAAAAATAAAATAAAATAATAATAATAATAATAATGCCTTTGGTAGTATTCAGAGCCTTTCACTTTTGAAAAATGGATTCAATAAAATGTGCCATCAATCTAACACACAACACAGAGTCAGAATGACAGAGCGAAAACTTTTTTTTTTTTTTTTTGTAAATGTATTAACAATTAAATGCAATAGTTCATGTGTTTATTTTTCTTATTCTTTTGTATTTGTTTTTGTTAGTTTTTTTGAATTAATTAAGGTCTTATATTATATTTTATAGGGTCTCTGTGTGTATCTATCCTGTCGGTCCTCTATGTATTCTCTGAATTATGTGTTCTGTATTATCTGCTCATCTAGATAGTCATTCTACTGAAGGTCCACTGTATCGTGTGGCTATGCTGCCACCCTTATCATCAATATTATTATTGCCAACCAATACTAAACAAACTGAACAACTAAACAAAATCACCCTCACCCAATATGTCAATATCAGAACACACCAAAAATACTACTATTATACAACCCGTGAGACATACATCACCGTGCGTCAGAGGCACTCCTAGTGAGCTTTTTTTTTTTCTCCTGCTGTCTGCGCTTCAATGGTGGGTTACACCCGCAGCACAACACTTCTTTAAACACCTTGAACGAGGCATAACATATTTTATAAAGTTTGCAAGTGATATTTGAGTGATACCAAGCCAGGGAGCACTCAGCCTAGACCAGTTGCTCCTGGGCGCTTTACTCAACTATCCCTTTTAATAGTAATAATTACAATAATAATAACAATTCCAATTATTATTTACATACAATATTACGTAACACCTTTGCACGAGTTTAGAATTATAAGGTTCTATCTCCGTTTAGGGTAGTTCAGAGACACTGAGCGTCATGGTTTTTACATTCCATTATGTTTTGTGAGATGGAACCGTTGTATTTTATGAATCACCCACTCAAAATGTCAACATTTTAAAAATACCACCACACATTAATAAACCACTTAATGGATCAGATTATGCAAAAAACTCAATTTTGACTAAAATGATGATAGAACCATATAATCCTAACGTCACAATTATTTTAGCGCCCGCTGTGAGGGGAGGCACGCTAATACTAGGACCTTCACCGGACTGCAGTCCTGCCGTGAACGCTACCCTACTCGCAATGACCTCACTTCTCACTCGGTTTGCAAGGTATTTCAACCTTCGGGACACCGTCCTTTCATTAGACCTCGTCGGGTCTAAACTGGGGGCTGGTTACCTCTTAATATCCAGGACTGTCGTGTCTTTCCTTACCTTAGACCTCGGCGGGTCTATCCTGGGGACTGGTTACCCCTCTTTATTTCCAGGACTTAGCTACTGTCCCTTCTTTTAGACCTCGGCGGGTCTTATTACACGTTAATACAAGATGTGCTTAAATATCAGACAGTGGTGTTCAATAATGTATAGAATGTCAATTTAATTAATGATTATCCTTACTTTTGACGGATTCTTCACAGACACAGATCAGAATGGGTTTGACATACGATTCATGGCCCAGCACTTCCACCTAGAATACTATTGTCTACCTAAGCAGATTTCATTAAATGGCTCTGCTCACCTTTTTTGTGTTGGTACCGTGGAAGTGCTTAGTCCGAACCCAGCCTCGCCCACTCCTCCTTGCATCCCGTTGAAGATCACGTCGGGGTCACCAATTTTGTAAGGGTGATCAACTTCTCCAGTATCGATTTAATTGAGTCGTCACTTTACAAGCGAGTTCGTTTAATCTCAACGAGACGTCCTTGATATCACTTCTTAAGATGATATGATCCAATCAAATATTAGGCACCACTACTGAACTGTTCATTAAGATAATATTTATTCAAGCACATCAGCAAGCAATATCATTTCCATGGAAAAGTGGTCTCATCTAGTTTCACCTCTGCAGGCCCGTCTCAGCTAGCCGTCAACAAGTTAACTGCAAGAGTTCCACCAGACCAGACTCCCGTTTAGCCCTGGTACATAGTCTTTATACAATTCATCAAAACATTTTGGGCTGGGTGATGCCCCCCCCTCTATCTGGTAGTTTTCCAAGTGTCAGCACAAATCCGTTGCAGCTGCAGAAGGTCTTCTCGTTAGCGTTGGCCTTCAATTCTTCTGGTATGTGGGTGCGAGAGTGTATGTATGTTATCAGCTTGAGTGTCCTGCTAGCGTCTCGTTCCCATGGTGATATCATACTTTGTGAGCAGAGCTGTGAGTTGAGTTCTTATCAGTAGCTTGTGAAAACATTTGAAGTTGCACAGTAATATGAGTTAGGATTCGATTTACAAGTTAAAGTCTCAACTGACCGCATTCACATATTATTTAAATGAGCACATAGTACATGATTTATCACTTCTAGTGATTTTAATACAAATTCCCAACACCAGCTAAAGAGCTAACTGGAGGCACTTTATTATTTTACTTAAAGTAGATATACAATCTTTCTTATTCTGCTAGAATTGGGCTTTATGGTAATACCATAATGGTATATTTACAGTACATGGACAGTGGATTGAAGCATTGGAACAAACCCTCACTCATTGAAAATGTCTGTTTTTTGTAGTTGGACATACGATTTTCTTACAGGTGAGAGAGTAAGTAAAGACAGTATCTGACTGCATTGCCCACAGCAACCCAATATTCAATTAGAATGATGTTATGATTTGATATGAATTCAATGTATACCTCTTATTAAATTATAAATACTTTGGTTGTTATATTTGCCTTTTGGTTGACAGCAAAAGAGGGAGAGAGGAGGATAGAGAGGGAGAGAAGGAGAGAGAGCAGGATGGTGTCGGCACACCAGAGAGAGAGAGAGAGAGCAAGAACCAGGTGAGAAAGTGGACATGTAGTCAAGACCATGTCGTGTATTCTTATTGATTATGAATCAAAGAACAGTTAGTTTAAGACACTTTAATTAGTTACAGGCAGATTCATACATTACATGCGTTCTCCATGGACATCAGGGTGGGAAGAGGGCTCTCTGTGTCCCTCTCTCCCCTTTCCCCTCCAGAGGGGAGGGGCCAGCGTGCATGTGTGTCCCTGCTCAACCCCCAAAGGTCCCTGCTGGTCATCTGTGTCCCTGCATGCCCTGGCATGTGTGTGTGTCTAAAACATACCACATATTCATACATAGATCATACATACTACAGAAATATACTACACATCCCCCCTCGGACCACCCAGAGGGTGTTCCGAAACTAAACCACCATAAAACAAAAACAAAAACACAAAACCCCACAAAACATCCCAAAATTTTTTTTTTTAAAATAAAATTAAAAATTAAAAAATAAACAACAACAGACAGAAAAACTACACCAACACACAACACAAGAAGCACAATAACACAGACCAACCCAGGACCAGTATTAGGAACCAAAGATATCATAAACTAAAAAAAAAAAAAAAAAAAAAAAAAATTTGAAAATAACAATCACAATTAAACTAAACACAGTTTATCATGCACAAATCAATACAGAAACTTCCAACGACCGATGTTTTCTTTGTCCTTGAAGCGTCGGGGTCAGAGGTTACCAGCACTTGTACCCAGTTGGAGAACAGCCTTTACCGCTGTCTCAGATTGCTTCCATTTTCGTTGCGCTAGGAACAGAACCTCTTTCCTATCTTTGCATAACCACTACATCACTTCTCAACTGACATCAATCCCATACGATATAGAAATAAACAAACAATACACAAATAATGACATTCAGTTATCATAACACATAATTCTCCAACAGTAAGCATAGGACAAAGGGAATGCATTAATGCATAGATCTTCACCTCAGGTGAGGACTAGTCTTCTGAAAAGTTCATTAACGTGGACTGAGTGACTGATTTTCCAAAAACAGTCAATGAGGCCCTGTCTCCTAAGAAAGTCAAAAATCATGTCTGCTATAATAGGTGCTCCTGTCTTAGCAAAATAAGTTTCCCATGCCCCTAAGACCGTTTCCAGCCATGCTATCATCTGCTGTCCATTCCCGTCGTTCCCTTTGATCTGCTGCTTCACTCCCCTATTCATAGTCTTTAATCTTTTCCTAACTGGTCGTCGTCCGTCAGTGTCATTGAGGTTCAGGTAGCCGCCTGGTCCCCTCCCACGCTGATCAAGGTCTGGGGAGTCGCCCTCAGCATCATCTGAAGCATGGTGCAGGCACTCGCCAGCATCCCCAGTAGCCCAGGTGTCCAGGCTTTGGACACTCCCAGGCTGGACCTCCAGACTGTCAGCACTCTCTGCTTCGTTGGTTTCTGGTTCATTGGCATCTGGACAGCTTTCCACTGTCCCCTCGGTTTCAGGCACTGCCGGTAATGTCACTGGCTGTAACACTGGCATTGCCACTGGCTCTGGCAACACCACAGCATCTCCTCGTAGCTCCTCCTTCTCAGGTTCTCTGGGGACCTCGGCACCTGTTGGCACAACATCCTGCCTACTCTGTACATCCACCCCCCTGTCCACCACCCGTGGCCCTATTGGGGTAGGGATATGCCCAGACACCACTGGTGTACCCACTCTGATGTTGTTTCTCCAACAGACCCCACATTGACCTAAAGCATGGTCAATCTGTTCCATCAAATATGGACTCCAAAACCCATATTTCTTGGTGATCTTGCGTCTCACCTCCCCCCTAGCCACATGTGCTAATCCATGAGCTTCCTGTATTAACATGCCTAATAAATCTGAGGGTGCTACAACCAACCCCTCATGATTCCTCCATAGACCTGTGTCATCCTGACTTGCCCCCCTTGCTAGCCAAACGCTCTTGTCTAACGTAGTTACTCTACTCTGTAACATCAATAAATCCTCAAGTGTGACCATGCCCTGTAATTGCTTTTCATGTGTGACCAGAAGACCTTTACCTGCCTTGTCTGCTCCTGTAATGGCTTTGGCTGCATCCTCTGCAGCCCTGTTACCTTGTGTGACATGTGATGAGTCAGACCTGTGTGTGGCACACTTCACTATAGCTAATTCCTTTGGCTTCATCATGGCTTGTAACAGCTTCATGATCTGTGCGTGATGCTGTATAGGCGTACCATCAGTTCTCTTAAAACCCCGCCCCCTCCATACAGCTCCATTAAAATGACAAACATTATGTGCATAGGCAGAGTCGGTGTACACTGTCACTCTCCGTCCGGTTCCCAAGTTGCATGCTTCTGTGAGGGCAATCAATTCAGCCAACTGAGCCGAGCAAGGCTGAGGAACTGCCTCAGCCTGTTCTACAATAAACTTTGAATTCTGTGCTTTAACTAAGGAATACCCAGCGCACAAAGTTTCTCCTACCCCGTAACAAGACCCATCAACCCAATATTCTATATCAGCTCCCTTTAAAGGCAAAGCTTGTAGGTCTGTTCTATGCTTAATCACTCTGGCTGTCGATGGAATCTGAACACCGCTGTCAGGTGTGCATTTTACTGTACAGTTCAATTGGCATAGAGCATCTCTCCCTAGCAGCCCTGTTGGCGTGTGTTCTGACACAAGTGTTGACAGAGTTGCTCTCTGTCCCTTGTACTCTAAGTCTACAAGCTCAGTTGTAGGAATCAGCTGTTTAATTCCCTCAAATCCGATTGTCTTCACATATTCTCTAGACATAGGGAGGTGCGTGGCGCCTTCAGGCTTCTGTGTCACCACCAGCTGGCACCTCCCACTCGGATCTTCCGGGCACCCCTATAGGCCAGCTGCTGGGCCTCCGTAAGGGTTCATCACTCCTGGAGCAGGTGTAGTAGGGGGCCAATATCCTCCTCCTTGGCTCCCCCCTGCGCCCCCCTGGGGCCTGTTGCAGCAGGCACAGGCTAGATGTCCATTCTGGTCGCATTGGCATGGGTCTAGCATCTCCTTCCCTGCTGCTGTCCATCCCCCTGGTGGTGGTCCTTGGCCAGGCTGTGTGTACATCTGGTATGGAACCGCTTGCACCCCTGGTGGCCCTTGTGGGTATGGATACCCCCCTTGTGGCCCCTGTGGGTAGGACTGGTAAGTAGCAGGATACCCCCCTTGTGGCCCCTGTGAGTAGGACTGGTAAGTAGCAGTCTGCACTCCAGGTGGCTGTTGCTGTGGGGCTAAAGCCTGCACTCCCTCTATGTTTCTCTCGCTTTCAGTCAATTGCAACTGAGTCAATATTCTGAGGGATTCTTCGTCTCGTGCCTTCTGTATCTGAATGTTCTTTCGATATAACTCAACTTGATGAGCCACGTGGTCTATATAAACAGCTTTGTTCATGTGTCGTAGCCCCACCACTTCTGCTAGCTTATCCTTAACTGGGGTAGGAAGCCCTTCTTGTATTTTTTCCCTGATTATGGATTTTTCTAAGGGGTTATCTTCAGCGTCTTTCCCTGTCACACTTCTCCATTGAGAGTGCATACGGGCAATATAACCCCTGGGATTCTCATCCCCCCCCAGTGGCTTCACAATGATATTGTCTGGGTGAATGTGAGTAGGGTAGGTCTCTCTGATTGCTTTCCACAGCCTGCCTCTGTTTGCTGCGAAGAGCTCTGGATCATAAACTGATGTATTGATATATCTATGAAGTCCCGCCTTCATCAATATTTCCTGCATTGTATCCAATCCTGCAATAAAAGCTAAGAGTCTTTTCAGGTCTCCCATCGCGACCTGCGTTCCTGTCAGTATCACGTCGACCTGTCGCGTCCACGAATGTCCTCCCTCTTGAAGAACTGGGAGTTTCTCGATCACTTCAGACAAATCTGTATGATGCCACGGATGATATTCCATCTTGTTACCCCGAATCAGCACTGGACAGTTCTTTAATGTATTTGATGACATTCGGTGACAATCTCCCTCTTTCTCCGGGCGTCTTCTCCCACCTTTCCTTTCGGCTGTGGCTATCATCTTCCTGACCTGCGAGTTGTAGCCTCCATCTGCATTGTCGTCATCACTTGAGTCTGCACTGCCATCTTCGCTGTCATCTTCCTCGTCACTCCTGTCGTCCCCTTTTCCCCTTGGCTCCTTCTTCTTCTTCTGGGAATGATCCTCCAGTGCCTTAGCATATGGAGGGGGACTGGAGGCAGGACACTGAGCTATTTTCTGTCCCTCTACCTTAAATAGATCTAAAATAGCTAACTCTAACTTGCGTTTCTCTGATCTAATCTTTCCTCTTTGATGTGCTTTGTGCCCATTGATAAGTATCTCCAATGTTGCAATTAATTGTAAATTAATGCTGCCCTCTTTCGGCCACGGCTGTTCAATGTATGCCCAACGGCTATTCCATTTCGTAGACATTTTGCTAATTTCCCTAACAAGAGGATTCATTTTTTCCACTACAGCCATAGGGGATAACGTAGCCAACATTCCACGATGTTCACTAATATCTTTTAACAGCTTCGTGGAATTCGACCCCATTCTACTTCGCTCAATATGCTGACAATATTCTATATTAGATAAGGTGTACGCTTCTTACAACCCACCTTATTTTGTCTTGTTTGCTAAACAAATGCTAGTCCAATATAACTGTATTAACCATCCCCACAAAAACCCTGCAACTCCAGAATAACAGACTTGCCTCTTGTGTATGTCAGTGCAGTATTAACTTAAATCTAATCTCTGTGTAAGTACTTTATACTTAAATGTGTTTCCTAATTGTTTATGAATGTGTCACTTAATTATTCATTCAATACTAATTACAGTTCTGGTCAACACAATTATTAAATCACAAAAGCTGGTCACACCTAAGTATTCACCGATCCACAAAAACCCTTTTACTGCTCACCTATCAAATATGTACTATTCTGCTATTCCTTAATCAAACACTGTGGAAATGACCTAACTAAAATAAAAGATGTAAATTACAAATATTAATTATAACCTGTAGAGAAATCGACTTGTTATTTGGAAAAGAATGAATGATTAATTATTAATTACACACTTAAAGAAATCGACTTGTCATTTGGAAGGAATAAAATGATTAATTATTCATTACAATCTGTAAGGAAATCGACTTGTTATTTGAAAGGAATAAAATGATTAATTATTCATTACAATCTGTAAGGAAATCGACTTGTTATTTGAAAGGAATAAATGATTAGTTAGAATTATTCACTATATCATCATATACATTGATTTAAAACTTATGGAATCAATCAATTGTTTTGGGAAACAGAAAATGAATGATCTGAATAATTAATTCAACTGATAAGTAATTAATTAAATTAATTAAAGTAATTTAATATAGAACAATCATTTAACCATCTATTTATTAATGTATCGGACTGTTTCATCGACCTCAGCTGTATCTCCCTGAGGATTTAGTGTTTTAAAATGTATTGTCGTATTTCGACCAGCAGATGGAGCTGTGCTCCGGCTAACGCGCATCGATTGCGCATGCGCCAACTCTTAGCCAAGGCTATGAATGTTTTAACCGTAACTCTAAACTATTTAAAACACCCCGAGATCAATTCACTATATCTCTATCTTTTCTCTATCAATACTAGTCTATTTGTATGGTTTTATCGCTATCTTTAAGAGATGAGCACTGAAATCCATCAAACTCAGGCTCCCCTCTAAAGGAATGTTCCACTGTGTGTCTGCGCTTTTTGCAAAGCAGAAAGAGGGAAGGGCTTTATTGTTCTTGAAAGCCCACGGCCGTATTGGGGCCTGCTTAAAACAATCTCTTTAACCGATTACTTTTCACGACACAGCAATATCTTTCAATCCAGTTAAACCACTATTTATCTCATTCAAATATTCTACGTTCACGCTTCCCTCACAAAGATGGCCCCTGTGTGTGTCCTTCCCCAAGGACAAAGAAAAATGGCGTCTAAGAATGGACTCTCTGACACACTGCAAATGGCGTCACGTTTCCCTCATAAAAATGGCGTCTAAGAATGGACTCTCCGACACACTGCAAATGGCCGCCCACACAACGGCGTCCTCTCACACAGACAAAGAGTAATGGCGTCCACAGCTCTGCTCATATGTTCTTCACTGCTACAATACAAAACAGACTACCGAGTCCACCCACACTCCAACACATAAACACAACCTCACCGAATTTTACACAAACACACACGATATTCCAATACCGTACAAACAAACCTTACCATTAAACACTATATTTTACAAAAAACGGGCTTCCAAGTCCGGCTCTCACCACCCAGCGCCTCAAAGATTATGAAAAGTTTGCTTCTATTCCAACAAGATTACCGTTACACAGATTCTTTTGACTATAACTTATCTGAGATTTACAGCCTATTTTAAACACACCAATCGACTAGAGAGAGATTTCTGCAGAAAATCTGCCTTCTTCGTCGAATTGAAGAGTCCGCACAATACTGTAAATTAAGTTATATTAAACTCCTGGCTGGCTCGCCATTTACTGTCGTGTATTCTTATTGATTATGAATCAAAGAACAGTTAGTTTAAGACACTTTAATTAGTTACAGGCAGATTCATACATTACATGCGTTCTCCATGGACATCAGGGTGGGAAGAGGGCTCTCTGTGTCCCTCTCTCCCCTTTCCCCTCCAGAGGGGAGGGGCCAGCGTGCATGTGTGTCCCTGCTCAACCCCCAAAGGTCCCTGCTGGTCATCTGTGTCCCTGCATGCCCTGGCATGTGTGTGTGTCTAAAACATACCACATATTCATACATAGATCATACATACTACAGAAATATACTACAACCACATAAGTAAGTAGCCTTGAGAACCGATGGTTCTCGAGCCTAACGGCCCTTAGGGGGCAGGAGCCTATCTCCTGTTTCTGTAGCGTGAGGCAGCTTGATGTACAAGTACAGTCCATGCCACCCCCCCCCCCAAGGCAGCAAACACCGGTGTAGATGCATACTGTATGCATAAGTGAGTGTGGCTGTGGTGGTGCTTATGGGGTGTCGCTACGGGACAGGTGTCGCTCTGACTGGGAGTGCAAAATCACAGTATACCCACTAGAAAAAACTAGACTACACCACTGCTCCCGGAGCAAACAACCGACCGATGCTCCGCTGGTTTCGCTCCGGTTAGAAACGACGCATCCATCACTTTGCTTCGCTTCGCTTTTGGTGAGAACGCTGCTCGAGGCTGTCCATAGGAAAACAACAACGCATGCGTGTTGATCTGGATAAGAGTGGGACGAACAGGCAATTTTAAATTTTTCTGACCAATCAACTACCACGTCTGTTGCTTCGATTGCGTATGTTACTTTGTTTACATAAAGGGCTGTGAGAACGTAAATCAGAGAAATAATTTATGCAAAAATGTTGCAAACTCATCCACTTGCTCTGGGTCTTGATTCGGACTTTCACGTGAGAACATGAGCTTAAACTGTTGACTTTGGTCTAAGGTTTTTAGGCTATGTTTTGTTTAGTTTAGGCTATGTTGACAGACACCAATAGCAAACTCCAAAGGCAATTGCAAAGCCTAGAATCAATATTAGACATTGACAGCTGTTTTTATGCCTGTACAAAAAACATCACCAGAAACATCTGTCAAGCTAACTGTCCCATTGCACAGGGCACTGTAAATACACTATCTACCTATAACAAAGAGGCACAATTGTCAATTGTGTCATTGTCAATTCACTCTAGCCTACATACATTTATTTTATGTTTATTTAACCTTTATTTATCCAGGTGAAACGCACCGAGAACAAGGCATCTTTTGCAGGTGCACCCTGTCCATAATATTGACACAATAACAAAACAACACAAAATAATACGACACAGTTCAATGCATATAAAACCACAATGTTAGGAGAAACAATCATATCTTTCACCAAGGAGGTCCTCAATGAACACCCTAAATTAAACCCTAACCCTAAGCCAAGCAGCACCAGAACATCCAACTGAAAATGTTTCTGTGGAATGTTCCAGCAGTACACCATCATTTGGTGGAGACCTGGGGAATCTCCAATGAAACAATTGTGAGAACGGGTTAGGTCATTTATGTTATAGAATGTTAATAATGAGGTTAGGTAAGCCAGGAGTTTATGCAGTAGGGCTTTATACACAAAAAGGGAGTAATGAAGTAATCGACAGGATTTTAACGAGGTCCAGCCAACCTTTTTATAAAGTATGCAATGATGAGTAATTAAACGATCACCTGTGATTAAGCGAAGGGAACTATGGTAAATAGCATCCAAAGATTTAAAAGTAATGGTTGCTGCATTTTGGTACTGGCACGAAAGTTGATTGCACAGAAATCTGCTTTCTGTTGTTCAGGGAAAGGCACAATCTAATCCTATAAAAGAAGCCCACCCTAAATATTCCATGTATGGTTTCTGAATGTCAAGTATTGTCAAACCAACTGCCCAGGTATTTATAAACGGGGACACACTCAATAGGGGCAGCTCCCAAAGTACACAGTCATTATATTTTATAGGAAAACAATGCCGGTGTTTGGAAAAGCAATTGACCACTCTCTAGTCTACATTTGTCTGCAATTTGTCTGTCATTGATTTATTTATTTTTTCTTCTCTTTCACAACACCAGAAAAACGGGCAGGAAATTGCCTTTTAATATGTCACCCAGCGCTGGGCTGTGATGGTGGGGGAGGTGTTCCACGTTGAGTAGAGCTGAGTGTGGGGTTAGTTTGTGGAGGGAGCAAGGCGGCAGCTGAGGCAGCCGTGGGTGGGTGTGGGTGGTGGAGCATGAGAGAGCACGCTGATGACAGATCATTCCAGGCCCTTCCATTGAAGCCATGGAGGACTGAGGCTCATCCTTCTTTGTTGTTTTTGTTGCTGTGCTTTTTAAGTGCACCTCACTATGGCAACAAATGGGCCTCTCACTTGATGCAAGCCTAATGAGGGCAGGTTTACTGACACACATGCTCTGAGGGCAGTTAATTAATTAAATTCCCTCCTTCAATTAGAATGAATATTTTCAGTGTTTTGTATTGTGTTTAAAAAAAAAAATATATATATATTATTAGTAATATTATATATTTTTTACTATATTGTTATTATTAGCCATGAAAAGAAAAACCTTTTGATCCAGTGTCAGTGACACCTGCAGGCCTACCCTGCATACAGAATCAGCACACATTGATTGTCTCATCAAAGTCGATGTTTCCAATAGTTCAAAAGTCACGTTTCAATTTGGGCAGTCTCAACATTTGTTGTGCCACAAACCATCCTCTCGAACATTAGTGGTATCATGACTCATGGTTGTCTCGAGCCCATCTGATCTGGTTTTCAGTGATGAAGAGATATGGACATCTATTATCAGGCTTGCAGATGTGATCAAAGGGGATTCTAACAGCACAACAATCTGACTCAATAGGCTTTGCTGATGCACAAGAGGAGTGTGCATATGAATAGCCACAGCTAGGACAAGGGTCCTTTGAAAACCATCATCGAAGTGGCTCCAACATATTGTCAGGCAGACACTTTACATGTACATGAATGTGTTTTAGAATGAAAATGTACACTGCTAACATAACCAGTACACCTACAGAATGCAAAGACACATTGTCACAGAATCACCTTATGTAATACAGCATAAATAAAAGGCACACACTGTATCTATGGAAATGGGTGGTTTAAAGACTATGACACCAGAGGAGGTATATATACATTAGATTAGATTAGATTAGATTCAACTTTATTGTCATCACAGAGTACAAGTACAATACAACGAAATGCCGTTTATATACATGTACAGTAGATTAGATTGAACTTTATTCAACGTTATTGTCATTGCAGAGTACAAGTACTAGACAACGAAATGCAGTTTAGCATCTAACCAGAAGTGCAAATAGTGATATAAGAACATGACATAAAAACATGACAATGATAGTGATAGGTACAAAATGGCATGTACGGTAGTTTAGAGGTATATACAGTTATGAGCTATGCACAGTTAAGGTAGCTTATGTACAGTATGCAATGTACAGATGTATAAAAGAGGCTATATCAAAGAGGTATGTGCAACGTGCAATAATAAGGTATGTGCAAAGGTAGTATTGTATACATCAGCAGTGCAAAGGTTTCAGAGTGATCACATTGACCAGGGGTGCACAACCAGCAGTAGTGCAAAGGGCTAACTTGGCTTACAAACCCAGACTGATGTCTGGGGCGGCTGTAGCGCTGTAGCGCAGGAGGTAGAGCCGTCGTCTAATGATCGCAAGGTTGGCAGATCGGCGGTTCAAGCCCCGGCTGGCCACATGTCGAAGTGTCCTTGGGCAAGACACTGAACCCCAAATTGCTCCCAGTGAGCGGGCCGGTGCCTTGCACGGTAGCTTGCCGCCATTGGTGTGTGAATGGGTGAATGAGAGGCTGTTGCAGAGCGCTTTGGATAAAGGCGCTATATAAGTGCAGTCCAGTCCATGTCAAGAATGAACCCTGCTTACTGTTCTCCTTTTCTCCCGCAGGGCACGGCCAGTGAGGCAACTCTGGTGGCCCTCTTGGCTGCCCGCTGCAGGATCATCAGACAGGTCCATGCCACCTGCCCGGAGCGCCCAGAGGCAGACATCATGTCCAAACTAGTGGCCTACACCTCGGATCAGGTCAGCCTGCTGTGAAACCCCCCTCATCAGTCCTTCCAGATGTTTCCATTGAATTGATTATTATACAGGAAAAGATTAAAAGTAACATCGCAGATGTTCAAATGTGTTACAATTAGACTGACTCAGTTAAAACGTGGTTTGTAGCAGGTTCCTGTTCTGCAACATACAAGACAGAATCACATAAACAAGACAGAAGGTACAGTCAGGAACAATCACATAGGGAGGAGGACAGGAAAACATTCAACAGTTCCACAGCACTACAAGGAGAGGACAAGGGGGAGTGAGTAAGATGAGTCCATGGGGTCACAGGTGCTATTGCACCAGGTTTTCATCGAGATCATTCTACAGTACCTAGATCCTAAGACACCATCATCAGCGACTCCTGTGTTGGAGATGGAGCTCCTAGTGATGGAGCATGACGCAGGGTCTGTCAGGCACCAGAGCTATGCTAGCTCTGACCTGACTGGGATTAGGTTAAGGATTGGCCTGAGGGCGACACTGCCCTTTACAAGGAAAACAGATTTTTTTTTTCTCTCTCTTCATGAGCACCATGCCCAATGTCTGTCCTTTGATGTTGTACATCTGATTGGAATCTAACCATTACATTTCAACCTGAGGTCAATGTAAGTTACTGTTTGGCATGATAATAGGATCAAATAGAAACATTTAACATACTACAAGCATAACCGACTAGACCATTGTGATGATGTTATGCTATTTTGGAGTCACCTAGGTGTCTAAATCTACTACTTTTATTACAGGCTCATTCATCAGTTGAACGAGCGGGTTTGATTGGTGGAGTGTTAATGAAGAAGATTTCCACGGATGACAAGTTTGCCATGCGGGGAGAGATGCTCACGAAGATGCTGGAAGAAGACAAGGCAGCTGGACTCATCCCTTTTTTTGTAAGACATCGTATGGCTTTCACCGGTGTAAACGGGCAACATTGCATAGAGACAGACAAATACAGTAGCCTAGCTGTCCCCTTATCAGAAGTAATGATAATATTTATCCTGATTTCACACCATTTGTTTTACATTGTGAATTAGCTACATGGTTATCCAGGTTTTCCAAAATTGCATAGAACAAAAAGCAGTTCCAAATCCGCATAATGCATAGTACATACTCACCGTGGCAACAGTTGCAAGTGACATCCCCTCTGCTCTGTTGCTCATTACGAGCCCTGAGGCCTTTACAACTGTTAATGTTGTTTCTAATCGCCTCTTCTGACAAACCTAATAAAAATGGATCTCGTTAACAGATATCCCGTAAAGGCTTAGAGACATCAGTGTCAGTGAATAATTACAAGATACGGTAGTCTCCAAACCAACAATCATGTCACACTTAGAGGAGAAATTGTCATTTTCAGATATGATTACCATGAAACTATCATGTCCAGTTTTGTGCGATCTGCATGTAGACCAGAACACAGAAGACATTGTTTACATGGATTCCATGGTTTGTCGTTTTGTATTCCTTCTTTTAGGTTTGTGCTACTCTTGGGACCACTCCGTCGTGTGCATTTGATCACCTTACTGAACTTGGGCCCATATGTAAGTACGATTTTCAGCCCTTAAAGGCTGTAGGATTTTAACTGTGTATGTTTCTGTATGCTGATTCTAAAGTGACATGCGTTTGTTTGTTGTCCCAGGCAACGCAGAGAAAATCTGGATGCACGTTGATGCTGCGTATGCAGGAAGTGCCTTCATCTGCCCTGAATTCAGACCTTTATTAAATGGAATTGAGGTGAGTGAAACGACACGACATGCACGACAGCCCTCAGCCAACACACATGCTTGTTTGTCCCTGTTAAACAGTGGACACTTGCAGTTAAACTGGTCATATGATGCATCATTTGTGTTTGATAATACAGTAATTTAAAAGTCAACAGGGAAGTGTGCAAGAATGAGTAATATGCCAAACAATCAGTGCGAAATTAGAAAGCATCAATCGGCCTTTGAGACGTTACGGCTCTCCAGCGGAGCGGCTTGCCACGTACTGTAGAGAGCACCGATAAGGGTAAAGTAATTTCCTGAGGCATCGTCAGACCTTTAGATAAGCCTCTGCTCTCCCTTTCAAAGAAATACCACTGTTTATTAGAGACAAAAGTTCAAATAAGATGGGGGGGGGGGAATGGGCTCGGCTGTTAAGGAGGTCCGACCTTTATCCCCTATTCTGAATGACAGCCACGCCAGCTCCTCTCTGCTGCAGGGGTCTGTTGCTAGGTTATGACTGATTGGCAGGCCCCCAGCATCAGTCAGCATGGCAACTATTGTATTGGGCACGAGTCTCAGATTGATATTGTCTTCTATTGCTGGGCTTTTATTGCGTCTGTGAAGGCAGATGGGAAGGATATTAGAAAAGCAATAGTGGGCAAATAGATGAGACGAGATGTTTCCCTTTCATGAACCAAGGTGCTGGCTTAGAGTTATTGTGGGTCTTTATTGTGTACGCTCTCTTTTGCATTTCAAATGAAGGCTGTCAAGGTGGAGATATGCTGTGTTCAGTATGTTGCTATATATATCTCTTTGGTAATAATAATGACATTTTCGGTTGTGTTAGCCCAGCTGCAGTTTAAGAAATCCAGTGATGTTGGAGAGTGGCTTTATTCTGCTTTAGACTCCGAGGTAACTCTTATTGCTGTTATTCAGACAGGCAACTCTGATTTATTTCTAGCATGCAGACTCGTTCAATTTCAACCCGCACAAATGGCTGCTGGTCAACTTTGACTGCTCTACAATGTGGTAAGTTATCAAATTATCTTTCAGACTTTTGTGATTGACAGACACTGTGTACACATTTAGATATTACGAAGATCTATGTCAACACAAGCATGTGTTTATGAAAGTGTTCCATTCATTATATATAGCCCCCTTCAAGGTACTGGATAACAAAGTGTTTCCTGTTTGGGCACCGGATGGCTTCTTTTCAGACAGTTCTCCCAGGGATGTTTCATTGGAAAGTATTTATGGTAGTTACACAGATCAAGGGACATCCTCTCTAATCTCTCTGTCATGGGGTATGCCGATTCTGTGTGTACAATAACTCCCCTAACTCCATTCAAACACAGCCACCCCCTGTACCAACAGAACACCTGAATCATCCTTTAAATAAGGCCTCCCATCTGCCCTATCTCTCATCACACCACAAACAAACCCTACACTTCCTGTTGAGAGAGCGCTCACTATACACTGCTCCACTCCACACGGGGTTACCATGACAAAATCAGCTGACACACAGGAAATGGCTCATAGAAGTGGAGATATTGAGATGCTCTTAAATAGTCTTGCGCCTTTCTTGTAGCTGATGTGTTACATACTGTAGATAATTACGTGCTAATGTGTTGTCATATCACTTGAATAAATTACTATAACTATAATTCTGTCAGTTGATCAATCTAAATAAATTTGCCAGCTGTGTACATCAGTATATTGGTTTATTATAAACGTCATTTGATTTTGTCGGATGAAAATGTTACTGGGCTCACTTTTGATCTAATTTCCTTATTTCATGCTGGTTGAGTCCAATTGGATATCATATGCTGTGTTATTAGGATATTCTAAGAACCACTCCCACACCCCATTTCTTATTCGTTCATCAAGGAGTGATAAAACATCCTAACCCCAAAATGTCACTTCATTTTTTTGGTTGTAGTAATTGTGAAAACATAGGTATAGGCAAGTCATTCTCAGACCTATCTGGGGCCCAATGGCATTGTTTACAAACAGCCTTATCAGAGATGTGAGGCTGGGGAAAAGCCAGGCAGTGTTGGTGAAAGCCAGACCATTACCACTGTTGTGAGACTGCATAGCTACTGTATAAGAGAACCATGTTTATCAACAATGCAGTGCTGTTCCTTTTCATTTGTAGGCGACACTCATATAAATATGTATGAAAAGGAAAACTGTAAATATTGTTCTATCTGCAGGGTGAAGAAAAGAGCTGATATTATTGGAGCGTTCAAGATGGATCCTTTGTACCTTACGCATGATAATCAAGACTCAGGTAGATATGTTTACCCACTATGACTCATGGTCCATTTGTTGTACATTAGATTAGATTCAACTTTATTGTCATTGGTACAAGTACCAGACAATGAAATGCAGTTTAGCATCTAACCAGAAGTGCAAATAGTGGTAAAAGAACATGATATAAAAACATGATAGTGATCGTAATAGGTACAGGATGGCCAGTATGGTAGTTAGAGGTATATATAGTGGTGAATGTACATTAGGCTACAGTGTTTCATCTGACTAAGTGCAGATGAGTAAATGAGTTGAAATCCCTCTTGTCTGGAGTCCTGGTGCATGTTAACGTGAGAGCCCAGGTCACAGCAAGGCTCTGAGGATCTAAGGATCTGTCGACTTAAGTCACCCCCAATCCTGCTGTCTCTAAGCTCACGAAACAACGTGTGAGAACTAGATACATTCATTCTAACCTCTTACATCATGGGGCAAAGGTGTGTGTGTGTGTGTGTGTGTGTGTGTGTGTGTGTGTGTGTGTGTGTGTGTGTGCCTGTGTGTGTATGTGTGTGTGTGTGTGTGTGTGCCTGTGTGTGTGTGTGTGTGTGTGTGTGTGCCTGTGTGTGTGTGCCTGTGTGTGTGTGCCTGTGTGTGTGTGTGTGTGTCTGTGTGTCTGTGTCTGTGTGTGTGCCTGTGTGTGTGTGTGTGTGTGTGTGTGTGTGTGCCTGTGTGTGTGAGTGTGTGTGTGTGCCTGTGTGTGTGTGTGTGTCTGTGTGTCTGTGTCTGTGTGTGTGCCTGTGTGTGTGTGTGTGTGTGTGTGTGTGTGTGTGCCTGTGTGTGTGTGTGTGTGTGCGTGTGCGTGTGCGTGTGTGCGTGCGCGTGCGCGTGTGTGTGTGTGTGTGTACTGTAAGTCAGAGGGCAGCCACACCTGGTTATGGTTTTTCAGGGGTTTTTTGCAAATATTGTTAAGGGTCCAAAACTCACTCCTGTGCCTTCCCAACCCAATCACCTCTATACAGGTGAAGTCAGAAGTTTACATACACTTAGGTTGAAGTCCTTAAAACAAATGTTTTAACCACTCCACAGATGTCATGTTAACTACAGGTTTTGGCAAGTTGGTTAGGACATCTACTTTGTGCATTTTTCCAACAATTGTTTACAGACGGATTATTTCACTTATAATTCACTATATCACAATTCCAGTGGGTCAGATGTTTACATACACTAAGTTAACTGTGCCTAAATAGCTTGGAAAATTCCAGAAAATTATGTCATGGAGCTTCTGATAATAATTAATAATTAATAAATAATAAATAATTTGAGTCAATTGAAAGTGTACCTGTGGATTCATTTTTAGGCTGTCCTTCAAACTCAATGCCTCTTTGCTTGACATCATGGGAAAATCAGAAGAAGTCAGCCATGACCTCCACAAGTCTGGTTCATCCCTGTGAAGCACGGAGGTGGCAGCATCATGTTGTGGGGGTGCTTTGCTGCAGGAGGGACTGGTGCACTTCTCAAAATAGATGGCATCATGAGGAAGGAAAATGATATGTGGATATATTGAAGCAACATCTCAAGACATCAGCCAGGAAGTCTCCCCGAAAAGGTTGACCCAAGTTAAACAATTGAAAGGGAATTCTACCAAATACTACCTAAGCGTATGTAAACGTCTGACCCACTGGGAATGTGACGAAAGAAATAAAAGCTGAAAGAAATCATTCCCGCTACTATTATTCTGACATTTCACATTCTTAAAATAAAGTAGTGATCCTAACCTAAGACAGGGGAATGTTTAGTAGGATTAAATGTCAAGGGTTGTGAAAAACAGAGTTGAAATATATTTGGCAACGGTGTACATACAGTATGTCAACGTCTGACTTAAACTGTACTTCCAAACCGTTTGCCCTTTCTACCGATGGCTCCTTCCTACAGCCAGTCGTTTATCACCACCCATCTTCAGATGCACACGACCGTCCGCCTCTGCCTCTGCAGCCTGCAGCTGTGCCTGGAGCCACACCATAATTGGACTGACAGAAAGACAAAAGACAGTTCGACCTCACTGAGGCTGCCCTCGATGGCTCACCCAATCTGAAACGAGCTCAATTAAATTACAGGTTATTACCACAGCGCACGTCTTCTCTCTGTGGAGGCAACACCACACACACAGACAGAGAGGGGGCTTCTGGAGTGATAGGATACTGCTGCTGTGGTGTGTGGTAGAATTGATGTTAGAGATTAGTAGGCAGGACTCCATGGTGTGTCACAGTAAGCATACAATACAAATGATAGGTTATGTGAAGTCAAATGTTGACTGGGATAAATGTGCAATGAGTGCTACTGTATAATGTTTGGACTAATTACTCATCTGTTCATTCTCAGGACTGGTGACTGATTACCGGGTAAGAGGAATGATTATATCTGATATATGTGTGCTTTCTGATATTGTATTAATAAATGCCTCTGAATATTCCAAATTCAGACACAGTCAGACACAGCCCAGTTGTTCTGTCTTTGTCTCATTTTCTACATTTAATATCTATCATTACCATATGAGTTTTTCTGTTATCACTATATTCCATTAGAATATCATCATACTGTGGCGTGTCACATGTCACGTGTCACATGTCTAATGAGTTCTTGGTTCTCGTTCCCCTCGCCCCACAGCACTGGCAGATTCCACTGGGCCGAAGGTTCCGCTCTCTGAAGATGTGGTTTGTGTTCCGGATGTACGGGCTCAAAGGCCTGCAGGACTACATCCGCAAGGTACTGGAACTGGAGCAGCCTTCCCTTCCCTCCGCTCCCTCTCCGCTCCCTCTCCGCTCCCTCTCCCCTGTCAATCAAATCAGCCTGGCCTGTCTCTAGTCCTCACAGTAAATGAAGCAGCACGTATGACGCCTCCGGCCAGCGCCCTGGTCTGTGCCATGCTGCGTTCATCCACTTTATTACATAAAGCAATATCAAGAAAAGCCAAGATCGACATGATCCACTGACATTTCTCATCTTTCAAATCGTGTCGATTGTACTGTACGCTTTCTTTTTTCTTGTGCATAACAATGGTTTGGCTGTGGAGCGTATGACTTAGGTGACACAGAGAGGTTTGAGGCATTTCCCATCAGCATGGTCAGACAATCAACAGTTGCCAAATGAGCATAGCGAGCGGACACATACTGGACCTCCTCGGTGGTGGTGACATACTGGCTGGGAATGAGGAAGTGACGTGGTCTGCCAGTACTCACAGCTAGGGCCAGAGTTCTGGCCACTAATAAGGAGCTGGCACTAATAGTTCTGGCTGTATTACAGTACACCCATTCCTGTCTCATTTTGATTACCAATAGTACTTCCTGGTATAATTGGGGTTGCATGCAGTGATACACGTGGGATAGATTCTCACCAAGCATGCAGTGGCTCATTTGATGATTAGAAGATGAGTTACATATACTGTACATGTTTGGTCCTGTGGTGAGTGTGAGCTTGACCAGGCTGAAAAGAGAGGTTAATAGCTTTCCATCCAAAGGACCTGTACTGACATATTTGTGACAGGAATCGTGTTTGTAATTTCAATTTGAATACTAAAACAGAGATCATGTTTCGTGGCACTGGCTATACAACTACTAGAGTGCAACTACATGTGTATATAGAATGTAGTCAACATAAAAACACCTTAGTTTCAGCCAGAACCTTTATCAATGGAGAAAAAAGCATATTTGACATAGTATTCTGCATGCGTTTACAAAAAAATACAAAATCATATCCACAACAGCACCACTAACCCCTGCTGCTGCTTCCTTTTGCAAGGAACTGTTGTAGGATGGAGTCCAGATCTGTCAAATGCTGCCACCTAGAGACAACATAAAGAACTTCACTTTTCACCTGTTACCACCATCACCGTCCTAAGTCATAATACATACTCAGCCTTCCATTGAAGTCTGTCTCTCTGCCCATTACAGCAAGCGGGGTTGGCCAAAGAGTTTGAGAGGCTGGTTCGCTCCGACCAGCGGTTCGAGATCAGCGCCGATGTCGTCATGGGGCTGGTCTGCTTTCGACTAAAGGTAACGTGAGTCACCCAACCATCAATAACCCGTGTTCATGTTCACCACACCGTGGTGAAAAGTCTTTGTGCTCCAACAGACCCAAACATTCTGTCTCCTCCTCCCTCAAAGGGATCCAACATTCTGTCTCCTCCTCCCTCAAAGGGATCCAACATTCTGTCTCCTCCTCCCTCAAAGGGATCCAACATTCTGTCTCCTCCTCCCTCAAAGGGATCCAACATTCTGTCTCCTCCTCCCTAAAAGGGATCCAACATTCTGTCTCCTCCTCCCTCAAAGGGATCCAACCAGCTGACAGAGAGCCTGCTGAAGAAGATCAACGCCGCCCGCAAGATCCACCTGGTGCCTTGCCAGTTGGCGGAGAGCTTTGTGCTGCGCTTCGCCGTGTGCGCCCGCACCACCGAGTCCCGCCACATCCAGGAGGCCTGGAGACACATCGCCCACCTGGCCTCAGAGCTGCTGCAGGAGCTGCCTCACTGACCACACCCCGGGAGGGAGACTGACCCAGGGCCTGTCCTATGACCTCACCTGACCTCACCTCACTGTCGTTTACATACTGCACTCCTACTGCTCCTGTGAGATCTACTGTCCTGTCCTCTGTATTTATATGTGGCTGGTGTGTGTGTGTGTGTGTGTGTGTGTGTGTCTGTGAATGTATGTGTGTGTGTGTGTGTGGGGGGGGGGGGGGGGGGGGTGAATGAATATTTGTGGGTGAAGTAAATCATTTAAAGATGTCATGGTCTGGATTGATAAGACACCAGAGATGGAGGGTTTATGAAGAAGACGTTAAAGAACTCTACCTCTTCCCGTACATGTTGATGCCCCTTAACGGACACACAAAGTTCAGACGTTCAATCCGTAAGTTCAATAGTGCCAGGCTTCACGGCTGACCTCGGACCTCACACGGTACGTGGCCACAGTCTGACGAGCGCCGCGTGTGTTCCCTGTCCGCCTTACACTGACTGTGCTGTGGAGAGCCCCTAGAGTTCTGCTCAGCCTCAGCACGCCTGTGTTCTAAATGCAAGGTGACAGGCCTGTGACCACGCACCCCCTGGGGGGGTGGGGGTCTACGTCAGCACTGCCTGTCTGCCTGCCTGCCTGCCCCCCCAACCCTCGACACACCCCTGTCCCCCCTCAGTCTTAATACTGCTGTTCATCCAAATCCCCTTTCTGAGAAAGGCCAGCGTGCTAAAAATACAGACAGGGGATTTAGTATGAGTGGAGCTTTATCCTGTGTGTGAGGTTTATCCAAGGATCTGATCACTCAACTGTGTTTACCTGTACTTGTGGAGTGAGCTGTAGATGTAGTTAAACAGATGGTTTATGGTCCTGAAGGTCTGAAACAAGAGGGCACTGAGTATGCAGTAAAGGACAGGTCCTTAAAACATATATAATGTGTACTTTATAGCCCCCTTTGCTGTTTGTCATGAATCTAATGACTGCCCATATTCCTGCTGTTTCTCGTTGTGTAGCCTACATGAAGCCAAAAAAAAAAGATAAGATGCACAGCTGGTTGAGAATATGCCAAAGAGAGAAACAGGTTGTTGATTCCCATCTCTGTCCTACTGACTATTGTATTTGCAACCGACATGGGGCTACTGAGTGCTCTTAAGAGTTTAAAAGCATTTGCTGTCTGCCTTTTGCCCCCTGAAGTACATGAATAAAATATTCAATCAGAAGTTAATGTCTCACTTGATTAGAAGAGACACAAATACAATATGTCTCTTAATCGTAGCAGGTTATAGCCCAGTCAAAGCATACACTACGTAATGGCAATGCAGTGAACCCTCTTCTGAAGAGGTAACATGTAAACATGAGCTGGACTACAGTATCACATTACTTTTGTGTTTGGTTGTTCAATAAATGAATTAGTCTAATTTCATTAGACCATTAGACTGTGATTCCCAGAATCTCATGAAATAGATAAACAAAGCAAATCCCTCATTGTAATACGTCTCTGGTCCTGGGCTGCATTCGTAATGTGTGCCTTTTGTATGAGGAAGGGTACTGTTGTTGATGTGTGTCAAGTACTGTGTGTCGTGTGTGTGTGTGTGTGTGTGTGTGTGTGTGTGTGTGTGTGTGTGTGTGTGTGTGTGTGTGTGTGTTTGTGTGTGTGTGTGTGTGTGTGTGTGTGTAATGGTCACACTGTCTTTCCTGTGTTTTATTGACATAACCAGCAGTGTGCTGACTTGTTTTCTCTCACACTGGGTGGCGGGCGGGGGGGTATTGTTATCTTGGCTTTTACCTGTGATTAAGTGTAATCATATGTACTGGGATGAAAAGAACATGTGTTTATCAGGAGTAATTGTAATGCTTTGAGTGGCTGGTTGTGTGGCTTCTTCTGCTTATGGTGGCATAATTGTACTGGCTTCTTTACACTTGACCTAATAAACAAAGTATCACATGTGTATTTGTGTCATACTTTTTGAGGTAAACAGCAGGGACTGGAAATGGCCATTGCATTTCAAGTAGGGATACATCATGTTATTCCCGCTCTAACCACTAGATGGGGTTATTGTAACAGTCCAATGACTTCTGCAGCACTAAAACCCCTGGGCCCCTTCGCACTTTATCTCATCGGATTTCGGCAATGGATTAAATGGTAGTATTGGGTATTTTAAAACAGAAAAATCGAATTCTGATCATTCGGATAGTAATCCTGATTTGGTAATTCCATCTGATTAAATCAAAACTCAAAGGTATGTTACGGTACATGTGGGAACACGGTACATGTGGGAAAACTAGGGTTAGGGTTAGGTGCTAGGGTTAAGGTTAGGGGTAGGGGTAGGGTTAGACATGCCAGCATGTACCAAGTCGACGTAGCACCTAACCCTAACCCTAGTTTTCCCACATGTACCATATTCCCACATGTACCGTAATATATATATATATATATATATATATATATATATATATATATATAGTATTTAGTGTGTTATCCAGTGAGAAGTTGATTTTGTCAATGTGTTATATTATGAGTTATGCAGATAAGTGAATACATTGTTACTTACAAGTAGGCTAACCTTGTTGAGACCTTTTCCTAGTTCGGAAAGCCTGGTGAAATTATTTGCAGAAAGTAGGTATTTGGTCTATAGAGCACACTTCTGGCAAAACAGAAGTGTCCTTCAGGTTTTCTTAAATGTTCGTCAATGTTGCAACAAGTATCTAGCAACAACTATCCAAACGGTTCTGAAATTCAGCAAATTGAATTCACACCCCCAGAGATCAATAGGAGAACGGTGGTTACCTTTTTAATTAATATCTACAGATAATTTACATAATTTTCTTTTTGGTCTAGAATTCGCTATGATGAACGGTGCAGTGGTGCAGAATGCAACAAGACGGAGGGAGCTGACCTGACCGGATTTCGGCTTTATATGGTGCGTCCCAATTCTGCACCCTCTTCCTGAAGTATGCACTTGTACATTTCCCAAATGGATTTAGATCGATTAATCGATAGGTATGCCCAGAACAGTCCTAGGCTGTGAAGCCGTTTTAGGACGTGCATAATTGCATACTTCAAAAGAAGGCTGGAGAAATGGGACGTAGCAATAGTCATGACATTGACTTTGGCACATAGAGTCATGACATGGCACAGATGTGATCACCTTAGTTAACTCCTAAAGTATTATTGTGTTCGACCACATGGTGGCGCTATTAAGCGTTTTCGACTTGTAGCGGCCATGCTGTTTTAGCTAATGTAATAAAGAAGACCTTTGTCCATAGATCATGTAGGCCAGGGGTCACCAACTACATTTGTCCAAGGGCCAGAATTTTTCGAAGCTTACACTGTGGGGACCGGACTTGTTTTTATTTATTCTATTTAGGCATAATTAGCATATTATTGTTTAATATCTTCACTTTCTTACAAAATGTATGTTATTGATTTATTATCAGTGTTAACAGACTCCTGACACCTATACTGCAGCCAGCCACCAGGGGGCGATCAAGATATTTTGGCTTCACTTCATTGTAATCATTTTCAGTTATCAATCAAGCAAAATGTCACTCTCAAAGAACCTGAAGCGTAAAATTGATGTGGAAAAACGCAGCTTTAATGAGGAATGGACTGACAAGTACACATTCATCTGCCAACATTTAGTAACGCAAAACCTGTATTTCACATCATTATTTTGTTCACTGCAATAAAAACATTTTTTAAAATTATAATAATTATCACAACATACACAACCAGTACAGGCCCGCCAGTGACATCTCCGAGTTGTGCATCCAACCAACCAGCCACCCAGCCATGAATTAATTCATCAATTCATTCATGCCTTCATTAGTCTCGTTAATCTCTCTCTCTCTCTCTCTCTCTCTCTCTCTCTCTCTCTCTCTCTCTCTCTCTCTCTCTCTCTCTCTCTCTCTCTCTCTCTCTCTCTCTCTCTCTCTCTCTCTCTCTCTCTCTCTCTCTCGTATTATTAAGCAATATATAAACATATTTTGTTTAGCCCATTTTTACTCGGAACATTCCATTCAATAGAATTTAAACAATGTGGGCTTGTAGTCAAATGGCATGCAATTATAAATATAGCAATTATAGATAGCATCGCCTACGTATTTATACAGAGAAAATGCAACTGACTAGAATTAAATTTTTTACATTTAGCATGAATTTCAGAATTATGTGAACATATTACTGAAATCCTGTATTGCTTATTGGTTACATGGTGCATGAGTACCGTAGAATTAGTCTCAATTCGGCTATCGAAGCCTATGCTCCTGGCACATCATGTATCTGAAAAGGTTGGAGATAAAGCCACAAGTTAATAGCTTTGCATTGCCCTCTAAAAGGTTAAATGTAATCATTTGGCACTGGCCAAGAAATATCGCATTCTACTCCATAACACACTAGTTGATCCACGCAGGACGTTCATATAGTTTTGCCAAACAGGTGGCTCAAAATTGTAAACGTTTATTCACACCGTAGCGCTGAATATGATATTTCAGTCCATCCCTTTCCTGATATAGTATGCTTCTGTAAAGGGATAGTACAAGCAAAATTCAATTAAAAGTTTGTGGGGTGTTATGTTATGTTATGTTATGTTATGTTATGTTAAGTTATGTCCAGCAGTGGTTCTATATATGTTTTAAAATGCATTTTATTTTTGTAAATAACAACCGTACCTCTCTATTGCCTATCATCTCTATATATTTCAACACCCACAAAATAATAACGATTGATATTTTTCCTTTTTTCAATATTATAATATATATATTCTATTTTTTCATTAATTAAATATATTAATTAATTAAATATATATATATTTTATATTTTATATCTTTTATATCTTTTTTGTTTATAAAAACGTTAGCAACGTGACATTTGGACACCTAGACCATTGGTCCATTCAGATTTGTGGTGCAATGAAAAAAATGTGTTTTCCTCAAAATGTCATACAATTGTGCCCTCTAGTGGTTAAATCTACTAAAACTCTAGACCAGTCAGACTTCAATCATCTTGTCCCAGTAAGCGGCTATTCCGATCTCCTATTGATTGATTGATTGATTGTACTTTATTGTCCCCGAGGGGAAATTTGTCTTGGGCATGGTACTTTCATGCTTCAAGTGCAACAGTGACGATACATACAACATACAGTAGACAAAGTAAACAACAGGACAGCAACAAACATTGAGTGACATTGGCAGCAGTTTCCACCTGGACATGGCATCATTTGGTATAAATATATATTGCACATAACCCTTCAAGTGGTGTTTTCGAATATTGCACATGGCCCTTCAGGTGGTGTCTAAGATAAAGTGCAGGTGCTGGTGATCATGTCCTAATCATCGTTTCTGCTTGAGAGAATTGATTAGTTTAATGGAGAATGGGACAAATGATAGTTTTAAGAGCTTATAGTTACATCTTGGCATGCGAAGCCTTCTACCTAGGGGGAGAACTTCGTATTCTGTGGAGAGCGGATGTTGGGGGTCTGCGATTATCTTGTTAGCCTTGTCCAGGACAGCTTTTTCATATAGTTTATTTAGGATCACATAGTCTCTTTCACCTACAATTTTCATAGCTGTTTTGTGAATGCTAACTAGTCTGTTTTTTTGTTGTACAGTTAAGTTGCCAAACCACACAATTATTCCATATCTGATTACACTTTCAACAATGGACTGATAGAAAATTCTCATGATCTGCTTTCTCACCCCATAAAGTCTGAGTCGCCTCAGGTGATAAAGCCTCTGCTGTAGTTTGTTACATAAGCTGTCTAAGTGTGTATTCCAGCAGAGATGGTTGTCTAACTGAATACCTAAGTACTTATAAGAGGGCACCTGGATGATTGTTTGGTCTTTAACGACCACAGGCTCATGGTCAGTTACCTGCCTTGGGTCTAACACAACCTCCTGAGTTTTGGTGGGGTTTAAGATGAGATGGTTGCTGTCGCACCATTTAATGAATATATATAAGGCTAGGTGCACGATCTCCACTACTTCCTGAAAGGCACCTTGCATGAACATATCCTGTCTCACTCTATTGGTTTAATTTATTACTACATGAATCATGTAGATGTTCAGTAGATCAGTCAAAACTATCTTTTTGGGAGTTTACAAATATTAACAAACAAAAAAGTAACCCTACATTATGCTGGCTGGCTGTGATGTCATAATGGGTGATCATAGTGGAGTTAGAGTCTTGGGTGTGCCAACATTCTGGAAGACAGGCAGTTGCAGAAAGATGGCACCTTGGTAAGTACTGCATCAACTTGTCTTCCTTATATATATATATATATATATATATATTTATATATATATATATTTATATATATATAAAATAACATCTGTGACCAAGCCATTGATTGGATGTTTTTTGGGGAAAAATACAATTCTATCTATTTTGACACTAAACAGAGAATATTCAAGTTGTTCTGTCGGTGTAAATTAACATTCCCAAGACCAAATAATTGGTAAACATGAGTTTCTCATGAGACTTTCCTTAACTTAGGTGGCTGATAAGGTTCAAATGGATAGCTATGTTTTCAGGTTATTTATTATCTGATATGGCCCATACGCAACATTTAGTTTTACTTTGGGCTGACTAGGTAGGATAAGGAGAAGTTTGTATAATTGTTTGGTTACACATGAGTGGATTACTTGAATACTCTTGTTGGCCTCTAATAGTATTTTTTCAACACTGAAAATGTTTATGTATGTAAAGCCTACTGTAGTTGTACTACATAAGCGTCTTTGAGTGTCTAGAAAAGGGCTATTTAAGTCTAATGTATTATTATTATTATTATTATTATTATTATTATTATTATCAAGTCAAGTCAAGTCAAAAGTCACTTTATTGTCCCAATCACTGGGAAATGTGTATTGGGCTTGCACCCCACAGCAGCCAACAAAGAGCAACAGACAATACAGAATGTTAACACACAAACAGAAGGCAGTCCTGATTAAAACAAGAGTGGAAATAAAATGATAAGCAAGATATGTTCACATTCATCTGGTGCAGTTTAAAAGTTTAACAGAAACGGGAATAAAAGATTTTTAAAATCTATTTAATCTAGCGTGGGGGACTCTGAACCTCCTCCCAGAGGGCAGCAGTTCATACTCTGCATGTAGGACATGGGAGGGATTCATGAGAATTCTATTAGCCTGTCTGAGAGTAGCCTGTTCAAAAATAGACTGCAGGGATGAGTGGTTTTTCACCCCTATGATCTTCCATGCAGTCTGTATCAGTCGGACCAGTTTGGACCTTAGTTGTACAGATAGGTTACCAAACCAAGACATAATGCCGTATCTGATGAGACTCTCTAAGACAGACTGGTAGAAGAGTAGCATACATTTTTGGTCAACACCATGAACTCTAAGGCGGCGTAGGAAGTGTAGTCGTTGTTGTAATCTGCTACAAAGGCTGTCTACATGAGTGCTCCAGGTGAGTGAGTTGTCAATGAAAACCCCAAGATACTTGTAAGAGGCGACCTGAGAGATGGATTGTTTGTGGATGACCACAGGCCTGTGGTTCCCAACACCTCTGGGGTCGAACACCATCTCCTCAGTCTTCTTAACATTTAAAACCAGGCAGTTAACATCACACCATTTAACAAACCTCTGGATTTCAGAATAATAGTCAATTAGGTCACTGTCCTTTTTAATTAAAGCAAGGATGGCAGTGTCATCCGAACATTTTATGATGCGATTGCTAGGGTAGGTGCTTCTGCACTCGTTTGTGTATAAAGTAAAGAGCACAGGGGAACTGACTACACCCTGTGGAGCACCAGTGCTTATGGTTCTGGGTTCCGAAAGAGTGCCATTAACACTGACCCGCTGTGTGCGGTTAGTTAAAAAGGAGTGATACCATTTTATAATGAGGGGGGGGGACATTAAGCCCATTTAACTTCTCAATTAAAAGGTGCGGCTGTATCGTGTTAAAAGCAGAACTGAAATCAACAAATAGGAGTCAGACATAGGAGGTAGGGTCCTCTAAGTGCTTAGATATGAAGTAGATAGATATTATTATTACAATGAATTTGAGGAACTTGTTGCAGTTATGACACTTCCTCCATCTTTTAGCAATAATAACCATGTCATTTTGACAACCCAGAAAATTATAAATTGTGTTTACATTTTGCTGGGTTGTCATGGTAACATTAGGCTACATGTCAGAGTGACATCATTGGAGGGTTCCAAGGGTGCATTGGGTGCAGGAAGGTCCTGACAGAGTGATGATGTCATAATGGGGTTGCCAGGTGATATTCTAGAAGGTGAGAGTAGAACAACAGATGGTTTTAGCAGTTGGTACAGAGACACTGAAGAGGTTACGTGAGTACGATATCTTTGGATAATGATTATGTAACAGGTTATAAATAGGCGAACTAGTTTGGTGATGGTGAAATTCCTGCTAAAAATGTGAATGTTAGTCTCAGGAATGTGTTCAAACAGCGACATCTACTGGTAGTAGAACATCTATGAAGTGATTTATAAATTGTTCAGTTGTTCAAGATTATGCTGTGGTAAGTCTAACCAAAAATGTATAAGTACATTTACTTATGTTTCATAGACTATCAGTAGCTGCTACCAATGTTATTTGTTGTACTGAACACATTCCTGCAGGTGAGATAAAAAAAAATGTAATACCTCGTGTTGAACTGCTAGTGTGAGAGGTCTGTTGTATTTTTCTATTACCACTAGATGGCGTTGTTTAGTTCGATTAATAATTGCATTTATTTATTTATTTTTACAAACGATGTACTTTATTTTCTATAGGTTCTATATGTTCTATTTCTTATATATATATATATATACAGTACAGGCCAAAAGTTTGGACACACCTTCTCATTCAATGTGTTTCCTTTATTTTCATGACTATTTATATTGTAGATTCTCACTGAAGGCATCAAAACTATGAATGAACACATGTGGAATGATGTACTTAAGCAGGCAAATCCTGCTAGGCTGAAGGAGGACAGCCCTACTGTAAGTGTAATCATCACTATTAGCACACACATTCCTGCAGTTATACCAGTGTTGTGTAACCATGTAGCCATGAATGATGCCACACCTCCTCTGTTCTGCTCCTGCAGGCCTCTGTGGCCACGGCTGCCCCCATCACGGCTGCCCCCATCGCAGCCGCACCCGGGGGCAACGACCAGGACTGGACGACTGGTCCGTAAATTACCGGAGAGTCTTGAGTTAGAGATTTGCGCATTAGAATTTTTCCTTGACTAGTAAAAGTCTGTCCCGCAATCTCAATACTTTTGCAGCTGAAACAGCCTCACAGTCATCCGTGAACTCATAGGGGACAAGTAATTATATAATAATATATAAATATACGTCATTTTCACATTCGCTTCCTTGTTTTTCATATTGTAGCAACGAACAGGAGGAAGGCAAAGAAGCAAGAGAAGCAAGAGGTCCAGAGAGAAGCCTTCCAGGAACAGAGAGCAGCCTTCCAGGAACAGAGAGCAGCCTGGGCTCAGACAGCAGCCCGCCGGGCCCAGAGAGCAGCCCGCCTGGCCCAGACAGCACCCCAGGACCATAGAGCAGCCTTGGTTCAGAAAGCAGCCGACCTGGCTCGGAGAGCAGCCTGGGCTCAGAAAGTAGCCTGCCAGGCCCAGGGAGCAGTGCCCCAGAGAGCAGCACCACAGAGAGCAGCGCCCCAGGCCCAGAGAGCAGCGCCACAGGTCCACAGGTCCACAGGCCTCCTCCGTGACCACAAGAAGGATAGGCGCCAGGCCCTCACTGCCCAGCAAAAGACTGAGGAGAGCCTGGCCGAGGTCAGGGCGACCCTCGCCAACACCACCAGGGAGGCAGTGGACAAGATCAGGGTCCTGGAGAGTGACAAGGCAGCAGCTGAGGAGGCTCAGGTGCGTTGCAGGGAGGAGATGAAGGAGGAGAGCGGGCTCCAAGAGACTGAGGGGAGCCTGGCTGAGGTCAGGGCGACCCTCGCCAACACCACCAGGGAGGCAGAGGACACGATCAGGGTCCTGGAGAGTGAGGCCCTGGTGGCCAAGGCAGCAGCTGAGGAGGCTCTGGAGCTTTGCAGGGAGGAGGTGAAGGAGGTACAGGTGAAGGAGAGCGACCTTCACCAAAAGCTCCATGATATGGAGCAGGAGAAGAAGAGCCTCCTCCACGACAACTCCAACCTGGAGAAGGAGAGGCGCCAGGCCCTCGCTACACAGGGAGAAAGGGAGGGGAGCCTGGCCGAGGTCAGGGCGACCCTCGCCAACGCCACCAGGGAGGCAGAGGACAAGATCAGGGTCCTGGAGAGTGAGGCCCTGGTGGCCAAGGCAGCAGCTGAGGAGGCTCTGGAGCTTTGCAGGGAGGAGGTGAAGGAGGTACAGGTGAAGGAGAGCGACCTTCACCAAAAGCTCCATGATATGGAGCAGGAGAAGAAGAGTCTCCTCCACGACAACTCCAACCTTGAGAAGGAGAGGTACCAGGCCCTCGCTGCACTCCTGGACCTGGAGAAGAGCAGGGACGAGGCCCGCACCAAGCTCCAGGAGGACAAAGACCAGTGGGGGAAGGAGAAGGCCTCCCTCACAGCCGCCCATCTGCAGGCCCTAGCTGACGCCAAGAAGCTGGAGGAGAAGGAGAGAGCTTTCGCCCTAAACTCCCATCAGGTGCAGATGGAGCAGCGCACCGCTGAGGCTGAGGAGAGAAGCAGGGCGCAGGTCGAGGTGCAGAAGATGGTCACCATCGACCTGGTCACCTGTCGTCAGCAGCTCTCCCTCTCCCAGACCAAGCTGCAGCAGGAGGAGGTCCAGAGCACGGAGCTGAAGCTGCAGTTGGAGGTCATGAGGGAAGAGTCAGAAAAGAAAGAGGAGAAGAAGAAATCCATAGTTCCCTACTTTAAGTGGTTAGGGTTAGGGTTAGGGTTAGGGTTAGGGTTAGGGTTTGGGTTAGCACATTTACACCGTGTTTGAAAAAAGAAAGAAAAAGACTCAGAAAAGAGAGGAGAAGTTCCCTACTAAAGGGTTTGGGTTAGCACACCGTGTTTGAAAAAAGAAAGAAAAGGACTCAGAAAAGAGAGGAGAAAAAAATAAAAAATAAATCAAATTCAAATAAAATTTTATTTGTATAGCGCATTTCTTACAAGATGCAACTCAATGCGCTTCACATAATGAACATTCTCAGTCAATCAATCAATCAATCAATACTGACAGAGCCGCAAGCAGGCAAAAGTAAAAACCTTAAATCCATTAATAATAATAATAATAATAATAATAATAATAATAATAATTACAATTTACAATACAAATACAACAATTGGGGGTCCCTCAAAAAAATGTGTACTGTATAACATGATAGCCATCTACCGGTATGAGCAATGCACTGTATATAAGATGATGACCGAGGGTCTTTCTGCTGCTGACCATGAGTCCTGTTGATGGAGCCCAATTTTCTTTTAGAGTCTGTAGGCTACTGTATTTGTTTATTAACATTCATAAATATGATATATTGTCTGAATTTTTGTCTTCTTTTATAAAATGTAAATTATTTTAATTTCTTGTGCTGGTTTATTATGAACAACATGTAAAATTGCAGGAAACTAGTACAAATAATTGGGTGGGAGAGAGGGGCCGCCGCTGCCAAACGTGTACAGTTTTGGGTCGCTCCACCGCTAAAAAATCTCACTCCAAACTTTTGGTGAAACTTGGCAGCCCTGCCTGTATGCCTCATCTGCACTGAAGCTATTGAAAAACAATACAATCTTCGCCGTTACAATTATACAAGGCATGCAGCTTTCAGAGAATCATACCCTGAGAAGTCATACCCTGAGACCCGTCACAGAAAAATAGACTTAAAAGCAACTTAAAAGCTGGATATGGACATGCCAGTGGAATTATTAGCAGAACGTTATCTGAACGAGAGGGCAACTCGTGCATCTCTCCGGGCTGTCTGGGTTCTACAATCATAACAAGCCATTTACCTCATTCATGTTTTGACTGAAGTTATTTGTTATTTAAGTCACTATAATGTGCATGTGTAAAAAGAGCCTATAACACGAAATGTTAAACAAGAGCATGTGAGAAAAAAACGAAATGTTAAATGAGTATGTGAGAAGAAAAAAAACACACTAAATGTTAAATGAGATCTATGAGTGTGTCCCCATTCTTGCATGCGAATAGGCGCTACGTCTGCCAAATTCCATTTAAAAGACGGGAATTAGTTTCAGCTTTGCTACTGCTATTTAGATGCAAGGTTGCAGCTTTGTGAATGAGTTAGGTCTGAATCGTCCTGCATTGGAAGAACGATATGAATCTATGCTATGGCCGCGTTCGTAAATTCGCTCTGAGAGAATCAGAGCGTCCACGTGACTGCCTCTAGTCCAATCAAATTACTTGGTTCCATGACGACGTTGAATCCAGTGTGCGCTCCGACGAATTTACGAACGCGCCCTATATGTTCTAAACGGTATTTCCCTCCTCACATTTTCTGAATTCATTAATATTTTAAAAAACATAAATATTCCACGGGCCCGATGGGAAGCTTTGGTGGGCCGCATTCGGCCCGCGGGCCGCCTGTTGGTGACCCATGTAGGCCTATACCAAATGTCATGCAGATCCTTTAAGCATTACAAGAGCATTACAAAACGTTAACACATCGTGGTCATGATTTTTCCAAGTATTCTGTTGGTGCCCTGTAAAATATGCCATACTGTGCCATATAGCGTAAACCCTGGCGATATTATTATACAGCAATTATTCATTAATTAAGCATGTACTATACACCCTTGCAGCATCTCCAGTGTTTCATAACAGAAGGAACAAAACAGCTATGTGATTACAAATGCTTATAGTTTCCCCAATAAAATATCATTACAAAAATATGATCATAAAAAAAGATAATAAAACAAAATAGAAACCTTATTTTAATTCAGCATGACCACATACTCATTCATAACACTCAGAGGTTGTTGAATGTGGTGAACACTGTCACAGACCTCTCATCTGAGAGGCGTTCAATGGAGAAAAAAACATAGAAGTCATCCAATCTAATTCAAAGCCACAGCTAAGTCCTAGACTAGCATATCATGTTCCAGAGTTCACATGTAATTCTTATGTTTAACTGCTTTGATTTCTGTAGCACCACATAGAATAAGATTAGGATCGAGTTCCCTAGTAATTCAATGCTAATGAATGCTATTTCACAATTTTTCATGCAAAGGCTGTGTTATATTACATTCATTCGATTCGATTACCAGTAGGCTACTGCACTGGATTGTGAATTCAACATGAGTGTAGTGTTAACAATGGGAGGACTGTTAGCTACAGTGATGTACTGGAACAGCTGATAAACAGTAAAGGATTAAATCATTTTTTCCATAGGTTTTGAGTGGATGATCTCCAGATGTGAGATGCTAACATTATCTACTTCAGATGTCATTATTGTCTAAAAGGGTCCAACCAAAACAGGCTTACATGTCAAGGAATGTTAGCCTATATTGTATACAAACAGACTATTCTAAGTGACATTTCTGAGGGGTGAGGTAGTTCAGGGAACATACAATGTTCCTTTTCATATAAACCAGATATTCAGTGCTTCACAAATAATGCTCTCTTTGTATAAGGTCAAGATAAAGGCAGAAATGTCAAGTAACTTTGGTCACATGACATTGATGTATAGTAGCCCTACGTTCCCGAGGGAATTCAAGTAAAGTTGGTAAAGTAACTATTGAACACATGACACGTCAACACACAACATGATTTCTGACGGGTTTTTAAAAATGTTACAGATGGATAAGTAAGTCTATTTTATTATACATATCTTGGACGAACATTAAATGTTTTTTTTTACTAAGATTTTTTTTATTAATATTGCATGGAGAAAGGAACTCATTTTATAATTAGATCCAGATGCTGTGGGCTGTTGACTATTATATGGAGCACATATTGATTTCAGCCGCGTGATCATGATTAATGCTGCAGCAGCAGAGACCCATTAACTGCCACTTCTCTAATCGTATAGTTTGATTAGCTTGTCTTTCTGTAAATTATATGGATCCAAAGAGCTTTTTTTCTTCTAATTGGTCTGCCAACAAGAAAAGCCACACACTTCCGTCAGATGTCATCTAAGAGATTTAGTGGGGAGTTAGTGAGAATCTGAGAGCACTGGGTCATGCTGCACGCAATTAACATCAACTTTTGGGATGATTCCTCAGAGGATTACACAGTGTCGTAATGCAGTTGGTAATGGAGTGAGGTTGAAGGAAATTGACAAGCTCCTCTATGAGTCTGAATATATTATACACAGAAGATCAGTGGATACAGTTGGCTATCTTTTCTGTTTTAACAGATTAAACAGATACTGTTTTAACCGATTAAACAGATACTGTTTTAACCGATTAAACAGATACTGTTTTAACCGATTAAACAGATACTGTTTAAACAGATTCATTCATCAATAATCAAGTTCAAGTTTCCTAAAGCTTGGTCATGTACACTTAATTTGGGAAATCTGTTAGGGCCCTATAAAATGTGTTTTGCATTAAATTATACTATGTATTATTTCAAATCAAGTGTTTCATATACACTTTAAATGCAAAGTCTGTGAATAAGAGAATATTGATAAAGAAAATGTGCAACATAGGCCCAAGCTCTTCAACTGCAACCCTGAAGTCATTCTGACAGCTTTTTTTCTATCACGCGGCAATGTCAAGGGAGTGCTCCCAGACTGAGCAGCAAGCCACAGGCCCTAAGTGACAGGCCAAGCGTTCCTCCTGTTTCTTACTGCATGTGCACAAGCTGAATCTAGTGGCTTATTCAATTAACAAAATCAATCGAGGTAGTATTCTAGTCATTTGCTTTGCAGTTATGGTTGAATTCGATTTTGAAAAGCTGTATTACCTACATTAAGGCTAGTCACTGCATTGTTCGCTAATGGCTACACATAAAGAAAGCTCTGCAGTTGGTGCACACTGCACACAGATGCATACACAGACGGGATATTTCTGCAAAATGATTGGGGTGTTGCAGAGTCAAATAGCATCACGAATAATGCACTCTTCATGAAATATGATTGCTTGCCGGGTAGCAAATTAAGTTATTTTCTCATCATTTCAATTCATTCCTTGCTCTGTGATTTACGAAAGGTAGTACATAACCAGTTGACCTTCTCCCGAATGAATGCATCAGACTAACAGACACACACACACACACACACACACACACACACACACACACACACACACACACACACACACACACTGTATTGAGTCTAAATGGAATGGACACAAAAGCCCTATAATGTAAATTTATTTTTGCATAATTATATAGATTTCAAATTGCAAAATGAATTAAAGTGCGCAATTCAAAAGAGAAACATGTTGACAAGAGCTGTTGTTGTGTGCAAATCAATGAAACGGGATCATGCAACTTCATTAGATTCAATAAAAAAAGCTTCAGTGAGGGAGACTATAGCCATGCTGGCTTCCCTGCATCTATCTCTAAATCTAATTTTGAGGGTCCGCCTTTCCGCTTTCCTCAGACCAATAGGTGTCAGATCGCACTCCCAGCAGCTTATGGTACTCCTTGAATTACAAATCAAATTCTGTTTTGATAGCGCATGCCTTTGTATTCACACTCGGACCACACACAAGGCCCCCAGCAGATGTTCAGTAGCAGCGGTACTTTTCACTTCTTGTGGTCTCCTTGTGGCATATTCAGACTGCGTGTTGCACTGTCTGAGAAGGGCAGTCCATTTGAGTGCTGCTGTTTGGGGTTGTTTTTTCTCATTGATCTGCACATATCCTGCTAATGACAGCACTCCTCTGATGTGGTCTATACAGTACATTTCCCAGAACATCAGAATGCAGCAAAAGCCTGTCTCAGGTTTCCACAGTGTGCTTTAACACACACAACTGTTTAACACATCAAAAACTGTTTCTGGCTGACTTTGAAAGCAAAACAAACACTATATAGATGATATACAGAGCAATTGTAACATCATCCTATTTCATGTATTGCTCACTTTGTTGGATCAGCACTTGTTAGGACATGTTCACAAATCATAAACCTGCCATCCAACCTGTCACTCAAAGTTGTCTTAGCTTCAGGTGTGAAACCGAATTTCTTGGAAAGATATTGACGTGTTCACTGTATCCTCTCTGTAAAGAAGAAGAAGATACTTCTACAAAAAATATATATGAACACGGCGTTACCATCCTGCAGAGGTGAACTTCAACCCTAATTATTTGTCGCATACCAATCCTGTGATATCCTGAGACAAAATAAGGAGCATGCACAAACAGAGTCTTCACACTGGTGTGTTCTGCATTTACATTACATTTTAATGAGCTTTATGTTTTTCTCCCCCACTCTGGCTTGCTTTTTGGGGGGGTCAACAGTTAGGTATTAGTTAATATAGTTTGTATTGTGTCATTGTTTATATTGTCTGTATTATTCTTATTGTAAAGCACTTTGTAAAGAAAACGCTATACAAATACATTTGATTGATTGAGTGAGTGATTGACCATGATAACATCAATCCCAATCAGACACTTCAAATCCACTTGCATTTCATCACTGTTCATGGCAATGATCAACCAGCCCTAACAGTTGATTTCTAACTCTGATAGAGACAGATTATCTTAGAGTTCTTTCCACAATATGCAGTAATTCAATAACATGGATAATGACATCAGATCATTGAGTGGGCGGGATTTCCACAGGGTGTGTGTGAGGCTAGCCCCTCCCTCGGTAAGTACACTACTCCGGTCCTGGCAGGCTGATCAATGACCAGCTGCATTCTTCAGAAGACTTATACGTGCTCCGGTGCTCTCTGAGAGACGTACACACTCTGAGGTAAGCAAACAGACTTCTCTTTCATTCAGGAAAACACCAAGGGGCTACAGTAGGTATCCTTCTGTGTATGTGGGCAGTCCATTCCCTAACCCTAACCCTAAACCAAAATACCATAACTGGAGGTTAAATTCAATATGCAATGATGTGCAGAATATACATGCATGCATTTGTTTACTGTATATATACTATATAATCTCATCTCATGAAGTTGGCATGATATGCATTGTAAAACATGTTGCAAAACATGTTGGGCTAGGTCAATGCCCTGAGGCACTGAGAGCTGAGGCACTGAGAGCTACAGGATGTTGTGGGTGGGAACAGGAGGATAGGATGCACTTTCACTATCTACTACAGGATGTTCAGCATTGGTGAATTAAACAAATAGTGGATGCATTGTTTTATTTATTTTTGATTTATTGTGGATTATGCAGAACAAACATATATACATGCATTGAAATAGTTTGTGATGAATGTATGTATAGGTTTTTTCGTGGGTGAAAGTATTGTTACTTTGTTGTAATCCTTAAATATATAGATATAGGTGTTATGTAATATTATTGTCAATATTAACCATTGACAGCACACAATTTCACTTAACACTTATAAAGGCCTCCAGTATCCTGGGAGCTTGGAAAAACATTTCAAACACATGGATTGATGGTTTACTGCTCGGGCACCTGTGAAAAGAGTCTTTAACCTCACAACTGACAAGCATGACTTGTTCAAAGTGGTGAAAGGTGGTAGTTACTTGTTTAAAGCTATCAGATCTAACAACTGTTCTGTGGGTGATAACATAGTACTTTCAACAGAGAAGACATAGCAATGTAATTGCTATATCTGACTGCAAACGCAGAGATAATGACTATGTCGTATCTGTTTATAACCACATGTGATAACCACAGTGACACAGCATTTGCTATTAGACTGGGTGACAATGCTAAAAGGGCAAACATGTTGTCCTCTTGTCTGCACAGGTCATGGCATCGAAGCTTTGGGCGGCCCTTGCCCTGTTCTTCCTCTTGGCTAGCGTGGCAGTCATCACTGCTATCGCTATAATCCAGGGTCATACAGGGATCTATGAGTCACCAGGCCTCAAGGTAAAAACAACCACATGCTTCTCTACTCAAACAAGCACATATGTATTCACCCTGGCAAGAAAGCAGCTGTGTGTGTGTGTGTGTGGGGGGGGGGGGGGGGTTGGGGTGGAAAGTGAGTATAAACATTAACCTCGCTGGGCTTATGGCTCGTGGGGCTTATGACTATATCATCATCAAACAATTTAGCAGCCTTGCTTGTCTGACCTGAGGACAGACAAGAAGCAGACAAAGGTTTCAAGGGCAAAACATTTCTCCGGCTTTCCCTTAGGTCTGATGATTGACTGTGTGGTTTCCCTGTGGTTAGAGAGTAGCTGCATTTTCTTTTTTATGTCTCTGTATTGTGCCAGGGTTCTTGGCTTCTTGTGGGGGGCAGCAATAACCATATAAGTGCAATGCATCTAGCTACTGTCATCAGAGATGCACCCACCAGGGACCAACTACAAACTTTCATGATGACACAATGATGACACAATGATTTTTATGACACAATGATTAATGATCTCCATTAGCTTTATGCAAAGCATCAGCTACTCTTCCTGGGGTCCACACACAACGAGCAGTCATGCCTCTTTGATTTGATGTCATCGCCTGTATTCAGTGGTGGTAGAAGCTGACTTTATATGACGATGCACTTCTCTCCTCTCTCTGTGCAGTATGGCATCGTGATTGACTCGGGATCCTCTCGTTCTACCATGTATCTTTACCAATGGCCAGCAGAGAAAGAGAACAACACAGGGGTGGTGAGCGAGAAGCACAAATGTCAGGTGTCTGGTGAGTGTTTATGGTTTTTCATTTATGATGTGACATCATGTGACATGTCCTGTCAAAGCCAACACCTGCTTTAATAAGCTCAGATAACGGTTGTGTCATCATCTCTCCTTTAGGTCTATGTAACATTTCAGTCTTTGTATGGAAGACTTGCATGCACGACGCCCTGCGACCTCATACAGCCAATTACTGTATCACTGTGTTAAAGGTCCCATAGTGAAGTCTCTGGGGTCCCCAAAACATGTCTTTGAAGTTTTTTTGCTGAAAATACCACTCAGATGAACACTAGAACAGCCATGGGTGGGGTCATTTGAGAGTGTCAAAAGAATGTTATATCTTTGCACTCTATCAAATTTCAGGACCCTCCTTTCATGACTTTTCCTAGATATGTGCGTTCTACCACCCAGTATCCTTACATTTTCTACATGTAGCAGGCTAATTTACAAGCCGGCCAACTAGTGGTCGTTGTGTGTAAATACAGCTTTCCATTGTAAAGGCTATGGACCATTTGACCCCTGAGGCAGCTCTTATAGAAGGTAAAAAAGACATAATACCTCTAATACCGCACACCTCTATACCCCCTTTTTTCAGTCCTGTTCTCAACGGACCGTTTCCATGTCTGTAGCTTTAAATGCTAATGAGCTGCTGCTTCCTACGCCCCCCCACTACGGAACTGGTTATGGCTTTCCGGCCGTGCCCCCTTGATACCATAGTTATGGTTAATTTATTCAATTGTCAATTTTTGAAGAAGATGGTCATTATACAGAACATCTTCCTTAGTGTAACTTGTGTTGAGACATACCTCAAGCATAAAACGATCATAAATACAATATGAGGTGCCGGTGTAAAAAGCGACATTTAGCTAGTGAGTCTCAGTGTTATACAATGCAAGATTACACCGCAACAGGAGAGACAGAGGGCCTGTTGACAGTGTTCATATTCATACTGGAACTGCAATGGAGCTGCAGTAGTGTCACTAACACTGTACAGTAACACTGACTGTGGATCAGAATGGTCGTATTAGCCTGGGCTTCACTTCACACACACTGCCTAGCTAATATAGCTTTATGATCTGAGGAATCAGCTGGGTGCTAATCAAAGTAACACAACGTTTATGCAGTTTGACCATTTCTTTTTTCACACGTGTATCGTTAAACTAACACTGGCGTAGACGTTACTGTGGATCCTCCAGCCGTGGGCAGAGATACTCAGATGGGGGGGGGGGGGGGGCGGGGATCTAATTCTAACGAGACCCCACGTTACGTAGGATGGGGCAGCAAATGTGGACGGCTTGTTGAATCGCATGTTTTCTGAAATAGGCAGCCCACAAAAAACGGACTGGGTTGTTTTATTTGACAGTGTGTGTGTTAGTAGGCCCATCTTTTTTTTTCCCTTTCCTAACACCAGGGGAGCCACCCCTCCTAAATTTCGTTGTTTGGTACCTGTACTGTAGCAATGACAATAAAGTCCATTCATTCATTCATTCATTCATTCATCAGAGACCCACATGTATGCGCACAAGCACTGAAAAGGTGTGTTTTTCATAACATGGGACCTTTAAAGTAGTGCAGGGTTCTGAGCGCAGTCTGACATGCATCTGCAGGCCCAGGTATCTCTGATATGGGGGTTAACAAAACACGGGATGACGAGTCGTGGAAATCCATCCGAGCCTGTATGGATAACATCACAAAACTCATCCCCCCTTCCCTGCACAATGCCACACCTGTCTTCCTTGGTGCAACAGCAGGGATGAGGCTACTACAGTGAGTCTTTGTGCGTCCCCCTCTTTCAGTTTCAGCCTCACCAGTTCCAGAATGGGACTCTCCTGTTAGCTAATTCGTGACGTTAGAATTATAAGGTTCTATCTCCATTTTTGGTCAAAATTTAGTTGTTTACATAACCTAATCCATTAGGTGTTTATTAATGCCTGTGTGGTGTTATTTTTAAAATGTTGACATTTTTGAGTTAGTAATTCATCAAATACAAAGGTTCCATGTCACAAAACATAATGTAATGTAAAGACTTTGACGCTCAATATCTCTGAACTACCCCAAACGGAGATAGAACCTTATAATTCTAACCTCACGAATTGTTGAACTTCAGTGAGTTGTACAGTACAAACAACACAACTGTAATAGTTACCATACATATGCCATAATGCAGTTCTTGTGTAATACAGTGCTCGGTGTAGATCCATCCAAGATGATCCCTCTATGAGCGGGTGACTTTTGAAGTGGTAATGGCTTGTTTCAGGTGTAAAGTCTACATACTGGTTTGTACCTCTGCTGGACTGTGGATATGATCTCAACATTACTTTATGTTTACTTAAAGTTCACAGAATGAAGCGGCCTCAAACAAGATCTTATCAGACCTGCAGAGCTACCTCATGTCTTTGCCTTTCAATTTCCAAAACGCCTCCATCATCTCAGGAGAGGAGGAAGGGCTATATGGATGGATCACTGTCAACTACCTGATGGGCAATTTCCTGGAGGTTCACTAAACTTGTAACTTAATCAAAACAGTCACATGTAATTAAATCATACCCGTATGTAAGGGTGTTTGCTTAGTTTTTCCAAGCATCAGAAGAGAAACACAAATAATGACAACACATTATGAATTATGAATGAAATGACTCGACATGACTTAATATTACACATTCTCAACATGAACCCTTTCAATCTGTGTCGCAGAAAAACCTATGGAATGCCTGGGTGCGTCCTCACGGTTCTAGAACGGTTGGGTCCATGGATTTAGGAGGTGCGTCCACCCAGATCGCCTTCACTGTTCCGGAAGAGTCTAGAGGACAAGACTATTTGAAAGTGTCGCTGTACGGCTACGAGTACACCATCTACACCCACAGCTTCCTGTGTTATGGAAAGAACGAGGCGGAGAAGAGAGTCATGGCTTCTATTGTAGAGGTACAGTGTCATCTCTGGTTTAGTCATGGCAGCTTTCTACAGCTACACCACTTGACCCTTCCTGACCCCCCGTAGCCCCCCCGTGTACCCACTTCCTTTCCTGTTGTGTGAGGTCAGCAGTGTGCTTGTCACTTCACAACCCTGCACCTCCCTCCCCCTCTCCTCCACTACCCTGCTCCTCCCTCCCCCTCTCCTCCACTACCCTGCTCCTCCCTCCCCCTCTCCTCCACTACCCTGCACCTCCCTCCCCCTCTCCTCCACTACCCTGCTCCTCCCTCCCCCTCTCCTCCACTACCCTGCACCTCCCTCCCTCCCCCTCTCCTCCACTACCCTGCTCCTCCCTCCCCCTCTCCTCCACTACTCTGCTCCTCCCTCCCCCTCTCCTCCACTACCCTGCACCTCCCTCCCCCTCTCCTCCACTACCCTGCACCTCCCTCACCCTCTCCTCCACTACCCTGCTCCTCCCTCCCTCCCCCTCTCCTCCACTACCCTGCACCTCCCTCCCCCTCTCCTCCACTACCCTGCTCCTCCCTCTCCCTCTCCTCCACTACCCTGCACCTCCCTCCCCCTCTCCTCCACTACCCTGCTCCTCCCTCCCCCTCTCCTCCACTACCCTGCACCTCCCTCCCCCTCTCCTCCACTAACCTGCACCTCCCTCACTCACCCTCTCCTCCACTACCCTGCTCCTCCCTCCCTCCCCCTCTCCTCCACTACCCTGCACCTCCCTCACCCTCTCCTCCACTACCCTGCACCTCCCTCCCTCACCCTCTCCTCCACTACCCTGCACCTCCCTCCCTCACCCTCTCCTCCACTACCCTGCTCCTCCCTCCCTCCCCCTCTCCTCCACTACCCTGCACCTCCCTCACCCTCTCCTCCACTACCCTGCACCTCCCTCCCTCACCCTCTCCTCCACTACCCTGCACCTCCCTCCCTCACCCTCTCCTCCACTACCCTGCACCTCCCTCACTCACCCTCTCCTCCACTACCCTGCTCCTCCCTCACCCTCTCCTCCACTACCCTGCACCTCCCTCCCCCTCTCCTCCACTACCCTGCTCCTCCCTCTCCCTCTCCTCCACTACCCTGCTCCTCCCTCTCCCTCTCCTCCACTACCCTGCTCCTCCCTCCCCCTCTCCTCCACTACCCTGCACCTCCCTCCCCCTCTCCTCCACTACCCTGCACCTCCCTCCCCCTCTCCTCCACTACCCTGCACCTCCCTCCCCCTCTCCTCCACTACCCTGCTCCTCCCTCACCCTCTCCTCCACTACCCTGCACCTCCCTCCCCCTCTCCTCCACTACCCTGCTCCTCCCTCTCCCTCTCCTCCACTACCCTGCTCCTCCCTCCCCCTCTCCTCCACTACCCTGCACCTCCCTCCCCCTCTCCTCCACTACCCTGCACCTCCCTCCCCCTCTCCTCCACTACCCTGCACCTCCCTCCCCCTCTCCTCCACTACCCTGCTCCTCCCTCACCCTCTCCTCCACTACCCTGCACCTCCCTCCCTCACCCTCTCCTGCACTACCCTGCTCCTCCCTCCCCCTCTCCTCCACTACCCTGCACCTCCCTCACCCTCTCCTCCACTACTCTGCACCTCCCTCCCTCACCCTCTCCTGCACTACCCTGCTCCTCCCTCCCTCACCCTCTCCTGCACTACCCTGCTCCTCCCTCCCCCTCTCCTCCACTACCCTGCACCTCCCTCCCCCTCTCCTCCACTATCCTGCACCTCCCTCCCTCTCCCTCTCCTCCACTACCCTGCACCTCCCTCCCTCCCCCTCTCCTCCACTACCCTGCACCTCCCTCACCCTCTCCTCCACTACCCTGCTCCTCCCTCACCCTCTCCTGCACTACCCTGCACCTCCCTCCCCCTCTCCTCCACTACCCTGCACCTCCCTCTCCCTCTCCTCCACTACCCTGCTCCTCCCTCACCCTCTCCTCCACTACCCTGCTCCTCCCTCTCCCTCTCCTCCACTACCCTGCACCTCCCTCACCCTCTCCTCCACTACCCTGCTCCTCCCTCCCCCTCTCCTCCACTACCCTGCTCCTCCCTCACCCTCTCCTGCACTACCCTGCACCTCCCTCCCCCTCTCCTCCACTACCCTGCACCTCCCTCCCCCTCTCCTCCACTACCCTGCACCTCCCTCCCCCTCTCCTCCACTACTCTGCTCCTCCCTCCCCCTCTCCTCCACTACCCTGCACCTCCCTCCCCCTCTCCTCCACTACCCTGCTCCTCCCTCACCCTCTCCTGCACTACCCTGCTCCTCCCTCCCTCACCCTCTCCTCCACTACCCTGCTCCTCCCTCCCTCTCTCCTCCACTACCCTGCACCTCCCTCACCCTCTCCTCCACTACCCTGCACCTCCCTCCCCCTCTCCTGCACTACCCTGCACCTCCCTCATCCTCTCCTCCACTACCCTGCACCTCCCTCACCCTCTCCTGCACTACCCTGCACCTCCCTCCCCCTCTCCTCCACTACCCTGCACCTCCCTCACCCTCTCCTCCACTACCCTGCTCCTCCCTCTCCCTCTCCTCCACTACCCTGCACCTCCCTCACCCTCTCCTCCACTACCCTGCACCTCCCTCACCCTCTCCTGCACTACCCTGCACCTCCCTCCCCCTCTCCTCCACTACCCTGCACCTCCCTCACCCTCTCCTGCACTACCCTGCGCCTCCCTCCCTCACCCTCTCCTCCACTACCCTGCTCCTCCCTCACCCTCTCCTGCACTACCCTGCACCTCCCTCACCCTCTCCGCTTCTCAACCAGTTTTATTCGTTAACTGTTCTATTTACCACCTCATTGGTCTTATGGTCCCTGAAATCAGAGGGTTAACGGGTTCGTTACCTGTCCGAGTAACACCAAACACATGACCCAATGCCTCTCTGATAATCACATAGCATTAAAGGAGATGGTTTGGGGCCAGGTGACAGGCTGCGTCTTGTCCAGTGGACACAATACATCAAGCTGCCTCACGCCACAAAAACAGGGATCGACTCCTGCCCTGTTAACCCTTCTGGCTCCTACCTTATGGGCTGATCTGGCACAAGGCTTACTTCCTCATTGAGTTTATTCAATCAATCAATCAAACTTTATTTATATAGCACAAGTCATACATTGAATGCCACTCCAAGTGCTGAACATAAAAACACAATCAAACCAGGAAATAGGAGATAAGAAATAGGAGTAAAAATGCAAGTTGAGATAAACACTAGATAAAAGCCAGGCAAAGGCTAGGTGTGTTTAAAGCTTTCTTTTAAGGATATCCACTCTTTGCCTCCATCACGTCCTCCGGCAAGCCGTTCCATAGTCTGGGGCCGTAGTGGCAAAAAGCCGCCTCGCCATGGGTCTTAGACCGGACCCCTGGAACAACCAAGAGACCAGTACCAGAGGACCTGAGGGATCTAGTGGGTACATTATCTTAAAACCATGTCAGACATGTAGTCGGGAGCGAGAGCATTAGTGCTTTGTAAACCAATAATCTTAAAATCAATTCTACAACTAACCGATAGCCAGTGCAGCGATTTTATTGTGTTTTCATGTTAAATTTGTTGAGACCTACAGTACGGTAAGTGAAAGTTGCATTTTAAATGTGACTTGATTGAACTTCATTGATTGGCTCTGAGAGCTTAGGCAGGATACAGTACATAATGGTATTAACGTATTGATCAAACCATTTCAGTTATTTTGCTTGGTAGGAAATGTACTGTTAAGCTAGCTTTGTAGAAAATGCTTTTCGAACTCATGCCATTAATTAGGAAAGAAACAACAGTAGCAAAAGCATTGACATCTAGAGAATAAGTTTGCAGCCTAACTACAGCTAATGGTGCTGAAATATCTATGCTAACTAACCTGGGTTGGGGTGAATTCCTTTTCAATTCCTTCAATTCAGGAAGTATGTTAAAACTCCAATACAATTCCAAATTCAAAAATGTTTCTTTTCAATTTACAGAAGAATGTAAAGAACACACACAGTTAAAGATTGTGAGATTGAGATTGTGATTGTTTCAATGTATTGAAAATGTATTGGAAATGAAGGCCCTTTTTTTGATCGCCGAATTTAATTCAATTCACTTATGGCATTGATGGAATTTTAAAGGAAATCTCCCCAACCCTGCTCCTAAAGTCACTAAACAAGCTAATCCGATATTAATCCTTCAGATTGTCTTTTTTTATGAGAAACTGTCCCAATCATTGAACATATTGTACTGTATGCAATATATTGTACTGTATGCGGTACATATTGTAAATGGACTGACTTATATAGCGCCTTGTTCCAAAGCGCTTTACAATGGCCTCTCATTCACCCATTCACACACACATTCACACACCAATGGCAGCAAGCTACCATGCGAGGCGCCGACCCGTTCATTGGGTGCAATTTGGGGTTCAGTGTCTTCCCCAAGGACACTTCGACATGTGGCCAGCCGGGGCTCGAACCGCCGATCTGCCAACTGTAGGAGAAAATTATTATTTCAATAAGAATTTTTTTCTACATTTAAGACTAAAAACTCACAACAGTAAAATGACTGTCTAGAGCAAGTTCTAGGAACTGATTTTCTTTCCTTCATCCCTCTTCATCTTCCTCAAAGTACAATACCACACCCCTTGTTAGTGATTGGTTTGACCTCACCTAAGGGCGGATTTGTAATCTAAGTGGATAAAAAGTGATGTGACCAGGTATCTCGACTTTCTGGTGAGAACATTTTTCACTGTTACGTTTGCTCTGACATGCTTGTAAAACGGTTCTCCTCTTGCAAGAGTACGTATATTATTAAATACCTTTTTCCTATGCAATTTGAAATGAAGCAGGCTGCCTTTTGATTCTATATTTAGATATTTTCACCACACAACCTTGCGATCATTAGACGCCGGCTCTAACCCCTGCGCCACAACCGCCCCAGTACCTGTACTGTATGTGGTATCTTACATACTCTCTCCTCTCAGAAATCCATGGACCACACAGCGGTGTCTTATCCCTGCTACCCTCGTGGTTTCAACTCCACTGTGACGGCCCAGTTCATCTATGGGACTGAGTGTACAAAGACCCCTGCCAGCTACGACCCTGAGAAGACCTTCACCCTGGTGGGGACGTCAGACGCAGCTCTCTGTAGGGACGCCGTACACAGCTTATTTAACCTGACGTGCAAAGGAAACATCTCCTTTAACTGTGTCCACCAACCACCTGTCTCTGGGGACTTTATGGTAATGCACCACACCACCCAACTCATCCATCCACCCACACACACACCTACACTACACATGCACGCACACACACACACACACACACACACACACACACACACACACACACACACACAAGCACGTACGTGTGTTGAGCAATGTCTTGCATGGCAAAATAAAGTGATTGTGTGTTTGTGATCAGAAACCCTGATAAAGCACATGTTGTCCCCTCAGGCCTACGCTGGATTCTATTACTCCTCTGCAGCTCTCTACCTGAAAGGCAGGTCCACCCTTCAGCAGTGGAGGAACCACACGGACCAATTCTGCTCATGGGACTGGCCAACGGTGAGCAGACAGTGAGCTAGACTGGTGCACAAACAGATGACAGCAGTATTTCGTGACGTTAGAATTATAAGGTTCTATCTCCATGTTTGTCAAAATTTTGTTTTTTACATAATCTGATCCATTAGGTGTTTATTAATGCCTGTGTGGTGTTATTTTTAAAATGTTGAAATGTTTTTGTTAGTAATTAATAAAATACAAAGGTTCCATCTCACAAAACATAATGGAATGTAAAAACTTTTACGCTCAATATCTCTGAACTCCCCTAAACGGAGATAGAACCGTATAATTCTAAGCTCACGATTTGATGTCAGCTAAGATAGATGTACACTCTGTACTCATCAGCTACTTAACCACAGAAGCAGGGGCTACGCGGCACTGCACAGTACACAGTGCAGGTGTATAAAAAGAATAGGATCTGCAGGTACAGTATATAAAAATAATATGAACTGGTAAACTGTATACTGTGATGTGAGGTTCTGACTCTGATCTCTGTTGTGTTGTCTTCCACGTTTTAAATGGATGTACAGTCTACACAGACAGATCCATCGTTAGACATGGATGCTTTCAACAGATTGCATCTATTCATATTCGGGATTAACCTCAACAAGACAATCAAATGTGACAAGTGACATGTTTTCCAAGGGACAATCTGGGATTGGTACCATATTGGACCTTTAAATTAATTATAGCCATCGATTATTGAAGAATGTAATTTAGAAATGCCTCATGAGCTTAGTTTAACTCTCTTAGCCTATCAGAACTCAAAATATAAGATTGTTTTACTCCATTGTTAGTAAACAATGCAATTGTAAACAAACGTTGTATCGGTTCAAAACATGGTTAAAACTATCATTTTGATCTCACGGATGGTCAATCCTTCCATCCATAGATACATTATGTCAATGAAATTGAGACAGGATCTGGTGAAAAAGTCCCCAAGTAGGGCAAGGTAATTCTTCTGGGGGGTTTTCAGATTAGGAGTGAGAGAAAAAGTGTAGATTGTAAGTTTTCAAATGATAAGTCATACATTGATACAATCTGAAAATAGTTGAAGATATTCTTATTTGAATGTTGGTACCCCTCAAACCAAATACTGGAGAAAAACGCTCTGAATCGCATTTGCTATCATCACATTGGTAGCTGAGTAGGAGCTAAGAAATAACATCGCTATCAACATCTAACTGCATGTTTAGCACGTCACAACATGCTGAGAGAACATCAACATGCAATAAACACATAACTACACATAACTAGATGATCACATAGTCCTTTCTTTTGAACACGTCCTAAAACGTTTGTTTGTACAAGCCATGTATCACTTACCCAGTAGCCTACGGCAGACTATACAGTGAATCCAATTCACAAATGATAAGTATTTAGAGATCCTAAAACTGTTGTTTGTTATATTGAGTGAGCTCTTCAACACTTCAACTTTCGTAATTATGCAAAAAGATGTAAAACACTTCATTTGCGCGACATCCAGACCTTTTCAACAGACTGTGTCTGTGGCGCGGAGAGTGCTTTGTTGTTGTTTGAATTGCAGATTTTCTGACCTTTAATGCAATTATGTTTTTTTTCTTTTTTTTAGCTGAAGAAAGAAAGGACCTGGATACGTGATCAATTCTTGAAGGCTTACTGCTATTCAGCACTTTATGTTCAGTCTATTCTTGTGGAAGGCTATAACTTCGATGATGAGACATGGAAAAACATCATGTTCCAAAAAGAGGTAGGTGCATCGAAGTGCATCACGATTCATAACATTTAGACTGTATCATAGTTACATATTTGCAATGATAAAAAAGGGGGAAAAGACATCCAAATCAAATTTGTTTGAAAAAAGAAAAGAGCACGGACACATTCTGAGTCTGCCAGACCTCATGAGACATGATCTAATGATCAAGATCAAAACACAGAAAAGGCCAAACCCTCCCTGACAACAGGATATGGAACTCATTTTGGTTTACAGAAAGGATCTTCCTAAGCACCGAGACTGTGGTTAGCCTTTTAAAAATTATGAAAAATAGGGGATTTCTCTCGCATGGTGACGAATCGTCCATACCATCAACAAGTGACCTACTGTCTGTCATCTGCCTGGTGGCTGGTGTCAAACTGGTGCTCTCAGAGTTGGCCTCTCCCATGGAAGACATGCAAGACGGATTCAACTGCCGTGGGGCCAGTTTGCCTCAATTATTTATTATATAACCACAGTTCTTTACAACTTTGTCTCAACTTGAAAATGCATTGTGCATTGTAGTCTGTATGCACTGTAGCCTATTCACATTGATATTCATTTGATGTTGTAAACTGTGTAAAGATGTCCAAAAGATGCACAGTACAGTAATGTTGATGTAAAGTAAGATGGAATGTAGGGGAAGGATGTTCTAGTGACCTCATACTGTACCACGGGCAGGGGTTTGATTCTACATGTGGGGGGGGACAGTAATGCTGAGATGCACAATCCTTGGGCAGAGGCTGTGTGCATGAGGAAATCTTCGAAGGAAATGGTTGCTTTTTGGAAGCGTATTTTGTGGAATTCTGTGTAGTTTCAACATTTTGTATCAAAAGGTTGCTTGACCAATACCTAGCCACATCATTGGAGAAAAAAATATGTTATTTTAAAATGTGGAAGCCCCGAGCCTAGTGAAACCTCCAGCCATGCGTCATACTGCCTCTTGACCTTCTTTCTAGGTGAACAACACCTCCATAGGCTGGAGTCTGGGCTACATGCTGGATCTCTCCAACATGATTCCTGCTGACGCCAAGCTGGTCGTTCTCCCCATGGCCAACTCCGTGTTCGGTGGTCTCATCTTCTTGTTCTCAGCCGTGACCATCGTCAGCGTCATGTTCCTGCTCGTCGCGTTAGTGCGTGTTTGCTACTGATCGCCACTAGAGGGCAGTGTGGTCCTGTACACCCCTAAGGAGGCCATGCTTGAGGCCGCCACACAGACACGGGGACAGGCAACAGAACACAGACATGAGCGACGTTATTATCACCAGATATTGTCATGATCAGGATGAAGGATCTCCATTTAAAGCATGTGAGTTGAAGTGAGAGGGTACACTTTAGACTAAGGGTCTATGATGCATGAGATCTTGTTCTGTGCCTTGGGTTCTGTAGATAAACCAAAGACATTTCCGATAGATTCAGCAACACATTGAAGTATAAGTCGGGTCTGAAAGGGAGGTACCTGCTAGAGTGATCCACTTTTGCACTACTAATAAACTCCTGCAGCATTGCTTAATCATTACATTGATTGAAGGCAGCATGGTAGACATGCGATCATAACTCATATGTTTTGTTAGATGGCGTTAACAATAATGTGATCGACCTCTGATAGTTTGCATGTTTTCCATCTAATGGTTGTATGTAAATCTTTGTCTAACTGCATATTTTGTTGTGTGAATGGTCAATGTATTCCAAATAAACAGAATATCATTTACACATTAACCATCTTCAGCTGTAGTTGCTGTGTCCTACCTCTTAACTAGAACAGCCGTGCCTTTTTTTACCTACGATACCTACTCTTTACAATGCTCAAGCTGCGATTTACACACAACGACCACTAGTTGGCCGTTTGTAAATTAGCCTGCTTCCTACACAGAAAAACGGCAAAATAGCTTTATATTAGCTTATCCTGATGTGATTTTGAAAATGTAAGGATACTGGCTAGTGGAAGGCACATATCTAGGAAAATTCATGAAAGGAGGTTCCTGAAATTTGTAGTGCAAAGATATAAAATGTTTCTTTACTCACAAATGACCCCTCATGGCTGTTCTAGTGTTAACTCTTAACATTACAAGTCAGCTCACCAAAAAGGACTTAAAACCCTTTTAGACCTAATTTTATATTCATATTTTCATATGTTCATATTCCGGAATATGGCATTCCGATACAAGAACATTTTTGGTGTTTTCATATTACATCACAGAGCCAAAAATGATATGACCATTTTAAAGAGAAGAGCTAGTACTTTTAAATGGTATCAATGTTTATTTTATTATTTGAGAATAAATATCCTTTATCCAGCAGATTTCACACAGCAATCTTTACAAAAATCTTCTCCGGCTGCCATACTCCATCAGAAAACTGCATTAAACCATTTTACTTACAAGCTTGAAGGAAAGTTAGAGGGTATGAGGCATGCACAATTCTGTTGGCAATTCAGAATAGAAGACAGGTTAGAAATATCTTATATTGTTCAAGAGTAATGACCATTCTAGTGATTAGTGACATGGAGGAAAAAGAAAATCGGAATTGGGTTTTATAGGTTTTTATTCAAGAATAAAAGTATTTTGTAATGTTTTGGCTGTAAAAATGTCAGATAATGTCCTGTGAGTAAATGCCTTTGCTCCTTTTGTCAGGATTACTTCAGCTTTCAATATATGACATTACTGAAATGTTTTGAGGGGAAAAAAACACAAAAACGGAATTGATTTTAGAGGGTTTTTAGTGAAATATTAAATTGACTATATACAAATAATTAAGAACAGACTATATACAAATGATTTAGAACAGACTATATACAAATAATTAAGAACAGACTATATACACAAGCTATGCCTCACAAGCAAGATCCAGGTGTTAGTCAACAAATGCCTGCGGTCCATCCTCAAGCTGTGGTGGCCCATCAGAATCACAAATGAAGAGCTGTGGAGAATAACAAACCAGGACAGCATAGCTACCACCATCAAAAGGAGAAAGTGGAGCTGGATAGGGCACACCCTTAGGAAGGACTCCAACAACATCACTAGACAGGCCTTGGACTACAACCCGCAGGGGAAGAGGAAAGCTGGAAGGCCGAAAAACACCTGGAGACGTTCCACACTCCAAGACCTGAAGAACATCGGGGTGAGCTGGCAAGAAACAAAGGCCCAGGCCCAAAAGAGAGTGAGATGGAGAGCTCTGGTGGACGCCCTATGCCCCTCAACGGGGTGAAGAGGACTAACTAACTAACTATATACAGACAGGCCTACTGTACTCAGTCGTGGTACAGAGTGAAACAGTTCCTGTCGAGTTGAAGGCAGAGGCCCACACCACACTCTCTACATCTCCAAGGAGTGTTTCTTTTGCACAGAGTGCACCTCTTTCTCCCCAGGGTGGCTCTCACAGTCTTGCCCTTCCCCTGACCGTCGCTCACAGGGACAGGGAAATGGCCCTGGCTGGGGGTCCTCTCCAGCCTGCCATGCAGTGGCACTCCCAGGAGCTGGGCAGTCAGCTGCTCCTGGAAGTCCTGGCGTGTCATGTGTCCCTGAAACAAAATCAGAATCAGATTTACTCTTGCCGGGGGTTTTCACACATACATGTAATTTGCTTTGGAATGTTGGTGCATAACAATAAGTAGACAAGCATACAAAAGGTGCAAGGACAAGACAGGACAGTGCAAAATACAGAAGAGTACAATTACATACCTCCTGCTTGCTTTTACATAGCTCCTTGTGGACTATGTAGCTGTTTGTCAAACTAATGTCCACAAAGTGCTGGAACACAGTAATAGGCCACCGCCTGGTTTTGCGGTGGACAGAGTTTGTCCCCAGCATCTGGTCAGATGTATCAACACCCCCCATGTACTTATTATACTCCCCGACAGCTGTGGGCCTGGGGATGGGGACCCTCTCATTTTGTCCATCAGCTAGATAGATAGGAGAGAAAAGGAGGGTGCACATTGTCACAATGGTAATTCAATGTGTTTTGTTGTAATATGCATGTATAGTGTGTTGTAATATGCATGTATAGTGTGTTGTAACATGCATGTATAGTGTGTTGTAATATGCATGTATAGTGTGTTGTAACATGCATGTATAGTGTGTTGTAATATGCATGTATAGTGTGTTGTAATATGCATGTATAGTGTGTTGTAATATGCATGTATAGTGTGTTGTAATATGCATGTATAGTGTGTTGTAATATGCATGTATAGTGTGTTGTAACATGCATGTATAGTGTGTTGTAATATGCATGTATAGTGTGTTGTAATATGCATGTATAGTGTGTTGTAACATGCATTTATTCATCAACTGACAAAAGGTTACATTACAGCATATGTCAATACCTGTCTTCTGCCAGCGCAGTACCGTCTCGCCAGTGTAGACTGGATGGACATTACAAAAGTAATGTAGATAATATAACAATAATATAACTTCATCCCGAAGGAAAATATTATGCAAGTTACCCAAAAAGTTAGGCTACAATGTGTTAGGCTATAACATACAAAAGTTACTCACGTTGATGATGAATGATGTATTCACTTCCGTGTTCACTGTCGTCCTGACTCCTCGATAAATCGAGATGGAGGTTTTGACACCCTCAATGATTTCCGAGACATTTTTAATAATAATAATAATAATACTTGTTTACCCTCGAGAGATAGCAAAGACTATTTCATCGTTTCCAAAGCTTCAGAATAGGTTAGGGAACAATTGTTACGATAGAAAACATTTTGTAAAACCTCCTCCATTTTGTAAAACGCCTCCTCCGCCTTCACTGTTGTGTATGGACTCTGAGAATGTCGTCACGTCACATTTTACCGTAATACCCTATATGTTGGTTGAAGTGCAACATCTCAGCTTTCAGGGACAGTTGGAATTTTTTCGATTGCACAAACCGTTTAGAAATTACGGTAATTTCAATGTTGTGTGCGGATTTGTGCCGGCGGCGGCACATTTCGGTGCAGAAGGGAAATATAATGGAAATATAATGCATAATATACATTAATTATTATTATTATTATTAATAATAATATACATTAGGGAAATATAATGTTTATTGGTGACTCTGAAAGTCAGCTGTTCTCCATGTTTGGGGATGCCATAGTAAACAGCTCAACCCTAAGAGACGACAAAGTAAGGACATACATCAATACATCAGTACATCAATGAACTCATCTAGGGCTGATACAGTGCGCTGGAAACTTGTTGTTGCAACTTGTTGTTTGGCATAATAAGATTGATGAAAATACCTCAAAATGAAACTACAAAACGTATGAACTCACCTGGTTTATGTCCTTCGCTTTTTGATCACTGTCGGGTCTTCCATCTGACGGGTCTGTGATACTTTCAGACAAAACATTACAATAGATTAGTGATTAGACTTTGAAATGACACAAAAGTCTCTACAGGAAGCAATTAGTTTTTTTGTTTTTTTATTAAAAAACACATCTGTACTTAGTTATGCATGTTTGTTCATATTGTTTAGTAATCTCTAAGCCAGTGTCAGATCCCCCTGTGGTATAAACATGACAGTGATGTTAGATCAAGTCAGAGTCATAATGATGACACTTTCATTCCAGTTCAAGGCCCAGGGGGCAACACTCACCTGGGGAATGTGGCTGGTAGTTGTAGAGACATGACTGCCCCTTCTCCCTCTGGCCTGGCCAGTGGGTTGACTGCAGGAGGGTGGTCTTCAGGAGGGTGGTCTTCAGCGTCTCAAGGACAGCTGAGGCAAAGCCGTGGCATTGCTGTGGTGCTGGGACCATCAGGGCATACTTAAGAGGGGGAAGAGGTAAGGACATGCATCAGAGAACTGATTCAAAGAACCAAGAGTGAGCTGTGAATGGCAGCTTGCTGTGTGGCGGATTGATTTATAAGTACAATATATCGCCACCTTCTTAAAATAATGGCTTAATAGGCAATAGGCAAGTTCATAAGTGCCTAAATAATGACTGAAGTCATATTTTCATATTAAGTCCTATTTTCAAGTTTTGCAAAACACAGAATAAACTGAACCATATATAGAATATATGATATTTAGGTAAAAACATAATTTTCCTCAAAAGTGACTTAAGCCATTATTTTAAGAAGGTGACGATAAGTTGGATTTGGGGCAACCAAACACAAACACTGGCACATGTCTGACAAGACTGATAGTGAAAAGAAAACCCTCACCTCGTTCTCTGTGGAGTGATCAGAGAGTCCAATCATTTTTGGCCGATGGTTGTTGGCCCTTCTGACTCTCTCCTTCAGAGGAGACCGGTGGGTTGGCTGAAGTGGCCTTGTGACCTCTGGGACAACAGCAGGAGGAGGTGGTGCATCTCTAGGCCCACTGGCCACCTGCCTGGCCTGGTCCCCTGGGGCCTGCAGCGTCTCAAAGACATCTGAGGCAAAGCCGTGTTATTGCTGTGGTGCTGGGACCATCAGGGCATACTTAAGAGAGGGAAGAGGTAAGGACATGCATCAGAGAACTGATTCAAAGAACCAAGAGTGAGCTGTGAATGGCAGCTTGCTGTGTGGCGGATTGATTTATAAGTACAATATATCGCCACCTTCTTAAAATAATGGCTTAATAGGCAATAGGCAAGTTCATAAGTGCCTAAATAATGACTGAAGTCATATTTTCATATTAAGTCCTATTTTCAAGTTTTGCAAAACGCAGAATAAACTGAACCATATATAGAATATATGATATTTAGGTAAAAACATAATTTTCCTCAAAAGTGACTTAAGCCATTATTTTAAGAAGGTGACGATAAGTTGGATTTGGGGCAACCAAACACAAACACTGGCACATGTCTGACAAGACTGATAGTGAAAAGAAAACCCTCACCTCGTTCTCTGTGGAGTGATCAGAGAGTCCAATCATTTTTGGCCGATGGTTGTTGGCCCTTCTGACTCTCTTCTTCAGAGGAGACCGGTGGGTTGGCTGAAGTGGCCTTGTGACCTCTGGGACAACAGCAGGAGGAGGTGGTGCATCTCTAGGCCCACTGGCCACCTGCCTGGCCTGGTCCCCTGGGGCCTGCAGCGTCTCAAAGACATCTGAGGCAAAGCCGTGGCATTGCTGTGGTGCTGGGACCATCAGGGCATACTTAAGAGAGGGAAGAGGTAAGGACATGCATCAGAGAACTGATTCAAAGAACCAAGAGTGAGCTGTGAATGGCAGCTTGCTGTGTGGCGGATTGATTTATAAGTACAATATATCGCCACCTTCTTAAAATAATGGCTTAATAGGCAATAGGCAAGTTCATAAGTGCCTAAATAATGACTTAGGTCATATTTTCATATTAAGTCCTATTTTCAAGTTTTGCAAAACACAGAATAAACTGAACCATATATAGAATATATGATATTTAGGTAAAAACATAATTTTCCTCAAAAGTGACTTAAGCCATTATTTTAAGAAGGTGACGGTTGGATAAGTTGGATTTGGGCCTCACCCTGGGATCCATTTCTCTAGTGAGAACTGACGCTCCCACCTCATCCTCATCATCAGTAGAACTCCAGAGGAGCGTCATGCTGCTGAGCATTGGCTCAGGCAGCAGTCCACTCACTACCTGAGGACCGACAGGGAGGGGAGCAGGGGGACGGGGACGGGGAGCATCTGCACATTGCTGGTCCTCTGAGCTGGATCCGCCGCAGTCACTTTTGTCTGTATGGGTAAGGTTATTCACAGTGTCTATGTCTTACACACCTGTTAATTTCTTCTCCAGGTAAATGTGTTTTGCAATCACCTGCAAAGGCCAACTTCCTTTTATCTGCCCATCAAAACACCATTTAAATAATTAATTGGACCTTTTCATTAAGCCATTCTTCTGACACTGTTTTGGACCGAGGCCATTTCCCACTTTCTGATGAGCAAACAAGGTACCTGGTGTGGTCGGTGTGTCTTTCTCAGCCAACTTCTCTTCAAGAGAGAGGCACAACGCCTTCCTGGCCTCAGCTTCAGCCTTAAGGAGCTTCCTTTCAGCTCTCAAGCTCTTCACCTGGGACTTCCTTAGATTAAGCCTCTTTTTGGTGCCTTTGTTCTGTTGAATCTTCTCAGCCAAATGAGTCTGCAGGTTTGTTATCAGCGTCTGCTGTCCATTTAGACTGCTGAGAAGTTCTTCAATTCGCTGTTTCTGATTCAAAGAGGAAAAGCAACATTATCTGCAACCATAAGCAAACTGCAGACTTTCTCCCAATTCATTCAAGAGTATACTACTAATAATAATTCCTTATATTTATATATACTCACCATTGAGAGGACATCAGGGCACTCTCCATTCTGACTGCCTTCCTCTGCATAATAGATCCTGAGCTTCAGGTTGAAGTTCTCCTTCTTCAGTTCAGAAATTAGCTGAAAGTTAAATGAATATGCTTATGCTGTTGAGTTTACAGAGTTTATCAAACATTTATACAACAGTTAGTTCCGACCAAGTAATTTGATTGGACAAGAGGCATTCCATGAGTTACGATTATACAGTATAACAGTACTGGGACTTTTAACTATATGTATCACTCCGCCGCTTAAATGACCGTTAATTAGACTACATTGTAGAGCGCACCTGCGCCATCGTACTGCTGTTCTAACCTCCGGACATTTGTAAGTGAGAGTTCAAGAGGCGCGTCTGATTCAATTGCTTGTGCTAGAATAGACTGTGTACTACTGGATACCTCACCGTATTCATTGTTAGAGAGTTGACTCATGTTGATATTTAAGCAATATCACACGAGAGGGAGTGTGTTATACTGAATATCAGCACAGGTACGGCCTCGTACCTACGACGAATCACAGCCTTGCTGATATTCAGTATAACAGCACGACCTCGAGTGTGATATTGCTTTTATACAACAGCTCTACAGCGCAATTTATTAGTTAACAGTAATAAGTGACAACAGATTCGTTTGTTTATTTAATCATTTATTTTGGCTCCGTCAACAAAAAATAGTTCCACAACTGGACTGTTGCCTAGTAACCTGAATACAAACATCTGCAGGCTAGCTACTTTGAATTAACGGTCATTTCGGAGTGATACATATAGTTAAAAGTCCCAGTGCTGTTATACTGTATATCAGCACTCATGGAATGCCTTTTGTCCAATCAAATTACTTGGTCGGAACTAACTGTTGTATAATTAAGCAATATCACACGAGAGGGAGTGTGTTATACTGAATATCAGCACGGCTGTGATTCGGTCGTAGGTACGAGGCCGCAGTATAACACACGACGAGGCCGCAGTATAACACACGACCTCGAGTGTGATATTGCTTTTATACAACAGTTCTACAGCGCAATTGATTAATTAACAGTAATAAGTGACAACAGATTATTATTTGTTTGTTTATTTAATCATTTATTTTGGCTCCGTCAAGAAAAAATTGTTCCGCAACGGGACTGTTCAACTGGACTGTTGCCTAGTAACCAAACCAAACAAACTAGCTACTTTGTATCGTGTACATTTATTTGTACATTTCCATGTATTGTGCAACCAGTGAAATATGACTCGGTTGACAGTCGCTTTGGTGGCATGTGTGAATGTGATTCAGAGTCAGACCAGTTGACATCAGACAGCACGCTGCTCCATCGTTTTCTAGTGTGCACATTATAGTCAATTCATAGCTTTCAGTCACGTGGTTTCTTCCCTAGCAACCACCAACCTGACGGGCAAAAAGTATCATAGCAACATCGCTCAAAATGGCGAGTGGACGCAATTTACCGGCTGCCTACTATTTAGACCACCTCACCCATGAAGAACTATCAAGATACATGACGGTGATAGGAGAGTAGGATTGACACCATTCAAATGGTTTTGAATTCCCTGGCTTCTCCTCTATCCGGACACGTTGGAATTATTTTCCTAACCCCCGGAGAATCAAAGTTATTAACCCGCAAAAGGTGCTTCCTTGACCGGCTTTGTCCGTGAATAACACCGGTTATGGAGGTGGTACAACCACAAGACTATTATTGCTAAATTCACCATCATTATACGGTCATTTTGAGCCCTTAACCACCTCGCTGACACCCCGAGAAGATATACTTTTAATATGAAACTCGATCAACCGGGAGTTCTACCGCTGCTGGACGAAACTCCCAACTCCCGCTGTTCGCAGGGCGAGGGAATATTTATATCCGGGAATTCGCTCCTTGCTGTGTCCACGGTGATAGGAGTGGAGGATCGACTCCATTCAAAAACTTTTGGATTCCCTGGCTTCTCCTCTTTCCGGACACGTTGGAATTATTTTCCTAAGCCACGGGAAATCAAAGTTATTAACCCGCAAAAAGTGGGTTTTGCCCGCAAAAAGTGCCTTTTGCCCGTCAGGTGGGCGTTTCCACTATGCTGTGACGTCACATGAAAGCTATGAATAGGCTGCATTTTCCGCGTTTCTCTCTCAGTCGGCCTTCTATGAGACGGAGAGAGGTACGTGTCTACAGCAGTGCAATGTAAACTTATAACATACCTATCATAACTTTAATTTGAGTGCACATGAGAAGTTGTACATGCATTAAAGGATGAGTGCACATAAATGCTGTCATGTTGTATCAAAAACATTGGTGTTTTGAGCGTTTTAGAGACTTTAATTTAGCTAACCTCGTGGTTCATTTTTCTGTATGCTAGCGCTCATCACTGTGTCGGCTAGCGTTCGTCACTGTTCTCTGTGTCAGTTAGCTGAAATGTTTCTTTTGTGCTAGGTTGACTCGTGCTGAGAAGACACCTACATGTTTTGATGTTTCATTCCAACATTATTTTTGTGTGCATTGTACACAGGGACGCGGGAAGGGGGGTGCTGAGGGTGCTGCAGCACCCCCTAGCGGCAGGCAGAAGGAGCTCCTCCTGCCTGAATTTAAAAAATAAAAATATTATTCAAACAATAATTTAAAACAATATAATAACTATTGTTGCTTTTGGGAATACAAATAAATGTGTTTTTTGTAATAAATGTAAAAATGTGTTTGTTCGTTTTAATGTTAGTGATCACATGGTCATATCTCGCTAGGGAATCTCTGAGTTCTTTAGCAAAAATGCTAAATCAGCCAGAACAATTGAAGTGGAGTTGGAAGAAGATGCTGAGCTTAACAACACTCCCATTAATGCTCTACTGTCGGACGTTGTTGAGAAAGAGCAACAGACGGCCAGAAACGTATTAGAACTGATATTCCGATCCATCCGATTCTTCGGCAGCGAAGGGCTTCCGTTAAGAGGCAATAACAATCGACATGGAGTGCTGTCTGTAATAATGGTCAACATCATGTTTGTGGACATTGTGGGACACTGTGAGCTGAGTGGAAATTACTGTAAATTCCAACACATTGTTGGTAAAATATTTAACGTTACGTCTTTGTAGTGTGCGGGTGCGTGCGTGCTTAACTATTATTGCCCGTGCATTGGGGCCCGTCGTTATGCCACTGTGTGCGTGTGAGCGAACGAGCAATCAGCGAGAGGGAGGGAGGGAGGGAGGGAGAGAAATGTATAGTTATACTTTTTCCCCTGGCAATTTTTTTCCCTGTAGCGTATATAGACAGCACCTCAGCACCCCCAGTCAAAATACCTTCCCGCGTGCCTGACAGGTATGTTGCTACTCCCAATACCAGGTTCAAAATGTAATGTGTTGAGGTGTTTTCTTTTGTTCGATGTTCAGTGGCACTGAGCTGCTATAGATGTGGGGCGGGCATTTTGTATCATGCATGTCACTGTATGCGAGGGGAAGGTGATTGGTGAAGAGAGGGTGGTTTATTTGGTGTTGTAAAGTGTAATAGCCCAAATCTAAATATTTTCGGTTTATTATTATTACTATTAGAGCTCGGTCTGCATTCTATGAGACGGAGAGAGGTTGACTCGTGCTGAGAAGACACCTACATGTTTTGATGTTTCATTCCAACATTATTTTTGTGTGCATTGTACAGATTAAAAGTGCCTAAAGTACACATCAGCGTCCTGTCATCGGTCAGCACAGAACACAACGCAGGTAGTCGACTCGAGACAGACCGAGCCGGTTACAGTGGTGCCGTGATCCGGATATCTTCGCTCCAGATCATCGCCAGGGTGATCGCCGGTGGTTGCTGTGAAAAGTTGGAACCTCTTCGGAACGTTGATGAGTACTTGGCCCACTGTTGATGTGTATATCGTGTAACTCTTAAAAGCCTCTATCTCACTTAGTATAATTTCACATTGTGATTTTTTTTATTTTTATATTAGCATTTGTTAGTAATTCCTATATTATTACCATAGTCTAATATATCACAACTTTTACAAAAATGACTGATGGTAAGGATGTGCAGACACCTCTTAGCCGTGGAAACGCTGCTCTGGTAACCCTAGGAAGGGGCAGGCTAATGAGTCGGTTGGAGTGCACACCAGTTAAAGGTGCTGGTGCACTAGGCAAACCTGTACTCTCGTCCACACACTTACACACTGACGCACCGCACATGCCTAGGTTAGAGGATTTTCCAGACATTGGGAGCGGTGTTAGTCCAGTGCGCGGCCCTGTATCCTCATACACTCACACGCACACAGATGAACATTCTCCACATCAGCCAATGTCTAGTCCTGATGCGAGTTCCTCAGACCTAGGGAATCTCATTACACAATTAGCATATGAAAGGACAGAACAATGCTAGTCAACTAAACAGGTCTATTGGTAGCGCAGATAGCCAAACAACTCCTACTCCTACACCTAGCCTGAATTTAGGACATAGACATTCTGACTTGAACATGACTGGAGTAAAGTTAGTGATGAAGACAGATGTCAGAGACCCACCGTACTTCAGGGGAGATGGAACAGACAAACACACAGTACATGAGTGGGAAGAAATGATGAGCGTCTACCTGAATAAGAGGGGTGTCCCCCCACAAGAGTACTCCCAGGAGATAATGTCAAGACTAATGGGAAAGGCTAGAGACGTTGTTAAAGTTACCCTGCGTAGCATGCCATCGCTGCGGCCAGCTGAAAACACCGAGCTCATCTTTGATATCCTGAAACAACATTTCAGTGAGATAACCTACTCCTCAATGCCTCTAGCAGATTTTTATAACACTCTTCCTCTAGCTGGAGAAAGTCCCATGGACTACTGGATACGCTTGAATAAGGCTGTGGATGTCGCGGATGAGTGTCTGAGAAGGCAGGGGTGAAACATTGAGGACCCCTCTCATGAAGTCACAATGATGCTGGTGAAACACTGCCCTGACCCCGCTCTTGCAAGTGTCCTAAAGTACAAAACGTCAGAGAAGTGGACAGCAAATGAGGTTCAGGAACACCTCATCGAACATCAGAGAGAGGTCAGAACAAAGTCCCAAGCCAAATCTTACCAGCCAAAGAACATTGGTGCACATGCTCAGACTTCAGCGATAGAGACAGTCACTGCTAACACAACCGACCTTATCTGCTACCCGAAGTCAATGGGGCCCTCATCCTCTCCACAGGCCGAGAGCGTCTGCGTCCAGTCTCTCATTGGCTTGTTGAACCGTGTGCTGGAGCAGAAGGCCCAGACAGAAGCAGTCGCTCCACCCAGCAGGGGGCCAGTAGCCATTGTTCAGAGTAGATGCAGAGTCTGTCAGTCTGCGGAACACTCAACTACTGTGCACTGTAGACAGGCAAACCTCTGTATGGGCTGTTACCAACCCGGCCACTGGAAGAGGGAGTGCCAACAGCGCCGGCCAAGATTTAACACTCATCCACAACCATAGCCACAGCTAGCTCAAGCACGGCCTGAACAAGAGCGAAGTGGAGCAGGTTTAAACTAGATGGCTCACATATGGAGAGGGGATGTGTGAGCGTTAAAGAATCGACCCTTGAAGAAGGTGAAGAATTAAAGGAGATGTATGTAAATGTTTGTAAAGCAAGGTCTGATGATTGTACAGTAATTGTTCAGAATATTCACACAGTTGAGATCTTCAGTGAGTTATTCAACGCACCAGTGACAGTTAATGGCCGCTCTCAGTTGCAAGGGCTCCTCGATACAGGGTCAATGGCCTGCACCATAAGTGAAGAGGCAGAGGAGAGACTGTTGTCAGACAGCGTCCTGACCCAACAGCAAGAACTCCCACAGCGCATCATCCTTGTTGGCTGTGGAGGAGTACAGGTGAGCCCTAAGTGCATGTTCGACATGGAATTTATGCTATATGGGGTGAAGTGCACGGTCCCAGTCCTCGTGGTCGCTGGCCAGAAAGACGATATCATCGTAGGCACCAACATGCTGAAATATGTGCTGCACCAGCTGAAAAATGAGAACAACTACTGGACACTTATCTCGCGAAACACACAGGAGTCTTCAGATGGCGAACAGTTTTTGGAGATGATGGCAAGTCTCACGAGATGGAGGGGTGAAGATGTGCCGGAAAAAGTAGGGACAGTGAAGCTAACCCAGGCGGTGACTCTCCTCCCCAAACAAGAGTACCTACTGTGGGGTAGACTGCCGAGTAATGTGCCCAAATCACCTGGGAGCACGGTTATTGTGGAGCCTACCACCTCCAGGTGTGTGCCTCGGGGCATTATGGTGGGGAGAGTGGTCACACCAATGTGGGGAGATGGCTGGACCCCGATGAAAATCACGAACATCTCCGACAAACCACTCACCCTTAGAAGGAACAGCAAGCTGGCAGACGTCTCTCCTTGTGTCGCGGCTGAAGACTTCACACTGTTCCAGGGTTCCTCTCAGATTGACAATGGCTCTGTCAAAGTAACTGATGTGAAGAAGGACAACAACACTGACCTGAAAGACAGGCTGCAAAAGTCTGGGCTTGGAAACGTCGACATTGACAAATGTGAAGCGAGCCCCACCACCAAGCTCCAACTCGTGGCATTGCTTGAGAAGTATCAAGATATATTCTCAAAGCACAATCTAGACTGTGGAGAAGCCAAGGGATTTGTGCATAGAATCCACCTCACTGACGACCGTCCCTTTCGTCTTCCGTATCGTAGAGTGCCGCCGGCACACTATCAAAAGCTGCGCCAAGTTCTCACAGAGATGGAAGAGCAGGGAATCATACGGAAATCAATGAGCGAATATGCTTCCCCACTCGTGATGGTTTGGAAGAAGAATGGAGATCTTCGTATATGCACAGATTTTCGATGGCTGAATGCGAGAACCACCAAGGATGCTCATCCTTTGCCTCATCAATCGGACTGCTTGGCTGCCCTTAGCGGTAACGCTGTTTTCAGCACCATGGACCTCACATCGGGTTTTTATAACATGTCCATGCACGAGGAGGACAAGAAATATACTGCCTTCACAACACCGCTAGGCCTGCACGAGTATAATAGAATGCCACAGGGACTTTGCAACAGTCCGGCGTCTTTCATGAGGATGATGCTGAGTATTTTTGGTGATCTAAACTTTAGTAGTCTCTTGTGCTACTTGGATGACCTCCTGATTTTTGCCCCCGATGAACAGCAGGCCCTCAGCAGGTTGGAAGTTGTTTTCCAGAGATTGCGGGAGCACAACCTGAAGTTGAGTCCGAAGAAGTGCCATCTGTTAAGGAAGTCCGTGAAGTTCCTCAGACACATTGTTGGCGGCGACGGTGTTGCAGTTGACCCGGAGAAGGTTGAGCTCATCGCCAACATGTCGAAGGGGGCTTTGATGGAAGATGATTGCTGCACTCCTTCAGTTCGCAGAGTGAAGTCGTTCCTGGGAATGGTATTTTATTACCAGCACTTCATACCAAATTGCTCCTCCATCGCAAAACCCCTGTTCGCCCTCACAGCTGGGCAGAAACGGAGAGGAAAGGCCGGAAAGTACAATCAGAATCCAGGAGTCTACAGAAAGCTCAGACCTGCAGACTGGACCCCTGACTGCGACTCTGCCTTCGCCAGCCTTAAGGAGAAGCTCCTGAACTGTGCGGTCCTCACCCATCCAGACTTCTCTAAGCCCCTGGTTCTGTCCATTGATGCGTCTCTTGACGGCCTTGGGGCAGTTCTGTCGCAGATACCAGAAGGGGAGACGAAGGCACGCCCGATCGCCTTTGCGAGCAAGACCCTTTCTGGCTCACAAAAAAGGTATCCTGCCCACCGCCTAGAATTCTTGGCACTCAAGTTGAGTGTCTGTGAAAAATTCAGCCACTGGTTAAAGGGCCACACTTTTACAGTGTGGACCGACAATAATCCTTTAACTTATATAATGACAAAACCAAAACGTGACGCTTGCGAACAAAGGTGGGTGGCAAAGCTTTCCCCATACACATTCTGTATCAAACACATTCCTGGAGTGAAGAACATTGTGGCGGATGCCCTAAGTAGAGATCCTTTTGCTAAGTCAGTGAGCCAAAGGCTGATCAGTGAGCCGTATGAAGGTCTTTTGGCTGAAGCAGAGGGAACAAAGGAGGAGAAAGTCCAGGATCTCTTCCGTTTAAAGGTCCAGTGTCTCCGGGCAGAAGATGCAGGTTGCTGTGTGACCAAGGACACCACTCAAGATGGGCTGACCGGCAGTCAAGAGCCATCGCATGTGAGATCTGCGTGTGAAGCTCACATAGAGTGGGAAAAGGGAGCAGAGATAAGAGCGACGCAGTTTCTCAAGGCTTTTCCCCAGGCGGTGCCCTCAGAACAGGACACACTTCCAGCCCTCTCCATCGGCGAGCTTAGGCAAAGCCAGGAAATGGATCCAGTCATCAAGGAGGTCCTGCCGCTCATTCAGAGGGGTGAGCCACAACCTAGGCGAGGGAGAAGTAGGTTAGCTCCTACAGCCCAGACACTGTGCAAGCAGTGGCATCACCTAAAGGTCCAGGACGGAGTTTTATATAGGGTGACCAAAGAACCATTAAGCGGAGAAAAGAGGTTTCAGTTTGTGCTGCCTAATAGCTTGAAGGTCAAGGCTCTCGCTGGTGTGCATGATCTTGCTGGGCATCAAGGGCAAGCTAGAACAGCACATCTCGCCCGACAGCGCTTCTTCTGGCCGCAGATGGGAAGAGACATCAAGGAGTATGTGAAATGCTGCCAACGCTGTATCCTTGCAAAGACCCCTGAACCAGCTGCCCGGGCTCCCTTGGAGAGCATTCGCACATCGGCACCCATGGAACTAGTGTGCATTGATTTTTGGAGTGCTGAGGACAGTAAACAAAGATCTGTAGATGTGTTGGTAATAACAGACCACTTCACAAAATTGGCTCATGCGTTCCCCTGCGTCAACCAAACTGCGAAGCAAATAGCGAAGAAGTTATGGGATAATGTGTTCTGCATCTACGGTTTTCCAGAGCGAATACATTCCGATCAGGGAGCCAATTTTGAAAGTAAACTCATTGCCGAACTCCTCAGCCTCACAGGGATTACAAAGACACACACAACAGCATACCATCCCATGGGAAATGGGCAAACCGAAAGGTTCAATAGGACGCTTGGCAGTATGCTGCGTGCCCTACCGCTAGCAGCCAAACAACACTGGGCCCAACAGATACAGACCTTGACCTTTGCTTACAACGCCACCATTCATGAAACGACTGGATATCCTCCATTCTACTTGATGTACGGTCGAGTCCCTAGACTCCCGGTAGATATGGTCTTTAAACAAGTCCTGAAAGATCCAGTCGTGGTGAATTACAAGACTTATGCAGAGAAGCTGATGGCGAACCTCCATGTGGCTGCCGGCATAGCTCAGCAGCATGCGAGGAAAGAACAGCAACATCAAGCTGATGGCTACAACAAGAGAGTCCGTGGAACCCACTTGAACGTTGGCGACCGAGTTTTGTTGGCCAATAAAACGGAGAGAGGGAAGAGGAAACTAGCGGACAAGTGGGAGCCCACCATGTATACCATCATAGACCGGAAGCCTCAGACTCACGTTTAACTGAAGTGCAATGCTGACTCCCACCAAGATCACTGATGCACCCTGCCCAAAGACTTACAAGCTGTCTTTTTAACTTGCAATCAGTCTAGTCCACTTCAGTGCTGTCCAATGTTGAAATGTGTGTCTTTCAAACATGATTGTATTATAATACTTTCTATTCCCCTTGTAGCCACGCAGCTGTTCAAGCTGGCTCACAAGTACAGGCCTGAGACTAAGCAGGAGAAGAAGCAGAGACTGCTGGCCCGTGCTGAGCAGAAGGCTGCTGGGAAGGGAGACACCCCAACCAAGAGGCCACCTGTCCTCCGTGCAGGTGAGGCATGCTGGGAAATATGTGGCCTGTTTGGATTAAGTATACATTTCATGGCAAGAAATTTTTGGCCCTGGTGCAATGATGTTTGAATTTCTTCACCTGAAACAAATCATGTCGTTTTTGAGCTTTTTAACCCTGAGCATCAGCCATGGGCATTGTTAGGAGTACCATGGAAGAGTTGGCCAATTGTAATGGGAGCCGTGGTGTTTTCCTAAAGGTGTGAACACAGTCACCACTCTGGTGGAGAGCAAGAAGGCCCAACTGGTGATCATCGCTCATGATGTGGACCCCATCGAGGTAAGTCTAAAGACTAGCAAAGTCCTGAATACTACCTGTGATGTCAACTCCCCTTAATGAACCTGATCTATGTCTGAATCATGTCAAGTGTCAGAACGTCTATTAATGGGCAAATATGAGGTCAATTGCAATGATGTTTGAATTTCTTCACCTGAATCAACTGTGTGGATGAAAACACAAGCTTTTTAATTCTGAGCAGAGACCACAGCCATTTTATGTATTTGAAATGAGATCAAGCACAACCAATATGACATATTTGTATCCCAAAAACATGTATTGATGCTTCCTGTCATTTCCCCCCCCACCCCCTATAGCTGGTGGTCTTCCTGCCGTCTTTGTGCCGTAAGATGGGTGTCCCTTACTGCATCGTGAAGGGCCAGGCTGGGCAGACTGGTGCACAGAAACACCTGCACTTCAGTTGCCATCACACAGACAAACCCGCAATCCCTGAAGACGAAACATGGGCTGTGTTCCAAAATGCCTTCTTAAACTCAGTCTAGAGTGTGCACCAAGTACAGTATAAGCACTAGATAGGGTGCAAGACTGCATTTTTGGATCACAGCCATGGTGTAGGAACAGTCTGGGTAGAATGGTAAAGATGCATGTCAACAGTTACATTTATTAATACCTGTAGAAACTAGAAGCTAACTCAACCCTCTGGCAATGATGTTTGAATTTCTTCAACTGAACAACCATGTGGTTCCATGAGCTTTTTAACCCTGAGCCAAAGGTTTGAGTGTAAATCAGTGATGTGTCGGTGCCAAGTTGGTGATAATGGACTGAACATATTTGTCCTTTTTCAGTGAGGACAAAGGTGCACTTGCCAAGCTGGTGGAAGCCATCAAGACCAACTACAACGACAGATACGAGGAGATGAGTTCCCAGCTTTGGTTGTTACTAGTTAGTCATGGTGGTGGTCGTCTGGAGAGCCGCTTTTCACCGTCTGTCGTTTGCTTCAGTTGTCCTGTTTGCACTCAAGTCTCCCTCACTCCACAAACGGACTTCTCCTAATGTCCCATTTTCCACTGTATTGACTCCTGACTTTATCTTCCAGACCCGTCGTCACTAGGGAGGTGGTATCATGGGCCCCAAGTCCACAGCCCGCATCACAAAGCTTGAGAAGGCCAAGGAGCTGGCTACCAAGCTTGGTTGAACACCACCCAGTTTCATGTAATAAAAAAGAAAATGTACCCTCAAACATGCCTGGATTTGTCATTTGATAAATCGGGAAATCCTGATATTGTGACCTATAGCAGGGTTCCCACGGGTCCTTGAAATCCTTGAATGTTTGTGAATTTGAGACGGCTACGTTATGCTGTCTGCGTGTCTCCCACCAGCTGAGTCGCGCCACTTGCCTCAAGAAAGTTCCGGTGAAGTTGCAGGTTAAACGGCAGCAAGCAGCTGTAACTAGCTTAAATGAACCTTCAGATATGTCTGGCAAATGGAAATGTCAGGATGTGTGGCTCAGAGATCTACAAAGAATGGGTTCTTAAAGATTTACTGGGCATCCATATGGCCCTATGCCTTGCCTGCAGCAAGTCAATAAAACCCCACGCCACGGGCGAAGCTGCGGTGACAAGCCATGCCGCTGGAGCGTCACACAGGACGGCAGATACGGGTCCTACCCCTACTAGGGGTGTAACGGATCACCCTCCACGGTTCGGCACGCATGTGTACCGCGTATCAATTGCAATATTTAACTAAGTAATAATATTACTTAATATTAGTTAATATCTCTTGTAAATCACAATGTAGAGTTGCCATGAAAAGATAGACGCGATAGTTGCGTGCTTTGTTTTACTTATTTTAAACATTTAAATCCGTTTACTCACTACAATCCATAGCAACAAGTGTATTATGGCGAGTGCTAGTAGTAACGTTGGCGGCGCAGAAGAACTCGAAAGGCCTCCCTCGTCATTTAAATCCCACTTCTCACTGGATGGGGTTAGTGCTGTTGACTCATCAGAAAGTAAAGACTAATTCACAGAGTGTATGAAGATTCCAGTAAGGGTTTTGTGAAGGAGCCCTAGTGCTGTTGACTCATCAGAAATATAATGTTTTATTTAGCTCATCAGTGGGCACTCAGCACCATGGACACCTCCAGCCCAGCACCTTGCACCACGGTTCCTGCCCTGCTCCATGGATTACAACGATGATCGCCTGACCCTTGCCTGACTCTACCAAGTCCTTTGCCTGACCCCTCAAACCTGTTTGACCTAATAAAGTCCCACACCTGGGTTCATTGACATTCATTTATTTATATACAGTTAGGTCCGGAAGTATTTGGACAGTGACACAATTTCCATAATTTTGGCTCTGTATGCCACCACAATGGATTTGAAATGAGACAATCAAGATGAAATTGAAGTGCATACTTTCAGCTTTAATTCAAGGGGTTGAACAAAATATTGTATGAAACGTTTAGGAATTGCAACCATTTTTATACACAGTCCCCTATTTTCAGGAGCTCAAAAGTAATTGGACAAATTAACATAATCATAAATAAAATGTTCATTTTTAATACTTTGTCAAGAATCCTTTGCAGGCAATGACTGCCTGAAGTCTGGAACACATGGACATCACCAAATGCTGGGTTTCCTCCTTTGTGATGCCAGGGGCCTCATTCATAACGGGTGCTTAGATCAAATGTTGATCTTACCCGTGTCGTACGTAGAAAACCACGTCAACATAGTGATTTATACAATTTCAACGTGAGTCAATTTGATCGTGGAAACGATCGTAGCTCGACGTCGAGTATTCAACTTGCTTACGCACATTACCTACTGGTTATGCGGAGTTATTACAGGCATGTGAGCCGCACTGCCTAGTGTAATTCATGCAAGTGGCTCGTAATAAAATTAACGATGTTGTTATCAGCCGAGAAAATGAGTTTAATTCAAGATTTAAAAGGAACTGATGTTTCTGATTGTATTTTAGTCTTCCTTTATATCCCTCCGGAGCTGTCTATCTCCCCTTCAACATGCCTAGTGCGTTCCACAACGGACCTTGCCCGGCCAAGCTCTAAATTATACTGGATTTTCTCTGGTGTCAGGGAGTGAGCAGCCATATAAGAATAAGACCACCTGATAAGAATAAGACCATTATATTATTACAGTATAAGCAGCACTCGAGTTGAGGGGGGATGGTATCCCCCCTGAAATAAAAACAGTCAAAATCACCCCCCTCTTTCCATACTTAATGTCATTTTATCAATGAACGTGGTATTACTGCTAATTCAAGGTGCGAGGGGGCACGCACACATGCAATGACAGTTACTGACACTGAAGTCACTGGCGAGGGGATGCTAAAATTGTCCTCTTATAAAATCCACCACCTCCCCTGATTTTCTTTTACAACTTGAGTAGAGTATAAGCATGTGCCTGTGTGCCTGGTTAGTTGTCATGATCAAACGTTATAAATGCAACTTACAGAGAAGCCACCCTTCTCTGCCCTCTCCCACTTCCAGACGAACGCCTACCCTATATTATAGCACTTGTCTTAATTCAGCCGCTATAATTCAGCCTCTATCACAGGGTGTTAATACAAACCTCATTCACCTGCGTTCATTTTTACCTGCGTTGGTATTTATAGAAGGAAGCACGTACGCAACTTTAAACCATCTCAGCCCGTTTTATAAATAATGCTTACGTCCGTTTAGAAAACTGTGCTTACGTGAAAGTCAAAGATGACGTTCAAGTACTTCTTTATGAATGAGGCCCCAGGCCTTTACTGCAGCTGTCTTCAGTTGTTGTTTGTTCGTGGGTCTTTCTGCCTTTAGTTTTGTCTTCAGCAAGTGAAATGCATGCTCGATTGGGTTGAGATCAGGGGCCTCATTTATAGAGAGTACTCAGATCAAATGTTGATCTTACCCGTGTCGTACGTAGAAAACCACGTCAACGTAGTGATTTATACAATTTCAACTTGAGTCAATTTGACCGTGGAAACGATCGTAGCTCTACGTCGAGTATTACCTTGCGTACGCGCATTACCTACTGGTTATGCGGAGTTATTACAGGCATGTGAGCCGCACTGGAAAAACGTTGCCTAGTGTAATTCATGCCAAGTGAACGTGACTCGTAATAAAATTAACGATGTTGTTATCAGCCGAGAAAATGACTTTAATTCAAGATTTCAAGAGTACTGATGTTTATGATTGTATTTCAGTCTTCCTTTATATTCCTCCGGAGCTGTCAAGGCAACGCCATCTCCCCTTCAACATGCCTAGTGCGCTAAATTATACTGGATTTTTCTCCGGTGTCTAGGAGTGAGCAGCCATATTTTCAATGTCACCTGATAAGAATAAGACCATTATATTATTACAGTATAAGCATTTGCTGGTTAGTTGTCATCAGCACTCAAGTTGAGGGGGGATGGCATCCCCCCTGAAATAAAAACAGTCCAAATCATCCCCCTTCTAAAACTGCCATCCCCCCTTTCCATCCCTTATGTCATTTTATCAATGAACGTGGTATTACTGCTATTTCAACATTTAGTTCTGCGCATATTGAGTAAAATACTGTGGGGAGAGGGGGGAACACACTGACATTTTTACCAAGTCACTGACACTGTGGGGATGCTAAAATTGTCCTCATAAGATAAAATCCACCATCCCCCCCTGATTTTCTTTTACAACTTGAGTACTGAGGCCTCATTTATAAAAAAAAAGTACTTGAACGTCATCTTTGACTTTCACGTAAGCACATTTTTCTAAACGGACGTAAGCATTATTTATAAAACGGGCTGAGATGGTTTAAAGTTGCGTACGTGCTTCCTTCTATAAATACCAAACATACTTGGAATTGAATGCAGGTGAATGAGGTTTGTATTAACGCCCTGTGATAGCGGCTCAATTATAGCGGCTGAATGAAGCCAAGTGCTATAATATAATATAATACAGACAATATTATGTAGGCCTACTGTCTGTATTATATTATATTATAGCACTTGGCTTCATTCAGCCGCTATTTGAGCCGCTATCACAGGGCGTTAATACTATATTATAGGGTAGGCGTGCGCCTGGAAGCGGGAGAGGGCAGTAATACCACGTTCATTGATACAATGACATAAGGGATGGAAAGGGGGGATGGCAGTTTTAGAAGGGGGATGATTTGGACTGTTTTTATTTCAGGGGGGGGGTGCCATTCCCCCTCATCCCGACTCAACTCGAAATCCAGTATCATTTAGCGCGTGGCCGGGCAAGGTCCGTTGTGGAGCGCACTATAGTGTTATATAATATATCATATCCTATATTATATTAAATTATTATAGTGCTAATATATAGGCATGTTGAAGAGAGATAGACAGCTCCGGAGGGATATAAAGAAAGACTGAAATACAATCATAAACATCAGTTCCTTTTAAATCTTGAATTAAACTCATTTTCTCGGCTGATAACAACATCGTTAATTTTATTACGAGCCACTTGCATGAATTACACTAGGCAGTGCGGCTCACATGCCTGTAATAACTCCGCATAACCAGTAGGTAATGTGCGTACGCAAGTCGAAAACATGACGTAGAGATTTAATTGTTTCCAAGTTCAAATTGACTCACGTTGAAATTGTATAAATCACTACGTTGACGTGGATTTCTGCGTACGACACGGGTAAGATCAAAATTTGATCCAAGCACGTTCTATAAATGAGGCCCCTGTACTATCAACCCACTTCTGTTCTCTCTCCATCTGTCCTCTTTTCACTCTGTGTCTTGTCTTGCTGTCTGTGTTTTGTCTGTTTCTGACTGTGACATGGCTGTTACTGTCTTCATTGTCTGCGTGTTTGTACTGTCCGTGTCTCTCTCCATGATCTACTCTTCTGTTTGCATGGCTCCCTTGTAAAAGAGACCTTGGTCACAGCTCCCCAGGCTAGACAGTAAAAAAAAGTACATACATACATGAAAGCGCACACACACACACACATAGACACACACAGACACACGCGCACATGCACACACAGACACACGCACACACGCACACACACACACATGTCCAGACACGATATCCAAACCCAGAAGCAAAGGGGAAAACAAATGTAGTGAAGAAGATATATAAGTCAGAAAATATGCAACCGTGGCCTGTGGTGGTCCAGTGGTCTGGCACCGCTGTCTACAGTGCACACATGTGCCCATGTTGGCATGGGTTCGAGTCTGGCCCATGCCCTGCTAACATGTCCTCTCTCCTTACTTTCCTGTCTGTCTTTACTATATCTGTCCAATAAAATGAAATGTGAGTGGGACAATATGCAACCGCCTTGAACCGACCTGAAAATGTGTGCGTAAAATGACACCAGGACACCGGACGCCCCGCTACAGGTTAACTCTGGCACATCTGAGCTCTAATCCAAGAGATCAGAGATTAGAAAGACTTTACACACAAACACAGGAGGCTAATTCCCCATGTCAGACATGTGTGTGTGTGTGTGTGTGTGTGTGTGTGTGTATTGAGTGCCCCAGTCCTACTCGCTGCGATAGTGGACATAAAGTTTAGAACCTATAGACACACTTCGTTGCATAAATGCATTTCATGAAGTCCAGAGAAGCTTTGCAGAAGCTTTATTTTGATCCATGCCATGATGGTAATTGTGTAGCATATATCTGATAGCATATCCGATGAGGTTCCGTGGAAAGCTCTTGGAATACCTCTCAGGCTCACTATCAGGTAAATATATCTATCAGGATGTCAGCATCCTATTTCACCTGTGTACACACACCGACTCCAAAAGAGCTTGTCATATAGCCAAGTTAGGTGTCTTTAGTGCGATAGGTGTATTTGGGGCAAACAATAAGTCAATAGGAGAGAATCTCAATTTAAATAATTTTATTGTGTCTTCTGTGTATTGTGTGACTGTCTGTGTGTGTGACTGTGTGTGTGTGTGTGTGTGTGTGTGTGTTTGGCCATGAGAGTCCAATCCAACCCCTCACACACTTCTCAGTGTCTGGGCCTTAGGGATGCAGAATGGCGTGGCGTGGGCGCTGGCCGTCCTCTGTATGCACTGGCTAGTGGTGAGGGCCTGGCTCGCCCTGCGCTGGCTGGTGGTGAGGGCCTTGCTCTCTCCCTGCCATTGTCCAGAGCCACTGACAGCGGCTTGGTGGCCACGATGCGGCCGTTCATGCCAGCCATGGCTTTGGTGGCCGCCTCAGGGGAGGAGAAGCACACAAAGCCATAGCCCTGGCTGCGTCCGCCCTCCATCGCCACCGTTGCACTGGTGATTGTTCCGAAGGGGGCGAACACCTTGCGCAGGGCCTCGTCATCCATGCTGTCGTCCAGGTTCTTCACATACAGATTTACACCCTGGTAGAGAGAGACCCTGTTTAGTGAGATGATTTTTCAACCCCTCAAATACATAGACAATAATTACAAAGTACATCAACTTCTATGTTAGTATTAATAAATTCACAAACCTTGTCTCTGGTCATGCGGTCCAGCTTCTCGCTGTCAAACTGGCGCTTCAGCTCAGTCTGGCGCTCTCCTCTCTTCTGGGCGCGGCCCACATAGACCCGCCTCCCATTGACTGTTTTACCATTCATGTCATCAACGGCCTTCTGGGCGTCCTCGTGCCTTTGGAAGTCGACAAAGCCGAAACCTTTGGACTTCCCGCTGTCATCAGTCATGACCTTGACTCTCAGGATCGGGCCATATTTCTCGAACCTCTTCGCCAGCCTGCGGTTGTCCATGTCCTCTCCAAAGTTCTTGATGTAGACGTTAGTGAACTTTTCAACAAAAACGTCCTTGTCATTGAGCGTGCCGTTCATGAGGTGGGGGGCAGCACAGGTCTGGGCCTTGGGGATGCAGAATGGCAGAGCTGCAGGCTGTTTGGGGTTGATGACTGGGTTTGGCACGGCGTCAATGCTGTCCGTCCTCTGCATGCACTGGCTGGAGGTGAGGGCCTGGCTGGGGGTGAGGGCCTGGCTGGAGGTGAGGGCCTGGCTGCTGCGGAGAGAGGAAATGTCCTGCTCCAGCCTTGACTGTACAGCTAGGAGGTCCATTTTCTCCTTAGCCAGGGAGGAGGCCTCTTTGCCAAGCTCTTCCAGCTTGGTAGACAGACACTCTTTTTCTCCAGCCAAGTCCCCCTTTGCCTGGTCTCTCTGCTTCAGTTCAGACTTCAGGAGAGTAGTCCTTTCATGTGTCACAGTTGACAGTTTTGTCTGTAAGTCCTGTACTTCTTTAGAGAGGGCATCCTTAGCAGAGGTCAGTGTATTTTGCTCATTGGCTTTAGCCTGCAGCTGAGATTCAAGAAGCTTCTTTGCCTCTGCAGATGATTCTGCCTGGCCTTTGAGCTCCTTAACCTGCAGAAGTAGATCATCTTTGCCCTTCTGCAGGAGCTGTAGGCTCTTGTGAAGCTCTGCCTGCTGGGACAGCAGGAGCTCCCTCTCTTTTGTTAGGTTATTCCTCTGTTGAACAAGCTCCAAACTTACAGATTCAGCTTCAACTTTTAGTTTGCTGTGCTCCTCTGCAAGATCGGTTTTGTCTTTTTCAAGCTCCTCCCTCTTAGTTTTTGATAGCTCCTCCCTCTTAGTCTCCTGCTGCTGAATCTCTTGCTGGTACTTCAGGAGGACCTCATTCTTCTCTGTATTGACCTTTTGAAGCTCTTCAATTTGGGCTTGGTGCTCAGCTTCAGCATTCTTCAGGCTTGTGTTTTTGACCTGTGCCTCCTGAACAACAGCTCTCAGATTCTCCACCTCTTTGGACAGTGAAGCCTTCTCTCTATCTAACTGCTGGTTGCAAACACAATTATTGATTTGCATTTGAGCCACAGCGAGGGGGGTCTTTTACAAACAGGTATTTTTTTTATTTTTTTTTATAAATTACTACTACAAATATTTAGAATTTGTATTTCTGTATTGCTGTCTAGATCAGTGAAACAAAGACAATAAAATCAGATTCCAGGCTCTGAGGCAACAAAATGTGAACATCCTGTATGTCTATAGCCACTACATGTGGGAATCACAGTTTGCATTACAACAATCAAACATCACTTAACAGCACAAAACATGGCCATTGCAGTGTTTCCTCGAGGATTTTTCATATTAGTGGCAGAGCGCTCATTTTTCGCGCGCGGTGCGCACTGGCGCTCAAAACAAAGACGTAATTTCACCAAAAACTAGAAGGTGGCAACAATTATAATTTCTTAAATAGCGGTTAAGTCATTAAAGCCGAGCAGGTGATTTTATATAGAAGGTGATCAAATACCAATATATCCTACAGCTGCAGCGGAACATGCAGAAGGCGCATTACACACACACACACACACAGAGAAAGATCAATACGAAGTAGGCCTACCTGAGAGTACACGCACAAAACCGGCTAACGTTACTCATTAACTGTTTACACAAGTAAAATCACAGTGTGACAGTCAGATGGAGCATTCGGTAAACAACAACAGCAAGGTAATGCTATCAGTTGAGTTAAAGAAAACCAACTCTTACCTTTGAGGACACCAACATGAGCCCTGCTTACCCGTACCTCCGCCGTTCTGTTCGTGGTGATTTTAGAGGCAATAGATTATTTTTGCCCCGCGCATATTACTATGAATAGTTCGAAGCTAGGTGCTTGCACGTTAGATGCGAGAATGCTCGGTTAACCCATTAGCGGGAACATTATTTGTTTCACAAAATAGGCTGATTTAGTTGACCATGAACATCAGAGACATACATTACGAATGTTCATTTAAAATACTCTATACTGAGCACTGGTATAAGAACATGAACCAGAGAACAGCAGTAAATGCAATAACCCACAGTCGTCGCTGATGATGTTGCATTTTCGATTAGGATACGGGATTAAAGGCACCGGCGACGGGCTAAAAGAGAAATCCAAATGTCCCGCTAAATTCGGACCAATCACAAAACTGTTTTGAAAGCGCGTCGCCTCGCGCCGCGCGCCTGTTGAGAGCGATTCAGTCTCGATTGCAGTGCGAACACAAACGACGAGGTTAATTGCAACATTGTAACATATTGTAACTAACTACGCCCTAAATCGTAACGAAATGTAGGTCTGGAAGCGGCCTAAATCTAGCTTCAATCTGCTTTTTTTCTGTTCTCCGGTCATAATAACTCGCTGCCTTTCTGCGCAGCCTGAATCAAAGTGGACTGTCTGAATCAATTAGTGGCGGAGGAAATTCATTCGTGGCGGCCCGCCACGAATAAATGCATATAGAGGAAACACTGCATTGGTGGATATTTGGTACTAAAAGGCAGCACCTCCACAGAATCTGTGATTCTAATACACTGGAGACAAACAATATGATGCTATGATAAGTTGGTGCTTACCTGGGCCTTCTCCTTATAAGATTGCAAGTCAGATACCAGCCTCTCCAGCTCCTGGGTTTTCTCCCTGGAGATGCTCAGTTCCTGCCTCGCCTTGTTAGCTTGACCCTGAAGCTCCTGTGCATGGCGCTCTGAGGCCTCAGACAGGCCCTTCTCCTGAGAGACCTCAAGCTCCTTGGCCTGGGTCTCACACTGCTGCACATGCTTTTCCTATACAATGCATAAGAAGAGAGACATTTTAACTAATTACATCACCAATTGTTAGGAAAGGGACAGGGAGGGAGAGAATGATCAGGAAAAGGTCTGGTCAAGTCCCTATAATTTATGTGTTATAGGTTAATATGTGGCAGCACTCAAGAAAAGGCATTTCTAATAACATTCAAAGCCATTTCGGTAGTCTTCACCAACCTCTTATTGTCCCTGACTTTCAATGTTTTATCCAGATCATCACTCACCAGGTCAACAATTTTCTTCTGCAGGCTGTTTAGCTGACCCTGATGTTTGTCTGTGATCTCCTTCAGCTCCTGGACCTTCCGGCCCAGTTCCTGCTGTTGTTGCTCTTCAGAACGTGCCATCCGTTCCTTCTCCTCTGCCAGTTGGGTCTGTAACTCCTCTAACTGCCTAGGAAAAGGAGGGGGAGAGGGGGATAACTAAACTACTACTACAAACTAGAGGCTCATTCTATGGGACAGTTTTAAAGAATGATAGACTGAATATTGATCATATCGATCATATCGATGGCCGAAACGCAAAACCTCCTATCTGCAAAATGTTCTGATTTGCGGTTTTCACTTTAAATTAAAGTAAAGGCCGATTTAAAGTTCTGCGTCGAATTTACGTGCGTAGCTTACGTAATCTACGTAAGGGGTCTCGCACTTTACACTTCTGCGTAGGCCGCGCTGCAATTACACCATCACATCGCTAGGTGGCAGTGTGTTTTCTATGCCCCTGTGCTGTGCCTCTTCCGGTTAGGAACTCAACGGAGCTCAAAGCTCAAAGCGGCATAATAGCGATCTTTTTGTTGTTATGCTTGTTGTAAATAAAAGTTCTATGATCCATTGAAATGACACTAAACTAAGATAATACGATGGTTATCATAATTTTTCAAATCTTTATTAATGAGTAATTACAGAAAAAGTAATTGACATTTCTGTCATGGCTTCCGCATTTTGGCCGACGAGAGAGTCGGAATCATGTGCTACCAAGCGGACCAATCACAGAGCTTATGGTTGCGTAGAAACTGACGCGTTCTTAAATTTTTTGAGACGTGCGCGTCAAGCCTCTCCGTAGGCAAGGCGGGCCCACGCGGGCCGACGCAAGGCTACAGCGACGATTTTACGCAGAAGTTTAAATCGGCCTTCAGGCTGCACATGATAAGTCTGTCTGTGAAAAAGTGAATTTTGCAGATAGAAGGTCTGAAGTGTTGAAAAACCCACTCAATATAACAAATAACAGTTTTAGAATCACTAAATACTTATAATTTATGAATTGGATTCACTGTATCGCCAGCCGTCCTGTTCCTAGGCTACTGGGTTAGAGATACATGGCTTTTAAACAAACATGTTTTAAAATGTTCATGTTCAAAAGCAAGGACTGTGTGATCATCTAATTATGTGTAGTTATGTTGATGTTCTATCAGCGTGTTCTGAAACATGCAGTTACATGTCAGTATAGCGATGTTTTCTTTTTAGCTGCTAGGTAGCTCAACGAGATGATACCAACATTCAAATAAGCAAATCTTCTTCAACTATTTTTCAATGTATGACACATCCTTTGAAAGCTTACAATCTGCACTTTCATAATCTCTGAACTGAAAAATTACCTTGCCCTACTTGGGGACTTTTTCACCAGACCATGTCACATATGGAGACAAAATTAACCTCAGTAAGACCTGATAAACCAAGATAGAAATATGGTGAGACCTACTTTAATATAGCAACTATCCTGCCCAGCACATCCTCCATCTCCACCGGGTGCTGCTCCTCAGCGCTCTCCACACTGGTCCGCAGAGACTCATCCAGATGCTCCTTCTCTTCTGACACAATCAGCAGCTGTGATTTTAGCTCCTCTGTCTCCTGTGCCAAGACTGCAGCCCCTGCCCTGTGCCTGGCCCCTGCCTCCTCCAGCGCTAACTTGTGGTCCACCTTCAGCCTCTCCAAGGCACTCTTGGTCTCTACTAGCTCTGTCGCCTGGGCACCTTCCCCTTTGCTGAAGGACACCTTCAACCCCTCCATTGCTTGTTGGTGAGAGGCAATGGCAGATTCCAGCTTAGAGCGCCACAACTCTATGATGTCTGCATTTTCCTTCTCACCTTGGCTCAGGCGCATTCGCAACTGCTCGTTGTCACCGGAGAGCCTCCCGGATGAAGCCTGAAGCTGGGCCAGTGCTTCACGGTGGGCTTTCTCTTCAGCCCCCATCCTCTCCTTTAGCTCAGTCAGCTCACCCTGTTGATTGGCTTCCTGAGAGGCCAGCTGAGCTCTTAGTGTGATCACCTCCTCAAGAAGAGGTGAGGCAGTGGAGTCAGCACCCTCAGAGACCTGTTGGGACTCCAGACGCAGCCGCAAGTCGGCCACTTCCCTTGTCCGCAGAGAGAGGTCCCTCTCCAGCTCCATGATGCGGGACTTCTCGGACACCGTGGCAACCTATAGGACAGGACAACTCTGGCTCAAAAAGAGTGTGTTCTGTATACACTTGCAAGACAAGGTAACTGCTGAATATCCCTGGCATCGCGCAAGTCTTTGAGGAAGGGTCTGTATTGAGTTTAGATAGGGCCCTATACAAACACGTGGCAGAGAGGTCCATCATAGCAGTAGTATAAGTACATCAAATGACACTCTAATCCCACATTTGTAATATAGGATGCCTGTTCCTAATGTATTGCGCTGCCCTCTAGTGGATATAGTTTGGTGGTACCATATCAGTTCTCACACAGCACACCTCTGGTGTTTTGAACTTCACCCCCCAGGAGCTGCAGTGTCTCCTGGTTTTCATACTTCGAATTAGATCTGGAAACCCAGACGTGTACACTCTCAGTGATTCATTACATCAATTGAAAAAAGAAAACCAGCAGAGACTGTGGCCCTTAAGGATTGCAGTTGAATGCCCTTACCATATTGGTTGTGATACACCTAAGGGAGGAACACATTGGCTAGGAATAGGAGCAGGAGAAAGACTTGCAAGAGATGGGGAACCCCAGATAAGCAGGCTGGGAGGGTCAGGTGTCTGAGACACAGGATAACTGGGAACAAGGGGGGGTTGGGGATAGGGAAACTGACTGGCTACTCAGCAGCACCAGCATCAGGGCTTAAAATGGGGGAAAATGCTGCGCCTGAAACTTTTTCTTGGGGAGGGGGGGTCACAGTTTGAGATATTGGGAGAGCGGGTACAAAAGACAGCTTCTTGTCTCAATGTTTAAATGCATTAATACTATTTTATAGTCTTTTAAGGTCCTAAGGTCCATTAGGCTCAAGGATCATCGGTTGTCAAGGCTACGTACCTTGTGTACAGTGGGATGTCCATGTCCGCCCTCCTGTAGTAGCTGGATCCAGAGAGTTGACTTTACCACGGAGCTGTTCTGCTCTGCGTTCGGGCCTCCCTCATCTGTGCTGGGATCCAACGCAGCAGCATCGTCCTTTGACACAATGACAGATACAATATTTTTGTTTGTTTGTTTCTTTTTATTATTAGTACTAGATCTTTTCAGTTTGTGTAGTAGAGGTTATCTGCCGGGTCAGGAAGGTCCCGTGGGGGGGGCAGTATAGCTTCCGGGTTAGTCTAATGTGGGGAACGGCCATGCTCTGTAATGCTCTGCATTTATTAATATAAACCAGTTAATGTTTACCCGCTGTCCGCTCATCATGATTATATTAGGAAGATATCACAGTTTGTAAAGCATCTTTGAGTGTCTAGAAAAGCGCTATCTAAGTCTAATGTATTATTATGATTATTATTCTTATGATTGCATTTTTTATATTGCCTTTAAATGACTAAATAATTAAATTATGATTCTATAATGATTGGAGCACTTTGAGTTGCAACGTTTGCAGGAAAAACGCTATACAAATAAAAGTTATTTGTAAAAAAAAAAAAAAAGTTATTATTATTATTATTAGGTAACTAAAAGGTATTTAAATACTCACAGGTGTATAGGTATCCATTAATACTCTCTCTTGTCTTGGGCCTGTGTAATGAGACGGTAGTAGTTTTCTATTTAAACTGTTAGCAATAGTCAACATTGAATGTTCGAGTTATTCACAAGAATGATCACAGCATGTGTGTAGGCTACAATATAACAAAAATATGATTCTAATTCTAAAATGTGTCATAATCCAGTTTGGTCAACAATTGAACTGTCATTACCGCTGTAGTACACTGGTACTCTGGTCCAGGGAATTTCTGGTTTGGACCCGGACATTTCTAAACGTCACGTTTGACGTCAGACAAATAAAGTTTAAAACAATTCAGATTCCTCTAACCAGTTTGTCATGCATTTCTTTATTCCGACATTCTCTCCCCCAAAATACAAGTAAATACTCGTATTTTAAGGCAGTCTCTCTCACACACACATGCACAAACCTCTCTCACACACACACTCTTACACACACATACACACACACCTCTCTCCCTCCCTATATGTGTGGGTGACCCCCTTTAACCTTTGACCCCTGTCCCTCCCTCCAGAGTACCCTACCTGTGTGGGTGACCCCCTTTAACCTTTGACCCCTGTCCCTCCCTCCAGAGTACCCTACCTGTGTGGGTGACCCCCTTTAACCTTTGACCCCTGTCCCTCCCTCCAGAGTACCCTACCTGTGTGGGTGACCCCTTTAACCTTTGACCCCTGTCCCTCCCTCCAGAGTAGCCTACCTGTGTGACGAGGACAGGCTTACCCCAGTAAGACACATTCTATCATGTTCTACTAGTGTCTTTTTGATACCAACCTACTATTTTACCTCTGTCAGTCATTGTATCGGTAACTGAATAAAATCACAGCACGTGAATAGAACATTTAAATGAATCACATTTTAACTCATGCATATGTAACAGGTTAAGGAAGGAGTCATATTTTTGTAACCTTTCATTTTATATTTTGTGGTTAGGTAAGTTTTATTTAACCAAAATCTGGTATTGTTCATTGTAATGTGTAGGTATTGGGAGATTTGTGTGTAATTGCGCCCCTAGAGGACAGTGGTGGCATACAACAGTTAGTTCCGACCAAGTAATTTGATTGGACAAAAGGCATTCCATGAGTGCTGATATACAGTATAACAGCACTGGGACTTTTAACTATATGTATCACTCCGAAATGACCGTTAATTCAAAGTAGCTAGCCTGCAGATGTTTGTGTTCAGGTTACTAGGCAACAGTCCAGTTGCGGAACTATTTTTTGTTGACGGAGCCAAAATAAATGATTAAATAAACAAACTAATAATAATCTGTTGTCACTTATTACTGTTAATTAATCAATTGCGCTGTAGAACTGTTGTATAAAAGCAATATCACACTCGAGGTCATGTGTTATACTGCGGCCTCGTCGTGTAAATGTACACGATACAAAGTAGCTAGTTTGTTTGGTTTGGTTACTAGGCAACAGTCCAGTTGAACAGTCCCGTTGCGGAACTATTTTTTGTTGACGGAGCCAAAATAAATGATTAAATAAACAAACTAATAATAATCTGTTGTCACTTATTACTGTTAATTAATCAATTGCGCTGTAGAACTGTTGTATAAAAGCAATATCACACTCGAGGTCATGTGTTATACTGCGGCCTCGTCGTGTAAATGTACACGATACAAAGTAGCTAGTTTGTTTGGTTTGGTTACTAGGCAACAGTCCAGTTGAACAGTCCCGTTGCGGAACAATTTTTTCTTGACGGAGCCAAAATAAATGATTACATAAACAAACAAATAATAATCTGTTGTCACTTATTACTGTTAATTAATCAATTGCGCTGTAGAACTGTTGTATAAAAGCAATATCACACTCGAGGTCGTGTGTTATACTGCGGCCTCGTCGTGTGTTATACTGCGGCCTCGTACCTACGACCGAATCACAGCCGTGTCATCCCTCTCGTGTGATATTGCTTAATTAAATCTGAAGAGAAAAAGAAGACATTTCTGATGTGACCTACATTTCTGCTATCGATCCAGTGACGACTGGAAAAAGGATCCATGCTGTGTCCTTGAGGCCGAAGAACCTTGTATGAAATACAATATCAGACAAAACAATCCTTGTATATCTCATCCTGTATCTTACAGTAAAATGTCATTTTTAAATGTCATTTAACAAACACTGACTGAATGAATATGAGTAAATGAGATAGAACACATACTTATCACGTATATCTTATTTACTCTCCTGGTTACTCTCCAATGTACTCTCCAGCTGCTCTGCTCAAAGAATCGCTTGACAATGACTTGAACACCTTGGTTAATGGAATCTTCAGCTTCAGGAGAACATTGTGACATCACATTCCATGAGAGAACCGTTCTGAAAGTTCTGTCTCATCTCACAGGAAGTCTTGCAGGGTCTGTTTATCTTGTGTGTTTGTTTATTTACACCCACATACAGTAGCAGTCAACAACTGAAATCAATGACAAATGGCAGCATAGGTAGCATGAATGAATGAATGAATGAATGAATGAATGAATGGTCTTTATTGTCATTGATATAGTACAGGTACCAAACAACGAAATTTGGGAGGGGGGGCTCCCCTGGTGCTAGGAAAAAAAACAAAAAACAAGAAGGGAAAAGATCTGGTTTACATAAATAAAGGCTATGTACACTATCCACTATACTATACTATACAAATAAAACACTGTGCTGTACTCTATGCTATGCTATACCTATTCTAACATTTCCTATTCTCTGAACCTTATGTACCCTAGGGTTGTCATATTGCACATAGTGTTATTGCACATTCATTTAAAGTGTCGCAGTTTGCAGGTTTGAAATGTTCACAGTTGTGTTTCAGTATTACACTTGATTTCAATCTAGTAGCTGCCATCAATTTGTCTAGATTGTCCAGGGCCTAGAACCTAGGTCTTTGCTGTGTTCAGGGCCTGAATGACCCTGGGGTAGAAGCTACACACAATAGCATTGATAAATTGATACAAGTCCAAATAAAGGAATACATACAGTACATTCATAAAGTTAATAATTCCACATTAACAACATTTGCCTGGTTATAAGATATACTCTCTGGATATATTCAATGAAATCTAGATTCTCTTAACTGTTTAGTCTGTTCGTCTATATTAGAATGATTCACTGTTATTGTAATTTTGTAATACAATTCAACTGTGTGCCTGTGTAGACAGCTGCCAAAAGAGGGCAGTCTTGACCCGCATAATTTAGCCAAAAATTGACAGAGCAAGTTCTATAGTCTATGGAAATCCGCTGCCTTCAGCTATGAACACAATAGAATAGGACATCTGGAGTAACTTGACAACTAAGGGGGTAAAATAAAAAATATTGACTATATCTTAGGGTGGATGTAGGACACCTTAAACCAGACCCAAGGGAAAAGAAAACATCCGTTGAAGACTAGTTCTATCCATCTGCCATTTCAAGGTGTCTTCATTATTTGGTGAGCTTAGAATGATAAGGTTCTATCTCCGTTTAGGGAGGTTCAGAGATATTGAGCGTCAAAGTTTTTACATTCCATTATGTTTTGTGAGATGGAACCTTTGTAATTTATGAATTACTAACAAAAAAATGTCAACATTTAAAAAAATAACACCACACAGGCATTAATAAACACCTAATGGATCAGATCATGTAAAAAAACTCAATTTTGACAAAAATGGAGATAGAACCTTATAATTCTAACGTCACGATTTGGCATCTGTATACCACGTTAGGAAGCGCGCCGACTGCTCTCCTATTTCAGTGCATTCCTTCGGTCTACTACCCAATACCCATCCAGCCCAACACGAGAGGACTTTTACTGTGAAATAAACTTTCCCAAACGCATGGTCCCTCGGGAGGGACGGCTGCATAGGATGGAGGCTACTTACTTTGCGGTATAGCAAACTTTATTTCCTCGGATGAAGTTAGAGAGGCTACTATATATGAGAATATCGTTGCGCTTGATAGTTTTATCTATCAAGGGGCAAAATACATCATCAAAGTATGGATTTAAATGTCACAGAAATTCAAATGCGCAAGTGACAGGACAAATCATATTGTTCACACCTCTTCAGGACCATTGCTGTCCAGTCTTTGATCGGACCTGATACCATCTAAATCAGCCTACGTGGTGTCTGATCTGCGGGAAACTTACACAATAAGAAACTGTCAAGCTTCCTTGTGGAATGCACCCGAATGGGATAAACGATGGTGAGTGTGGCTCGTTTTTTCTAAACCAACATTCACACTTTTTACGCAGCAGGATAAGGGCAGTTTAACTTTATGTCAAGCGTCCACAAGAAAGTGCTGAATTTTCTAAAGAATACAGCCAGACTGCGGATGCATTCACACTTTTCTGTGCTGAACACGCTGTGTTGTTTTTCCAATTGCACTATTGTTTCCACTCTTAAGTATCTGCAACAACGCGCGGATCTGCGATCAAATAAGACCTCATTCGACTTTGATCTACTCTATTCACACAAAGGGATACAGTGATATCACTAGAATGAATGGAAAGTCTTGACTACTAGAAGAAATACATCAACCATCTGCTACCAGATGAGAAATTATGAGAACTTCAAGTTGAGTATTAAACTGATTGAAATTATGTACAGTAGGTATGCATTTTTATTTAAGGCAAACGTAATATAAGTTAAGAAAGGAAGTCAAAAGACTGCTTCAAGACATAATCTGTTTTCCACCTAGTCCCTACAGTCTCACATTCCTTAACTGGTTCCATACTGTATGTCAACTGCTCTTTGAACTACTACTACTGCTGCATGGAGGCCAATAATAACTGCAACCAACCTACTTTCTTTTTTTTCTGGATATGTTGAATGATATGAATTAAAGCCTGTGGTAGTGTAGTGTGTTTTGCACCTCCCTCCCTCACCCTCTCCTCCACTACCCTGCTCCTCCCTCCCCCTCTCCTCCACTACCCTGCACCTCCCTCCCCCTCTCCTCCACTACCCTGCACCTCCCTCCCCCTCTCCTCCACTACCCTGCACCTCCCTCCCTCACCCTCTCCTCCACTACCCTGCTCCTCCCTCCCTCTCTCCTCCACTACCCTGCACCTCCCTCCCCCTCTCCTCCACTACCCTGCACCTCCCTCCCCCTCTCCTCCACTACCCTGCTCCTCCCTCCCCCTCTCCTCCACTACCCTGCACCTCCCTCACCCTCTCCTCCACTACCCTGCACCTCCCTCTCCCTCTCCTCCACTACCCTGCTCCTCCCTCCCCCTCTCCTCCACTACCCTGCTCCTCCCTCCCTCCCCCACTACCCTGCACCTCCCTCCCCCTCTCCTCCACTACCCTGCTCCTCCCTCCCCCTCTCCTCCACTACCCTGCACCTCCCTCCCTCACCCTCTCCTCCACTACCCTGCACCTCCCTCACCCTCTCCTCCACTACCCTGCTCCTCCCTCACCCTCTCCTCCACTACCCTGCACCTCCCTCCCCCTCTCCTCCACTACCCTGCACCTCCCTCCCCCTCTCCTCCACTACCCTGCTCCTCCCTCACCCTCTCCTCCACTACCCTGCACCTCCCTCCCTCCCCCTCTCCTCCACTACCCTGCTCCTCCCTCACCCTCTCCTCCACTACCCTGCTCCTCCCTCCCCCTCTCCTCCACTACCCTGCACCTCCCTCCCCCTCTCCTCCACTACCCTGCTCCTCCCTCACCCTCTCCTCCACTACCCTGCACCTCCCTCACCCTCTCCTCCACTACCCTGCTCCTCCCTCACCCTCTCCTCCACTACCCTGCACCTCCCTCCCCCTCTCCTCCACTACCCTGCACCTCCCTCCCCCTCTCCTCCACTACCCTGCTCCTCCCTCTCCCTCTCCTCCACTACCCTGCACCTCCCTCCCCCTCTCCTCCACTACCCTGCACCTCCCTCCCCCTCTCCTCCACTACCCTGCACCTCCCTCCCCCTCTCCTCCACTACTCTGCACCTCCCTCACCCTCTCCTCCACTACCCTGCACCTCCCTCCCTCCCCCTCTCCTCCACTACCCTGCTCCTCCCTCCCCCTCTCCTCCACTACCCTGCACCTCCCTCCCCCTCTCCTCCACTACTCTGCACCTCCCTCCCCCTCTCCTCCACTACTCTGCACCTCCCTCCCCCTCTCCTCCACTACCCTGCTCCTCCCTCACCCTCTCCTCCACTACCCTGCTCCTCCCTCCCTCACCCTCTCCTCCACTACCCTGCTCCTCCCTCCCTCCCCCTCTCCTCCACTACCCTGCACCTCCCTCCCTCCCCCTCTCCTCCACTACCCTGCTCCTCCCTCCCTCCCCCTCTCCTCCACTACCCTGCTCCTCCCTCCCCCTCTCCTCCACTACCCTGCACCTCCCTCACCCTCTCCTCCACTACCCTGCACCTCCCTCCCCCTCTCCTCCACTACCCTGCACCTCCCTCCCCCTCTCCTCCACTACCCTGCACCTCCCTCCCCCTCTCCTCCACTACCCTGCACCTCCCTCACCCTCTCCTCCACTACCCTGCTCCTCCCTCACCCTCTCCTCCACTACCCTGCACCTCCCTCCCCCTCTCCTCCACTACCCTGCTCCTCCCTCCCCCTCTCCTCCACTACCCTGCTCCTCCCTCCCCCTCTCCTCCACTACCCTGCACCTCCCTCACCCTCTCCTGCACTACCCTGCACCTCCCTCCCCCTCTCCTCCACTACCCTGCACCTCCCTCCCCCTCTCCTCCACTACCCTGCTCCTCCCTCCCCCTCTCCTCCACTACCCTGCACCTCCCTCCCCCTCTCCTCCACTACCCTGCTCCTCCCTCACCCTCTCCTGCACTACCCTGCACCTCCCTCCCCCTCTCCTCCACTACCCTGCACCTCCCTCCCCCTCTCCTCCACTACCCTGCTCCTCCCTCCCCCTCTCCTCCACTACCCTGCACCTCCCTCCCCCTCTCCTCCACTACCCTGCTCCTCCCTCCCCCTCTCCTCCACTACCCTGCTCCTCCCTCCCCCTCTCCTCCACTACCCTGCACCTCCCTCCCCCTCTCCTCCACTACCCTGCTCCTCCCTCCCCCTCTCCTCCACTACCCTGCACCTCCCTCCCCCTCTCCTCCACTACCCTGCTCCTCCCTCCCCCTCTCATCCACTACCCTGCACCTCCCTCCCCCTCTCCTCCACTACCCTGCACCTCCCTCCCTCCCCCTCTCCTCCACTACCCTGCACCTCCCTCCCCCTCTCCTCCACTACCCTGCTCCTCCCTCCCCCTCTCCTCCACTACCCTGCACCTCCCTCACCCTCTCCTGCACTACCCTGCTCCTCCCTCCCCCTCTCCTCCACTACCCTGCACCTCCCTCACCCTCTCCTCCACTACCCTGCACCTCCCTCCCCCTCTCCTCCACTACTCTGCACCTCCCTCCCCCTCTCCTCCACTACCCTGCACCTCCCTCCCTCCCCCTCTCCTGCACTACCCTGCACCTCCCTCCCCCTCTCCTCCACTACCCTGCACCTCCCTCCCCCTCTCCTCCACTACCCTGCACCTCCCTCCCCCTCTCCTCCACTACCCTGCTCCTCCCTCCCCCTCTCCTCCACTACCCTGCTCCTCCCTCCCCCTCTCCTCCACTACCCTGCTCCTCCCTCCCCCTCTCCTCCACTACCCTGCACCTCCCTCTCCCTCTCCTCCACTACCCTGCTCCTCCCTCCCCCTCTCCTGCACTACCCTGCACCTCCCTCACCCTCTCCTGCACTACCCTGCACCTCCCTCACCCTCTCCTCCACTACCCTGCTCCTCCCTCCCCCTCTCCTCCACTACCCTGCTCCTCCCTCCCCCTCTCCTCCACTACCCTGCACCTCCCTCCCTCCCCCTCTCCTCCACTACCCTGCACCTCCCTCACCCTCTCCTCCACTACCCTGCACCTCCCTCCCCCTCTCCTCCACTACCCTGCTCCTCCCTCCCCCTCTCCTCCACTACCCTGCACCTCCCTCCCCCTCTCCTCCACTACCCTGCACCTCCCTCACCCTCTCCTGCACTACCCTGCTCCTCCCTCACCCTCTCCTCCACTACCCTGCTCCTCCCTCCCCCTCTCCTCCACTACCCTGCTCCTCCCTCCCCCTCTCCTCCACTACCCTGCACCTCCCTCCCCCTCTCCTCCACTACCCTGCTCCTCCACTACCCTGCTCCTCCCTCCCCCTCTCCTCCACTACCCTGCTCCTCCCTCCCCCTCTCCTCCACTACCCTGCTCCTCCCTCCCCCTCTCCTCCACTACCCTGCACCTCCCTCCCCCTCTCCTCCACTACCCTGCACCTCCCTCCCTCCCCCTCTCCTCCACTACCCTGCTCCTCCCTCCCCCTCTCCTCCACTACCCTGCACCTCCCTCCCTCACCCTCTCCTCCACTACCCTGCACCTCCCTCACCCTCTCCTCCACTACCCTGCTCCTCCCTCACCCTCTCCTCCACTACCCTGCACCTCCCTCCCCCTCTCCTCCACTACCCTGCACCTCCCTCCCCCTCTCCTCCACTACCCTGCTCCTCCCTCACCCTCTCCTCCACTACCCTGCACCTCCCTCCCTCCCCCTCTCCTCCACTACCCTGCTCCTCCCTCACCCTCTCCTCCACTACCCTGCTCCTCCCTCCCCCTCTCCTCCACTACCCTGCACCTCCCTCCCCCTCTCCTCCACTACCCTGCTCCTCCCTCACCCTCTCCTCCACTACCCTGCACCTCCCTCACCCTCTCCTCCACTACCCTGCTCCTCCCTCACCCTCTCCTCCACTACCCTGCACCTCCCTCCCCCTCTCCTCCACTACCCTGCACCTCCCTCCCCCTCTCCTCCACTACCCTGCTCCTCCCTCTCCCTCTCCTCCACTACCCTGCACCTCCCTCCCCCTCTCCTCCACTACCCTGCACCTCCCTCCCCCTCTCCTCCACTACCCTGCACCTCCCTCCCCCTCTCCTCCACTACTCTGCACCTCCCTCACCCTCTCCTCCACTACCCTGCACCTCCCTCCCTCCCCCTCTCCTCCACTACCCTGCTCCTCCCTCCCCCTCTCCTCCACTACCCTGCACCTCCCTCCCCCTCTCCTCCACTACTCTGCACCTCCCTCCCCCTCTCCTCCACTACTCTGCACCTCCCTCCCCCTCTCCTCCACTACCCTGCTCCTCCCTCACCCTCTCCTCCACTACCCTGCTCCTCCCTCCCTCACCCTCTCCTCCACTACCCTGCTCCTCCCTCCCTCCCCCTCTCCTCCACTACCCTGCACCTCCCTCCCTCCCCCTCTCCTCCACTACCCTGCACCTCCCTCCCTCCCCCTCTCCTCCACTACCCTGCACCTCCCTCCCTCCCCCTCTCCTCCACTACCCTGCACCTCCCTCACCCTCTCCTCCACTACCCTGCACCTCCCTCCCCCTCTCCTCCACTACCCTGCTCCTCCCTCCCTCCCCCTCTCCTCCACTACCCTGCTCCTCCCTCCCCCTCTCCTCCACTACCCTGCTCCTCCCTCCCTCCCCCTCTCCTCCACTACCCTGCTCCTCCCTCCCTCCCCCTCTCCTCCACTACCCTGCTCCTCCCTCCCTCACCCTCTCCTCCACTACCCTGCACCTCCCTCCCCCTCTCCTCCACTACCCTGCACCTCCCTCCCCCTCTCCTCCACTACCCTGCTCCTCCCTCCCCCTCTCCTCCACTACCCTGCACCTCCCTCTCCCTCTCCTCCACTACCCTGCACCTCCCTCCCCCTCTCCTCCACTACCCTGCTCCTCCCTCCCCCTCTCCTCCACTACCCTGCTCCTCCCTCCCCCTCTCCTCCACTACCCTGCTCCTCCCTCCCCCTCTCCTCCACTACCCTGCACCTCCCTCCCCCTCTCCTCCACTACCCTGCTCCTCCCTCCCCCTCTCCTCCACTACCCTGCTCCTCCCTCCCCCTCTCCTCCACTACCCTGCTCCTCCCTCCCCCTCTCCTCCACTACCCTGCACCTCCCTCCCTCCCCCTCTCCTCCACTACCCTGCACCTCCCTCCCTCCCCCTCTCCTCCACTACCCTGCACCTCCCTCACCCTCTCCTCCACTACCCTGCACCTCCCTCCCCCTCTCCTCCACTACCCTGCTCCTCCCTCCCTCCCCCTCTCCTCCACTACCCTGCTCCTCCCTCCCCCTCTCCTCCACTACCCTGCACCTCCCTCACCCTCTCCTCCACTACCCTGCACCTCCCTCCCCCTCTCCTCCACTACCCTGCACCTCCCTCCCCCTCTCCTCCACTACCCTGCACCTCCCTCCCCCTCTCCTCCACTACCCTGCACCTCCCTCACCCTCTCCTCCACTACCCTGCTCCTCCCTCACCCTCTCCTCCACTACCCTGCACCTCCCTCCCCCTCTCCTCCACTACCCTGCTCCTCCCTCCCCCTCTCCTCCACTACCCTGCTCCTCCCTCCCCCTCTCCTCCACTACCCTGCACCTCCCTCACCCTCTCCTGCACTACCCTGCACCTCCCTCCCCCTCTCCTCCACTACCCTGCACCTCCCTCCCCCTCTCCTCCACTACCCTGCTCCTCCCTCCCCCTCTCCTCCACTACCCTGCACCTCCCTCCCCCTCTCCTCCACTACCCTGCTCCTCCCTCACCCTCTCCTGCACTACCCTGCACCTCCCTCCCCCTCTCCTCCACTACCCTGCACCTCCCTCCCCCTCTCCTCCACTACCCTGCTCCTCCCTCCCCCTCTCCTCCACTACCCTGCACCTCCCTCCCCCTCTCCTCCACTACCCTGCTCCTCCCTCCCCCTCTCCTCCACTACCCTGCTCCTCCCTCCCCCTCTCCTCCACTACCCTGCACCTCCCTCCCCCTCTCCTCCACTACCCTGCTCCTCCCTCCCCCTCTCCTCCACTACCCTGCACCTCCCTCCCCCTCTCCTCCACTACCCTGCTCCTCCCTCCCCCTCTCATCCACTACCCTGCACCTCCCTCCCCCTCTCCTCCACTACCCTGCACCTCCCTCCCTCCCCCTCTCCTCCACTACCCTGCACCTCCCTCCCCCTCTCCTCCACTACCCTGCTCCTCCCTCCCCCTCTCCTCCACTACCCTGCACCTCCCTCACCCTCTCCTGCACTACCCTGCTCCTCCCTCCCCCTCTCCTCCACTACCCTGCACCTCCCTCACCCTCTCCTCCACTACCCTGCACCTCCCTCCCCCTCTCCTCCACTACTCTGCACCTCCCTCCCCCTCTCCTCCACTACCCTGCACCTCTCTCCCTCCCCCTCTCCTGCACTACCCTGCACCTCCCTCCCCCTCTCCTCCACTACCCTGCACCTCCCTCCCCCTCTCCTCCACTACCCTGCACCTCCCTCCCCCTCTCCTCCACTACCCTGCTCCTCCCTCCCCCTCTCCTCCACTACCCTGCTCCTCCCTCCCCCTCTCCTCCACTACCCTGCTCCTCCCTCCCCCTCTCCTCCACTACCCTGCACCTCCCTCTCCCTCTCCTCCACTACCCTGCTCCTCCCTCCCCCTCTCCTGCACTACCCTGCACCTCCCTCACCCTCTCCTGCACTACCCTGCACCTCCCTCACCCTCTCCTCCACTACCCTGCTCCTCCCTCCCCCTCTCCTCCACTACCCTGCTCCTCCCTCCCCCTCTCCTCCACTACCCTGCACCTCCCTCCCTCCCCCTCTCCTCCACTACCCTGCACCTCCCTCACCCTCTCCTCCACTACCCTGCACCTCCCTCCCCCTCTCCTCCACTACCCTGCTCCTCCCTCCCCCTCTCCTCCACTACCCTGCACCTCCCTCCCCCTCTCCTCCACTACCCTGCACCTCCCTCACCCTCTCCTGCACTACCCTGCTCCTCCCTCACCCTCTCCTCCACTACCCTGCTCCTCCCTCCCCCTCTCCTCCACTACCCTGCTCCTCCCTCCCCCTCTCCTCCACTACCCTGCTCCTCCCTCCCCCTCTCCTCCACTACCCTGCACCTCCCTCCCCCTCTCCTCCACTACCCTGCTCCTCCACTACCCTGCTCCTCCCTCCCCCTCTCCTCCACTACCCTGCTCCTCCCTCCCCCTCTCCTCCACTACCCTGCTCCTCCCTCCCCCTCTCCTCCACTACCCTGCACCTCCCTCCCCCTCTCCTCCACTACCCTGCACCTCCCTCCCTCACCCTCTCCTCCACTACCCTGCTCCTCCCTCCCCCTCTCCTCCACTACCCTGCACCTCCCTCCCCCTCTCCTCCACTACCCTGCACCTCCCTCCCTCACCCTCTCCTCCACTACCCTGCTCCTCCCTCCCCCTCTCCTCCACTACCCTGCACCTCCCTCCCTCACCCTCTCCTCCACTACCCTGCTCCTCCCTCCCCCTCTCCTCCACTACCCTGCTCCTCCCTCCCCCTCTCCTCCACTACCCTGCTCCTCCCTCCCTCCCCCTCTCCTGCACTACCCTGCACCTCCCTCTCCCTCTCCTCCACTACCCTGCTCCTCCCTCCCCCTCTCCTCCACTACCCTGCACCTCCCTCCCTCCCCCTCTCCTCCACTACCCTGCTCCTCCCTCTCCCTCTCCTCCACTACCCTGCACCTCCCTCTCCCTCTCCTCCACTACTCTGCAGCTCCCTCCCCCTCTCCTCCACTACCCTGCTCCTCCCTCACCCTCTCCTCCACTACCCTGCACCTCCCTCCCCCTCTCCTCCACTACCCTGCTCCTCCCTCCCCCTCTCCTCCACTACCCTGCTCCTCCCTCTCCCTCTCCTCCACTACCATGCAGCTCCCTCCCCCTCTCCTCCACTACCCTGCTCCTCCCTCACCCTCTCCTCCACTACCCTGCTCCTCCCTCCCCCTCTCCTGCACTACCCTGCACCTCCCTCACCCTCTCCTCCACTACCCTGCACCTCCCTCACCCTCTCCTGCACTACCCTGCACCTCCCTCACCCTCTCCTGCACTACCCTGCACCTCCCTCCCCCTCTCCTCCACTACCCTGCTCCTCCCTCACCCTCTCCTGCACTACCCTGCTCCTCCCTCACCCTCTCCTGCACTACCCTGCACCTCCCTCACCCTCTCCTCCACTACCCTGCACCTCCCTCACCCTCTCCTGCACTACCCTGCACCTCCCTCACCCTCTCCGCTTCTCAACCAGTTTTATTCGTTAACTGTTCTATTTACCACCTCAGTGGTCTTATGGTCCCTGAAATCAGAGGGTTAACGGGTTCGTTACCTGTCCGAGTAACACCAAACACATGACCCAATGCCTCTCTGATAATCACATAGCATTAAAGGAGATGGTTTGGGGCCAGGTGACAGGCTGCGTCTTGTCCAGTGGACACAATACATCAAGCTGCCTCACGCTACAAAAACAGGGATCGACTCCTGCCCTGTTAACCCTTCTGGCTCCTACCTTATGGGCTGATCTGGCACAAGGCTTACTTCCTCATTGAGTTTATTCAATCAATCAATCAAACTTTATTTATATAGCACAAGTCATACATTGAATGCCACTCCAAGTGCTGAACATAAAAACACAATCAAACCAGGAAATAGGAGATAAGAAATAGGAGTAAAAATGCAAGTTGAGATAAACACTAGAAAAGCCAGGCTAGGTGTGTTTAAAGCTTTCTTTTAAGGATATCCACTCTTTGCCTCCATCACGTCCTCCGGCAAGCCGTTCCATAGTCTGGGGCCGTAGTGGCAAAAAGCCGCCACGCCATGGGTCTTAGACCGGACCCCTGGAACAACCAAGAGACCAGTACCAGAGGACCTGAGGGATCTAGTGGGTACATTATCTTAAAACCATGTCAGACAAGTAGTCGGGAGCGAGAGCATTAGTGCTTTGTAAACCAATAATCTTAAAATCTATTCTACAACTAACCGATAGCCAGTGCAGCGATTTTATTGTGTTTTCATGTTAAATTTGTTGAGACCTACAGTACGGTAAGTGAAAGTTGCATTTTAAATGTGACTTGATTGAACTTCATTGATTGGCTCTGAGAGCTTAGGCAGGATACAGTACATAATGGTATTAACGTATTGATCCAACCATTTCAGTTATTTTGCTTGGTAGGAAATGTACTGTTAAGCTAGCTTTGTAGAAAATGCTTTTCGAACTCGTGCCATTAATTAGGAAAGAAACAACAGTAGCAAAAGCATTGACATCTAGAGAATAAGTTTGCAGCCTAACTACAGCTAATGGTGCTGAAATATCTATGCTAACTAACCTGGGTTGGGGTGAATTCCTATTCAATTCCTTCAATTCAGGAAGTATGTTAAAACTCCAATACAATTCCAAATTCTAAAATGTTTCTTTTCAATTTACAGAAGAATGTAAAGAACACACACAGTTAAAGATTGTGAGATTGAGATTGAGATTGTTTCAATGTATTGAAAATGTATTGGAAATGAAGGCCCTTTTTTTGATCGCCGAATTTAATTCAATTCACTTATGGCATTGATGGAATTTAAAAGGAAATCTCCCCAACCCTGCTCCTAAAGTCACTAAACAAGCTAATCCGATATTAATCCTTCAGATTGTCTTTTTTTATGAGAAACTGTCCCAATCATTGAACATATTGTACTGTATGCAATATATTGTACTGTATGCGGTACATATTGTAAATGGACTGATTTATATAGCGCCTTGTTCCAAAGCGCTTTACAATGGCCTCTCATTCACCCATTCACACACACATTCACACACCAATGGCAGCAAGCTACCATGCGAGGCGCCGACCCGTTCATTGGGTGCAATTTGGGGTTCAGTGTCTTCCCCCAGGACACTTCGACATGTGGCCAGCCGGGGCTCGAACCGCCGATCTGCCAACTGTAGGAGAACATTATTATTTCAATAAGAATATTTTTCTACATTTAAGACTAAAAACTCACAACAGTAAAATGACTGTCTAGAGTAAGTTCTAGGAACTGATTTTCTTTCCTTCATCCCTCTTCATCTTCCTCAAAGTACAATACCACACCCCTTGTTAGTGATTGGTTTGACCTCACCTAAGGGCGGATTTGTAATCTAAGTGGATAAAAAGTGATGTGACCAGGTATCTCGACTTTCTGGTGAGAACATTTTTCACTGTTACGTTTGCTCTGACATGCTTGTAAAACGGTTCTCCTCTTGCAAGAGTACGTATATTATTAAATACCTTTTTCCTATGCAATTTGAAATGAAGCAGGCTGCCTTTTGATTCTATATTTAGATATTTTCACCACACAACCTTGCGATCATTAGACGCCGGCTCTAACCCCTGCGCCACAGCCGCCCCAGTACCTGTACTGTATGTGGTATCTTACATACTCTCTCCTCTCAGAAATCCATGGACCACACAGCGGTGTCTTATCCCTGCTACCCTCGTGGTTTCAACTCCACTGTGACGGCCCAGTTCATCTATGGGACTGAGTGTACAAAGACCCCTGCCAGCTACGACCCTGAGAAGACCTTCACCCTGGTGGGGACGTCAGACGCAGCTCTCTGTAGGGACGCCGTACACAGCTTATTTAACCTGACGTGCAAAGGAAACATCTCCTTTAACTGTGTCCACCAACCACCTGTCTCTGGGGACTTTATGGTAATGCACCACACCACCCAACTCATCCATCCACCCACACACACACCTACACTACACATGCACGCACACACACACACACACACACACACACACACACACACACACACACAAGCACGTACGTGTGTTGAGCAATGTCTTGCATGGCAAAATAAAGTGATTGTGTGTTTGTGATCAGAAACCCTGATAAAGCACATGTTGTCCCCTCAGGCCTACGCTGGATTCTATTACTCCTCTGCAGCTCTCTACCTGAAAGGCAGGTCCACCCTTCAGCAGTGGAGGAACCACACGGACCAATTCTGCTCATGGGACTGGCCAACGGTGAGCAGACAGTGAGCTAGACTGGTGCACAAACAGATGACAGCAGTATTTCGTGACGTTAGAATTATAAGGTTCTATCTCCATGTTTGTCAAAATTTTGTTTTTTACATAATCTGATCCATTAGGTGTTTATTAATGCCTGTGTGGTGTTATTTTTAAAATGTTGAAATGTTTTTGTTAGTAATTAATAAAATACAAAGGTTCCATCTCACAAAACATAATGGAATGTAAAAACTTTTACGCTCAATATCTCTGAACTCCCCTAAACGGAGATAGAACCGTATAATTCTAAGCTCACGATTTGATGTCAGCTAAGATAGATGTACACTCTGTACTCATCAGCTACTTAACCACAGAAGCAGGGGCTACGCGGCACTGCACAGTACACAGTGCAGGTGTATAAAAAGAATAGGATCTGCAGGTACAGTATATAAAAATAATATGAACTGGTAAACTGTATACTGTGATGTGAGGTTCTGACTCTGATCTCTGTTGTGTTGTCTTCCACGTTTTAAATGGATGTACAGTCTACACAGACAGATCCATCGTTAGACATGGATGCTTTCAACAGATTGCATCTATTCATATTCGGGATTAACCTCAACAAGACAATCAAATGTGACAAGTGACATGTTTTCCAAGGGACAATCTGGGATTGGTACCATATTGGACCTTTAAATTAATTATAGCCATCGATTATTGAAGAATGTAATTTAGAAATGCCTCATGAGCTTAGTTTAACTCTCTTAGCCTATCAGAACTCAAAATATAAGATTGTTTTACTCCATTGTTAGTAAACAATGCAATTGTAAACAAACGTTGTATCGGTTCAAAACATGGTTAAAACTATCATTTTGATCTCACGGATGGTCAATCCTTCCATCCATAGATACATTATGTCAATGAAATTGAGACAGGATCTGGTGAAAAAGTCCCCAAGTAGGGCAAGGTAATTCTTCTGGGGGGTTTTCAGATTAGGAGTGAGAGAAAAAGTGTAGATTGTAAGTTTTCAAATGATAAGTCATACATTGATACAATCTGAAAATAGTTGAAGATATTCTTATTTGAATGTTGGTACCCCTCAAACCAAATACTGGAGAAAAACGCTCTGAATCGCATTTGCTATCATCACATTGGTAGCTGAGTAGGAGCTAAGAAATAACATCGCTATCAACATCTAACTGCATGTTTATGTAACAGAGTTGGGAATGTATGTTTAGTTGTGGTGAATGTAGATGAGTTTCGCCGTGCTTGAGCAGCCCTGGTTGTTGTTGGAGCCCCCCATTGGAGTTTGGGTGTACTGCAGGTCTGCGCGTTCTTTTGTCCTTCTCTTGTTGCCGTACTTACGGTGGTACTAGAACATGGCCGCCATCTTCATGGGTATGTGCGCTATGTAAAATGCTCCTCGTGTTTTGTTGTTTGTATGGAGAATCTTGTAATGTAGGGTGAAAATGTTGGTGTAGTACTGTGCTGTTTGTTTTTACATGTATTGTGATGATGTGAAACAGAACATTTATTGTATGTTATTTTGAACGCGCAGATTCACAAGAGTTGCAGAACAGAGAAGAATTGTGTTTTATATATCTTCTCTGCAGGTATGTTGCTCCACATGTTGTTTGTAATTGTTATTTGTAATGTTTGAGGGAAATTTGTGTTCGTTCTGTAAACAAATTATCCTGACGTGAAATATACATAGACGGTGGGACTAGAACATGGCCGCCATCTTCATGGATTCACAAGAGTTGCAGAACAGAGAAGAATTGTGTTTTATATATCTTCTCTGCAGGTCAATAAAAAGAATTGCTTAAAAGAAGGTTGCCTGTTTGACCATCGTTACACTGGTGCCGTGACACGTCGATCTCAAGATCAGCTGAACGCCGATCTCCGTGGATGCTGCGTGGATGCCAGGTCTTAGTGTGATAGATCAAGTGTGGTCAGAGTATTATAGTAAATGGTCATTCAGTCTGAGGTCTGTGATTACATCAGTTTAAAAAGTGCTTTGATTGTTTTGGTTTTTATGTCCTGCTGTAACTTTATATATTTTTTTGAACATTATTGTTATTATTATTTTTTTCATTCAGTAATATTACACAACGCAAGTCTGTACCACTATGGCTCAGAGGCCAGGTTTTAATGATGAGATTTTTGCCAGTCCAGTGTTGCCTATGGGGAGGGGTGCATGGGGGGCATGTCAGAGCAGAGCAGACAGTGCTGTCATCGGTGGGTTGAATAGTAGGGAGGTGGGGTGTTCCCAGTTGTTTACTGACAGTGGTAGAGGCACAGGGTCAGGTCAGGACCCAGGTTGTGCTGCTGTCGGACAGTTTACAGGGGAGGCTCCTCCCACATCCACACCCAGTGTTAATGACACTGAAGCTCTTCATCACCTTTCAGACATGATGGGTCAGCTAGGTGCTCAGATTGGCGAGTCCATTGTAACCAAGTTAATTTCAGCTGGTGTAGTTCACTCAAGTAGTATGAGCAGTGCACACCTCAACTGCACATCGCCTCCAGATCCTGTAACGGATCCTAATGTTGTTAGAAAGGAGGTTCCGCGCGTTACTGTGAATGTAAAATCAGACAGGGAACCACCAATGTTCCGAGGTGATAGTTCTGATAAGTGTTCAGTCCAGGACTGGATTGACATGTCTAAAGCTTATCTGAGAAAGCAGAAATGTCCAATACATGAACAGGCTGAGGAGATACTGGCAAGGCTGATGGGTAAGGCAAAGGATGTCGTGAGGGTTGGTTTGCGTAGCGATCAGACACTTGATGTGAAGCAGAACCCTGATCTCATCTATGATATCCTTCTCAAGTACTTCAGTGATGTGTCATCATGCCTCCCGTTGTCAGATTTCTATGCCACTCTACCCAGACCCAATGAGAACCCTGTAGACTACTGGTTGAGGATCAACAAAGCAGCTGATGTAGCTGGTGAGGGCCTTCGCAGACAAGGTAGGAGGATGGAGAACGTGGGTGAAGAGGTAGCACGGATGTTTGTCAGGCATTGCCCGGACTCTGGACTATCCCGTATTCTGGAATGCAAGGCTATTGAGGAGTGGAGCTCACGAGACATACAGTTGAAGATTGATAATTATCAGAGAGAGCTGAGAGCCTCTGGCAGGACCGGTAGTTCTGTGCCATTGAAGAGCCATGCCACCGCCCTCCACACTCTGCAGTCTCATCCAGAGCCTTCGATTCAGTCTGTGTCTGAGCAGTGTTCCACCCAGTACCCCCCTGCTCCTGCCCATAGTCCAGTGTACCACACACAGTGTCCGCCTTCTACCCTCATTCCTTCCCAGGACCATGCTTTAGGCCAGCTTCCATGCCCCTCCTCCGCGACTGCTGTGGCCCAGAACACTCAGCAATCTGAAGACAGGATTCTTGCTCGCATTATGGAGAGGCTGGAGCAGATGATGGGGAAAGTGCAGCAGCGTGACAGTGCTCCTCGTGGCGGAAGATACCAGGGTGGCGCCCGTGAGAAGGCCTGCCGAGTCTGTGATGACAGTAGACACACTACCATCTCACACTGCATGTCAGAGAAGCTGTGCTTTGTCTGTTTAGCCCCAGGTCACACAAAAGTTGAGTGTCCCACCAGGTCGTCCCGAGCACCTCAGCCTCAGGGAAACTAGGTGGCCTGTATTCAGAGGGAGAAAGTATAGGTCGCCAAGTAAACTCCCATTGTGAGGACGAATCTAGTGCTGAGACAGTGTATATAGCTCTCAAAAGCTCAAGTGATAACTCTGAAGATATTGTTTATCAGAATACGCATACAATTAGTGGTAGTGACAGCCTTTTCTACACACCTGTGACAGTTGGTAATACAGTGACTCTAAATGCTATGCTAGACAGTGGGTCTATGGCTTGTACAATGAGTAAGACGGCAGAGGGAAAGCTTAGAGAGGTTGGAGTTGCTACAGAGCATAACCAGTTCAGTTCAAATGTGGTGCTTGTTGGCTGTGGTGGTCGCCGTGTCAAGCCTGAGTCAGCTTTCAACGTGGAAATGGAGGTGTATGGGTGTAGGATTATGGTTCCCACTCTGGTAGTTGAAGGCCAGCATGATGAGTTGATACTAGGCACCAATGTTATTAAATATATCCTCCGGCAGTATAAGCAATGTGATGGCTACTGGAAGGCTGTGTCTACGCCCTGTCCTGCTGGCGATCCAGAATCTGAACAGTTTCTCTCGATGCTCGCTGGTCTGAACCGTTGGCGAGGTGACGTCATACCTGACAAGATAGGCACAGTCAGGTGCAACTCAGCCGTGTGTCTTGAGCCTGGTCGGGAGTACCTGATGTGGGGCAAGCTACCCAAGTCCACTATTGTGTCTCCTGGTAGCGCTGTGATGACAGAGCCCACATCGTGTCGCTCAGCTCCAAGAGGGGTTCTGGTGGCCAGAGTTGTTACTCCTTTGTGGGGAGACGGATGGGTTCCATTGAAGCTGATCAACTCGTCCGACAGGCCCGTCTTGGTAAGACGCAATGCTAAATTGGCCGACGTCTTCTCCTGCATTGCGCTCGAGGACATGGATGAGACCGGACCTGCTGAGGTCCCACTACTCAGTTGCTGTCAAGTAACCCCGTCCAGTGAAAATGCGGCCCGCACTGTTGATGAGGAACTGAAGTACATGGGATTGAGTGGGCTCGACATACACTCCTGTGACGTGTCTGAACAGTGTAGAAGCAAGATGGCTGACCTGGTTGTGCGCTACAAGGACATCTTCTCACGCCATCACCTGGATTGTGGAGAGGCAAAGGGCTTCATACATCGCATTCACCTCTCAGATCACAGGCCATTCCGGCTCCCATTCAGACGAGTGCCCCCCAGTCAGTATCAGAAGTTGCGCCAAGTACTGAGTGAGATGGAGGAGAAAGATATAATCAGGAAGTCAACCAGTGAATATGCATCTCCGTTGGTTCTTGTATGGAAAAAGAACGGAGATCTCCGTATCTGTACAGACTTTCGCTGGCTGAACAAGAGGACCCTGAAGGATGCTCACCCTCTCCCTCACCAGGCCGACTGCTTAGCTGCACTTGGAGGTAACTCCTTGTTTAGTACTATGGATCTAACCTCAGGGTTTTATAACATGCCACTACACGAGGATGACAGAAAGTACTCTGCCTTTACAACACCTATGGGCTTGTATGAGTATAATCGCCTCCCGCAGGGCCTCTGTAATAGTCCTGGGAGCTTCATGCGTATGATGACTAGCATTTTCGGAGACCAGAACTATCTGAGCTTACTGGTTTATCTGGATGATTTATTGGTGTATGCCCCTGATGAGAGGACAGCTCTGGAACGCTTGGAGATGGTGTTCAGTAGACTGCGTGGTCATAACCTGAAATTGGCCCCCAAGAAGTGTTTTTTTCTCCGGAAATCCGTCAAATTCCTCGGCCACATAATTAATGACAACGGTGTGTTGACTGATCCCAGCAAAGTTGAGAGCATCGCAAAGATGACAAGTGCTGACCTGATGGAAGCGGACGGTGTAACCCCCTCACAGAAACGAATCAGATCTTTCTTGGGGATGATCAATTATTACCAGCACTTTGTGCCTAGCTTCTCCGCTATTGCAAAGCCTCTCTTCTCTCTGTTGACGGGTCAGAAGAGAAAAGGGAAGGAGAAACAGTCCAAACAAAGGTCACAAAGCAGGAAGTTGAAGGTTACTGACTGGACCCCCGAAACGGAGCAGGCTTTCCAGAAGCTGAAAACGGCGCTGGTTGAGACGGCTGTCCTGGCTCACCCTGACTTCAGCCGTCCCTTCATGCTGTCAACGGACGCGTCCCTTGATGGCATCGGTGCTGTCCTGTCGCAGATCCAAGAGGGTGAAGACCGAGCGAGGCCAATCGCATTCGCCAGCAAGTCCCTCTCTCAGTCTCAGAGAAACTACCCAGCCCATCGGTTGGAATTCCTAGCCTTGAAGTGGAGTGTCTGTGACAAGTTCAGCCATTGGTTGAAGGGGCATGATTTCACTGTTTGGACGGACAATAATCCATTGACTCATATCATGACGAAGCCCAAGCTGGACTGCTGCGAGCAACGATGGGTGGCTAAGTTAGCGAGCTATAACTTCGACATCAAGTACGTGCCAGGCCCACAGAATGTTGTCGCTGATGCCTTGAGTCGTGTGCCTTTCGTCAAGCAGAGAGTCGGTCACAGATTACTTGAAGAGCCCTACAAGAATCTCCTCTCCGAAGTCCAGGATGTGTCGAGTGCTTCTGTACAGGACGCCTTCCGGTCGTCCAATGATAGTGGTGACACTCCACGCCAGGCAGAGAGTTACGCTCAAAGTGTCCCATCACCTCTGCATGTCCACGCTCAGTCTATGGAGATGGATGAAGTGTCTGTTGTTCTACAGTCATATGACGATCTGTGGGAGGTCGGAGCAAGAACGCGCGCTGTAGCAGTCTTGCACCATTTGCCTCAGTTAGTCCCAGGTGGTCAGGACTCCCTTCCTGCTTACAGTGAGAAGGAACTCCGGGATGAACAGCTCAGAGACAGGACTCTCTCTCGAGTCTTGTACTATGTGGAGAGACATCGGAGACCCTCCAGGAGAGAGAGAGATAAGGAATCAGTCACAGTCATGAGGTACCTGAAGCACTGGGAGAAACTTGTTGTGAGCAATGGGATACTCTACAGAGTCTCGAGGGATCAAGTCGTGAAGTCAAAACGCCGCCAGTATGTGGTTCCTGAGTCTAAGAAAGTTGAAGTTCTGAGAGGTGTTCATGACCATGCCGGCCATCAAGGTCAGTTCAGGAGTCTTGGCTTGGCCAGACAGAGGTTCTTCTGGCTCAACCTCGACAGAGACGTAAGAGACTACGTCCGTAACTGCCAGCGGTGTATTGTCAGTAAGACTGTTGAACCTGCTGCGAGGGCGCCTTTGCAGAGTATCACATCAACCAGGCCACTTCAGCTGGTTTGCATTGATTTCTGGTCAGCGGAGGACTCAAGGAACAAGTCAGTTGATGTGTTAGTTGTTACTGACCATTTTACAAGAATGGCCCAGGCATTCCCCTGCAAAGATCAGTCAGCCAAACAGGTGGCGAGAGTTCTATGGGACAAGTTCTTCTGCGTCTTTGGGTTCCCAGAACGTATCCATAGCGACCAGGGAGCTAGCTTCGAGAGTCAACTAGTGAGTGAGCTGCTCAGAGTCTCCGGTGTCAGAAAGTCGCACACAACCCCGTATCACCCGATGGGTAACGGTAGTGTGGAACGTTTCAATAGAACTCTCGGTAACATGATCCGAGCGCTTGAACCAGAGGCAAAAATCAACTGGCCGAGGCGTTTGCAAACTCTGACGTTCATGTACAATAGCACAGCGCATGAGTCAACTGGCTATGCACCTTTCTATCTGATGTTCGGGCGTACTCCTCGTCTCCCTGTCGATATACTCTTCCGGACAGTCCTGAATGATCCAGCTGTGGTCAGCTACGACAAGTATGTGATGTCTCTCACGAAGGATCTGAGAGAAGCTATGGTCATAGCCCAGGAACATGTCATAAAAGAACAGCACCGTCACACAGAGCTCTACAACAGACGAGTGAAAGGGCCCACCATTGATGTCGGAGACCGTGTGCTGTTGGCGAACAAGAGAGAGAGAGGAAAGAGAAAGGTGGCTGACCGTTGGGAGTCTACTGTATACACTGTGGTGGATAGGAACTCTGAGACTCACACATATAGGATACAAGACACTGTCACTGGACGAGAGAAGGTAGTCCACCGTAATCTATTGTTGTTGGTGAACTTTCTGCCGGTGTATGATACGAGTGTGATCTCTGACCCAGTTTCATCCCTGTCTGCTGTTCATACATCAAATGAGCCAAGTGACATGTCCGTGTCGGAAGTGGAACAGGATTCCTTGCCTGGGGAAGTGAGTAGAGGAACCGCGTTCGAGTCGGAGAGAGTGGATTCCTGTCCTGGGAGTGAGGGAGGGGAGGTTGAAGACATGGAGTATGGGGGAAGAGCTGTTCGGGAGAGGGATGTTCCCTTGACTGTTCCAGAGCCCAAGGATCCCAAGGGAAGAACCCTAGAGTGGGTCACCCAGTTACCATTCCCTGACCACTCACGGACAGAGGCTACTAACACTGTAGTGTCTTCAGTCTCGTTTGCCCCTCAGAGGGTCCCCGAGCAGATGGCTGAGGAGCAAATGGTAGATCAGTCCATTAACTCTGATTCTAGATTTGTGGTTAGCGCTGATGATTGTACTGATGTTTCTGGTAACACAAATCAGACAGATGATGCTAGTGACACACAGCGTACTGACACTCTAGCTTCTGTTACACAGTGTGAACATCCTAGTACAGTCACACAGGTCAAGTCCAAGTTTGGTCGCCTTATCAAACCAGTTGACAGATTGATTTATACTATGTCAGGACAAGACATTATCCAAGACACTAAGTCAAACATTCGAGCTGTTTGTAGGTCAGTGTTCCAGGCTTTCCACAGTTAGATAAGCCGAAGCTCAGTTCAGTGCATGTATACACTGTGCACACTGACATCCTATGACATATAGGTTTGTTCGTTATTCTGATTGTTTCATAAGAGGTTGTGGCCTCTTGAAGGCTAGTAATACACAGAAAAAAAAAAAATAGGGTCTTGTGGGGTGTAGAACGCATCCTACCGCCAGTAGTTGGTTGGAGAGATAGTTTACCTCTCTTTCCACTTCATCCTTATAGGATACTTTTCAAGTTGGCTGTCCTGTCCTTTGGCGGCCCTATGTAATAGTGTAAAAAGTAAAAAGTAGTATTTAAATGTATAGTTGCTGCTCAAGGTTGGCGAAATTCAGGGGAGGTGGGTGTAACAGAGTTGGGAATGTATGTTTAGTTGTGGTGAATGTAGATGAGTTTCGCCGTGCTTGAGCAGCCCTGGTTGTTGTTGGAGCCCCCCATTGGAGTTTGGGTGTACTGCAGGTCTGCGCGTTCTTTTGTCCTTCTCTTGTTGCCGTACTTACGGTGGTACTAGAACATGGCCGCCATCTTCATGGGTATGTGCGCTATGTAAAATGCTCCTCGTGTTTTGTTGTTTGTATGGAGAATCTTGTAATGTAGGGTGAAAATGTTGGTGTAGTACTGTGCTGTTTGTTTTTACATGTATTGTGATGATGTGAAACAGAACATTTATTGTATGTTATTTTGAACGCGCAGATTCACAAGAGTTGCAGAACAGAGAAGAATTGTGTTTTATATATCTTCTCTGCAGGTATGTTGCTCCACATGTTGTTTGTAATTGTTATTTGTAATGTTTGAGGGAAATTTGTGTTCGTTCTGTAAACAAATTATCCTGACGTGAAATATACATAGACGGTGGGACTAGAACATGGCCGCCATCTTCATGGATTCACAAGAGTTGCAGAACAGAGAAGAATTGTGTTTTATATATCTTCTCTGCAGGTCAATAAAAAGAATTGCTTAAAAGAAGGTTGCCTGTTTGACCATCGTTACATTTAGCACGTCACAACATGCTGAGAGAACATCAACATGCAATAAACACATAACTACACATAACTAGATGATCACACAGTCCTTTCTTTTGAACACGTCCTAAAACGTTTGTTTGTACAAGCCATGTATCACTTACCCAGTAGCCTACGGCAGACTATACAGTGAATCCAATTCACAAATGATAAGTATTTAGAGATCCTAAAACTGTTGTTTGTTATATTGAGTGAGCTCTTCAACACTTCAACTTTCGTAATTATGCAAAAAGATGTAAAACACTTCATTTGCGCGACATCCAGACCTTTTCAACAGACTGTGTCTGTGGCGCGGAGAGTGCTTTGTTGTTGTTTGAATTGCAGATTTTCTGACCTTTAATGCAATTATGTTTTTTTTCTTTTTTTTAGCTGAAGAAAGAAAGGACCTGGATACGTGATCAATTCTTGAAGGCTTACTGCTATTCAGCACTTTATGTTCAGTCTATTCTTGTGGAAGGCTATAACTTCGATGATGAGACATGGAAAAACATCATGTTCCAAAAAGAGGTAGGTGCATCGAAGTGCATCACGATTCATAACATTTATACTGTATCATAGTTACATATTTGCAATGATAAAAAAGGGGGAAAAGACATCCAAATCAAATTTGTTTGAAAAAAGAAAAGAGCGTGGACACATTCTGAGTCTGCCAGACCTCATCAGACATGATCTAATGATCAAGATCAAAACACAGAAAAGGCCAAACCCTCCCTGACAACAGGATATGGAACTCATTTTGGTTTACAGAAAGGATCTTCCTAAGCACCGAGACTGTGGTTAGCCTTTTAAAAATTATGAAAAATAGGGGATTTCTCTCGCATGGTGACGAATCGTCCATACCATCAACAAGTGACCTACTGTCTGTCATCTGCCTGGTGGCTGGTGTCAAACTGGTGCTCTCAGAGTTGGCCTCTCCCATGGAAGACATGCAAGACGGATTCAACTGCCGTGGGGCCAGTTTGCCTCAATTATTTATTATATAACCACAGTTCTTTACAACTTTGTCTCAACTTGAAAATGCATTGTGCATTGTAGTCTGTATGCACTGTAGCCTATTCACATTGATATTCATTTGATGTTGTAAACTGTGTAAAGATGTCCAAAAGATGCACAGTACAGTAATGTTGATGTAAAGTAAGATGGAATGTAGGGGAAGGATGTTCTAGTGACCTCATACTGTACCACGGGCAGGGGTTTGATTCTACATGTGGGGGGGGGACAGTAATGCTGAGATGCACAATCCTTGGGCAGAGGCTGTGTGCATGAGGAAATCTTCGAAGGAAATGGTTGCTTTTTGGAAGCGTATTTTGTGGAATTCTGTGTAGTTTCAACATTTTGTATCAAAAGGTTGCTTGACCAATACCTAGCCACATCATTGGAGAAAAAAATATGTTATTTTAAAATGTGGAAGCCCAGAGCCTAGTGAAACCTCCAGCCATGCGTCATACTGCCTCTTGACCTTCTTTCTAGGTGAACAACACCTCCATAGGCTGGAGTCTGGGCTACATGCTGGATCTCTCCAACATGATTCCTGCTGACGCCAAGCTGGTCGTTCTCCCCATGGCCAACTCCGTGTTCGGTGGTCTCATCTTCTTGTTCTCAGCCGTGACCATCGTCAGCGTCATGTTCCTGCTCGTCGCGTTAGTGCGTGTTTGCTACTGATCGCCGCTAGAGGGCAGTGTGGTCCTGTACACCCCTAAGGAGGCCATGCTTGAGGCCGCCACACAGACACGGGGACAGGCAACAGAACACAGACATGAGCGACGTTATTATCACCAGATATTGTCATGATCAGGATGAAGGATCTCCATTTAAAGCATGTGAGTTGAAGTGAGAGGGTACACTTTAGACTAAGGGTCTATGATGCATGAGATCTTGTTCTGTGCCTTAGGTTCTGTAGATAAACCAAAGACATTTCCGATAGATTCAGCAACACATTGAAGTATAAGTCGGGTCTGAAAGGGAGGTACCTGCTGGAGTGATCCACTTTTGCACTACTAATAAACTCCTGCAGCATTGCTTAATCATTACATTGATTGAAGGCAGCATGGTAGACATGCGATCATAACTCATATGTTTTGTTAGATGGCGTTAACAATAATGTGATCGACCTCTGATAGTTTGCATGTTTTCCATCTAATGGTTGTATGTAAATCTTTGTCTAACTGCACATTTTGTTGTGTGAATGGTCAATGTATTCCAAATAAACAGAATATCATTTACACATTAACCATCTTCAGCTGTAGTTTCTGTGTCCTACCTCTTAACTAGAACAGCCGTGCCTTTTTTACCTACTATACCTACTCTTTACAATGCTCAAGCTGCGATTTACACACAACGACCACTAGTTGGCCGTTTGTAAATTAGCCTGCTTCCTACACAGAAAAACGGCAAAATAGCTTTATATTAGCTTATCCTGATGTGATTTTGAAAATGTAAGGATACTGGCTAGTGGAAGGCACATATCTAGGAAAATTCATGAAAGGAGGTTCCTGAAATTTGTAGTGCAAAGATATAAAATGTTTCTTTACTCACAAATGACCCCTCATGGCTGTTCTAGTGTTAACTCTTAACATTACAAGTCAGCTCACCAAAAAGGACTCTGAAATATAATGTTTATTGGTGACTCTGAAAGTCAGCTGTTCTCCATGTTTGGGGATGCCATAGTAAACAGCTCAACCCTAAGAGACGACAAAGTAAGGACATACATCAATACATCAGTACATCAATGAACTCATCTAGGGCTGATACAGTGCGCTGGAAACTTGTTGTTGCAACTTGTTGTTTGGCATAATAAGATTGATGAAAATACCTCAAAATGAAACTACAAAACGTATGAACTCACCTGGTTTATGTCCTTCGCTTTTTGATCACTGTCGGGTCTTCCATCTGACGGGTCTGTGATACTTTCAGACAAAACATTACAATAGATTAGTGATTAGACTTTGAAATGACACAAAAGTCTCTACAGGAAGCAATTTGTTTTTTTGTTTTTTTATTAAAAACAAATCTGTACTTAGTTATGCATGTTTGTTCATATTGTTTAGTAATCTCCAAGCCAGTGTCAGATCCCCCTGTGGTATAAACATGACAGTGATGTTAGATCAAGTCAGAGTCATAATGATGACACTTTCATTCCAGTTCAAGGCCCAGGGGGCAACACTCACCTGGGGAATGTGGCTGGTAGTTGTAGAGACATGACTGCCCCTTCTCCCTCTGGCCTGGCCAGTGGGTTGACTGCAGGAGGGTGGTCTTCAGGAGGGTGGTCTTCAGCGTCTCAAGGACAGCTGAGGCAAAGCCGTGGCATTGCTGTGGTGCTGGGACCATCCGGGCATACTTAAGAGGGGGAAGAGGTAAGGACATGCATCAGAGAACGGATTCAAAGAACCAAGAGTGAGCTGTGAATGGCAGCTTGCTGTGTGGCGGATTGATTTATAAGTACAATATATCGCCACCTTCTTAAAATAATGGCTTAATAGGCAATAGGCAAGTTCATAAGTGCCTAAATAATGACTTAAGTCATATTTTCATATTAAGTCCTATTTTCAAGTTTAGCAAAACACAGAATAAACTGAACCATATATAGAATATATGATATTTAGGTAAAAACATAATTTTCCTCAAAAGTGACTTAAGCCATTATTTTAAGAAGGTGACGATAAGTTGGATTTGGGCCAACCAAACACAAACACTGGCACATGTCTGACAAGACTGATAGTGAAAAGAAAACCCTCACCTCGTTCTCTGTGGAGTGATCAGAGAGTCCAATCATTTTTGGCCGATGGTTGTTGGCCCTTCTGACTCTCTCCTTCAGAGGAGACCGGTGGGTTGGCAGAAGTGGCCTTGTGACCTCTGGGACAACAGCAGGAGGAGGTGGTGCATCTCTAGGCCCACTGGCCACCTGCCTGGCCTGGTCCCCTGGGGCCTGCAGTGTCTCAAGGACAGCTGAGGCAAAGCCGTGGCATTGCTGTGGTGCTGGGACCATCAGGGCATACTTAAGAGAGGGAAGAGGTAAGGACATGCATCAGAGAACTGATTCAAAGAACCAAGAGTGAGCTGTGAATGGCAGCTTGCTGTGTGGCGGATTGATTTATAAGTACAATATATCGCCACCTTCTTAAAATAATGGCTTAATAGGCAATAGGCAAGTTCATAAGTGCCTAAATAATGACTGAAGTCATATTTTCATATTAAGTCCTATTTTCAAGTTTTGCAAAACACAGAATAAACTGAACCATATATAGAATATATGATATTTAGGTAAAAACATAATTTTCCTCAAAAGTGACTTAAGCCATTATTTTAAGAAGGTGACGATAAGTTGGATTTGGGGCAACCAAACACAAACACTGGCACATGTCTGACAAGACTGATAGTGAAAAGAAAACCCTCACCTCGTTCTCTGTGGAGTGATCAGAGAGTCCAATCATTTTTGGCCGATGGTTGTTGGCCCTTCTGACTCTCTCCTTCAGAGGAGACCGGTGGGTTGGCTGAAGTGGCCTTGTGACCTCTGGGACAACAGCAGGAGGAGGTGGTGCATCTCTAGGCCCACTGGCCACCTGCCTGGCCTGGTCCCCTGGGGCCTGCAGCGTCTCAAAGACATCTGAGGCAAAGCCGTGGCATTGCTGTGGTGCTGGGACCATCAGGGCATACTTAAGAGAGGGAAGAGGTAAGGACATGCATCAGAGAACTGATTCAAAGAACCAAGAGTGAGCTGTGAATGGCAGCTTGCTGTGTGGCGGATTGATTTATAAGTACAATATATCGCCACCTTCTAACCACCTCGCTGACACCCCGAGAAGATATACTTTTAATATGAAACTCGATCAACCGGGAGTTCTACCGCTGCTGGACGAAACTCCCAACTCCCGCTGTTAGCGGGGGCGAGGGAATATTTATATCCGGGAATTCGCTCCTTGCTGTGTCCACGGTGATAGGAGTGGAGGATCGACTCCATTCAAAAACTTTTGCATTCCCTGGCTTCTCCTCTTTCCGGACACGTTGGAATTATTTTCCTAAGCCACGGGAAATCAAAGTTATTAACCCGCAAAAAGTGGGTTTTGCCCGTGGGTTTTGCCCGCAAAAAGTGCCTTTTGCCCGTCAGGTGGGCGTTTCCACTATGCTGTGACGTCACATGAAAGCTATGAATAGGCTGCATTTTCCGCGTTTCTCTCTCAGTCTGCATTCTATGAGACGGAGAGAGGTACGTGTCTACAGCAGTGCAATGTAAACTTATAACATACCTATCATAACTTTAATTTGAGTGCACATGAGAAGTTGTACATGCATTTAAGGATGAGTGCACATAAATGCTGTCATGTTGTATCAAAAACATTGGTGTTTTGAGCGTTTTAGAGACTTTAATTTAGCTAACCTCGTGGTTCATTTTTCTGTATGCTAGCGCTCATCACTGTGTCAGCTAGCGTTCGTCACTGTTCTCTGTGTCAGTTAGCTGAAATGTTTCTTTTGTGCTAGGTTGACTCGTGCTGAGAAGACACCTACATGTTTTGATGTTTCATTCCAACATTATTTTTGTGTGCATTGTACAGGTATGTTGCTACTCCCAATACCAGGTTCAAAATGTAATGTGTTGAGGTGTTTTCTTTTGTTCGATGTTCAGTGGCACTGAGCTGCTAGATGTGGGGCATTTTGTATCATGCATGTCACTGTATGCGAGGGGAAGGTGATTGGTGAAGAGAGGGTGGTTTATTTGGTGTTGTAAAGTGTAATAGCCCAAATCTAAATATTTTCTGTTTATTATTATTATTATTATTATTATTAGAGCTCGGTCTGCATTCTATGAGACGGAGAGAGGTTGACTCGTGCTGAGAAGACACCTACATGTTTTGATGTTTCATTCCAACATTATTTTTGTGTGCATTGTACAGATTAAAAGTGCCTAAAGTACACATCAGCGTCCTGTCATCGGTCAGCACAGAACACAACGCAGGTAGTCGACTCGAGACAGACCGAGCCGGTTACAGTGGTGCCGTGACCCGGATATCTTCGCTCCAGATCATCGCCAGGGTGATCGCCGGTGGTTGCTGTGAAAAGTTGGAACCTCTTCGGAACGTTGATGAGTACTTGGCCCACTGTTGATGTGTATATCGTGTAACTCTTAAATGCCTCTATCTCACTTAGTATAATTTCACATTGTGATTATTATTATTTTTGATATTAGCATTTGTTAGTAATTCCTATATTATTACCATAGTCTAATATATCACAACTTTTACAAAAATGACTGATGGTAAGGATGTGCAGACACCTCTTAGCCGTGGAAACGCTGCTCTGGTAACCCTAGGAAGGGGCAGGCTAATGAGTCGGTTGGAGTGCACACCAGTTAAAGGTGCTGGTGCACTAGGCAAACCTGTACTCTCGTCCACACACTTACACACTGACGCACCGCACATGCCTAGGTTAGAGGATTTTCCAGACATTGGGAGCGGTGTTAGTCCAGTGCGCGGCCCTGTATCCTCATACACTCACACGCACACAGATGAACATTCTCCACATCAGCCAATGTCTAGTCCTGATGCGAGTTCCTCAGACCTAGGGAATCTCATTACACAATTAGCATATGAAATAGGACAGAACAATGCTAGTCAACTAAACAGGTCTATTGGTAGCGCAGATAGCCAAACAACTCCTACTCCTACACCTAGCCTGAATTTAGGACATAGACATTCTGACTTGAACATGACTGGAGTAAAGTTAGTGATGAAGACAGATGTCAGAGACCCACCGTACTTCAGGGGAGATGGAACAGACAAACACACAGTACATGAGTGGGAAGAAATGATGAGCGTCTACCTGAATAAGAGGGGTGTCCCCCCACAAGAGTACTCCCAGGAGATAATGTCAAGACTAATGGGAAAGGCTAGAGACGTTGTTAAAGTTACCCTGCGTAGCATGCCATCGCTGCGGCCAGCTGAAAACACCGAGCTCATCTTTGATATCCTGAAACAACATTTCAGTGAGATAACCTACTCCTCAATGCCTCTAGCAGATTTTTATAACACTCTTCCTCTAGCTGGAGAAAGTCCCATGGACTACTGGATACGCTTGAATAAGGCTGTGGATGTCGCGGATGAGTGTCTGAGAAGGCAGGGGCGAAACATTGAGGACCCCTCTCATGAAGTCACAATGATGCTGGTGAAACACTGCCCTGACCCCGCTCTTGCACGTGTCCTAAAGTACAAAACGTCAGAGAAGTGGACAGCAAATGAGGTTCAGGAACACCTCATCGAACATCAGAGAGAGGTCAGAACAAAGTCCCAAGCCAAATCTTACCAGCCAAAGAACATTGGTGCACATGCTCAGACTTCAGCGATAGAGACAGTCACTGCTAACACAACCGACCTTATCTGCTACCCGAAGTCAATGGGGCCCTCATCCTCTCCACAGGCCGAGAGCGTCTGCGTCCAGTCTCTCATTGGCTTGTTGAACCGTGTGCTGGAGCAGAAGGCCCAGACAGAAGCAGTCGCTCCACCCAGCAGGGGGCCAGTAGCCATTGTTCAGAGTAGATGCAGAGTCTGTCAGTCTGCGGAACACTCAACTACTGTGCACTGTAGACAGGCAAACCTCTGTATGGGCTGTTACCAACCCGGCCACTGGAAGAGGGAGTGCCAACAGCGCCGGCCAAGATTTAACACTCATCCACAACCACAGCCACAGCTAGCTCAAGCACGGCCTGAACAAGAGCGAAGTGGAGCAGGTTTAAACTAGATGGCTCACATATGGAGAGGGGATGTGTGAGCGTTAAAGAATCGACCCTTGAAGAAGGTGAAGAATTAAAGGAGATGTATGTAAATGTTTGTAAAGCAAGGTCTGATGATTGTACAGTAATTGTTCAGAATATTCACACAGTTGAGATCTTCAGTGAGTTATTCAACGCACCAGTGACAGTTAATGGCCGCTCTCAGTTGCAAGGGCTCCTCGATACAGGGTCAATGGCCTGCACCATAAGTGAAGAGGCAGAGGAGAGACTGTTGTCAGACAGCGTCCTGACCCAACAGCAAGAACTCCCACAGCGCATCATCCTTGTTGGCTGTGGAGGAGTACAGGTGAGCCCTAAGTGCATGTTCGACATGGAATTGATGCTATATGGGGTGAAGTGCACGGTCCCAGTCCTCGTGGTCGCTGGCCAGAAAGACGATATCATCGTAGGCACCAACATGCTGAAATATGTGCTGCACCAGCTGAAAAATGAGAACAACTACTGGACACTTATCTCGCGAAACACACAGGAGTCTTCAGATGGCGAACAGTTTTTGGAGATGATGGCAAGTCTCACGAGATGGAGGGGTGAAGATGTGCCGGAAAAAGTAGGGACAGTGAAGCTAACCCAGGCGGTGACTCTCCTCCCCAAACAAGAGTACCTACTGTGGGGTAGACTGCCGAGTAATGTGCCCAAGTCACCTGGGAGCACGGTTATTGTGGAGCCTACCACCTCCAGGTGTGTGCCTCGGGGCATTATGGTGGGGAGAGTGGTCACACCAATGTGGGGAGATGGCTGGACCCCGATGAAAATCACGAACATCTCCGACAAACCACTCACCCTTAGAAGGAACAGCAAGCTGGCAGACGTCTCTCCTTGTGTCGCGGCTGAAGACTTCACACTGTTCCAGGGTTCCTCTCAGATTGACAATGGCTCTGTCAAAGTAACTGATGTGAAGAAGGACAACAACACTGACCTGAAAGACAGGCTGCAAAAGTCTGGGCTTGGAAACGTCAACATTGACAAATGTGAAGCGAGCCCCACCACCAAGCTCCAACTCGTGGCATTGCTTGAGAAGTATCAAGATATATTTTCAAAGCACAATCTAGACTGTGGAGAAGCCAAGGGATTTGTGCATAGAATCCACCTCACTGACGACCGTCCCTTTCGTCTTCCGTATCGTAGAGTGCCGCCGGCACACTATCAAAAGCTGCGCCAAGTTCTCACAGAGATGGAAGAGCAGGGAATCATACGGAAATCAATGAGCGAATATGCTTCCCCACTCGTGATGGTTTGGAAGAAGAATGGAGATCTTCGTATATGCACAGATTTTCGATGGCTGAATGCGAGAACCACCAAGGATGCTCATCCTTTGCCTCATCAATCGGACTGCTTGGCTGCCCTTAGCGGTAACGCTGTTTTCAGCACCATGGACCTCACATCGGGTTTTTATAACATGTCCATGCACGAGGAGGACAAGAAATATACTGCCTTCACAACACCGCTAGGCCTGCACGAGTATAATAGAATGCCACAGGGACTTTGCAACAGTCCGGCGTCTTTCATGAGGATGATGCTGAGTATTTTTGGTGATCTAAACTTTAGTAGTCTCTTGTGCTACTTGGATGACCTCCTGATTTTTGCCCCCGATGAACAGCAGGCCCTCAGCAGGTTGGAAGTTGTTTTCCAGAGATTGCGGGAGCACAACCTGAAGTTGAGTCCGAAGAAGTGCCATCTGTTAAGGAAGTCCGTGAAGTTCCTCAGACACATTGTTGGCGGCGACGGTGTTGCAGTTGACCCGGAGAAGGTTGAGCTCATCGCCAACATGTCGAAGGGGGCTTTGATGGAAGATGATTGCTGCACTCCTTCAGTTCGCAGAGTGAAGTCGTTCCTGGGAATGGTATTTTATTACCAGCACTTCATACCAAATTGCTCCTCCATCGCAAAACCCCTGTTCGCCCTCACAGCTGGGCAGAAACGGAGAGGAAAGGCCGGAAAGTACACTCAGAATCCAGGAGTCTACAGAAAGCTCAGACCTGCAGACTGGACCCCTGACTGCGACTCTGCCTTCGCCAGCCTTAAGGAGAAGCTCCTGAACTGTGCGGTCCTCACCCATCCAGTCTTCTCTAAGCCCCTGGTTCTGTCCATTGATGCGTCTCTTGACGGCCTTGGCGCAGTTCTGTCGCAGATACCAGAAGGGGAGACGAAGGCACGCCCGATCGCCTTTGCGAGCAAGACCCTTTCTGGCTCACAAAAAAGGTATCCTGCCCACCGCCTAGAATTCTTGGCACTCAAGTGGAGTGTTTGTGAAAAATTCAGCCACTGGTTAAAGGGCCACACTTTGACAGTGTGGACCGACAATAATCCTTTAACTTATATAATGACAAAACCAAAACTTGACGCTTGCGAACAAAGGTGGGTGGCAAAGCTTTCCCCATACACATTCTGTATCAAACACATTCCTGGAGTGAAGAACATTGTGGCGGATGCCCTAAGTAGAGATCCTTTTGCTAAGTCAGTGAGCCAAAGGCTGATCAGTGAGCCGTATGAAGGTCTTTTGGCTGAAGCAGAGGGAACAAAGGAGGAGAAAGTCCAGGATCTCTTCCGTTTAAAGGTCCAGTGTCTCCGGGCAGAAGATGCAGGTTGCTGTGTGACCAAGGACACCACTCAAGATGGGCTGACTGGCAGTCAAGAGCCATCGCATGTGAGATCTGCGTGTGAAGCTCACATAGAGTGGGAAAAGGGAGCAGAGATAAGAGCGACGCAGTTTCTCAAGGCATTTCCCCAGGCGGTGCCCTCAGAACAGGACACACTTCCAGCCCTCTCCATCGGCGAGCTTAGGCAAAGCCAGGAAATGGATCCAGTCATCAAGGAGGTCCTGCCGCTCATTCAGAGGGGTGAGCCACCACCTAGGCGAGGGAGAAGTAGGTTAGCTCCTACAGCCCAGACACTGTGCAAGCAGTGGCATCACCTAAAGGTCCAGGACGGAGTTTTATATAGGGTGACCAAAGAACCATTAAGCGGAGAAAAGAGGTTTCAGTTTGTGCTGCCTAATAGCTTGAAGGTCAAGGCTCTCGCTGGTGTGCATGATCTTGCTGGGCATCAAGGGCAAGCTAGAACAGCACATCTCGCCCGACAGCGCTTCTTCTGGCCGCAGATGGGAAGAGACATCAAGGAGTATGTGAAATGCTGCCAACGCTGTATCCTTGCAAAGACCCCTGAACCAGCTGCCCGGGCTCCCTAGGAGAGCATTCGCACATCGGCACCCATGGAACTAGTGTGCATTGATTTTTGGAGTGCTGAGGACAGTAAACAAAGATCTGTAGATGTGTTGGTCATAACAGACCACTTCACAAAATTGGCTCATGCGTTCCCCTGCGTCAACCAAACTGCGAAGCAAATAGCGAAGAAGTTATGGGATAATGTGTTCTGCATCTACGGTTTTCCAGAGCGAATACATTCCGATCAGGGAGCCAATTTTGAAAGTAAACTCATTGCCGAACTCCTCAGCCTCACAGGGATTACAAAGACACACACAACAGCATACCATCCCATGGGAAATGGGCAAACCGAAAGGTTCAATAGGACGCTTGGCGGTATGCTGCGTGCCCTACCGCTAGCAGCCAAACAACACTGGGCCCAACAGATACAGACCTTGACCTTTGCTTACAACGCCACCATTCATGAAACGACTGGATATCCTCCATTCTACTTGATGTACGGTCGAGTCCCTAGACTCCCGGTAGATATGGTCTTTAAACAAGTCCTGAAAGATCCAGTCGTGGTGAATTACAAGACTTATGCAGAGAAGCTGATGGCGAACCTCCATGTGGCTGCCGGCATAGCTCAGCAGCATGCGAGGAAAGAACAGCAACATCAAGCTGATGGCTACAACAAGAGAGTCCGTGGAACCCACTTGAACGTTGGCGACCGAGTTTTGTTGGCCAATAAAACGGAGAGAGGGAAGAGGAAACTAGCGGACAAGTGGGAGCCCACCATGTATACCATCATAGACCGGAAGCCTCAGACTCACGTTTACCGAATTAGGGATGAGAGTGGGAAGATCAAAGTCGTCCATCGGAACCTGATGTTGGACGTGAGCTTCTTGCCTGGCTATATGCACACTCTCTTCCGCATTCTGACTGCCATGTACTTTATTTCCGACGTAGCTTGAAACATATAGTTCAAAGCCCTTTTCCTTTATACTTGCTGCGGTACCGCAAGATTCCTGGATAAATCGACCCACATCGGTGAGAGTGTGCATATAGCCTATTGCAAGGTTAGTTTATGGGCTCTGCAGATGATGTGAAAGAATATTTGCTAACTGAAGTGCAATGCTGACTCCCACCAAGATCACTGATGCACCCTGCCCAAAGACTTACAAGCTGTCTTTTTAACTTGCAATCAGTCTAGTCCACTTCAGTGCTGTCCAATGTTGAAATGTGTGTCTTTCAAACATGATTGTATTATAATACTTTCTATTCCCCTTGTAGCCACGCAGCTGTTCAAGCTGGCTCACAAGTACAGGCCTGAGACTAAGCAGGAGAAGAAGCAGAGACTGCTGGCCCGTGCTGAGCAGAAGGCTGCTGGGAAGGGAGACCCCAACCAAGAGGCCACCTGTCCTCCGTGCAGGTGAGGCATGCTGGGAAATATGTGGCCTGTTTGGATTAAGTATACATTTCATGGCAAGACATTTTTGGCCCTGGTGCAATGATGTTTGAATTTCTTCACCTGAAACAAATCATGTAGTTTTTGAGCTTTTTAACCCTGAGCATCAGCCATGGGCATTGTTAGGAGTACCATGGAAGAGTTGGCCAATTGTAATGGGAGCCGTGGTGTTTTCCTAAAGGTGTGAACACAGTCACCACTCTGGTGGAGAGCAAGAAGGCCCAACTGGTGATCATCGCTCATGATGTGGACCCCATCGAGGTAAGTCTAAAGACTAGCAAAGTCCTGAATACTACCTGTGATGTCAACTCCCCTTAATGAACCTGATCTATGTCTGAATCATGTCAAGTGTCAGAACGTCTATTAATGGGCAAATATGAGGTCAATTGCAATGATGTTTGAATTTCTTCACCTGAATCAACTGTGTGGATGAAAACACAAGCTTTTTAATTCTGAGCAGAGACCACAGCCATTTTATGTATTTGAAATGAGATCAAGCACAACCAATATGACATATTTGTATCCCAAAAACAAGTATTGATGCTTCCTGTCATTTCCCCCCCCACCCCCTATAGCTGGTGGTCTTCCTGCCGTCTTTGTGCCGTAAGATGGGTGTCCCTTACTGCATCGTGAAGGGCCAGGCTGGGCAGACTGGTGCACAGAAACACCTGCACTTCAGTTGCCATCACACAGACAAACCCGTACGTACATACCGCAATCCCTGAAGAGGAAACATGGGCTGTGTTCCAAAATGCCTTCTTGCACTCAGTCTAGAGTGTGCACCAAGTACAGTATAAGCACTAGATAGGGTGCAAGAATGCTTTTTTGGATCACAGCCATAGTGTCGGAACAGTCTGGGTAGAATGGTAAAGATGCATGTCAACAGTTACATTTATTAATACCTGTAGAAACTATCAGCAACTGAACAACACGGGAGCACTCCCATCTGCAGCGTGTTTACTTTAGTAACATGTATTCGTAGTTTTTTGAATGTGTGCTGCTGAAATGCAGTGTATACTCGTGTAAGTCACTTGTGTATTTAGAAAATCGTTAGGGTGTAGGTTGTTTGTTCCGCTGGTAGACAAGTCTAGCTTGCTAGCTAACGTTAGTTTCGAAGGCCCGAACTTGTCTGAGTCGACTATGCTGGAGCCCAACCATGTTGGCTACCACTGAAAAGCAGTAGAAGATGATAAGCGCAATGTTCGTTAGGGTTTGCATGCCTGTTTGACAGCGAATTAGACAAATTGGTAGTCTAGTAGCTAGCTGACCAGATTGACCGTAGTGTTCCGGGGCCCACCCGCTGTGCCGACGGACTACGATGCCGACAGTTTATTAGCTGATTTCTGCGAGAGCTGACAAGACGGTACATGTGGGAAAACTAGGGTTAGGGTTAGGTGCTAGGGTGCTACGGTTAAGGACGGTTAGGGTTAAGGTTTAGGGTTAGGTTTAGGGTTAGACATGCCAGCATGTACCAAGTCGACATAGCACCTAACCCTAACCCTAGTTTTCCCACATGTGTCTTGTCAGCTCTCGCAGAAATCCGCTAATAAACTGTCGGCATCGTGGTACGTCGGCATATTGATGCGGCACCAGTGTTCCATAGCAAGAATGCTAACAAGCATCTTCTAGTATTGAACTAATTGAAGTTGAACCCCTGGCTTTCGCAATGATGATTTACATTATTCACCTGAATCTTCCATGTGGATTCTGTATACAAGCTTTTTAACCCTGAGCTAAAACCATAATACCGTTTTGATCACCTGCTGATGTCTTATAGCCCCCAGCTACTAACCTGTATATTAATGTGACTTTTTCCATGACAGCCTAAAGGAAAGAAGGCTAAGGGGAAGAAGGTGGCACCTGCCCCTTCAGTGGCCAAGAAACATGAGGCCAAGAAAGTGGTCAACCCTCTCTTCGAGAAGAGGCCCAAGAACTACGGCATTGGTGAGTAGCCCAACGTGGCACAGCTGCTAATGTGACCGCTATGGGGATGTTTGTTTGATTCCCAAGAGAATGGGTTTCACATCTTCCTCCATAAGTTTGTGCAGAGGATGTAAACGAATATTTGCTATCTTAACAACGATGCAGACAACTCCACCAAGATTGTTGATGCACTTCCTGTGATTACAGGGTTCCTGTCAATATTCTTCAGTGCCTTTTGTTCACACTGAATTGACTTGGGGTACTGAACCATCCCATGGTCTGTTACAGGTCAAGACATCCAGCCCAAGCGTGATCTGACGCGCTTTGTGAAATGGCCACGTTAAATCCGCCTGCAGAGGCAGAGCTCCATCCTGTACAAGCGTCTGAAGGTTCCCCCAGCAATCAACCAGTTCACACAGGCGCTGGACCGGCAGACCGGTAAGCCAGGGAGACTTGGGGTTTATATTTTTTACTATTCTTCTCAATAGGCTATATGCACACTCTCTTCCGCATTCTGACTGCCATGTACTTTATTTCCGATGTAGCTTGAAACATATAGTTTAAAGCCCTTTTCCTTTTTACTTGCTGCGGTAGCGCAAGATTCCTGGATAAATCGACCCACATCGGTGAGAGTGTGCATATAGCCTATTGCAAGGTTAGTTTATGGGCTCTGCAGATGATGTGAAAGAATATTTGCTAACTGAAGTGCAATGCTGACTCCCACCAAGATCACTGATGCACCCTGCCCAAAGACTTACAAGCTGTCTTTTTAACTTGCAATCAGTCTAGTCCACTTCAGTGCTGTCCAATGTTGAAATGTGTATTTTTCAAACATGATTGTATTATAATACTTTCTATTCCCCTTGTAGCCACGCAGATGTTCAAGCTGGCTCACAAGTACAGGCCCGAGACTAAGCAGGAGAAGAAGCAGAGACTGCTGGCCCGTGCTGAGCAGAAGGCTGCTGGGAAGGGAGACACCCCAACCAAGAGGTCACCTGTCCTCCGTGCAGGTGATGCATGCTGGGAAACTATTGGCCTGTTTGGATTAAGTATACATTTCATGGCAAGACATTTTTGGCCCTGGTGCAATGATGTTTGAATTTCTTCACCTGAAACAAATCATGTAGTTTTTGAGCTTTTTAACCCTGAGCATCAGCCATGGGCATTGTTAGGAGTACCATGGAAGAGTTGGCCAATTGTAATGGGAACCGTGGTGTTTTCCTAAAGGTGTGAACACAGTCACCACTCTGGTGGAGAGCAAGAAGGCCCAACTGGTGATCATCGCTCATGATGTGGACCCCATCGAGGTAAGTCTAAAGACTAGCAAAGTCCTGAATACTACCTGTGATGTCAACTCCCCTTAATGAACCTGAACTATGTCTGAATCATGTCAAGTGTCAGAACGTCTGTTAATGGGCAAATATGAGGTCAATTGCAATGATGTTTGAATTTCTTCACCTGAATCAACTGTGTGGATGAAAACACGAGCTTTTTAATTCTGAGCAGAGACCACAGCCATTTTATGTATTTGAATTGAGATCAAGCACAACCAATATGACATATTTATATCCCAAAAACAAGTATTGATGCTTCCTGTCATTTCCCCCCCCACCCCCTATAGCTGGTGGTCTTCCTGACGGCTTTGTGCCGTAAGATGGGTGTCCCTTACTGCATCGTGAAGGGCCAGGCCAGGCTGGGCAGACTGGTGCACAGAAACACCTGCACTTCAGTTGCCATCACACAGACAAACCCGTACGTACACACCGCAATCCCTGAAGAGGAAACATGGGCTGTGTTCCAAAATGCCTTCTTGCACTCAGTCTAGAGTGTGCACCAAGTACAGTATAAGCACTAGATAGGGTGCAAGACTGCATTTTTGGATCACAGCCATGGTGTAGGAACAGTCTGGGTAGAATGGTAAAGATGCATGTCAACAGTTACATTTATTAATACCTGTAGAAACTAGAAGCTAACTCAACCCTCTGGCAATGATGTTTGAATTTCTTCAACTAAACAACCATGTGGTTCCATGAGCTTTTTAACCCTGAGCCAAAGGTTTGAGTGTAAATCAGTGATGTGTCGGTGCCAAGTTGGTGATAATGGACTGAACATATTTGTCCTTTTTCAGTGAGGACAAAGGTGCACTTGCCAAGCTGGTGGAAGCCATCAAGACCAACTACAACGACAGATACGAGGAGATGAGTTCCCAGCTTTGGTTGTTAGTCATGGTGGTGGTCGTCTGGAGAGCCGCTTTTCACCGTCTGTCGTTTGCTTTAGTTGTCCTGTTTGCACTCAAGTCTCCCTCACTCCACAAACGGACTTCTCCTAATGTCCTATTTTCCACTGTATTGACTCCTGACTTTATCTTCCAGACCCGTCGTCACTAGGGAGGTGGTATCATGGGCCCCAAGTCCACAGCCCGCATCACAAAGCTTGAGAAGGCCAAGGAGCTGGCTACCAAGCTTGGTTGAACACCACCCAGTTTCATGTAATAAAAAAGAAAATGTACCCTCAAACATGCCTGGATTTGTCATTTGATGAATTTGATAAATCGGGAAATCCTGATATTGTGACCTATAGCAGGGTTCCCACGGGTCCTTGAAATCCTTGAATGTTTGTGAATTTGAGACGGCTACGTTATGCTGTCTGCGTGTCTCCCACCAGCTGAGTCGCGCCACTTGCCTCAAGAAAGTTCCGGTGAAGTTGCAGGTTAAACGGCAGCAAGCAGCTGTAACTAGCTTAAATGAACCTTCAGATATGTCTGGCAAATGGAAATGTCAGGATGTGTGGCTCAGAGATCTACAAAGAATGGGTTCTTAAAGATTTACTGGGCATCCATATGGCCCTATGCCTTGCCTGCAGCAAGTCAATAAAACCCCACGCCACGGGCGAAGCTGTGGTGACAAGCCATGCCGCTGGAGCGTCACACAGGACGGCAGATACGGGTCCTACCCCTACTAGGGGTGTAACGGATCACCCTCCACGGTTCGGCACGCATGTGTACCGCGTATCAATTGCAATATTTAACCAAGTAATAATATTACTTAATATTAGTTAATATCTCTTGTAAATCACAATGTAGAGTTGCCATGAAAAGATAGACGCGATAGTTGCGTGCTTTGTTTTACTTATTTTAAACATTTAAATCCGTTGTTTACTCACTACAATCCATAGCAACAAGTGTATTATGGCGAGTGCTAGTAGTAACGTTGGCTGCGCAGAAGAACTCGAAAGGCCTCCCTCGTCATTTAAATCCCACTTCTCACTGGATGGGGTTAGTGCTGTTGACTCATCAGAAAGTAAAGACTAATTCACAGAGTGTATGAAGATTCCAGTAAGGGTTTTGTGAAGGAGCCCTAGTGCTGTTGACTCATCAGAAATATAATGTTTTATTTAGCTCATCAGTGGGCACTCAGCACCATGGACACCTCCAGCCCAGCACCTTGCACCACGGTTCCTGCCCTGCTCCATGGATTACAACGATGATCGCCTGACCCTTGCCTGACTCTACCAAGTCCTTTGCCTGACCCCTCAAACCTGTTTGACCTAATAAAGTCCCACACCTGGGTTCATTGACATTCATTTATTTATATACAGTTAGGTCCGGAAGTATTTGGACAGTGACACAATTTCCATAATTTTGGCTCTGTATGCCACCACAATGGATTTGAAATGAGACAATCAAGATGAAATTGAAGTGCATACTTTCAGCTTTAATTCAAGGGGTTGAACAAAATATTGTATGAAACGTTTAGGAATTGCAACCATTTTTATACACAGTCCCCTATTTTCAGGAGCTCAAAAGTAATTGGACAAATTAACATAATCATAAATAAAATGTTCATTTTTAATACTTTGTCAAGAATCCTTTGCAGGCAATGACTGCCTGAAGTCTGGAACACATGGACATCACCAAATGCTGGGTTTCCTCCTTTGTGATGCCAGGGGCCTCATTCATAACGGGTGCTTAGATCAAATGTTGATCTTACCCGTGTCGTACGTAGAAAACCACGTCAACATAGTGATTTATACAATTTCAACGTGAGTCAATTTGATCGTGGAAACGATCGTAGCTCGACGTCGAGTATTCAACTTGCTTACGCACATTACCTACTGGTTATGCGGAGTTATTACAGGCATGTGAGCCGCACTGCCTAGTGTAATTCATGCAAGTGGCTCGTAATAAAATTAACGATGTTGTTATCAGCCGAGAAAATGAGTTTAATTCAAGATTTAAAAGGAACTGATGTTTCTGATTGTATTTTAGTCTTCCTTTATATCCCTCCGGAGCTGTCTATCTCCCCTTCAACATGCCTAGTGCGTTCCACAACGGACCTTGCCCGGCCAAGCTCTAAATTATACTGGATTTTCTCTGGTGTCAGGGAGTGAGCAGCCATATAAGAATAAGACCACCTGATAAGAATAAGACCATTATATTATTACAGTATAAGCAGCACTCGAGTTGAGGGGGGATGGTATCCCCCCTGAAATAAAAACAGTCAAAATCACCCCCCTCTTTCCATACTTAATGTCATTTTATCAATGAACGTGGTATTACTGCTAATTCAAGGTGCGAGGGGGCACGCACACATGCAATGACAGTTACTGACACTGAAGTCACTGGCGAGGGGATGCTAAAATTGTCCTCTTATAAAATCCACCACCTCCCCTGATTTTCTTTTACAACTTGAGTAGAGTATAAGCATGTGCCTGTGTGCCTGGTTAGTTGTCATGATCAAACGTTATAAATGCAACTTACAGAGAAGCCACCCTTCTCTGCCCTCTCCCACTTCCAGACGAACGCCTACCCTATATTATAGCACTTGTCTTAATTCAGCCGCTATAATTCAGCCTCTATCACAGGGTGTTAATACAAACCTCATTCACCTGCGTTCATTTTTACCTGCGTTGGTATTTATAGAAGGAAGCACGTACGCAACTTTAAACCATCTCAGCCCGTTTTATAAATAATGCTTACGTCCGTTTAGAAAACTGTGCTTACGTGAAAGTCAAAGATGACGTTCAAGTACTTCTTTATGAATGAGGCCCCAGGCCTTTACTGCAGCTGTCTTCAGTTGTTGTTTGTTCGTGGGTCTTTCTGCCTTTAGTTTTGTCTTCAGCAAGTGAAATGCATGCTCGATTGGGTTGAGATCAGGGGCCTCATTTATAGAGAGTACTCAGATCAAATGTTGATCTTACCCGTGTCGTACGTAGAAAACCACGTCAACGTAGTGATTTATACAATTTCAACTTGAGTCAATTTGACCGTGGAAACGATCGTAGCTCTACGTCGAGTATTACCTTGCGTATTACCTACTGGTTATGCGGAGTTATTACAGGCATGTGAGCCGCACTGGAAAAACGTTGCCTAGTGTAATTCATGCCAAGTGAACGTGACTCGTAATAAAATTAACGATGTTGTTATCAGCCGAGAAAATGACTTTAATTCAAGATTTCAAGAGTACTGATGTTTATGATTGTATTTCAGTCTTCCTTTATATTCCTCCGGAGCTGTCAAGGCAACGCCATCTCCCCTTCAACATGCCTAGTGCGCTAAATTATACTGGATTTTTCTCCGGTGTCTAGGAGTGAGCAGCCATATTTTCAATGTCACCTGATAAGAATAAGACCATTATATTATTACAGTATAAGCATTTGCTGGTTAGTTGTCATCAGCACTCAAGTTGAGGGGGGATGGCATCCCCCCTGAAATAAAAACAGTCCAAATCATCCCCCTTCTAAAACTGCCATCCCCCCTTTCCATCCCTTATGTCATTTTATCAATGAACGTGGTATTACTGCTATTTCAACATTTAGTTCTGCGCATATTGAGTAAAATACTGTGGGGAGAGGGGGGAACACACTGACATTTTTACCAAGTCACTGACACTGTGGGGATGCTAAAATTGTCCTCATAAGATAAAATCCACCATCCCCCCCTGATTTTCTTTTACAACTTGAGTACTGAGGCCTCATTTATAAAAAAAAGTACTTGAACGTCATCTTTGACTTTCACGTAAGCACATTTTTCTAAACGGACGTAAGCATTATTTATAAAACGGGCTGAGATGGTTTAAAGTTGCGTACGTGCTTCCTTCTATAAATACCAAACATACTTGGAATTGAATGCAGGTGAATGAGGTTTGTATTAACGCCCTGTGATAGCGGCTCAATTATAGCGGCTGAATGAAGCCAAGTGCTATAATATAATATAATACAGACAATATTATGTAGGCCTACTGTCTGTATTATATTATATTATAGCACTTGGCTTCATTCAGCCGCTATTTGAGCCGCTATCACAGGGCGTTAATACTATATTATAGGGTAGGCGTGCGCCTGGAAGCGGGAGAGGGCAGTAATACCACGTTCATTGATACAATGACATAAGGGATGGAAAGGGGGGATGGCAGTTTTAGAAGGGGGATGATTTGGACTGTTTTTATTTCAGGGGGGGGGTGCCATTCCCCCTCATCCCGACTCAACTCGAAATCCAGTATCATTTAGCGCGTGGCCGGGCAAGGTCCGTTGTGGAGCGCACTATAGTGTTATATAATATATCATATCCAATATTATATTAAATTATTATAGTGCTAATATATAGGCATGTTGAAGAGAGATAGACAGCTCCGGAGGGATATAAAGAAAGACTGAAATACAATCATAAACATCAGTTCCTTTTAAATCTTGAATTAAACTCATTTTCTCGGCTGATAACAACATCGTTAATTTTATTACGAGCCACTTGCATGAATTACACTAGGCAGTGCGGCTCACATGCCTGTAATAACTCCGCATAACCAGTAGGTAATGTGCGTACGCAAGTCGAAAACATGACGTAGAGATTTCATTGTTTCCAAGTTCAAATTGACTCACGTTGAAATTGTATAAATCACTACGTTGACGTGGATTTCTGCGTACGACACGGGTAAGATCAAAATTTGATCCAAGCACGTTCTATAAATGAGGCCCCTGTACTATCAACCCACTTCTGTTCTCTCTCCATCTGTCCTCTTTTCACTCTGTGTCTTGTCTTGCTGTCTGTGTTTTGTCTGTTTCTGACTGTGACATGGCTGTTACTGTCTTCATTGTCTGCGTGTTTGTACTGTCCGTGTCTCTCTCCATGATCTACTCTTCTGTTTGCATGGCTCCCTTGTAAAAGAGACCTTGGTCACAGCTCCCCAGGCTAGACAGTAAAAAAAAGTACATACATACATGAAAGCGCACACACACACACACATAGACACACACAGACACACGCGCACATGCACACACAGACACACGCACACACGCACACACACACACATGTCCAGACACGATATCCAAACCCAGAAGCAAAGGGGAAAACAAATGTAGTGAAGAAGATATATAAGTCAGAAAATATGCAACCGTGGCCTGTGGTGGTCCAGTGGTCTGGCACCGCTGTCTACAGTGCACACATGTGCCCATGTTGGCATGGGTTCGAGTCTGGCCCATGCCCTGCTGACATGTCCTCTCTCCTTACTGTCCTGTCTGTCTTTACTATATCTGTCCAATAAAATGAAATGTGAGTGGGACAATATGCAACCGCCTTGAACCGACCTGAAAATGTGTGCGTAAAATGACACCAGGACACCGGACGCCCCGCTACAGGTTAACTCTGGCACATCTGAGCTCTAATCCAAGAGATCAGAGATTAGAAAGACTTTACACACAAACACAGGAGGCTAATTCCCCATGTCAGACATGTGTGTGTGTGTGTGTGTGTGGGTGTGGGTGTGTGTGTGTGTGTGTGTGTGTATTGAGTGCCCCAGTCCTACTCGCTGCGATAGTGGACATAAAGTTTAGAACCTATAGACACACTTCGTTGCATAAATGCATTTCATGAAGTCCAGAGAAGCTTTGCAGAAGCTTTATTTTGATCCATGCCATGATGGTAATTGTGTAGCATATATCTGATAGCATATCCGATGAGGTTCCGTGGAAAGCTCTTGGAATACCTCTCAGGCTCACTATCAGGTAAATATATCTATCAGGATGTCAGCATCCTATTTCACCTGTGTACACACACCGACTCCAAAAGAGCTTGTCATATAGCCAAGTTAGGTGTCTTTAGTGCGATAGGTGTATTTGGGGCAAACAATAAGTCAATAGGAGAGAATCTCAATTTAAATAATTTTATTGTGTCTTCTGTGTATTGTGTGACTGTCTGTGTGTGTGTGTGTGTGTGTGTGTGTGTGTGTGTGTGTGTGTGTTTGGCCATGAGAGTCCAATCCAACCCCTCACACACTTCTCAGTGTCTGGGCCTTAGGGATGCAGAATGGCGTGGCGTGGGCGCTGGCCGTCCTCTGTATGCACTGGCTAGTGGTGAGGGCCTGGCTCGCCCTGCGCTGGCTGGTGGTGAGGGCCTTGCTCTCTCCCTGCCATTGTCCAGAGCCACTGACAGCGGCTTGGTGGCCACGATGCGGCCGTTCATGCCAGCCATGGCTTTGGTGGCCGCCTCAGGGGAGGAGAAGCACACAAAGCCATAGCCCTGGCTGCGTCCACCCTCCATCGCCACCGTTGCACTGGTGATTGTTCCGAAGGGGGCGAACACCTTGCGCAGGGCCTCGTCATCCATGCTGTCGTCCAGGTTCTTCACATACAGATTTACACCCTGGTAGAGAGAGACCCTGTTTAGTGAGATGATTTTTCAACCCCTCAAATACATAGACAATAATTACAAAGTACATCAACTTCTATGTTAGTATTAATAAATTCACAAACCTTGTCTCTGGTCATGCGGTCCAGCTTCTCGCTGTCAAACTGGCGCTTCAGCTCAGTCTGGCGCTCTCCTCTCTTCTGGGCGCGGCCCACATAGACCCGCCTCCCATTGACTGTTTTACCATTCATGTCATCAACGGCCTTCTGGGCGTCCTCGTGCCTTTGGAAGTCGACAAAGCCGAAACCTTTGGACTTCCCGCTGTCATCAGTCATGACCTTGACTCTCAGGGTCGGGCCATATTTCTCGAACCTCTTCGCCAGCCTGTGGTTGTCCATGTCCTCTCCAAAGTTCTTGATGTAGACGTTAGTGAACTTTTCAACAAAAACGTCCTTGTCATTGAGCGTGCCGTTCATGAGGTGGGGGGCAGCACAGGTCTGGGCCTTGGGGATGCAGAATGGCAGAGCTGCAGGCTGGTTGGGGTTGATGACTGGGTTGGGCACGGCGTCAATGCTGGCCGGGAGAGTAGTCCTTTCATGTGTCACAGTTGACAGTTTTGTCTGTAAGTCCTGTACTTCTTTAGAGAGGGCATCCTTAGCAGAGGTCAGTGTATTTTGCTCATTGGCTTTAGCCTGCAGCTGAGATTCAAGAAGCTTCTTTGCCTCTGCAGATGATTCTGCCTGGCCTTTGAGCTCCTTAACCTGCAGAAGTAGATCATCTTTGCCCTTCTGCAGGAGCTGTAGGCTCTTGTGAAGCTCTGCCTGCTGGGACAGCAGGAGCTCCCTCTCTTTTGTTAGGTTATTCCTCTGTTGAACAAGCTCCAAACTTACAGATTCAGCTTCAACTTTTAGTTTGCTGTGCTCCTCTGCAAGATCGGTTTTGTCTTTTTCAAGCTCCTCCCTCTTAGTTTTTGATAGCTCCTCCCTCTTAGTCTCCTGCTGCTGAATCTCTTGCTGGTACTTCAGGAGGACCTCATTCTTCTCTGTATTGACCTTTTGAAGCTCTTCAATTTGGGCTTGGTGCTCAGCTTCAGCATTCTTCAGGCTTGTGTTTTTGACCTGTGCCTCCTGAACAACAGCTCTCAGATTCTCCACCTCTTTGGACAGTGAAGCCTTCTCTCTATCTAACTGCTGGTTGCAAACACAATTATTGATTTGCATTTGAGCCACAGCGAGGGGGGTCTTTTACAAACAGGTATTTTTTTTATTTTATTTTATAAATTACTACTACAAATATTTAGAATTTGTATTTCTGTATTGCTGTCTAGATCAGTGAAACAAAGACAATAAAATCAGATTCCAGGCTCTGAGGCAACAAAATGTGAACATCCTGTATGTCTATAGCCACTACATGTGGGAATCACAGTTTGCATTACAACAATCAAACATTACTTAACAGCACAAAACATGGCCATTGCAGTGTTTCCTCGAGGATTTTTCATATTAGTGGCAGAGCGCTCATTTTTCGCGCGCGGTGCGCACTGGCGCTCAAAACAAAGACGTAATTTCACCAAAAACTAGAAGGTGGCAACAATTATAATTTCTTAAATAGCGGTTAAGTCATTAAAGCCGAGCAGGTGATTTTATATAGAAGGTGATCAAATACCAATATATCCTACAGCTGCAGCGGAACATGCAGAAGGCGCATTACACACACACACACACACACAGAGAAAGATCAATACGAAGTAGGCCTACCTGAGAGTACACGCACAAAACCGGCTAACGTTACTCATTAACTGTTTACACAAGTAAAATCACAGTGTGACAGTCAGATGGAGCATTCGGTAAACAACAACAGCAAGGTAATGCTATCAGTTGAGTTAAAGAAAACCAACTCTTACCTTTGAGGACACCAACATGAGCCCTGCTTACCCGTACCTCCGCCGTTCTGTTCGTGGTGATTTTAGAGGCAATAGATTATTTTTGCCCCGCGCATATTGCTATGAATAGTTCGAAGCTTGGTGCTTGCACGTTAGATGCGAGAATGCTCGGTTAACCCATTAGCGGGAACATTATTTGTTTCACAAAATAGGCTGATTTAGTTGACCATGAACATCAGAGACATACATTACGAATGTTCATTTAAAATACTCTATACTGAGCACTGGTATAAGAACATGAACCAGAGAACAGCAGTAAATGCAATAACCCACAGTCGTCGCTGATGATGTTGCATTTTCGATTAGGATACGGGATTAAAGGCACCGGCGACGGGCTAAAAGAGAAATCCAAATGTCCCGCTAAATTCGGACCAATCACAAAACTGTTTTGAAAGCGCGTCGCCTCGCGCCGCGCGCCTGTTGAGAGCGATTCAGTCTCGATTGCAGTGCGAACACAAACGACGAGGTTAATTGCAACATTGTAACATATTGTAACTAACTAACGCCCTAAATCGTAACGAAATGTAGGTCTGGAAGCGGCCTAAATCTAGCTTCAATCTGCTTTTTTTCTGTTCTCCGGTCATAATAACTCGCTGCCTTTCTGCGCAGCCTGAATCAAAGTGGACTGTCTGAATCAATTAGTGGCGGAGGAAATTCATTCGTGGCGGCCCGCCACGAATAAATGCATATAGAGGAAACACTGCATTGGTGGATATTTGGTACTAAAAGGCAGCACCTCCACAGAATCTGTGATTCTAATACACTGGAGACAAACAATATGATGCTATGATAAGTTGGTGCTTACCTGGGCCTTCTCCTTATAAGATTGCAAGTCAGATACCAGCCTCTCCAGCTCCTGGGTTTTCTCCCTGGAGATGCTCAGTTCCTGCCTCGCCTTGTTAGCTTGACCCTGAAGCTCCTGTGCATGGCGCTCTGAGGCCTCAGACAGGCCCTTCTCCTGAGAGACCTCAAGCTCCTTGGCCTGGGTCTCACACTGCTGCACATGCTTTTCCTATACAATGCATAAGAAGAGAGACATTTTAACTAATTACATCACCAATTGTTAGGAAAGGGACAGGGAGGGAGAGAATGATCAGGAAAAGGTCTGGTCAAGTCCCTATAATTTATGTGTTATAGGTTAATATGTGGCAGCACTCAAGAAAAGGCATTTCTAATAACATTCAAAGCCATTTCGGTAGTCTTCACCAACCTCTTATTGTCCCTGACTTTCAATGTTTTATCCAGATCATCACTCACCAGGTCAACAATTTTCTTCTGCAGGCTGTTTAGCTGACCCTGATGTTTGTCTGTGATCTCCTTCAGCTCCTGGACCTTCCGGCCCAGTTCCTGCTGTTGTTGCTCTTCAGAACGTGCCATCCGTTCCTTCTCCTCTGCCAGTTGGGTCTGTAACTCCTCTAACTGCCTAGGAAAAGGAGGGGGAGAGGGGGATAACTAAACTACTACTACAAACTAGAGGCTCATTCTATGGGACAGTTTTAAAGAATGATAGACTGAATATTGATCATATCGATCATATCGATGGCCGAAACGCAAAACCTCCTATCTGCAAAATGTTCTGATTTGCGGTTTTCACTTTAAATTAAAGTAAAGGCCGATTTAAAGTTCTGCGTCGAATTTACGTGCGTAGCTTACGTAATCTACGTAAGGGGTCTCGCACTTTACACTTCTGCGTAGGCCGCGCTGCAATTACACCATCACATCGCTAGGTGGCAGTGTGTTTTCTATGCCCCTGTGCTGTGCCTCTTCCGGTTAGGAACTCAACGGAGCTCAAAGCTCAAAGCGGCATAATAGCGATCTTTTTGTTGTTATGCTTGTTGTAAATAAAAGTTCTATGATCCATTGAAATGACACTAAACTAAGATAATACGATGGTTATCATAATTTTTCAAATCTTTATTAATGAGTAATTACAGAAAAAGTAATTGACATTTCTGTCATGGCTTCCGCATTTTGGCCGACGAGAGAGTCGGAATCATGTGCTACCAAGCGGACCAATCACAGAGCTTATGGTTGCGTAGAAACTGACGCGTTCTTAAATTTTTTGAGACGTGCGCGTCAAGCCTCTCCGTAGGCAAGGCGGGCCCACGCGGGCCGACGCAAGGCTACAGCGACGATTTTACGCAGAAGTTTAAATCGGCCTTCAGGCTGCACATGATAAGTCTGTCTGTGAAAAAGTGAATTTTGCAGATAGAAGGTCTGAAGTGTTGAAAAACCCACTCAATATAACAAATAACAGTTTTAGAATCACTAAATACTTATAATTTATGAATTGGATTCACTGTATCGCCAGCCGTCCTGTTCCTAGGCTACTGGGTTAGAGATACATGGCTTTTAAACAAACATGTTTTAAAATGTTCATGTTCAAAAGCAAGGACTGTGTGATCATCTAATTATGTGTAGTTATGTTGATGTTCTATCAGCGTGTTCTGATGTGCTAAACATGCAGTTACATGTCAGTATAGCGATGTTTTCTTTTTAGCTGCTAGGTAGCTCAACGAGATGATACCAACATTCAAATAAGCAAATCTTCTTCAACTATTTTTCAATGTATGACACATCCTTTGAAAGCTTACAATCTGCACTTTCATAATCTCTGAACTGAAAAATTACCTTGCCCTACTTGGGGACTTTTTCACCAGACCATGTCACATATGGAGACAAAATTAACCTCAGTAAGACCTGATAAACCAAGATAGAAATATGGTGAGACCTACTTTAATATAGCAACTATCCTGCCCAGCACATCCTCCATCTCCACCGGGTGCTGCTCCTCAGCGCTCTCCACACTGGTCCGCAGAGACTCATCCAGATGCTCCTTCTCTTCTGACACAATCAGCAGCTGTGATTTTAGCTCCTCTGTCTCCTGTGCCAAGACTGCAGCCCCTGCCCTGTGCCTGGCCCCTGCCTCCTCCAGCGCTAACTTGTGGTCCACCTTCAGCCTCTCCAAGGCACTCTTGGTCTCTACTAGCTCTGTCGCCTGGGCACCTTCCCCTTTGCTGAAGGACACCTTCAACCCCTCCATTGCTTGTTGGTGAGAGGCAATGGCAGATTCCAGCTTAGAGCGCCACAACTCTATGATGTCTGCATTTTCCTTCTCACCTTGGCTCAGGCGCATTCGCAACTGCTCGTTGTCACCGGAGAGCCTCCCGGATGAAGCCTGAAGCTGGGCCAGTGCTTCACGGTGGGCTTTCTCTTCAGCCCCCATCCTCTCCTTTAGCTCAGTCAGCTCACCCTGTTGATTGGCTTCCTGAGAGGCCAGCTGAGCTCTTAGTGTGATCACCTCCTCAAGAAGAGGTGAGGCAGTGGAGTCAGCACCCTCAGAGACCTGTTGGGACTCCAGACGCAGCCGCAAGTCGGCCACTTCCCTTGTCCGCAGAGAGAGGTCCCTCTCCAGCTCCATGATGCGGGACTTCTCGGACACCGTGGCAACCTATAGGACAGGACAACTCTAGCTCAAAAAGAGTGTGTTCTGTATACACTTGCAAGACAAGGTAACTGCTGAATATCCCTGGCATCGCGCAAGTCTTTGAGGAAGGGTCTGTATTGAGTTTAAATAGGGCCCTATACAAACACGTGGCAGAGAGGTCCATCATAGCAGTAGTGTATAAGTACATCAAATGACACTCTAATCCCACATTTGTAATATAGGATGCCTGTTCCTAATGTATTGCGCTGCCCTCTAGTGGATATAGTTTGGTGGTACCATATCAGTTCTCACACAGCACACCTCTGGTGTTTTGAACTTCACCCCCCAGGAGCTGCAGTGTCTCCTGGTTTTCATACTTCGAATTAGATCTGGAAACCCAGACGTGTACACTCTCAGTGATTCATTACATCAATTGAAAAAAGAAAACCAGCAGAGACTGTGGCCCTTAAGGATTGCAGTTGAATGCCCTTACCATATTGGTTGTGATACACCTAAGGGAGGAACACATTGGCTAGGAATAGGAGCAGGAGAAAGACTTGCAAGAGATGGGGAACCCCAGATAAGCAGGCTGGGAGGGTCAGGTGTCTGAGACACAGGATAACTGGGAACAAGGGGGGGTTGGGGATAGGGAAACTGACTGGCTACTCAGCAGCACCAGCATCAGGGCTTAAAATGGGGGGAAATGCTGCGCCTGAAACTTTTTCTTGGGGAGGGGGGGTCACAGTTTGAGATATTGGGAGAGCGGGTACAAAAGACAGCTTCTTGTCTCAATGTTTAAATGCATTAATACTATTTTATAGTCTTTTAAGGTCCTAAGGTCCATTAGGCTCAAGGATCATCGGTTGTCAAGGCTACGTACCTTGTGTACAGTGGGATGTCCATGTCCGCCCTCCTGTAGTAGCTGGATCCAGAGAGTTGACTTTACCACGGAGCTGTTCTGCTCTGCGTTCGGGCCTCCCTCATCTGTGCTGGGATCCAACGCAGCAGCATCGTCCTTTGACACAATGACAGATACAATATTTTTGTTTGTTTGTTTCTTTTTATTATTAGTACTAGATCTTTTCAGTTTGTGTAGTAGAGGTTATCTGCCGGGTCAGGAAGGTCCCGTGGGGGGGCAGTATAGCGTCCGGGTTAGTCTAATGTGGGGAACGGCCATGCTCTGTAATGCTCTGCATTTATTAATATAAACCAGTTAATGTTTACCCGCTGTCCGCTCATCATGATTATATTAGGAAGATATCACAGTTTGTAAAGCATCTTTGAGTGTCTAGAAAAGCGCTATCTAAGTCTAATGTATTATTATGATTATTATTCTTATGATTGCATTTTTTATATTGCCTTTAAATGACTAAATAATTAAATTAGGATTCTATAATGATTGGAGCACTTTGAGTTGCAACGTTTGCAGGAAAAACGCTATACAAATAAAAGTTATTTGTAAAAATAAAAAAAAATATTATTATTATTATTAGGTAACTAAAAGGTATTTAAATACTCACAGGTGTATAGGTATCCATTAATACTCTCTCTTGTCTTGGGCCTGTGTAATGAGACGGTAGTAGTTTTCTATTTAAACTGTTAGCAATAGTCAACATTGAATGTTCGAGTTATTCACAAGAATGATCACAGCATGTGTGTAGGCTACAATATAACAAAAATATGATTCTAATTCTAAAATGTGTCATAATCCAGTTTGGTCAACAATTGAACTGTCATTCTACCGCTGTAGTACACTGGTACTCTGGTCCAGGGAATTTCTGGTTTGGACCCGGACATTTCTAAACGTCACGTTTGACGTCAGACAAATAAAGTTTAAAACAATTCAGATTCCTCTAACCAGTTTGTCATGCATTTCTTTATTCCGACATTCTCTCCCCCAAAATACAAGTAAATACTCGTATTTTAAGGCAGTCTCTCTCACACACACATGCACAAACCTCTCTCACACACACACTCTTACACACACATACACACACACCTCTCTCCCTCCCTATATGTGTGGGTGACCCCCTTTAACCGTTGACCCCTGTCCCTCCCTCCAGAGTACCCTACCTGTGTGGGTGACCCCCTTTAACCTTTGACCCCTGTCCCTCCCTCCAGAGTACCCTACCTGTGTGGGTGACCCCCTTTAACCTTTGACCCCTGTCCCTCCCTCCAGAGTACCCTACCTGTGTGGGTGACCCCTTTAACCTTTGACCCCTGTCCCTCCCTCCAGAGTAGCCTACCTGTGTGACGAGGACAGGCTTACCCCAGTAAGACACATTCTATCATGTTCTACTAGTGTCTTTTTGATACCAACCTACTATTTTACCTCTGTCAGTCATTGTATCGGTAACTGAATAAAATCACAGCACGTGAATAGAACATTTAAATGAATCACATTTTAACTCATGCATATGTAACAGGTTAAGGAAGGAGTCATATTTTTGTAACCTTTCATTTTATATTTTGTGGTTAGGTAAGTTTTATTTAACCAAAATCTGGTATTGTTCATTGTAATGTGTAGGTATTGGGAGATTTGTGTGTAATTGCGCCCCTAGAGGACAGTGGTGGCATACAACAGTTAGTTCCGACCAAGTAATTTGATTGGACAAAAGGCATTCCATGAGTGCTGATATACAGTATAACAGCACTGGGACTTTTAACTATATGTATCACTCCGAAATGACCGTTAATTCAAAGTAGCTAGCCTGCAGATGTTTGTGTTCAGGTTACTAGGCAACAGTCCAGTTGCGGAACTATTTTTTGTTGACGGAGCCAAAATAAATGATTAAATAAACAAACTAATAATAATCTGTTGTCACTTATTACTGTTAATTAATCAATTGCGCTGTAGAACTGTTGTATAAAAGCAATATCACACTCGAGGTCATGTGTTATACTGCGGCCTCGTCGTGTAAATGTACACGATACAAAGTAGCTAGTTTGTTTGGTTTGGTTACTAGGCAACAGTCCAGTTGAACAGTCCCGTTGCGGAACAATTTTTTCTTGACGGAGCCAAAATAAATGATTAAATAAACAAACTAATAATAATCTGTTGTCACTTATTACTGTTAATTAATCAATTGCGCTGTAGAACTGTTGTATAAAAGCAATATCACACTCGAGGTCATGTGTTATACTGCGGCCTCGTCGTGTAAATGTACACGATACAAAGTAGCTAGTTTGTTTGGTTTGGTTACTAGGCAACAGTCCAGTTGAACAGTCCCGTTGCGGAACTATTTTTTGTTGACGGAGCCAAAATAAATGATTAAATAAACAAACTAATAATAATCTGTTGTCACTTATTACTGTTAATTAATCAATTGCTCTGTAGAACTGTTGTATAAAAGCAATATCACACTCGAGGTCATGTGTTATACTGCGGCCTCGTCGTGTAAATGTACACGATACAAAGTAGCTAGTTTGTTTGGTTTGGTTACTAGGCAACAGTCCAGTTGAACAGTCCGGTTGCGGAACAATTTTTTCTTGACGGAGCCAAAATAAATGATTACATAAACAAACAAATAATAATCTGTTGTCACTTATTACTGTTAATTAATCAATTGCGCTGTAGAACTGTTGTATAAAAGCAATATCACACTCGAGGTCGTGTGTTATACTGCGGCCTCGTCGTGTGTTATACTGCGGCCTCGTACCTACGACCGAATCACAGCCGTGCTGATATTCAGTATAACACACTCCCTCTCGTGTGATATTGCTTAATTAAATCTGAAGAGAAAAAGAAGACATTTCTGATGTGACCTACATTTCTGCTATCGATCCAGTGACGACTGGAAAAAGGATCCATGCTGTGTCCTTGAGGCCGAAGAACCTTGTATGAAATACAATATCAGACAAAACAATCCTTGTATATCTCATCCTGTATCTTACAGTAAAATGTCATTTTTAAATGTCATTTAACAAACACTGACTGAATGAATATGAGTAAATGAGATAGAACACATACTTATCACGTATATCTTATTTACTCTCCTGGTTACTCTCCAATGTACTCTCCAGCTGCTCTGCTCAAAGAATCGCTTGACAATGACTTGAACACCTTGGTTAATGGAATCTTCAGCTTCAGGAGAACATTGTGACATCACATTCCATGAGAGAACCGTTCTGAAAGTTCTGTCTCATCTCACAGGAAGTCTTGCAGGGTCTGTTTATCTTGTGTGTTTGTTTATTTACACCCACATACAGTAGCAGTCAACAACTGAAATCAATGACAAATGGCAGCATAGGTAGCATGAATGAATGAATGAATGAATGAATGGTCTTTATTGTCATTGATATAGTACAGGTACCAAACAACGAAATTTGGGAGGGGGGGGCTCCCCTGGTGCTAGGAAAAAAACCAAAAAACAAGAAGGGAAAAGATCTGGTTTACATAAATAAAGGCTATGTACACTATCCACTATACTATACTATACAAATAAAACACTGTGCTGTACTCTATGCCTATACCTATTCTAACATTTCCTATTCTCTGAACCTTATGTACCCTAGGGTTGTCATATTGCACATAGTGTTATTGCACATTCATTTAAAGTGTCGCAGTTTGCAGGTTTGAAATGTTCACAGTTGTGTTTCAGTATTACACTTGATTTCAATCTAGTAGCTGCCATCAATTTGTCTAGATTGTCCAGGGCCTAGAACCTAGGTCTTTGCTGTGTTCAGGGCCTGAATGACCCTGGGGTAGAAGCTACACACAATAGCATTGATAAATTGATACAAGTCCAAATAAAGGAATACATACAGTACATTCATAAAGTTAATAATTCCACATTAACAACATTTGCCTGGTTATAAGATATACTCTCTGGATATATTCAATGAAATCTAGATTCTCTTAACTGTTTAGTCTGTTCGTCTATATTAGAATGATTCACTGTTATTGTAATTTTGTAATACAATTCAACTGTGTGCCTGTGTAGACAGCTGCCAAAAGAGGGCAGTCTTGACCCGCATAATTTAGCCAAAAATTGACAGAGCAAGTTCTATAGTCTATGGAAATCCGCTGCCTTCAGCTATGAACACAATAGAATAGGACATCTGGAGTAACTTGACAACTAAGGGGGTAAAATAAAAAATATTGACTATATCTTAGGGTGGATGTAGGACACCTTAAACCAGACCCAAGGGAAAAGAAAACATCCGTTGAAGACTAGTTCTATCCATCTGCCATTTCAAGGTGTCTTCATTATTTGGTGAGCTTAGAACGATATGGTTCTATCTCCGTTTAGGGAGGTTCAGAGATATTGAGCGTCAAAGTTTTTACATTCCATTATGTTTTGTGAGATGGAACCTTTGTAATTTATGAATTACTAACAAAAAAATGTCAACATTTTAAAAAATAACACCACACAGGCATTAATAAACACCTAATGGATCAGATCATGTAAAAAAACTCAATTTTGACAAAAATGGAGATAGAACCTTATAATTCTAACGTCACGATTTGGCATCTGTATACCACGTTAGGAAGCGCGCCGACTGCTCTCCTATTTCAGTGCATTCCTTCGGTCTACTACCCAATACCCATCCAGCCCAACACGAGAGGACTTTTACTGTGAAATAAACTTTCCCAAACGCATGGTCCCTCGGGAGGGACGGCTGCATAGGATGGAGGCTACTTACTTTGCGGTATAGCAAACTTTATTTCCTCGGATGAAGTTAGAGAGGCTACTATATATGAGAATATCGTTGCGCTTGATAGTTTTATCTATCAAGGGGCAAAATACATCATCAAAGTATGGATTTAAATATCACAGAAATTCAAATGCGCAAGTGACAGGACAGATCATATTGTTCACACCTCTTCAGGTCCATTGCTGTCCAGTCTTTGATCGGACCTGATACCATCTAAATCAGCCTACGTGGTGTCTGATCTGCGGGAAACTTACACAATAAGAAACTGTCAAGCTTCCTTGTGGAATGCACCCGAATGGGATAAACGATGGTGAGTGTGGCTCGTTTTTTCTAAACCAACATTCGCACTTTTTACGTAGCAGGATAAGGGCAGTTTAACTTTATGTCAAGCGTCCACAAGAAAGTGCTGAATTTTCTAAAGAATACAGCCAGACTGCGGATGCATTCACACTTTTCTGTGCTGAACACGCTGTGTTGTTTTTCCAATTGCACTATTGTTTCCACTCTTAAGTATCTGCAACAACGCGCGGATCTGCGATCAAATGAGACCTCATTCGACTTTGATCTACTCTATTCACACAAAGGGATACAGTGATATCACTAGAATGAATGGAAAGTCTGGACTACTAGAAGAAATACATCAACCATCTGCTACCAGATGAGAAATTATGGGAACTTCAAGTTGAGTATTAAACTGATTGAAATTATGTACAGTAGGTATGCATTTTTATTTAAGGCAAACGTAATATAAGTTAAGAAAGGAAGTCAAAAGACTGCTTCAAGACATAATCTGTTTTCCACCTAGTCCCTACAGTCTCACATTCCTTAACTGGTTCCATACTGTATGTCAACTGCTCTTTGAACTACTACTACTGCTGCATGGAGGCCAATAATAACTGCAACCAACCTATTTTCTTTTTTTTCTGGATATGTTGAATGATATGAATTAAAGCCTGTGGTAGTGTAGTGTGTTTTGCACCTCCCTCCCTCCCCCTCTCCTCCACTACCCTGCTCCTCCCTCTCCCTCTCCTGCACTACCCTGCTCCTCCCTCCCTCACCCTCTCCTCCACTACCCTGCTCCTCCCTCCCCCTCTCCTCCACTACCCTGCACCTCCCTCCCCCTCTCCTCCACTACCCTGCACCTCCCTCCCCCTCTCCTCCACTACCCTGCACCTCCCTCCCCCTCTCCTCCACTACCCTGCTCCTCCCTCCCCCTCTCCTCCACTACCCTGCACCTCCCTCCCCCTCTCCTCCACTACCCTGCACCTCCCTCCCCCTCTCCTCCACTACCCTGCACCTCCCTCCCCCTCTCCTCCACTACCCTGCTCCTCCCTCCCCCTCTCCTTCACTACCCTGCACCTCCCTCCCCCTCTCCTCCACTACCCTGCACCTCCCTCCCTCTCCCTCTCCTCCACTACCCTGCACCTCCCTCCCCCTCTCCTCCACTACCCTGCACCTCCCTCCCCCTCTCCTCCACTACCCTGCACCTCCCTCACCCTCTCCTCCACTACCCTGCTCCTCCCTCCCCCTCTCCTCCACTACCCTGCACCTCCCTCCCCCTCTCCTCCACTACCCTGCTCCTCCCTCCCCCTCTCCTCCACTACCCTGCACCTCCCTCACCCTCTCCTGCACTACCCTGCACCTCCCTCTCCCTCTCCTCCACTACCCTGCACCTCCCTCCCTCTCCTCCACTACCCTGCACCTCCCTCACCCTCTCCTCCACTACCCTGCTCCTCCCTCCCCCTCTCCTCCACTACCCTGCACCTCCCTCCCCCTCTCCTCCACTACCCTGCACCTCCCTCCCCTTCTCCTCCACTACCCTGCTCCTCCCTCCCCTCTCCTCCACTACCCTGCTCCTCCCTCCCTCCCCCTCTCCTCCACTACCCTGCACCTCCCTCTCCCTCTCCTCCACTACCCTGCACCTCCCTCCCTCCCCCTCTCCTCCACTACCCTGCACCTCCCTCACCCTCTCCTCCACTACCCTGCACCTCCCTCCCTCCCCCTCTCCTCCACTACCCTGCACCTCCCTCCCCCTCTCCTCCACTACCCTGCACCTCCCTCCCCCTCTCCTCCACTACCCTGCACCTCCCTCCCCCTCTCCTCCACTACCCTGCACCTCCCTCCCCCTCTCCTCCACTACCCTGCTCCTCCCTCCCCCTCTCCTCCACTACCCTGCACCTCCCTCCCCCTCTCCTCCACTACCCTGCTCCTCCCTCCCCCTCTCCTCCACTACCCTGCACCTCCCTCCCCCTCTCCTCCACTACCCTGCACCTCCCTCACCCTCTCCTCCACTACCCTGCACCTCCCTCCCCCTCTCCTCCACTACCCTGCACCTCCCTCCCCCTCTCCTCCACTACCCTGCACCTCCCTCCCCCTCTCCTCCACTACCCTGCTCCTCCCTCCCCCTCTCCTCCACTACCCTGCACCTCCCTCCCCCTCTCCTCCACTACCCTGCACCTCCCTCCCTCACCCTCTCCTCCACTACCCTGCTCCTCCCTCCCTCACCCTCTCCTCCACTACCCTGCACCTCCCTCCCCCTCTCCTCCACTACCCTGCTCCTCCCTCCCCCTCTCCTCCACTACCCTGCTCCTCCCTCTCCCTCTCCTCCACTACCCTGCACCTCCCTCCCTCCCCCTCTCCTCCACTACCCTGCACCTCCCTCCCCCTCTCCTCCACTACCCTGCTCCTCCCTCTCCCTCTCCTCCACTACCCTGCTCCTCCCTCCCCCTCTCCTCCACTACCCTGCTCCTCCCTCTCCCTCTCCTCCACTACCCTGCTCCTCCCTCCCCCTCTCCTCCACTACCCTGCTCCTCCCTCTCCCTCTCCTCCACTACCCTGCACCTCCCTCCCCCTCTCCTCCACTACCCTGCTCCTCCCTCACCCTCTCCTGCACTACCCTGCACCTCCCTCACCCTCTCCGCTTCTCAACCAGTTTTATTCGTTAACTGTTCTATTTACCACCTCAGTGGTCTTATGGTCCCTGAAATCAGAGGGTTAACGGGTTCGTTACCTGTCAGAGTAACACCAAACACATGACCCAATGCCTCTCTGATAATCACATAGCATTAAAGGAGATGGTTTGGGGCCAGGTGACAGGCTGCGTCTTGTCCAGTGGACACAATACATCAAGCTGCCTCACGCTACAAAAACAGGGATCGACTAAGTGCTGAACATAAAAACACAATCAAACCAGGAAATAGGAGATAAGAAATAATGCAAGTAAAAATGCAAGTTGAGATAAACACTAGAAAAGCCAGGCTAAGGCTAGGTGTGTTTAAAGCTTTCTTTTAAGGATATCCACTCTTTGCCTCCGTCACGTCATCCGGCAAGCCGTTCCATAGTCTGGGGCCGTAGTGGCAAAAAGCCGCCTCGCCATGGGTCTTAGACCGGACCCCTGGAACAACCAAGAGACCAGTACCAGAGGACCTGAGGGATCTAGTGGGTACATTATCTTAAAACCATGTCAGACATGTAGTCGGGAGCGAGAGCATTAGTGCTTTGTAAACCAATAATCTTAAAATCAATTCTACAACTAACCGATAGCCAGTGCAGCGATTTTATTGTGTTTTCATGTTAAATTTGTTGAGACCTACAGTACGGTAAGTGAAAGTTGCATTTTAAATGTGACTTGATTGAACTTCATTGATTGGCTCTGAGAGCTTAGGCAGGATACAGTACATAATGGTATTAACGTATTGATCAAACCATTTCAGTTATTTTGCTTGGTAGGAAATGTACTGTTAAGCTAGCTTTGTAGAAAATGCTTTTCGAACTCATGCCATTAATTAGGAAAGAAACAACAGTAGCAAAAGCATTGACATCTAGAGAATAAGTTTGCAGCCTAACTACAGCTAATGGTGCTGAAATATCTATGCTAACTAACCTGGGTTGGGGTGAATTCCTTTTCAATTCCTTCAATTCAGGAAGTATGTTAAAACTCCAATACAATTCCAAATTCAAAAATGTTTCTTTTCAATTTACAGAAGAATGTAAAGAACACACACAGTTAAAGATTGTGAGATTGAGATTGAGATTGTTTCAATGTATTGAAAATGTATTGGAAATGAAGGCCCTTTTTTTGATCGCCGAATTTAATTAAATTCACTTATGGCATTGATGGAATTTAAAAGGAAATCTCCCCAAACCTGCTCCTAAAGTCACTAAACAAGCTAATCCGATATTAATCCTTCAGATTGTCTTTTTTTTATGAGAAACTGTCCCAATCATTGAACATATTGTACTGTATGCAATATATTGTACTGTATGCGGTATTGTAAATGGACTGACTTATATAGCGCCTTGTTCCAAAGCGCTTTACAATGGCCTCTCATTCACCCATTCACACACACATTCACACACCAATGGCAGCAAGCTACCATGCGAGGCACCGACCCGTTCTTTGGGTGCAATTTGGGGTTCAGTGTCTTCCCCAAGGACACTTCGACATGTGGCCAGCCGGGGCTCGAACCGCCGATCTGCCAACTGTAGGAGAAAATTCTTATTTAAATAAGAATTGTTTTCTACATTTAAGACTAAAAACTCACAACAGTAAAATGACTGTCTAGAGCAAGTTCTAGGAACTGATTTTCTTTCCTTCATCCCTCTTCATCTTCCTCAAAGTACAATACCACACCCCTTGTTAGTGATTGGTTTGACCTCACCTAAGGGCGGATTTGTAATCTAAGTGGATAAAAAGAGATGTGACCAGGTATCTCGACTTTCTGGTGAGAAAATTTTTCACTGTTACGTTTGCTCTGACATGCTTGTAAAACGGTTCTCCTCTTGCAAGAGTACGTATATTATTAAATAGCTTTTTCCTATGCAATTTGAAATGAAGCAGGCTGCCTTTTGATTCTATATTTAGATATTTTCACCACACAACCTTGCGATCATTAGACGCCGGCTCTAACCCCTGCGCCACAGCCGCCCGAGTACCTGTACTGTATGTGGTATCTTACATACTCTCTCCTCTCAGAAATCCATGGACCACACAGCGGTGTCTTATCCCTGCTACCCTCGTGGTTTCAACTCCACTGTGACGGCCCAGTTCATCTATGGGACTGAGTGTACAAAGACCCCTGCCAGCTACGACCCTGAGAAGACCTTCACCCTGGTGGGGACGTCAGACGCAGCTCTCTGTAGGGACGCCGTACACAGCTTATTTAACCTGACGTGCAAAGGAAACATCTCCTTTAACTGTGTCCACCAACCACCTGTCTCTGGGGACTTTATGGTAATGCACCACACCACCCAACTCATCCATCCACCCACACACACACCTACACTACACATGCACGCACACACACACACACACACACACACACACACACACACACACACACACACAAGCACGTACGTGTGTTGAGCAATGTCTTGCATGGCAAAATAAAGTGATTGTGTGTTTGTGATCAGAAACCCTGATAAAGCACATGTTGTCCCCTCAGGCCTACGCTGGATTCTATTACTCCTCTGCAGCTCTCTACCTGAAAGGCAGGTCCACCCTTCAGCAGTGGAGGAACCACACGGACCAATTCTGCTCATGGGACTGGCCAACGGTGAGCAGACAGTGAGCTAGACTGGTGCACAAACAGATGACAGCAGTATTTCGTGACGTTAGAATTATAAGGTTCTCCATGTTTGTCAATTTTTTTTTTTTTACATAATCTGATCCATTAGGTGTTTATTAATGCCTGTGTGGTGTTATTTTTAAAATGTTGAAATGTTTTTGTTAGTAATTAATAAAATACAAAGATTCCATCTCACAAAACATAATGGAATGTAAAAACTTTTACGCTCAATATCTCTGAACTCCCCTAAACGGAGATAGAACCGTATAATTCTAAGCTCACGATTTGATGTCAGCTAAGATAGATGTACACTCTGTACTCATCAGCTACTTAACCACAGAAGCAGGGGCTACGCGGCACTGCACAGTACACAGTGCAGGTGTATAAAAAGAATAGGATCTGCAGGTACAGTATATAAAAATAATATGAACTGGTAAACTGTATACTGTGATGTGAGGTTCTGACTCTGATCTCTGTTGTGTTGTCTTCCACGTTTTAAATGGATGTACAGTCTACACAGACAGATCCATCGTTAGACATGGATGCTTTCAACAGATTGCATCTATTCATATTCGGGATTAACCTCAACAAGACAATCAAATGTGACAAGTGACATGTTTTCCAAGGGACAATCTGGGATTGGTACCATATTGGACCTTTAAATTAATTATAGCCATCGATTATTGAAGAATGTAATTTAGAAATGCCTCATGAGCTTAGTTTAACTCTCTTAGCCTATCAGAACTCAAAATATAAGATTGTTTTACTCCATTGTTAGTAAACAATGCAATTGTAAACAAACGTTGTATCGGTTCAAAACATGGTTAAAACTATCATTTTGATCTCACGGATGGTCAATCCTTCCATCCATAGATACATTATGTCAATGAAATTGAGACAGGATCTGGTGAAAAAGTCCCCAAGTAGGGCAAGGTAATTCTTCTGGGGGGTTTTCAGATTAGGAGTGAGAGAAAAAGTGTAGATTGTAAGTTTTCAAATGATAAGTCATACATTGATACAATCTGAAAATAGTTGAAGATATTCTTATTTGAATGTTGGTACCCCTCAAACCAAATACTGGAGAAAAATGCTCTGAATCGCATTTGCTATCATCACATTGGTAGCTGAGTAGGAGCTAAGAAATAACATCGCTATCAACATCTAACTGCATGTTTAGCACGTCACAACATGCTGAGAGGACATCAACATGCAATAAACACATAACTACACATAACTAGATGATCACACAGTCCTTTCTTTTGAACACGTCCTAAAACGTTTGTTTGTACAAGCCATGTATCACTTACCCAGTAGCCTACGCTACGGCAGACTATACAGTGAATCCAATTCACAAATGATAAGTATTTAGTGATCCTAAAACTGTTGTTTGTTATATTGAGTGAGCTCTTCAACACTTCAACTTTCGTAATTATGCAAAAAGATGTCAAACACTTCATTTGCGCGACATCCAGACCTTTTCAACAGACTGTGTCTGTGGCGCGGAGAGTGCTTTGTTGTTGTTGGAATTGCAGATTTTCTGACCTTTAATGCAATTATGTTTTTTTTATTTTCTTTAGCTGAAGAAAGAAAGGACCTGGATACGTGATCAATTCTTGAAGGCTTACTGCTATTCAGCACTTTATGTTCAGTCTATTCTTGTGGAAGGCTATAACTTCGATGATGAGACATGGAAAAACATAATGTTCCAAAAAGAGGTAGGTGCATCGAAGTGCATCACGATTCATAACATTTAGACTGTATCATAGTTACATATTTGCAATGATAAAAAAGGGGGAAAAGACATCCAAATCAAATTTGTTTGAAAAAAGAAAAGAGCACGGACACATTCTGAGTCTGCCAGACCTCATCAGACATGATCTAATGATCAAGATCAAAACACAGAAAAGGCCAAACCCTCCCTGACAACAGGATATGGAACTCATTTTGGTTTACAGAAAGGATCTTCCTAAGCACCGAGACTGTGGTTAGCCTTTTAAAAATTATGAAAAATAGGGGATTTCTCTCGCATGGTGACGAATCGTCCATACCATCAACAAGTGACCTACTGTCTGTCATCTGCCTGGTGGCTGGTGTCAAACTGGTGCTCTCAGAGTTGGCCTCTCCCATGGAAGACATGCAAGACGGATTCAACTGCCGTGGGGCCAGTTTGCCTCAATTATTTATTATATAACCACAGTTCTTTACAACTTTGTCTCAACTTGAAAATGCATTGTGCATTGTAGTCTGTATGCACTGTAGCCTATTCACATTGATATTCATTTGATGTTGTAAACTGTGTAAAGATGTCCAAAAGATGCACAGTACAGTAATGTTGATGTAAAGTAAGATGGAATGTAGGGGAAGGATGTTCTAGTGACCTCATACTGTACCACGGGCAGGGGTTTGATTCTACATGTGGGGGGGGGACAGTAATGCTGAGATGCACAATCCTTGGGCAGAGGCTGTGTGCATGAGGAAATCTTCGAAGGAAATGGTTGCTTTTTGGAAGCGTATTTTGTGGAATTCTGTGTAGTTTCAACATTTTGTATCAAAAGGTTGCTTGACCAATACCTAGCCACATCATTGGAGAAAAAAATATGTTATTTTAAAATGTGGAAGCCCAGAGCCTAGTGAAACCTCCAGCCATGCGTCATACTGCCTCTTGACCTTCTTTCTAGGTGAACAACACCTCCATAGGCTGGAGTCTGGGCTACATGCTGGATCTCTCCAACATGATTCCTGCTGACGCCAAGCTGGTCGTTCTCCCCATGGCCAACTCCGTGTTCGGTGGTCTCATCTTCTTGTTCTCAGCCGTGACCATCGTCAGCGTCATGTTCCTGCTCGTCGCGTTAGTGCGTGTTTGCTACTGATCGCCGCTAGAGGGCAGTGTGGTCCTGTACACCCCTAAGGAGGCCATGCTTGAGGCCGCCACACAGACACGGGGACAGGCAACAGAACACAGACATGAGCGACGTTATTATCACCAGATATTGTCATGATCAGGATGAAGGATCTCCATTTAAAGCATGTGAGTTGAAGTGAGAGGGTACACTTTAGACTAAGGGTCTATGATGCATGAGATCTTGTTCTGTGCCTTAGGTTCTGTAGATAAACCAAAGACATTTCCGATAGATTCAGCAACACATTGAAGTATAAGTCGGGTCTGAAAGGGAGGTACCTGCTGGAGTGATCCACTTTTGCACTACTAATAAACTCCTGCAGCATTGCTTAATCATTACATTGATTGAAGGCAGCATGGTAGACATGCGATCATAACTCATATGTTTTGTTAGATGGCGTTAACAATAATGTGATCGACCTCTGATAGTTTGCATGTTTTCCATCTAATGGTTGTATGTAAATCTTTGTCTAACTGCACATTTTGTTGTGTGAATGGTCAATGTATTCCAAATAAACAGAATATCATTTACACATTAACCATCTTCAGCTGTAGTTTCTGTGTCCTACCTCTTAACTAGAACAGCCGTGCCTTTTTTACCTACTATACCTACTCTTTACAATGCTCAAGCTGCGATTTACACACAACGACCACTAGTTGGCCGTTTGTAAATTAGCCTGCTTCCTACACAGAAAAACGGCAAAATAGCTTTATATTAGCTTATCCTGATGTGATTTTGAAAATGTAAGGATACTGGCTAGTGGAAGGCACATATCTAGGAAAATTCATGAAAGGAGGTTCCTGAAATTTGTAGTGCAAAGATATAAAATGTTTCTTTACTCACAAATGACCCCTCATGGCTGTTCTAGTGTTAACTCTTAACATTACAAGTCAGCTCACCAAAAAGGACTCTGAAATATAATGTTTATTGGTGACTCTGAAAGTCAGCTGTTCTCCATGTTTGGGGATGCCATAGTAAACAGCTCAACCCTAAGAGACGACAAAGTAAGGACATACATCAATACATCAGTACATCAATGAACTCATCTAGGGCTGATACAGTGCGCTGGAAACTTGTTGTTGCAACTTGTTGTTTGGCATAATAAGATTGATGAAAATACCTCAAAATGAAACTACAAAACGTATGAACTCACCTGGTTTATGTCCTTCGCTTTTTGATCACTGTCGGGTCTTCCATCTGACGGGTCTGTGATACTTTCAGACAAAACATTACAATAGATTAGTGATTAGACTTTGAAATGACACAAAAGTCTCTACAGGAAGCAATTTGTTTTTTTGTTTTTTTATTAAAAACAAATCTGTACTTAGTTATGCATGTTTGTTCATATTGTTTAGTAATCTCCAAGCCAGTGTCAGATCCCCCTGTGGTATAAACATGACAGTGATGTTAGATCAAGTCAGAGTCATAATGATGACACTTTCATTCCAGTTCAAGGCCCAGGGGGCAACACTCACCTGGGGAATGTGGCTGGTAGTTGTAGAGACATGACTGCCCCTTCTCCCTCTGGCCTGGCCAGTGGGTTGACTGCAGGAGGGTGGTCTTCAGGAGGGTGGTCTTCAGCGTCTCAAGGACAGCTGAGGCAAAGCCGTGGCATTGCTGTGGTGCTGGGACCATCCGGGCATACTTAAGAGGGGGAAGAGGTAAGGACATGCATCAGAGAACGGATTCAAAGAACCAAGAGTGAGCTGTGAATGGCAGCTTGCTGTGTGGCGGATTGATTTATAAGTACAATATATCGCCACCTTCTTAAAATAATGGCTTAATAGGCAATAGGCAAGTTCATAAGTGCCTAAATAATGACTTAAGTCATATTTTCATATTAAGTCCTATTTTCAAGTTTAGCAAAACACAGAATAAACTGAACCATATATAGAATATATGATATTTAGGTAAAAACATAATTTTCCTCAAAAGTGACTTAAGCCATTATTTTAAGAAGGTGACGATAAGTTGGATTTGGGCCAACCAAACACAAACACTGGCACATGTCTGACAAGACTGATAGTGAAAAGAAAACCCTCACCTCGTTCTCTGTGGAGTGATCAGAGAGTCCAATCATTTTTGGCCGATGGTTGTTGGCCCTTCTGACTCTCTCCTTCAGAGGAGACCGGTGGGTTGGCAGAAGTGGCCTTGTGACCTCTGGGACAACAGCAGGAGGAGGTGGTGCATCTCTAGGCCCACTGGCCACCTGCCTGGCCTGGTCCCCTGGGGCCTGCAGTGTCTCAAGGACAGCTGAGGCAAAGCCGTGGCATTGCTGTGGTGCTGGGACCATCAGGGCATACTTAAGAGAGGGAAGAGGTAAGGACATGCATCAGAGAACTGATTCAAAGAACCAAGAGTGAGCTGTGAATGGCAGCTTGCTGTGTGGCGGATTGATTTATAAGTACAATATATCGCCACCTTCTTAAAATAATGGCTTAATAGGCAATAGGCAAGTTCATAAGTGCCTAAATAATGACTGAAGTCATATTTTCATATTAAGTCCTATTTTCAAGTTTTGCAAAACACAGAATAAACTGAACCATATATAGAATATATGATATTTAGGTAAAAACATAATTTTCCTCAAAAGTGACTTAAGCCATTATTTTAAGAAGGTGACGATAAGTTGGATTTGGGGCAACCAAACACAAACACTGGCACATGTCTGACAAGACTGATAGTGAAAAGAAAACCCTCACCTCGTTCTCTGTGGAGTGATCAGAGAGTCCAATCATTTTTGGCCGATGGTTGTTGGCCCTTCTGACTCTCTCCTTCAGAGGAGACCGGTGGGTTGGCTGAAGTGGCCTTGTGACCTCTGGGACAACAGCAGGAGGAGGTGGTGCATCTCTAGGCCCACTGGCCACCTGCCTGGCCTGGTCCCCTGGGGCCTGCAGCGTCTCAAAGACATCTGAGGCAAAGCCGTGGCATTGCTGTGGTGCTGGGACCATCAGGGCATACTTAAGAGAGGGAAGAGGTAAGGACATGCATCAGAGAACTGATTCAAAGAACCAAGAGTGAGCTGTGAATGGCAGCTTGCTGTGTGGCGGATTGATTTATAAGTACAATATATCGCCACCTTCTAACCACCTCGCTGACACCCCGAGAAGATATACTTTTAATATGAAACTCGATCAACCGGGAGTTCTACCGCTGCTGGACGAAACTCCCAACTCCCGCTGTTAGCGGGGGCGAGGGAATATTTATATCCGGGAATTCGCTCCTTGCTGTGTCCACGGTGATAGGAGTGGAGGATCGACTCCATTCAAAAACTTTTGCATTCCCTGGCTTCTCCTCTTTCCGGACACGTTGGAATTATTTTCCTAAGCCACGGGAAATCAAAGTTATTAACCCGCAAAAAGTGGGTTTTGCCCGTGGGTTTTGCCCGCAAAAAGTGCCTTTTGCCCGTCAGGTGGGCGTTTCCACTATGCTGTGACGTCACATGAAAGCTATGAATAGGCTGCATTTTCCGCGTTTCTCTCTCAGTCTGCATTCTATGAGACGGAGAGAGGTACGTGTCTACAGCAGTGCAATGTAAACTTATAACATACCTATCATAACTTTAATTTGAGTGCACATGAGAAGTTGTACATGCATTTAAGGATGAGTGCACATAAATGCTGTCATGTTGTATCAAAAACATTGGTGTTTTGAGCGTTTTAGAGACTTTAATTTAGCTAACCTCGTGGTTCATTTTTCTGTATGCTAGCGCTCATCACTGTGTCAGCTAGCGTTCGTCACTGTTCTCTGTGTCAGTTAGCTGAAATGTTTCTTTTGTGCTAGGTTGACTCGTGCTGAGAAGACACCTACATGTTTTGATGTTTCATTCCAACATTATTTTTGTGTGCATTGTACAGGTATGTTGCTACTCCCAATACCAGGTTCAAAATGTAATGTGTTGAGGTGTTTTCTTTTGTTCGATGTTCAGTGGCACTGAGCTGCTAGATGTGGGGCATTTTGTATCATGCATGTCACTGTATGCGAGGGGAAGGTGATTGGTGAAGAGAGGGTGGTTTATTTGGTGTTGTAAAGTGTAATAGCCCAAATCTAAATATTTTCTGTTTATTATTATTATTATTATTATTATTAGAGCTCGGTCTGCATTCTATGAGACGGAGAGAGGTTGACTCGTGCTGAGAAGACACCTACATGTTTTGATGTTTCATTCCAACATTATTTTTGTGTGCATTGTACAGATTAAAAGTGCCTAAAGTACACATCAGCGTCCTGTCATCGGTCAGCACAGAACACAACGCAGGTAGTCGACTCGAGACAGACCGAGCCGGTTACAGTGGTGCCGTGACCCGGATATCTTCGCTCCAGATCATCGCCAGGGTGATCGCCGGTGGTTGCTGTGAAAAGTTGGAACCTCTTCGGAACGTTGATGAGTACTTGGCCCACTGTTGATGTGTATATCGTGTAACTCTTAAATGCCTCTATCTCACTTAGTATAATTTCACATTGTGATTATTATTATTTTTGATATTAGCATTTGTTAGTAATTCCTATATTATTACCATAGTCTAATATATCACAACTTTTACAAAAATGACTGATGGTAAGGATGTGCAGACACCTCTTAGCCGTGGAAACGCTGCTCTGGTAACCCTAGGAAGGGGCAGGCTAATGAGTCGGTTGGAGTGCACACCAGTTAAAGGTGCTGGTGCACTAGGCAAACCTGTACTCTCGTCCACACACTTACACACTGACGCACCGCACATGCCTAGGTTAGAGGATTTTCCAGACATTGGGAGCGGTGTTAGTCCAGTGCGCGGCCCTGTATCCTCATACACTCACACGCACACAGATGAACATTCTCCACATCAGCCAATGTCTAGTCCTGATGCGAGTTCCTCAGACCTAGGGAATCTCATTACACAATTAGCATATGAAATAGGACAGAACAATGCTAGTCAACTAAACAGGTCTATTGGTAGCGCAGATAGCCAAACAACTCCTACTCCTACACCTAGCCTGAATTTAGGACATAGACATTCTGACTTGAACATGACTGGAGTAAAGTTAGTGATGAAGACAGATGTCAGAGACCCACCGTACTTCAGGGGAGATGGAACAGACAAACACACAGTACATGAGTGGGAAGAAATGATGAGCGTCTACCTGAATAAGAGGGGTGTCCCCCCACAAGAGTACTCCCAGGAGATAATGTCAAGACTAATGGGAAAGGCTAGAGACGTTGTTAAAGTTACCCTGCGTAGCATGCCATCGCTGCGGCCAGCTGAAAACACCGAGCTCATCTTTGATATCCTGAAACAACATTTCAGTGAGATAACCTACTCCTCAATGCCTCTAGCAGATTTTTATAACACTCTTCCTCTAGCTGGAGAAAGTCCCATGGACTACTGGATACGCTTGAATAAGGCTGTGGATGTCGCGGATGAGTGTCTGAGAAGGCAGGGGCGAAACATTGAGGACCCCTCTCATGAAGTCACAATGATGCTGGTGAAACACTGCCCTGACCCCGCTCTTGCACGTGTCCTAAAGTACAAAACGTCAGAGAAGTGGACAGCAAATGAGGTTCAGGAACACCTCATCGAACATCAGAGAGAGGTCAGAACAAAGTCCCAAGCCAAATCTTACCAGCCAAAGAACATTGGTGCACATGCTCAGACTTCAGCGATAGAGACAGTCACTGCTAACACAACCGACCTTATCTGCTACCCGAAGTCAATGGGGCCCTCATCCTCTCCACAGGCCGAGAGCGTCTGCGTCCAGTCTCTCATTGGCTTGTTGAACCGTGTGCTGGAGCAGAAGGCCCAGACAGAAGCAGTCGCTCCACCCAGCAGGGGGCCAGTAGCCATTGTTCAGAGTAGATGCAGAGTCTGTCAGTCTGCGGAACACTCAACTACTGTGCACTGTAGACAGGCAAACCTCTGTATGGGCTGTTACCAACCCGGCCACTGGAAGAGGGAGTGCCAACAGCGCCGGCCAAGATTTAACACTCATCCACAACCACAGCCACAGCTAGCTCAAGCACGGCCTGAACAAGAGCGAAGTGGAGCAGGTTTAAACTAGATGGCTCACATATGGAGAGGGGATGTGTGAGCGTTAAAGAATCGACCCTTGAAGAAGGTGAAGAATTAAAGGAGATGTATGTAAATGTTTGTAAAGCAAGGTCTGATGATTGTACAGTAATTGTTCAGAATATTCACACAGTTGAGATCTTCAGTGAGTTATTCAACGCACCAGTGACAGTTAATGGCCGCTCTCAGTTGCAAGGGCTCCTCGATACAGGGTCAATGGCCTGCACCATAAGTGAAGAGGCAGAGGAGAGACTGTTGTCAGACAGCGTCCTGACCCAACAGCAAGAACTCCCACAGCGCATCATCCTTGTTGGCTGTGGAGGAGTACAGGTGAGCCCTAAGTGCATGTTCGACATGGAATTGATGCTATATGGGGTGAAGTGCACGGTCCCAGTCCTCGTGGTCGCTGGCCAGAAAGACGATATCATCGTAGGCACCAACATGCTGAAATATGTGCTGCACCAGCTGAAAAATGAGAACAACTACTGGACACTTATCTCGCGAAACACACAGGAGTCTTCAGATGGCGAACAGTTTTTGGAGATGATGGCAAGTCTCACGAGATGGAGGGGTGAAGATGTGCCGGAAAAAGTAGGGACAGTGAAGCTAACCCAGGCGGTGACTCTCCTCCCCAAACAAGAGTACCTACTGTGGGGTAGACTGCCGAGTAATGTGCCCAAGTCACCTGGGAGCACGGTTATTGTGGAGCCTACCACCTCCAGGTGTGTGCCTCGGGGCATTATGGTGGGGAGAGTGGTCACACCAATGTGGGGAGATGGCTGGACCCCGATGAAAATCACGAACATCTCCGACAAACCACTCACCCTTAGAAGGAACAGCAAGCTGGCAGACGTCTCTCCTTGTGTCGCGGCTGAAGACTTCACACTGTTCCAGGGTTCCTCTCAGATTGACAATGGCTCTGTCAAAGTAACTGATGTGAAGAAGGACAACAACACTGACCTGAAAGACAGGCTGCAAAAGTCTGGGCTTGGAAACGTCAACATTGACAAATGTGAAGCGAGCCCCACCACCAAGCTCCAACTCGTGGCATTGCTTGAGAAGTATCAAGATATATTTTCAAAGCACAATCTAGACTGTGGAGAAGCCAAGGGATTTGTGCATAGAATCCACCTCACTGACGACCGTCCCTTTCGTCTTCCGTATCGTAGAGTGCCGCCGGCACACTATCAAAAGCTGCGCCAAGTTCTCACAGAGATGGAAGAGCAGGGAATCATACGGAAATCAATGAGCGAATATGCTTCCCCACTCGTGATGGTTTGGAAGAAGAATGGAGATCTTCGTATATGCACAGATTTTCGATGGCTGAATGCGAGAACCACCAAGGATGCTCATCCTTTGCCTCATCAATCGGACTGCTTGGCTGCCCTTAGCGGTAACGCTGTTTTCAGCACCATGGACCTCACATCGGGTTTTTATAACATGTCCATGCACGAGGAGGACAAGAAATATACTGCCTTCACAACACCGCTAGGCCTGCACGAGTATAATAGAATGCCACAGGGACTTTGCAACAGTCCGGCGTCTTTCATGAGGATGATGCTGAGTATTTTTGGTGATCTAAACTTTAGTAGTCTCTTGTGCTACTTGGATGACCTCCTGATTTTTGCCCCCGATGAACAGCAGGCCCTCAGCAGGTTGGAAGTTGTTTTCCAGAGATTGCGGGAGCACAACCTGAAGTTGAGTCCGAAGAAGTGCCATCTGTTAAGGAAGTCCGTGAAGTTCCTCAGACACATTGTTGGCGGCGACGGTGTTGCAGTTGACCCGGAGAAGGTTGAGCTCATCGCCAACATGTCGAAGGGGGCTTTGATGGAAGATGATTGCTGCACTCCTTCAGTTCGCAGAGTGAAGTCGTTCCTGGGAATGGTATTTTATTACCAGCACTTCATACCAAATTGCTCCTCCATCGCAAAACCCCTGTTCGCCCTCACAGCTGGGCAGAAACGGAGAGGAAAGGCCGGAAAGTACACTCAGAATCCAGGAGTCTACAGAAAGCTCAGACCTGCAGACTGGACCCCTGACTGCGACTCTGCCTTCGCCAGCCTTAAGGAGAAGCTCCTGAACTGTGCGGTCCTCACCCATCCAGACTTCTCTAAGCCCCTGGTTCTGTCCATTGATGCGTCTCTTGACGGCCTTGGCGCAGTTCTGTCGCAGATACCAGAAGGGGAGACGAAGGCACGCCCGATCGCCTTTGCGAGCAAGACCCTTTCTGGCTCACAAAAAAGGTATCCTGCCCACCGCCTAGAATTCTTGGCACTCAAGTGGAGTGTTTGTGAAAAATTCAGCCACTGGTTAAAGGGCCACACTTTGACAGTGTGGACCGACAATAATCCTTTAACTTATATAATGACAAAACCAAAACTTGACGCTTGCGAACAAAGGTGGGTGGCAAAGCTTTCCCCATACACATTCTGTATCAAACACATTCCTGGAGTGAAGAACATTGTGGCGGATGCCCTAAGTAGAGATCCTTTTGCTAAGTCAGTGAGCCAAAGGCTGATCAGTGAGCCGTATGAAGGTCTTTTGGCTGAAGCAGAGGGAACAAAGGAGGAGAAAGTCCAGGATCTCTTCCGTTTAAAGGTCCAGTGTCTCCGGGCAGAAGATGCAGGTTGCTGTGTGACCAAGGACACCACTCAAGATGGGCTGACCGGCAGTCAAGAGCCATCGCATGTGAGATCTGCGTGTGAAGCTCACATAGAGTGGGAAAAGGGAGCAGAGATAAGAGCGACGCAGTTTCTCAAGGCATTTCCCCAGGCGGTGCCCTCAGAACAGGACACACTTCCAGCCCTCTCCATCGGCGAGCTTAGGCAAAGCCAGGAAATGGATCCAGTCATCAAGGAGGTCCTGCCGCTCATTCAGAGGGGTGAGCCACCACCTAGGCGAGGGAGAAGTAGGTTAGCTCCTACAGCCCAGACACTGTGCAAGCAGTGGCATCACCTAAAGGTCCAGGACGGAGTTTTATATAGGGTGACCAAAGAACCATTAAGCGGAGAAAAGAGGTTTCAGTTTGTGCTGCCTAATAGCTTGAAGGTCAAGGCTCTCGCTGGTGTGCATGATCTTGCTGGGCATCAAGGGCAAGCTAGAACAGCACATCTCGCCCGACAGCGCTTCTTCTGGCCGCAGATGGGAAGAGACATCAAGGAGTATGTGAAATGCTGCCAACGCTGTATCCTTGCAAAGACCCCTGAACCAGCTGCCCGGGCTCCCTTGGAGAGCATTCGCACATCGGCACCCATGGAACTAGTGTGCATTGATTTTTGGAGTGCTGAGGACAGTAGACAAAGATCTGTAGATGTGTTGGTCATAACAGACCACTTCACAAAATTGGCTCATGCGTTCCCCTGCGTCAACCAAACTGCGAAGCAAATAGCGAAGAAGTTATGGGATAATGTGTTCTGCATCTACGGTTTTCCAGAGCGAATACATTCCGATCAGGGAGCCAATTTTGAAAGTAAACTCATTGCCGAACTCCTCAGCCTCACAGGGATTACAAAGACACACACAACAGCATACCATCCCATGGGAAATGGGCAAACCGAAAGGTTCAATAGGACGCTTGGCAGTATGCTGCGTGCCCTACCGCTAGCAGCCAAACAACACTGGGCCCAACAGATACAGACCTTGACCTTTGCTTACAACGCCACCATTCATGAAACGACTGGATATCCTCCATTCTACTTGATGTACGGTCGAGTCCCTAGACTCCCGGTAGATATGGTCTTTAAACAAGTCCTGAAAGATCCAGTCGTGGTGAATTACAAGACTTATGCAGAGAAGCTGATGGCGAACCTCCATGTGGCTGCCGGCATAGCTCAGCAGCATGCGAGGAAAGAACAGCAACATCAAGCTGATGGCTACAACAAGAGAGTCCGTGGAACCCACTTGAACGTTGGCGACCGAGTTTTGTTGGCCAATAAAACGGAGAGAGGGAAGAGGAAACTAGCGGACAAGTGGGAGCCCACCATGTATACCATCATAGACCGGAAGCCTCAGACTCACGTTTACCGAATTAGGGATGAGAGTGGGAAGATCAAAGTCGTCCATCGGAACCTGATGTTGGACGTGAGCTTCTTGCCTGGCTATATGCACACTCTCTTCCGCATTCTGACTGCCATGTACTTTATTTCCGACGTAGCTTGAAACATATAGTTCAAAGCCCTTTTCCTTTATACTTGCTGCGGTACCGCAAGATTCCTGGATAAATCGACCCACATCGGTGAGAGTGTGCATATAGCCTATTGCAAGGTTAGTTTATGGGCTCTGCAGATGATGTGAAAGAATATTTGCTAACTGAAGTGCAATGCTGACTCCCACCAAGATCACTGATGCACCCTGCCCAAAGACTTACAAGCTGTCTTTTTAACTTGCAATCAGTCTAGTCCACTTCAGTGCTGTCCAATGTTGAAATGTGTGTCTTTCAAACATGATTGTATTATAATACTTTCTATTCCCCTTGTAGCCACGCAGCTGTTCAAGCTGGCTCACAAGTACAGGCCTGAGACTAAGCAGGAGAAGAAGCAGAGACTGCTGGCCCGTGCTGAGCAGAAGGCTGCTGGGAAGGGAGACCCCAACCAAGAGGCCACCTGTCCTCCGTGCAGGTGAGGCATGCTGGGAAATATGTGGCCTGTTTGGATTAAGTATACATTTCATGGCAAGACATTTTTGGCCCTGGTGCAATGATGTTTGAATTTCTTCACCTGAAACAAATCATGTAGTTTTTGAGCTTTTTAACCCTGAGCATCAGCCATGGGCATTGTTAGGAGTACCATGGAAGAGTTGGCCAATTGTAATGGGAGCCGTGGTGTTTTCCTAAAGGTGTGAACACAGTCACCACTCTGGTGGAGAGTAAGAAGGCCCAACTGGTGATCATCGCTCATGATGTGGACCCCATCGAGGTAAGTCTAAAGACTAGCAAAGTCCTGAATACTACCTGTGATGTCAACTCCCCTTAATGAACCTGATCTATGTCTGAATCATGTCAAGTGTCAGAACGTCTATTAATGGGCAAATATGAGGTCAATTGCAATGATGTTTGAATTTCTTCACCTGAATCAACTGTGTGGATGAAAACACAAGCTTTTTAATTCTGAGCAGAGACCACAGCCATTTTATGTATTTGAAATGAGATCAAGCACAACCAATATGACATATTTGTATCCCAAAAACAAGTATTGATGCTTCCTGTCATTTCCCCCCCCCACCCCCTATAGCTGGTGGTCTTCCTGCCGTCTTTGTGCCGTAAGATGGGTGTCCCTTACTGCATCGTGAAGGGCCAGGCTGGGCAGACTGGTGCACAGAAACACCTGCACTTCAGTTGCCATCACACAGACAAACCCGCAATCCCTGAAGACGAAACATGGGCTGTGTTCCAAAATGCCTTCTTGCACTCAGTCTAGAGTGTGCACCAAGTACAGTATAAGCACTAGATAGGGTGCAAGAATGCTTTTTTGGATCACAGCCATAGTGTCGGAACAGTCTGGGTAGAATGGTAAAGATGCATGTCAACAGTTACATTTATTAATACCTGTAGAAACTATCAGCAACTGAACAACACGGGAGCACTCCCATCTGCAGCGTGTTTACTTTAGTAACATGTATTCGTAGTTTTTTGAATGTGTGCTGCTGAAATGCAGTGTATACTCGTGTAAGTCACTTGTGTATTTAGAAAATCGTTAGGGTGTAGGTTGTTTGTTCCGCTGGTAGACAAGTCTAGCTTGCTAGCTAACGTTAGTTTCGAAGGCCCGAACTTGTCTGAGTCGACTATGCTGGAGCCCAACCATGTTGGCTACCACTGAAAAGCAGTAGAAGATGATAAGCGCAATGTTCGTTAGGGTTTGCATGCCTGTTTGACAGCGAATTAGACAAATTGGTAGTCTAGTAGCTAGCTGACCAGATTGACCGTAGTGTTCCGGGGCCCACCCGCTGTGCCGACGGACTACGATGCCGACAGTTTATTAGCTGATTTCTGCGAGAGCTGACAAGACGGTACATGTGGGAAAACTAGGGTTAGGGTTAGGTGCTAGGGTGCTACGGTTAAGGACGGTTAGGGTTAAGGTTTAGGGTTAGGTTTAGGGTTAGACATGCCAGCATGTACCAAGTCGACATAGCACCTAACCCTAACCCTAGTTTTCCCACATGTGTCTTGTCAGCTCTCGCAGAAATCCGCTAATAAACTGTCGGCATCGTGGTACGTCGGCATATTGATGCGGCACCAGTGTTCCATAGCAAGAATGCTAACAAGCATCTTCTAGTATTGAACTAATTGAAGTTGAACCCCTGGCTTTCGCAATGATGATTTACATTATTCACCTGAATCTTCCATGTGGATTCTGTATACAAGCTTTTTAACCCTGAGCTAAAACCATAATACCGTTTTGATCACCTGCTGATGTCTTATAGCCCCCAGCTACTAACCTGTATATTAATGTGACTTTTTCCATGACAGCCTAAAGGAAAGAAGGCTAAGGGGAAGAAGGTGGCACCTGCCCCTTCAGTGGCCAAGAAACATGAGGCCAAGAAAGTGGTCAACCCTCTCTTCGAGAAGAGGCCCAAGAACTACGGCATTGGTGAGTAGCCCAACGTGGCACAGCTGCTAATGTGACCGCTATGGGGATGTTTGTTTGATTCCCAAGAGAATGGGTTTCACATCTTCCTCCATAAGTTTGTGCAGAGGATGTAAACGAATATTTGCTATCTTAACAACGATGCAGACAACTCCACCAAGATTGTTGATGCACTTCCTGTGATTACAGGGTTCCTGTCAATATTCTTCAGTGCCTTTTGTTCACACTGAATTGACTTGGGGTACTGAACCATCCCATGGTCTGTTACAGGTCAAGACATCCAGCCCAAGCGTGATCTGACGCGCTTTGTGAAATGGCCACGTTAAATCCGCCTGCAGAGGCAGAGCTCCATCCTGTACAAGCGTCTGAAGGTTCCCCCAGCAATCAACCAGTTCACACAGGCGCTGGACCGGCAGACCGGTAAGCCAGGGAGACTTGGGGTTTATATTTTTGACTATTCTTCTCAATAGGCTATATGCACACTCTCTTCCGCATTCTGACTGCCATGTACTTTATTTCCGATGTAGCTTGAAACATATAGTTTAAAGCCCTTTTCCTTTTTACTTGCTGCGGTAGCGCAAGATTCCTGGATAAATCGACCCACATCGGTGAGAGTGTGCATATAGCCTATTGCAAGGTTAGTTTATGGGCTCTGCAGATGATGTGAAAGAATATTTGCTAACTGAAGTGCAATGCTGACTCCCACCAAGATCACTGATGCACCCTGCCCAAAGACTTACAAGCTGTCTTTTTAACTTGCAATCAGTCTAGTCCACTTCAGTGCTGTCCAATGTTGAAATGTGTATTTTTCAAACATGATTGTATTATAATACTTTCTATTCCCCTTGTAGCCACGCAGATGTTCAAGCTGGCTCACAAGTACAGGCCCGAGACTAAGCAGGAGAAGAAGCAGAGACTGCTGGCCCGTGCTGAGCAGAAGGCTGCTGGGAAGGGAGACACCCCAACCAAGAGGTCACCTGTCCTCCGTGCAGGTGATGCATGCTGGGAAACTATTGGCCTGTTTGGATTAAGTATACATTTCATGGCAAGACATTTTTGGCCCTGGTGCAATGATGTTTGAATTTCTTCACCTGAAACAAATCATGTAGTTTTTGAGCTTTTTAACCCTGAGCATCAGCCATGGGCATTGTTAGGAGTACCATGGAAGAGTTGGCCAATTGTAATGGGAACCGTGGTGTTTTCCTAAAGGTGTGAACACAGTCACCACTCTGGTGGAGAGCAAGAAGGCCCAACTGGTGATCATCGCTCATGATGTGGACCCCATCGAGGTAAGTCTAAAGACTAGCAAAGTCCTGAATACTACCTGTGATGTCAACTCCCCTTAATGAACCTGATCTATGTCTGAATCATGTCAAGTGTCAGAACGTCTATTAATGGGCAAATATGAGGTCAATTGCAATGATGTTTGAATTTCTTCACCTGAATCAACTGTGTGGATGAAAACACGAGCTTTTTAATTCTGAGCAGAGACCACAGCCATTTTATGTATTTGAATTGAGATCAAGCACAACCAATATGACATATTTATATCCCAAAAACAAGTATTGATGCTTCCTGTCATTTCCCCCCCCACCCCCTATAGCTGGTGGTCTTCCTGACGGCTTTGTGCCGTAAGATGGGTGTCCCTTACTGCATCGTGAAGGGCCAGGCCAGGCTGGGCAGACTGGTGCACAGAAACACCTGCACTTCAGTTGCCATCACACAGACAAACCCGTACGTACACACCGCAATCCCTGAAGAGGAAACATGGGCTGTGTTCCAAAATGCCTTCTTGCACTCAGTCTAGAGTGTGCACCAAGTACAGTATAAGCACTAGATAGGGTGCAAGACTGCATTTTTGGATCACAGCCATGGTGTAGGAACAGTCTGGGTAGAATGGTAAAGATGCATGTCAACAGTTACATTTATTAATACCTGTAGAAACTAGAAGCTAACTCAACCCTCTGGCAATGATGTTTGAATTTCTTCAACTGAACAACCATGTGGTTCCATGAGCTTTTTAACCCTGAGCCAAAGGTTTGAGTGTAAATCAGTGATGTGTCGGTGCCAAGTTGGTGATAATGGACTGAACATATTTGTCCTTTTTCAGTGAGGACAAAGGTGCACTTGCCAAGCTGGTGGAAGCCATCAAGACCAACTACAACGACTGATACGAGGAGATGAGTTCCCAGCTTTGGTTGTTAGTCATGGTGGTGGTCGTCTGGAGAGCCGCTTTTCACCGTCTGTCGTTTGCTTCAGTTGTCCTGTTTGCACTCAAGTCTCCCTCACTCCACAAACGGACCTAATGTCCCATTTTCCACTGTATTGACTCCTGACTTTATCTTCCAGACCCGTCGTCACTAGGGAGGTGGTATCATGGGCCCCAAGTCCACAGCCCGCATCACAAAGCTTGAGAAGGCCAAGGAGCTGGCTACCAAGCTTGGTTGAACACCACCCAGTTTCATGTAATAAAAAAGAAAATGTACCCTCAAACATGCCTGGATTTGTCATTTGATGAATTTGATAAATCGGGAAATCCTGATATTGTGACCTATAGCAGGGTTCCCACGGGTCCTTGAAATCCTTGAATGTTTGTGAATTTGAGACGGCTACGTTATGCTGTCTGCGTGTCTCCCACCAGCTGAGTCGCGCCACTTGCCTCAAGAAAGTTCCGGTGAAGTTGCAGGTTAAACGGCAGCAAGCAGCTGTAACTAGCTTAAATGAACCTTCAGATATGTCTGGCAAATGGAAATGTCAGGATGTGTGGCTCAGAGATCTACAAAGAATGGGTTCTTAAAGATTTACTGGGCATCCATATGGCCCTATGCCTTGCCTGCAGCAAGTCAATAAAACCCCACGCCACGGGCGAAGCTGCGGTGACAAGCCATGCCGCTGGAGCGTCACACAGGACGGCAGATACGGGTCCTACCCCTACTAGGGGTGTAACGGATCACCCTCCACGGTTCGGCACGCATGTGTACCGCGTATCAATTGCAATATTTAACCAAGTAATAATATTACTTAATATTAGTTAATATCTCTTGTAAATCACAATGTAGAGTTGCCATGAAAAGATAGACGCGATAGTTGCGTGCTTTGTTTTACTTATTTTAAACATTTAAATCCGTTTACTCACTACAATCCATAGCAACAAGTGTATTATGGCGAGTGCTAGTAGTAACGTTGGCGGCGCAGAAGAACTCGAAAGGCCTCCCTCGTCATTTAAATCCCACTTCTCACTGGATGGGGTTAGTGCTGTTGACTCATCAGAAAGTAAAGACTAATTCACAGAGTGTATGAAGATTCCAGTAAGGGTTTTGTGAAGGAGCCCTAGTGCTGTTGACTCATCAGAAATATAATGTTTTATTTAGCTCATCAGTGGGCACTCAGCACCATGGACACCTCCAGCCCAGCACCTTGCACCACGGTTCCTGCCCTGCTCCATGGATTACAACGATGATCGCCTGACCCTTGCCTGACTCTACCAAGTCCTTTGCCTGACCCCTCAAACCTGTTTGACCTAATAAAGTCCCACACCTGGGTTCATTGACATTCATTTATTTATATACAGTTAGGTCCGGAAGTATTTGGACAGTGACACAATTTCCATAATTTTGGCTCTGTATGCCACCACAATGGATTTGACATGAGACAATCAAGATGAAATTGAAGTGCATACTTTCAGCTTTAATTCAAGGGGTTGAACAAAATATTGTATGAAACGTTTAGGAATTGCAACCATTTTTATACACAGTCCCCTATTTTCAGGAGCTCAAAAGTAATTGGACAAATTAACATAATCATAAATAAAATGTTCATTTTTAATACTTTGTCAAGAATCCTTTGCAGGCAATGACTGCCTGAAGTCTGGAACACATGGACATCACCAAATGCTGGGTTTCCTCCTTTGTGATGCCAGGGGCCTCATTCATAACGGGTGCTTAGATCAAATGTTGATCTTACCCGTGTCGTACGTAGAAAACCACGTCAACATAGTGATTTATACAATTTCAACGTGAGTCAATTTGATCGTGGAAACGATCGTAGCTCGACGTCGAGTATTCAACTTGCTTACGCACATTACCTACTGGTTATGCGGAGTTATTACAGGCATGTGAGCCGCACTGCCTAGTGTAATTCATGCAAGTGGCTCGTAATAAAATTAACGATGTTGTTATCAGCCGAGAAAATGAGTTTAATTCAAGATTTAAAAGGAACTGATGTTTCTGATTGTATTTTAGTCTTCCTTTATATCCCTCCGGAGCTGTCTATCTCCCCTTCAACATGCCTAGTGCGTTCCACAACGGACCTTGCCCGGCCAAGCTCTAAATTATACTGGATTTTCTCTGGTGTCAGGGAGTGAGCAGCCATATAAGAATAAGACCACCTGATAAGAATAAGACCATTATATTATTACAGTATAAGCAGCACTCGAGTTGAGGGGGGATGGTATCCCCCCTGAAATAAAAACAGTCAAAATCACCCCCCTCTTTCCATACTTAATGTCATTTTATCAATGAACGTGGTATTACTGCTAATTCAAGGTGCGAGGGGGCACGCACACATGCAATGACAGTTACTGACACTGAAGTCACTGGCGAGGGGATGCTAAAATTGTCCTCTTATAAAATCCACCACCTCCCCTGATTTTCTTTTACAACTTGAGTAGAGTATAAGCATGTGCCTGTGTGCCTGGTTAGTTGTCATGATCAAACGTTATAAATGCAACTTACAGAGAAGCCACCCTTCTCTGCCCTCTCCCACTTCCAGACGAACGCCTACCCTATATTATAGCACTTGTCTTAATTCAGCCGCTATAATTCAGCCTCTATCACAGGGTGTTAATACAAACCTCATTCACCTGCGTTCATTTTTACCTGCGTTGGTATTTATAGAAGGAAGCACGTACGCAACTTTAAACCATCTCAGCCCGTTTTATAAATAATGCTTACGTCCGTTTAGAAAACTGTGCTTACGTGAAAGTCAAAGATGACGTTCAAGTACTTCTTTATGAATGAGGCCCCAGGCCTTTACTGCAGCTGTCTTCAGTTGTTGTTTGTTCGTGGGTCTTTCTGCCTTTAGTTTTGTCTTCAGCAAGTGAAATGCATGCTCGATTGGGTTGAGATCAGGGGCCTCATTTATAGAGAGTACTCAGATCAAATGTTGATCTTACCCGTGTCGTACGTAGAAAACCACGTCAACGTAGTGATTTATACAATTTCAACTTGAGTCAATTTGACCGTGGAAACGATCGTAGCTCTACGTCGAGTATTACCTTGCGTACGCGCATTACCTACTGGTTATGCGGAGTTATTACAGGCATGTGAGCCGCACTGGAAAAACGTTGCCTAGTGTAATTCATGCCAAGTGAACGTGACTCGTAATAAAATTAACGATGTTGTTATCAGCCGAGAAAATGACTTTAATTCAAGATTTCAAGAGTACTGATGTTTATGATTGTATTTCAGTCTTCCTTTATATTCCTCCGGAGCTGTCAAGGCAACGCCATCTCCCCTTCAACATGCCTAGTGCGCTAAATTATACTGGATTTTTCTCCGGTGTCTAGGAGTGAGCAGCCATATTTTCAATGTCACCTGATAAGAATAAGACCATTATATTATTACAGTATAAGCATTTGCTGGTTAGTTGTCATCAGCACTCAAGTTGAGGGGGGATGGCATCCCCCCTGAAATAAAAACAGTCCAAATCATCCCCCTTCTAAAACTGCCATCCCCCCTTTCCATCCCTTATGTCATTTTATCAATGAACGTGGTATTACTGCTATTTCAACATTTAGTTCTGCGCATATTGAGTAAAATACTGTGGGGAGAGGGGGGAACACACTGACATTTTTACCAAGTCACTGACACTGTGGGGATGCTAAAATTGTCCTCATAAGATAAAATCCACCATCCCCCCCTGATTTTCTTTTACAACTTGAGTACTGAGGCCTCATTTATAAAAAAAAAAGTACTTGAACGTCATCTTTGACTTTCACGTAAGCACATTTTTCTAAACGGACGTAAGCATTATTTATAAAACGGGCTGAGATGGTTTAAAGTTGCGTACGTGCTTCCTTCTATAAATACCAAACATACTTGGAATTGAATGCAGGTGAATGAGGTTTGTATTAACGCCCTGTGATAGCGGCTCAATTATAGCGGCTGAATGAAGCCAAGTGCTATAATATAATATAATACAGACAATATTATGTAGGCCTACTGTCTGTATTATATTATATTATAGCACTTGGCTTCATTCAGCCGCTATTTGAGCCGCTATCACAGGGCGTTAATACTATATTATAGGGTAGGCGTGCGCCTGGAAGCGGGAGAGGGCAGTAATACCACGTTCATTGATACAATGACATAAGGGATGGAAAGGGGGGATGGCAGTTTTAGAAGGGGGATGATTTGGACTGTTTTTATTTCAGGGGGGGGGTGCCATTCCCCCTCATCCCGACTCAACTCGAAATCCAGTATCATTTAGCGCGTGGCCGGGCAAGGTCCGTTGTGGAGCGCACTATAGTGTTATATAATATATCATATCCTATATTATATTAAATTATTATAGTGCTAATATATAGGCATGTTGAAGAGAGATAGACAGCTCCGGAGGGATATAAAGAAAGACTGAAATACAATCATAAACATCAGTTCCTTTTAAATCTTGAATTAAACTCATTTTCTCGGCTGATAACAACATCGTTAATTTTATTACGAGCCACTTGCATGAATTACACTAGGCAGTGCGGCTCACATGCCTGTAATAACTCCGCATAACCAGTAGGTAATGTGCGTACGCAAGTCGAAAACATGACGTAGAGATTTAATTGTTTCCAAGTTCAAATTGACTCACGTTGAAATTGTATAAATCACTACGTTGACGTGGATTTCTGCGTACGACACGGGTAAGATCAAAATTTGATCCAAGCACGTTCTATAAATGAGGCCCCTGTACTATCAACCCACTTCTGTTCTCTCTCCATCTGTCCTCTTTTCACTCTGTGTCTTGTCTTGCTGTCTGTGTTTTGTCTGTTTCTGACTGTGACATGGCTGTTACTGTCTTCATTGTCTGCGTGTTTGTACTGTCCGTGTCTCTCTCCATGATCTACTCTTCTGTTTGCATGGCTCCCTTGTAAAAGAGACCTTGGTCACAGCTCCCCAGGCTAGACAGTAAAAAAAAGTACATACATACATGAAAGCGCACACACACACACACATAGACACACACAGACACACGCGCACATGCACACACAGACACACGCACACACGCACACACACACACATGTCCAGACACGATATCCAAACCCAGAAGCAAAGGGGAAAACAAATGTAGTGAAGAAGATATATAAGTCAGAAAATATGCAACCGTGGCCTGTGGTGGTCCAGTGGTCTGGCACCGCTGTCTACAGTGCACACATGTGCCCATGTTGGCATGGGTTCGAGTCTGGCCCATGCCCTGCTAACATGTCCTCTCTCCTTACTTTCCTGTCTGTCTTTACTATATCTGTCCAATAAAATGAAATGTGAGTGGGACAATATGCAACCGCCTTGAACCGACCTGAAAATGTGTGCGTAAAATGACACCAGGACACCGGACGCCCCGCTACAGGTTAACTCTGGCACATCTGAGCTCTAATCCAAGAGATCAGAGATTAGAAAGACTTTACACACAAACACAGGAGGCTAATTCCCCATGTCAGACATGTGTGTGTGTGTGTGTGTGTGTGTGTGTGTGTGTGTATTGAGTGCCCCAGTCCTACTCGCTGCGATAGTGGACATAAAGTTTAGAACCTATAGACACACTTCGTTGCATAAATGCATTTCATGAAGTCCAGAGAAGCTTTGCAGAAGCTTTATTTTGATCCATGCCATGATGGTAATTGTGTAGCATATATCTGATAGCATATCCGATGAGGTTCCGTGGAAAGCTCTTGGAATACCTCTCAGGCTCACTATCAGGTAAATATATCTATCAGGATGTCAGCATCCTATTTCACCTGTGTACACACACCGACTCCAAAAGAGCTTGTCATATAGCCAAGTTAGGTGTCTTTAGTGCGATAGGTGTATTTGGGGCAAACAATAAGTCAATAGGAGAGAATCTCAATTTAAATAATTTTATTGTGTCTTCTGTGTATTGTGTGACTGTCTGTGTGTGTGACTGTGTGTGTGTGTGTGTGTGTGTGTGTGTGTTTGGCCATGAGAGTCCAATCCAACCCCTCACACACTTCTCAGTGTCTGGGCCTTAGGGATGCAGAATGGCGTGGCGTGGGCGCTGGCCGTCCTCTGTATGCACTGGCTAGTGGTGAGGGCCTGGCTCGCCCTGCGCTGGCTGGTGGTGAGGGCCTTGCTCTCTCCCTGCCATTGTCCAGAGCCACTGACAGCGGCTTGGTGGCCACGATGCGGCCGTTCATGCCAGCCATGGCTTTGGTGGCCGCATCAGGGGAGGAGAAGCACACAAAGCCATAGCCCTGGCTGCGTCCGCCCTCCATCGCCACCGTTGCACTGGTGATTGTTCCGAAGGGGGCGAACACCTTGCGCAGGGCCTCGTCATCCATGCTGTCGTCCAGGTTCTTCACATACAGATTTACACCCTGGTAGAGAGAGACCCTGTTTAGTGAGATGATTTTTCAACCCCTCAAATACATAGACAATAATTACAAAGTACATCAACTTCTATGTTAGTATTAATAAATTCACAAACCTTGTCTCTGGTCATGCGGTCCAGCTTCTCGCTGTCAAACTGGCGCTTCAGCTCAGTCTGGCGCTCTCCTCTCTTCTGGGCGCGGCCCACATAGACCCGCCTCCCATTGACTGTTTTACCATTCATGTCATCAACGGCCTTCTGGGCGTCCTCGTGCCTTTGGAAGTCGACAAAGCCGAAACCTTTGGACTTCCCGCTGTCATCAGTCATGACCTTGACTCTCAGGGTCGGGCCATATTTCTCGAACCTCTTCGCCAGCCTGCGGTTGTCCATGTCCTCTCCAAAGTTCTTGATGTAGACGTTAGTGAACTTTTCAACAAAAACGTCCTTGTCATTGAGCGTGCCGTTCATGAGGTGGGGGGCAGCACAGGTCTGGGCCTTGGGGATGCAGAATGGCAGAGCTGCAGGCTGGTTGGGGTTGATGACTGGGTTGGGCACGGCGTCAATGCTGTCCGTCCTCTGCATGCACTGGCTGGAGGTGAGGGCCTGGCTGGGGGTGAGGGCCTGGCTGGAGGTGAGGGCCTGGCTGCTGCGGAGAGAGGAAATGTCCTGCTCCAGCCTTGACTGTACAGCTAGGAGGTCCATTTTCTCCTTAGCCAGGGAGGAGGCCTCTTTGCCAAGCTCTTCCAGCTTGGTAGACAGACACTCTTTTTCTCCAGCCAAGTCCCCCTTTGCCTGGTCTCTCTGCTTCAGTTCAGACTTCAGGAGAGTAGTCCTTTCATGTGTCACAGTTGACAGTTTTGTCTGTAAGTCCTGTACTTCTTTAGAGAGGGCATCCTTAGCAGAGGTCAGTGTATTTTGCTCATTGGCTTTAGCCTGCAGCTGAGATTCAAGAAGCTTCTTTGCCTCTGCAGATGATTCTGCCTGGCCTTTGAGCTCCTTAACCTGCAGAAGTAGATCATCTTTGCCCTTCTGCAGGAGCTGTAGGCTCTTGTGAAGCTCTGCCTGCTGGGACAGCAGGAGCTCCCTCTCTTTTGTTAGGTTATTCCTCTGTTGAACAAGCTCCAAACTTACAGATTCAGCTTCAACTTTTAGTTTGCTGTGCTCCTCTGCAAGATCGGTTTTGTCTTTTTCAAGCTCCTCCCTCTTAGTTTTTGATAGCTCCTCCCTCTTAGTCTCCTGCTGCTGAATCTCTTGCTGGTACTTCAGGAGGACCTCATTCTTCTCTGTATTGACCTTTTGAAGCTCTTCAATTTGGGCTTGGTGCTCAGCTTCAGCATTCTTCAGGCTTGTGTTTTTGACCTGTGCCTCCTGAACAACAGCTCTCAGATTCTCCACCTCTTCGGACAGTGAAGCCTTCTCTCTATCTAACTGCTGGTTGCAAACACAATTATTGATTTGCATTTGAGCCACAGCGAGGGGGGTCTTTTACAAACAGGTATTTTTTTTATTTTTTTTTATAAATTACTACTACAAATATTTAGAATTTGTATTTCTGTATTGCTGTCTAGATCAGTGAAACAAAGACAATAAAATCAGATTCCAGGCTCTGAGGCAACAAAATGTGAACATCCTGTATGTCTATAGCCACTACATGTGGGAATCACAGTTTGCATTACAACAATCAAACATCACTTAACAGCACAAAACATGGCCATTGCAGTGTTTCCTCGAGGATTTTTCATATTAGTGGCAGAGCGCTCATTTTTCGCGCGCGGTGCGCACTGGCGCTCAAAACAAAGACGTAATTTCACCAAAAACTAGAAGGTGGCAACAATTATAATTTCTTAAATAGCGGTTAAGTCATTAAAGCCGAGCAGGTGATTTTATATAGAAGGTGATCAAATACCAATATATCCTACAGCTGCAGCGGAACATGCAGAAGGCGCATTACACACACACACACAGAGAAAGATCAATACGAAGTAGGCCTACCTGAGAGTACACGCACAAAACCGGCTAACGTTACTCATTAACTGTTTACACAAGTAAAATCACAGTGTGACAGTCAGATGGAGCATTCGGTAAACAACAACAGCAAGGTAATGCTATCAGTTGAGTTAAAGAAAACCAACTCTTACCTTTGAGGACACCAACATGAGCCCTGCTTACCCGTACCTCCGCCGTTCTGTTCGTGGTGATTTTAGAGGCAATAGATTATTTTTGCCCCGCGCATATTACTATGAATAGTTCGAAGCTAGGTGCTTGCACGTTAGATGCGAGAATGCTCGGTTAACCCATTAGCGGGAACATTATTTGTTTCACAAAATAGGCTGATTTAGTTGACCATGAACATCAGAGACATACATTACGAATGTTCATTTAAAATACTCTATACTGAGCACTGGTATAAGAACATGAACCAGAGAACAGCAGTAAATGCAATAACCCACAGTCGTCGCTGATGATGTTGCATTTTCGATTAGGATACGGGATTAAAGGCACCGGCGACGGGCTAAAAGAGAAATCCAAATGTCCCGCTAAATTCGGACCAATCACAAAACTGTTTTGAAAGCGCGTCGCCTCGCGCCGTGCGCCTGTTGAGAGCGATTCAGTCTCGATTGCAGTGCGAACACAAACGACGAGGTTAATTGCAACATTGTAACATATTGTAACTAAAGGGCTCTGCACACAGCGTGCGATTTCTGTTGCGAGTCAACGTTCCATTTTGAAGTTTGAATGGAAGTCTATGAGAACATCGCATTTACCCACACACGGCCCCGATTTTAATCGCACGGCGAACATTCGATTCCATTCATTTGACAGTGCGACAAAACTCGCACGCCGTGTGCTTTGTCCCATTCAAAATGAATGGAATCGAATGTTCGCCGTGCGATTAAAATCGGGGCCGTGTGTGGGTAAATGCGATGTTCTCATAGACTTCCATTCAAACTTCAAAATGGAACGTTGACGCGCAACAGAATCGCACGCTGTGTGCAGAGCCCTTAACTACGCCCTAAATCGTAACGAAATGTAGGTCTGGAAGCGGCCTAAATCTAGCTTCAATCTGCTTTTTTTCTGTTCTCCGGTCATAATAACTCGCTGCCTTTCTGCGCAGCCTGAATCAAAGTGGACTGTCTGAATCAATTAGTGGCGGAGGAAATTCATTCGTGGCGGCCCGCCACGAATAAATGCATATAGAGGAAACACTGCATTGGTGGATATTTGGTACTAAAAGGCAGCACCTCCACAGAATCTGTGATTCTAATACACTGGAGACAAACAAGATGCTATGATAAGTTGGTGCTTACCTGGGCCTTCTCCTTATAAGATTGCAAGTCAGATACCAGCCTCTCCAGCTCCTGGGTTTTCTCCCTGGAGATGCTCAGTTCCTGCCTCGCCTTGTTAGCTTGACCCTGAAGCTCCTGTGCATGGCGCTCTGAGGCCTCAGACAGGCCCTTCTCCTGAGAGACCTCAAGCTCCTTGGCCTGGGTCTCACACTGCTGCACATGCTTTTCCTATACAATGCATAAGAAGAGAGACATTTTAACTAATTACATCACCAATTGTTAGGAAAGGGACAGGGAGGGAGAGAATGATCAGGAAAAGGTCTGGTCAAGTCCCTATAATTTATGTGTTATAGGTTAATATGTGGCAGCACTCAAGAAAAGGCATTTCTAATAACATTCAAAGCCATTTCGGTAGTCTTCACCAACCTCTTATTGTCCCTGACTTTCAATGTTTTATCCAGATCATCACTCACCAGGTCAACAATTTTCTTCTGCAGGCTGTTTAGCTGACCCTGATGTTTGTCTGTGATCTCCTTCAGCTCCTGGACCTTCCGGCCCAGTTCCTGCTGTTGTTGCTCTTCAGAACGTGCCATCCGTTCCTTCTCCTCTGCCAGTTGGGTCTGTAACTCCTCTAACTGCCTAGGAAAAGGAGGGGGAGAGGGGGATAACTAAACTACTACTACAAACTAGAGGCTCATTCTATGGGACAGTTTTAAAGAATGATAGACTGAATATTGATCATATCGATCATATCGATGGCCGAAACGCAAAACCTCCTATCTGCAAAATGTTCTGATTTGCGGTTTTCACTTTAAATTAAAGTAAAGGCCGATTTAAAGTTCTGCGTCGAATTTACGTGCGTAGCTTACGTAATCTACGTAAGGGGTCTCGCACTTTACACTTCTGCGTAGGCCGCGCTGCAATTACACCATCACATCGCTAGGTGGCAGTGTGTTTTCAATGCCCCTGTGCTGTGCCTCTTCCGGTTAGGAACTCAACGGAGCTCAAAGCTCAAAGCGGCATAATAGCGATCTTTTTGTTGTTATGCTTGTTGTAAATAAAAGTTCTATGATCCATTGAAATGACACTAAACTAAGATAATACGATGGTTATCATAATTTTTCAAATCTTTATTAATGAGTAATTACAGAAAAAGTAATTGACATTTCTGTCATGGCTTCCGCATTTTGGCCGACGAGAGTCGGAATCATGTGCTACCAAGCGGACCAATCACAGAGCTTATGGTTGCGTAGAAACTGACGCGTTCTTAAATTTTTTGAGACGTGCGCGTCAAGCCTCTCCGTAGGCAAGGCGGGCCCACGCGGGCCGACGCAAGGCTACAGCGACGATTTTACGCAAAAGTTTAAATCGGCCTTCAGGCTGCACATGATAAGTCTGTCTGTGAAAAAGTGAATTTTGCAGATAGAAGGTCTGAAGTGTTGAAAAACCCACTCAATATAACAAATAACAGTTTTAGAATCACTAAATACTTATAATTTATGAATTGGATTCACTGTATCGCCAGCCGTCCTGTTCCTAGGCTACTGGGTTAGAGATACATGGCTTTTAAACAAACATGTTTTAAAATGTTCATGTTCAAAAGCAAGGACTGTGTGATCATCTAATTATGTGTAGTTATGTTGATGTTCTATCAGCGTGTTCTGATGTGCTAAACATGCAGTTACATGTCAGTATAGCGATGTTTTCTTTTTAGCTGCTAGGTAGCTCAACGAGATGATACCAACATTCAAATAAGCAAATCTTCTTCAACTATTTTTCAATGTATGACACATCCTTTGAAAGCTTACAATCTGCACTTTCATAATCTCTGAACTGAAAAATTACCTTGCCCTACTTGGGGACTTTTTCACCAGACCATGTCACATATGGAGACAAAATTAACCTCAGTAAGACCTGATAAACCAAGATAGAAATATGGTGAGACCTACTTTAATTTAGCAACTATCCTGCCCAGCACATCCTCCATCTCCACCGGGTGCTGCTCCTCAGCGCTCTCCACACTGGTCCGCAGAGACTCATCCAGATGCTCCTTCTCTTCTGACACAATCAGCAGCTGTGATTTTAGCTCCTCTGTCTCCTGTGCCAAGACTGCAGCCCCTGCCCTGTGCCTGGCCCCTGCCTCCTCCAGCGCTAACTTGTGGTCCACCTTCAGCCTCTCCAAGGCACTCTTGGTCTCTACTAGCTCTGTCGCCTGGGCACCTTCCCCTTTGCTGAAGGACACCTTCAACCCCTCCATTGCTTGTTGGTGAGAGGCAATGGCAGATTCCAGCTTAGAGCGCCACAACTCTATGATGTCTGCATTTTCCTTCTCACCTTGGCTCAGGCGCATTCGCAACTGCTCGTTGTCACCGGAGAGCCTCCCGGATGAAGCCTGAAGCTGGGCCAGTGCTTCACGGTGGGCTTTCTCTTCAGCCCCCATCCTCTCCTTTAGCTCAGTCAGCTCACCCTGTTGATTGGCTTCCTGAGAGGCCAGCTGAGCTCTTAGTGTGATCACCTCCTCAAGAAGAGGTGAGGCAGTGGAGTCAGCACCCTCAGAGACCTGTTGGGACTCCAGACGCAGCCGCAAGTCGGCCACTTCCCTTGTCCGCAGAGAGAGGTCCCTCTCCAGCTCCATGATGCGGGACTTCTCGGACACCGTGGCAACCTATAGGACAGGACAACTCTGGCTCAAAAAGAGTGTGTTCTGTATACACTTGCAAGACAAGGTAACTGCTGAATATCCCTGGCATCGCGCAAGTCTTTGAGGAAGGGTCTGTATTGAGTTTAGATAGGGCCCTATACAAACACGTGGCAGAGAGGTCCATCATAGCAGTAGTATAAGTACATCAAATGACACTCTAATCCCACATTTGTAATATAGGATGCCTGTTCCTAATGTATTGCGCTGCCCTCTAGTGGATATAGTTTGGTGGTACCATATCAGTTCTCACACAGCACACCTCTGGTGTTTTGAACTTCACCCCCCAGGAGCTGCAGTGTCTCCTGGTTTTCATACTTCGAATTAGATCTGGAAACCCAGACGTGTACACTCTCAGTGATTCATTACATCAATTGAAAAAAGAAAACCAGCAGAGACTGTGGCCCTTAAGGATTGCAGTTGAATGCCCTTACCATATTGGTTGTGATACACCTAAGGGAGGAACACATTGGCTAGGAATAGGAGCAGGAGAAAGACTTGCAAGAGATGGGGAACCCCAGATAAGCAGGCTGGGAGGGTCAGGTGTCTGAGACACAGGATAACTGGGAACAAGGGGGGGTTGGGGATAGGGAAACTGACTGGCTACTCAGCAGCACCAGCATCAGGGCTTAAAATGGGGGAAAATGCTGCGCCTGAAACTTTTTCTTGGGGAGGGGGGGTCACAGTTTGAGATATTGGGAGAGCGGGTACAAAAGACAGCTTCTTGTCTCAATGTTTAAATGCATTAATACTATTTTATAGTCTTTTAAGGTCCTAAGGTCCATTAGGCTCAAGGATCATCGGTTGTCAAGGCTACGTACCTTGTGTACAGTGGGATGTCCATGTCCGCCCTCCTGTAGTAGCTGGATCCAGAGAGTTGACTTTACCACGGAGCTGTTCTGCTCTGCGTTCGGGCCTCCCTCATCTGTGCTGGGATCCAACGCAGCAGCATCGTCCTTTGACACAATGACAGATACAATATTTTTGTTTGTTTGTTTCTTTTTATTATTAGTACTAGATCTTTTCAGTTTGTGTAGTAGAGGTTATCTGCCGGGTCAGGAAGGTCCCGTGGGGGGGCAGTATAGCTTCCGGGTTAGTCTAATGTGGGGAACGGCCATGCTCTGTAATGCTCTGCATTTATTAATATAAACCAGTTAATGTTTACCCGCTGTCCGCTCATCATGATTATATTAGGAAGATATCACAGTTTGTAAAGCATCTTTGAGTGTCTAGAAAAGCGCTATCTAAGTCTAATGTATTATTATGATTATTATTCTTATGATTGCATTTTTTATATTGCCTTTAAATGACTAAATAATTAAATTATGATTCTATAATGATTGGAGCACTTTGAGTTGCAACGTTTGCAGGAAAAACGCTATACAAATAAAAGTTATTTGTAAAAAAAAAAAAAAAGTTATTATTATTATTATTAGGTAACTAAAAGGTATTTAAATACTCACAGGTGTATAGGTATCCATTAATACTCTCTCTTGTCTTGGGCCTGTGTAATGAGACGGTAGTAGTTTTCTATTTAAACTGTTAGCAATAGTCAACATTGAATGTTCGAGTTATTCACAAGAATGATCACAGCATGTGTGTAGGCTACAATATAACAAAAATATGATTCTAATTCTAAAATGTGTCATAATCCAGTTTGGTCAACAATTGAACTGTCATTACCGCTGTAGTACACTGGTACTCTGGTCCAGGGAATTTCTGGTTTGGACCCGGACATTTCTAAACGTCACGTTTGACGTCAGACAAATAAAGTTTAAAACAATTCAGATTCCTCTAACCAGTTTGTCATGCATTTCTTTATTCCGACATTCTCTCCCCCAAAATACAAGTAAATACTCGTATTTTAAGGCAGTCTCTCTCACACACACATGCACAAACCTCTCTCACACACACACTCTTACACACACATACACACACACCTCTCTCCCTCCCTATATGTGTGGGTGACCCCCTTTAACCTTTGACCCCTGTCCCTCCCTCCAGAGTACCCTACCTGTGTGGGTGACCCCCTTTAACCTTTGACCCCTGTCCCTCCCTCCAGAGTACCCTACCTGTGTGGGTGACCCCCTTTAACCTTTGACCCCTGTCCCTCCCTCCAGAGTACCCTACCTGTGTGGGTGACCCCTTTAACCTTTGACCCCTGTCCCTCCCTCCAGAGTAGCCTACCTGTGTGACGAGGACAGGCTTACCCCAGTAAGACACATTCTATCATGTTCTACTAGTGTCTTTTTGATACCAACCTACTATTTTACCTCTGTCAGTCATTGTATCGGTAACTGAATAAAATCACAGCACGTGAATAGAACATTTAAATGAATCACATTTTAACTCATGCATATGTAACAGGTTAAGGAAGGAGTCATATTTTTGTAACCTTTCATTTTATATTTTGTGGTTAGGTAAGTTTTATTTAACCAAAATCTGGTATTGTTCATTGTAATGTGTAGGTATTGGGAGATTTGTGTGTAATTGCGCCCCTAGAGGACAGTGGTGGCATACAACAGTTAGTTCCGACCAAGTAATTTGATTGGACAAAAGGCATTCCATGAGTGCTGATATACAGTATAACAGCACTGGGACTTTTAACTATATGTATCACTCCGAAATGACCGTTAATTCAAAGTAGCTAGCCTGCAGATGTTTGTGTTCAGGTTACTAGGCAACAGTCCAGTTGCGGAACTATTTTTTGTTGACGGAGCCAAAATAAATGATTAAATAAACAAACTAATAATAATCTGTTGTCACTTATTACTGTTAATTAATCAATTGCGCTGTAGAACTGTTGTATAAAAGCAATATCACACTCGAGGTCATGTGTTATACTGCGGCCTCGTCGTGTAAATGTACACGATACAAAGTAGCTAGTTTGTTTGGTTTGGTTACTAGGCAACAGTCCAGTTGAACAGTCCCGTTGCGGAACTATTTTTTGTTGACGGAGCCAAAATAAATGATTAAATAAACAAACTAATAATAATCTGTTGTCACTTATTACTGTTAATTAATCAATTGCGCTGTAGAACTGTTGTATAAAAGCAATATCACACTCGAGGTCATGTGTTATACTGCGGCCTCGTCGTGTAAATGTACACGATACAAAGTAGCTAGTTTGTTTGGTTTGGTTACTAGGCAACAGTCCAGTTGAACAGTCCCGTTGCGGAACAATTTTTTCTTGACGGAGCCAAAATAAATGATTACATAAACAAACAAATAATAATCTGTTGTCACTTATTACTGTTAATTAATCAATTGCGCTGTAGAACTGTTGTATAAAAGCAATATCACACTCGAGGTCGTGTGTTATACTGCGGCCTCGTCGTGTGTTATACTGCGGCCTCGTACCTACGACCGAATCACAGCCGTGTCATCCCTCTCGTGTGATATTGCTTAATTAAATCTGAAGAGAAAAAGAAGACATTTCTGATGTGACCTACATTTCTGCTATCGATCCAGTGACGACTGGAAAAAGGATCCATGCTGTGTCCTTGAGGCCGAAGAACCTTGTATGAAATACAATATCAGACAAAACAATCCTTGTATATCTCATCCTGTATCTTACAGTAAAATGTCATTTTTAAATGTCATTTAACAAACACTGACTGAATGAATATGAGTAAATGAGATAGAACACATACTTATCACGTATATCTTATTTACTCTCCTGGTTACTCTCCAATGTACTCTCCAGCTGCTCTGCTCAAAGAATCGCTTGACAATGACTTGAACACCTTGGTTAATGGAATCTTCAGCTTCAGGAGAACATTGTGACATCACATTCCATGAGAGAACCGTTCTGAAAGTTCTGTCTCATCTCACAGGAAGTCTTGCAGGGTCTGTTTATCTTGTGTGTTTGTTTATTTACACCCACATACAGTAGCAGTCAACAACTGAAATCAATGACAAATGGCAGCATAGGTAGCATGAATGAATGAATGAATGAATGAATGAATGAATGGTCTTTATTGTCATTGATATAGTACAGGTACCAAACAACGAAATTTGGGAGGGGGGGCTCCCCTGGTGCTAGGAAAAAAAACAAAAAACAAGAAGGGAAAAGATCTGGTTTACATAAATAAAGGCTATGTACACTATCCACTATACTATACTATACAAATAAAACACTGTGCTGTACTCTATGCTATGCTATACCTATTCTAACATTTCCTATTCTCTGAACCTTATGTACCCTAGGGTTGTCATATTGCACATAGTGTTATTGCACATTCATTTAAAGTGTCGCAGTTTGCAGGTTTGAAATGTTCACAGTTGTGTTTCAGTATTACACTTGATTTCAATCTAGTAGCTGCCATCAATTTGTCTAGATTGTCCAGGGCCTAGAACCTAGGTCTTTGCTGTGTTCAGGGCCTGAATGACCCTGGGGTAGAAGCTACACACAATAGCATTGATAAATTGATACGTCCAAATAAAGGAATACACAGTACATTCATAAAGTTAATAATTCCACATTAACAACATTTGCCTGGTTATAAGATATACTCTCTGGATATATTCAATGAAATCTAGATTCTCTTAACTGTTTAGTCTGTTCGTCTATATTAGAATGATTCACTGTTATTGTAATTTTGTAATACAATTCAACTGTGTGCCTGTGTAGACAGCTGCCAAAAGAGGGCAGTCTTGACCCGCATAATTTAGCCAAAAATTGACAGAGCAAGTTCTATAGTCTATGGAAATCCGCTGCCTTCAGCTATGAACACAATAGAATAGGACATCTGGAGTAACTTGACAACTAAGGGGGTAAAATAAAAAATATTGACTATATCTTAGGGTGGATGTAGGACACCTTAAACCAGACCCAAGGGAAAAGAAAACATCCGTTGAAGACTAGTTCTATCCATCTGCCATTTCAAGGTGTCTTCATTATTTGGTGAGCTTAGAATGATAAGGTTCTATCTCCGTTTAGGGAGGTTCAGAGATATTGAGCGTCAAAGTTTTTACATTCCATAATGTTTTGTGAGATGGAACCTTTGTAATTTATGAATTACTAACAAAAAAATGTCAACATTTAAAAAAATAACACCACACAGACATTAATAAACACCTAATGGATCAGATCATGTAAAAAAACTCAATTTTGACAAAAATGGAGATAGAACCTTATAATTCTAACGTCACGATTTGGCATCTGTATACCACGTTAGGAAGCGCGCCGACTGCTCTCCTATTTCAGTGCATTCCTTCGGTCTACTACCCAATACCCATCCAGCCCAACACGAGAGGACTTTTACTGTGAAATAAACTTTCCCAAACGCATGGTCCCTCGGGAGGGACGGCTGCATAGGATGGAGGCTACTTACTTTGCGGTATAGCAAACTTTATTTCCTCGGATGAAGTTAGAGAGGCTACTATATATGAGAATATCGTTGCGCTTGATAGTTTTATCTATCAAGGGGCAAAATACATCATCAAAGTATGGATTTAAATGTCACAGAAATTCAAATGCGCAAGTGACAGGACAAATCATATTGTTCACACCTCTTCAGGACCATTGCTGTCCAGTCTTTGATCGGACCTGATACCATCTAAATCAGCCTACGTGGTGTCTGATCTGCGGGAAACTTACACAATAAGAAACTGTCAAGCTTCCTTGTGGAATGCACCCGAATGGGATAAACGATGGTGAGTGTGGCTCGTTTTTTCTAAACCAACATTCACACTTTTTACGCAGCAGGATAAGGGCAGTTTAACTTTATGTCAAGCGTCCACAAGAAAGTGCTGAATTTTCTAAAGAATACAGCCAGACTGCGGATGCATTCACACTTTTCTGTGCTGAACACGCTGTGTTGTTTTTCCAATTGCACTATTGTTTCCACTCTTAAGTATCTGCAACAACGCGCGGATCTGCGATCAAATAAGACCTCATTCGACTTTGATCTACTCTATTCACACAAAGGGATACAGTGATATCACTAGAATGAATGGAAAGTCTTGACTACTAGAAGAAATACATCAACCATCTGCTACCAGATGAGAAATTATGAGAACTTCAAGTTGAGTATTAAACTGATTGAAATTATGTACAGTAGGTATGCATTTTTATTTAAGGCAAACGTAATATAAGTTAAGAAAGGAAGTCAAAAGACTGCTTCAAGACATAATCTGTTTTCCACCTAGTCCCTACAGTCTCACATTCCTTAACTGGTTCCATACTGTATGTCAACTGCTCTTTGAACTACTACTACTGCTGCATGGAGGCCAATAATAACTGCAACCAACCTACTTTCTTTTTTTTCTGGATATGTTGAATGATATGAATTAAAGCCTGTGGTAGTGTAGTGTGTTTTGCACCTCCCTCCCTCACCCTCTCCTCCACTACCCTGCTCCTCCCTCCCCCTCTCCTCCACTACCCTGCACCTCCCTCCCCCTCTCCTCCACTACCCTGCACCTCCCTCCCTCACCCTCTCCTCCACTACCCTGCTCCTCCCTCCCTCTCTCCTCCACTACCCTGCACCTCCCTCCCCCTCTCCTCCACTACCCTGCACCTCCCTCCCCCTCTCCTCCACTACCCTGCTCCTCCCTCCCCCTCTCCTCCACTACCCTGCACCTCCCTCACCCTCTCCTCCACTACCCTGCACCTCCCTCTCCCTCTCCTCCACTACCCTGCTCCTCCCTCCCCCTCTCCTCCACTACCCTGCTCCTCCCTCCCTCCCCCTCTCCTCCACTACCCTGCACCTCCCTCCCCCTCTCCTCCACTACCCTGCTCCTCCCTCCCCCACTCCTCCACTACCCTGCACCTCCCTCCCTCACCCTCTCCTCCACTACCCTGCACCTCCCTCACCCTCTCCTCCACTACCCTGCTCCTCCCTCACCCTCTCCTCCACTACCCTGCACCTCCCTCCCTCCCCCTCTCCTCCACTACCCTGCTCCTCCCTCACCCTCTCCTCCACTACCCTGCACCTCCCTCCCCCTCTCCTCCACTACCCTCCACCTCCCTCCCCCTCTCCTCCACTACCCTGCTCCTCCCTCACCCTCTCCTCCACTACCCTGCACCTCCCTCCCTCCCCCTCTCCTCCACTACCCTGCTCCTCCCTCCCCCTCTCCTCCACTACCCTGCACCTCCCTCCCCCTCTCCTCCACTACCCTGCTCCTCCCTCACCCTCTCCTCCACTACCCTGCACCTCCCTCACCCTCTCCTCCACTACCCTGCTCCTCCCTCACCCTCTCCTCCACTACCCTGCACCTCCCTCCCCCTCTCCTCCACTACCCTGCACCTCCCTCCCCCTCTCCTCCACTACCCTGCTCCTCCCTCTCCCTCTCCTCCACTACCCTGCACCTCCCTCCCCCTCTCCTCCACTACCCTGCACCTCCCTCCCCCTCTCCTCCACTACCCTGCACCTCCCTCCCCCTCTCCTCCACTACTCTGCACCTCCCTCACCCTCTCCTCCACTACCCTGCTCCTCCCTCCCCCTCTCCTCCACTACCCTGCTCCTCCCTCCCCCTCTCCTCCACTACCCTGCACCTCCCTCCCCCTCTCCTCCACTACCCTGCACCTCCCTCCCCCTCTCCTCCACTACTCTGCACCTCCCTCCCCCTCTCCTCCACTACTCTGCACCTCCCTCCCCCTCTCCTCCACTACTCTGCACCTCCCTCCCCCTCTCCTCCACTACCCTGCTCCTCCCTCTCCCTCTCCTCCACTACCCTGCTCCTCCCTCCCTCACCCTCTCCTCCACTACCCTGCTCCTCCCTCCCTCACCCTCTCCTCCACTACCCTGCTCCTCCCTCCCTCCCCCTCTCCTCCACTACCCTGCACCTCCCTCCCTCCCCCTCTCCTCCACTACCCTGCACCTCCCTCCCTCCCCCTCTCCTCCACTACCCTGCACCTCCCTCCCTCCCCCTCTCCTCCACTACCCTGCTCCTCCCTCCCCCTCTCCTCCACTACCCTGCTCCTCCCTCACCCTCTCCTCCACTACCCTGCACCTCCCTCCCCCTCTCCTCCACTACCCTGCTCCTCCCTCCCTCCCCCTCTCCTCCACTACCCTGCTCCTCCCTCCCCCTCTCCTCCACTACCCTGCTCCTCCCTCCCTCCCCCTCTCCTCCACTACCCTGCACCTCCCTCACCCTCTCCTCCACTACCCTGCACCTCCCTCCCCCTCTCCTCCACTACCCTGCTCCTCCCTCCCTCCCCCTCTCCTCCACTACCCTGCTCCTCCCTCCCCCTCTCCTCCACTACCCTGCTCCTCCCTCCCTCCCCCTCTCCTCCACTACCCTGCACCTCCCTCACCCTCTCCTCCACTACCCTGCACCTCCCTCCCCCTCTCCTCCACTACCCTGCTCCTCCCTCCCCCTCTCCTCCACTACCCTGCTCCTCCCTCCCCCTCTCCTCCACTACCATGCACCTCCCTCCCCCTCTCCTCCACTACCCTGCTCCTCCCTCACCCTCTCCTCCACTACCCTGCACCTCCCTCACCCTCTCCTCCACTACCCTGCACCTCCCCCCCCTCTCCTCCACTACCCTGCACCTCCCTCCCTCCCCCTCTCCTCCACTACCCTGCACCTCCCTCACCCTCTCCTCCACTACCCTGCACCTCCCCCCCCCTCTCCTCCACTACCCTGCTCCTCCCTCCCTCCCCCTCTCCTCCACTACCCTGCTCCTCCCTCCCCCTCTCCTCCACTACCCTGCACCTCCCTCACCCTCTCCTCCACTACCCTGCACCTCCCTCCCCCTCTCCTCCACTACCCTGCACCTCCCTCCCCCTCTCCTCCACTACCCTGCACCTCCCTCCCCCTCTCCTCCACTACCCTGCACCTCCCTCACCCTCTCCTCCACTACCCTGCTCCTCCCTCACCCTCTCCTCCACTACCCTGCACCTCCCTCCCCCTCTCCTCCACTACCCTGCTCCTCCCTCCCCCTCTCCTCCACTACCCTGCTCCTCCCTCCCCCTCTCCTCCACTACCCTGCACCTCCCTCACCCTCTCCTGCACTACCCTGCACCTCCCTCCCCCTCTCCTCCACTACCCTGCACCTCCCTCCCCCTCTCCTCCACTACCCTGCTCCTCCCTCCCCCTCTCCTCCACTACCCTGCACCTCCCTCCCTCACCCTCTCCTCCACTACCCTGCACCTCCCTCCCCCTCTCCTGCACTACCCTGCTCCTCCCTCCCCCTCTCCTCCACTACCCTGCTCCTCCCTCCCCCTCTCCTCCACTACCCTGCTCCTCCCTCCCCCTCTCCTCCACTACCCTGCACCTCCCTCTCCCTCTCCTGCACTACCCTGCACCTCCCTCCCCCTCTCCTCCACTACCCTGCTCCTCCCTCACCCTCTCCTGCACTACCCTGCACATCCCTCACCCTCTCCTCCACTACTCTGCACCTCCCTCACCCTCTCCTGCACTACCCTGCTCCTCCCTCCCCCTCTCCTCCACTACCCTGCTCCTCCCTCCCTCTCTCCTCCACTACTCTGCTCCTCCCTCCCCCTCTCCTCCACTACCCTGCACCTCCCTCACCCTCTCCTCCACTACCCTGCACCTCCCTCCCCCTCTCCTCCACTACCCTGCTCCTCCCTCACCCTCTCCTGCACTACCCTGCTCCTCCCTCTCCCTCTCCTCCACTACCCTGCTCCTCCCTCACCCTCTCCTCCACTACCCTGCACCTCCCTCCCCCTCTCCTCCACTACCCTGCACCTCCCTCCCCCTCTCCTCCACTACCCTGCACCTCCCTCCCCCTCTCCTCCACTACCCTGCTCCTCCCTCCCCCTCTCCTCCACTACCCTGCACCTCCCTCCCCCTCTCCTGCACTACCCTGCACCTCCCTCATCCTCTCCTCCACTACCCTGCACCTCCCTCACCCTCTCCTGCACTACCCTGCACCTCCCTCCCCCTCTCCTCCACTACCCTGCACCTCCCTCACCCTCTCCTGCACTACCCTGCGCCTCCCTCCCTCACCCTCTCCTCCACTACCCTGCTCCTCCCTCACCCTCTCCTGCACTACCCTGCACCTCCCTCACCCTCTCCGCTTCTCAACCAGTTTTATTCGTTAACTGTTCTATTTACCACCTCATTGGTCTTATGGTCCCTGAAATCAGAGGGTTAACGGGTTCGTTACCTGTCCGAGTAACACCAAACACATGACCCAATGCCTCTCTGATAATCACATAGCATTAAAGGAGATGGTTTGGGGCCAGGTGACAGGCTGCGTCTTGTCCAGTGGACACAATACATCAAGCTGCCTCACGCCACAAAAACAGGGATCGACTCCTGCCCTGTTAACCCTTCTGGCTCCTACCTTATGGGCTGATCTGGCACAAGGCTTACTTCCTCATTGAGTTTATTCAATCAATCAATCAAACTTTATTTATATAGCACAAGTCATACATTGAATGCCACTCCAAGTGCTGAACATAAAAACACAATCAAACCAGGAAATAGGAGATAAGAAATAGGAGTAAAAATGCAAGTTGAGATAAACACTAGATAAAAGCCAGGCTAAGGCTAGGTGTGTTTAAAGCTTTCTTTTAAGGATATCCACTCTTTGCCTCCATCACGTCCTCCGGCAAGCCGTTCCATAGTCTGGGGCCGTAGTGTCAAAAAGCCGCCTCGCCATGGGTCTTAGACCGGACCCCTGGAACAACCAAGAGACCAGTACCAGAGGACCTGAGGGATCTAGTGGGTACATTATCTTAAAACCATGTCAGACATGTAGTCGGGAGCGAGAGCATTAGTGCTTTGTAAACCAATAATCTTAAAATCAATTCTACAACTAACCGATAGCCAGTGCAGCGATTTTATTGTGTTTTCATGTTAAATTTGTTGAGACCTACAGTACGGTAAGTGAAAGTTGCATTTTAAATGTGACTTGATTGAACTTCATTGATTGGCTCTGAGAGCTTAGGCAGGATACAGTACATAATGGTATTAACGTATTGATCAAACCATTTCAGTTATTTTGCTTGGTAGGAAATGTACTGTTAAGCTAGCTTTGTAGAAAATGCTTTTCGAACTCATGCCATTAATTAGGAAAGAAACAACAGTAGCAAAAGCATTGACATCTAGAGAATAAGTTTGCAGCCTAACTACAGCTAATGGTGCTGAAATATCTATGCTAACTAACCTGGGTTGGGGTGAATTCCTTTTCAATTCCTTCAATTCAGGAAGTATGTTAAAACTCCAATACAATTCCAAATTCAAAAATGTTTCTTTTCAATTTACAGAAGAATGTAAAGAACACACACAGTTAAAGATTGTGAGATTGAGATTGTGATTGTTTCAATGTATTGAAAATGTATTGGAAATGAAGGCCCTTTTTTTGATCGCCGAATTTAATTCAATTCACTTATGGCATTGATGGAATTTTAAAGGAAATCTCCCCAACCCTGCTCCTAAAGTCACTAAACAAGCTAATCCGATATTAATCCTTCAGATTGTCTTTTTTTATGAGAAACTGTCCCAATCATTGAACATATTGTACTGTATGCAATATATTGTACTGTATGCGGTACATATTGTAAATGGACTGACTTATATAGCGCCTTGTTCCAAAGCGCTTTACAATGGCCTCTCATTCACCCATTCACACACACATTCACACACCAATGGCAGCAAGCTACCATGCGAGGCGCCGACCCGTTCATTGGGTGCAATTTGGGGTTCAGTGTCTTCCCCAAGGACACTTCGACATGTGGCCAGCCAGGGCTCGAACCGCCGATCTGCCAACTGTAGGAGAAAATTATTATTTCAATAAGAATTTTTTTCTACATTTAAGACTAAAAACTCACAACAGTAAAATGACTGTCTAGAGCAAGTTCTAGGAACTGATTTTCTTTCCTTCATCCCTCTTCATCTTCCTCAAAGTACAATACCACACCCCTTGTTAGTGATTGGTTTGACCTCACCTAAGGGCGGATTTGTAATCTAAGTGGATAAAAAGTGATGTGACCAGGTATCTCGACTTTCTGGTGAGAACATTTTTCACTGTTACGTTTGCTCTGACATGCTTGTAAAACGGTTCTCCTCTTGCAAGAGTACGTATATTATTAAATACCTTTTCCTATGCAATTTGAAATGAAGCAGGCTGCCTTTTGATTCTATATTTAGATATTTTCTTCACACAACCTTGCGATCATTAGACGCCGGCTCTAACCCCTGCGCCACAGCCGCCCCAGTACCTGTACTGTATGTGGTATCTTACATACTCTCTCCTCTCAGAAATCCATGGACCACACAGCGGTGTCTTATCCCTGCTACCCTCGTGGTTTCAACTCCACTGTGACGGCCCAGTTCATCTATGGGACTGAGTGTACAAAGACCCCTGCCAGCTACGACCCTGAGAAGACCTTCACCCTGGTGGGGACGTCAGACGCAGCTCTCTGTAGGGACGCCGTACACAGCTTATTTAACCTGACGTGCAAAGGAAACATCTCCTTTAACTGTGTCCACCAACCACCTGTCTCTGGGGACTTTATGGTAATGCACCACACCACCCAACTCATCCATCCACCCACACACACACCTACACTACACATGCACGCACACACACACACACACACACACACACACACACACACACACACAAGCACGTACGTGTGTTGAGCAATGTCTTGCATGGCAAAATAAAGTGATTGTGTGTTTGTGATCAGAAACCCTGATAAAGCACATGTTGTCCCCTCAGGCCTACGCTGGATTCTATTACTCCTCTGCAGCTCTCTACCTGAAAGGCAGGTCCACCCTTCAGCAGTGGAGGAACCACACGGACCAATTCTGCTCATGGGACTGGCCAACGGTGAGCAGACAGTGAGCTAGACTGGTGCACAAACAGATGACAGCAGTATTTCGTGACGTTAGAATTATAAGGTTCTATCTCCATGTTTGTCAAAATTTTGTTTTTTACATAATCTGATCCATTAGGTGTTTATTAATGCCTGTGTGGTGTTATTTTTAAAATGTTGAAATGTTTTTGTTAGTAATTAATAAAATACAAAGGTTCCATCTCACAAAACATAATGGAATGTAAAAACTTTTACGCTCAATATCTCTGAACTCCCCTAAACGGAGATAGAACCGTATAATTCTAAGCTCACGATTTGATGTCAGCTAAGATAGATGTACACTCTGTACTCATCAGCTACTTAACCACAGAAGCAGGGGCTACGCGGCACTGCACAGTACACAGTGCAGGTGTATAAAAAGAATAGGATCTGCAGGTACAGTATATAAAAATAATATGAACTGGTAAACTGTATACTGTGATGTGAGGTTCTGACTCTGATCTCTGTTGTGTTGTCTTCCACGTTTTAAATGGATGTACAGTCTACACAGACAGATCCATCGTTAGACATGGATGCTTTCAACAGATTGCATCTATTCATATTCGGGATTAACCTCAACAAGACAATCAAATGTGACAAGTGACATGTTTTCCAAGGGACAATCTGGGATTGGTACCATATTGGACCTTTAAATTAATTATAGCCATCGATTATTGAAGAATGTAATTTAGAAATGCCTCATGAGCTTAGTTTAACTCTCTTAGCCTATCAGAACTCAAAATATAAGATTGTTTTACTCCATTGTTAGTAAACAATGCAATTGTAAACAAACGTTGTATCGGTTCAAAACATGGTTAAAACTATCATTTTGATCTCACGGATGGTCAATCCTTCCATCCATAGATACATTATGTCAATGAAATTGAGACAGGATCTGGTGAAAAAGTCCCCAAGTAGGGCAAGGTAATTTTTCTGGGGGGTTTTCAGATTAGGAGTGAGAGAAAAAGTGTAGATTGTAAGTTTTCAAATGATAAGTCATACATTGATACAATCTGAAAATAGTTGAAGATATTCTTATTTGAATGTTGGTACCCCTCAAACCAAATACTGGAGAAAAATGCTCTGAATCGCATTTGCTATCATCACCTTGGTAGCTGAGTAGGAGCTAAGAAATAACATCGCTATCAACATCTAACTGCATGTTTAGCACGTCACAACATGCTGAGAGAACATCAACATGCAATAAACACATAACTACACATAACTAGATGATCACACAGTCCTTTCTTTTGAACACGTCCTAAAACGTTTGTTTGTACAAGCCATGTATCACTTACCCAGTAGCCTACGCTACGGCAGACTATACAGTGAATCCAATTCACAAATGATAAGTATTTAGTGATCCTAAAACTGTTGTTTGTTATATTGAGTGAGCTCTTCAACACTTCAACTTTCGTAATTATGCAAAAAGATGTAAAACACTTCATTTGCGCGACATCCAGACCTTTTCAACAGACTGTGTCTGTGGTGCGGAGAGTGCTTTGTTGTTGTTTGAATTGCAGATTTTCTGACCTTTAATGCAATTATGTTTTTTTTCTTTTCTTTAGCTGAAGAAAGAAAGGACCTGGATACGTGATCAATTCTTGAAGGCTTACTGCTACTCAGCACTTTATGTTCAGTCTATTCTTGTGGAAGGCTATAACTTCGATGATGAGACATGGAAAAACATAATGTTCCAAAAAGAGGTAGGTGCATCGAAGTGCATCACGATTCATAACATTTATACTGTATCATAGTTACATATTTGCAATGATAAAAAAGGGGGAAAAGACATCCAAATCAAATTTGTTTGAAAAAAGAAAAGAGCGTGGACACATTCTGAGTCTGCCAGACCTCATGAGTCATGATCTAATGATCAAGATCAAAACACAGAAAAGGCCAAACCCTCCCTGACAACAGGATATGGAACTCATTTTGGTTTACAGAAAGGATCTTCCTAAGCACCGAGACTGTGGTTAGCCTTTTAAAAATTATGAAAAATAGGGGATTTCTCTCGCATGGTGACGAATCGTCCATACCATCAACAAGTGACCTACTGTCTGTCATCTGCCTGGTGGCTGGTGTCAAACTGGTGCTCTCAGAGTTGGCCTCTCCCATGGAAGACATGCAAGACGGATTCAAACTGCCGTGGGGCCAGTTTGCCTCAATTATTTATTATATAACCACAGTTCTTTACAACTTTGTCTCAACTTGAAAATGCATTGTGCATTGTAGTCTGTATGCACTGTAGCCTATTCACATTGATATTCATTTGATGTTGTAAACTGTGTAAAGATGTCCAAAAGATGCACAGTACAGTAATGTTGATGTAAAGTAAGATGGAATGTAGGGGAAGGATGTTCTAGTGACCTCATACTGTACCACGGGCAGGGGTTTGATTCTACATGTGGGGGGGGGACAGTAATGCTGAGATGCACAATCCTTGGGCAGAGGCTGTGTGCATGAGGAAATCTTCGAAGGAAATGGTTGCTTTTTGGAAGCGTATTTTGTGGAATTCTGTGTAGTTTCAACATTTTGTATCAAAAGGTTGCTTGACCAATACCTAGCCACATCATTGGAGAAAAAAATATGTTATTTTAAAATGTGGAAGCCCAGAGCCTAGTGAAACCTCCAGCCATGCGTCATACTGCCTCTTGACCTTCTTTCTAGGTGAACAACACCTCCATAGGCTGGAGTCTGGGCTACATGCTGGATCTCTCCAACATGATTCCTGCTGACGCCAAGCTGGTCGTTCTCCCCATGGCCAACTCCGTGTTCGGTGGTCTCATCTTCTTGTTCTCAGCCGTGACCATCGTCAGCGTCATGTTCCTGCTCGTCGCGTTAGTGCGTGTTTGCTACTGATCGCCACTAGAGGGCAGTGTGGTCCTGTACACCCCTAAGGAGGCCATGCTTGAGGCCGCCACACAGACACGGGGACAGGCAACAGAACACAGACATGAGCGACGTTATTATCACCAGATATTGTCATGATCAGGATGAAGGATCTCCATTTAAAGCATGTGAGTTGAAGTGAGAGGGTACACTTTAGACTAAGGGTCTATGATGCATGAGATCTTGTTCTGTGCCTTGGGTTCTGTAGATAAACCAAAGACATTTCCGATAGATTCAGCAACACATTGAAGTATAAGTCGGGTCTGAAAGGGAGGTACCTGCTGGAGTGATCCACTTTTGCACTACTAATAAACTCCTGCAGCATTGCTTAATCATTACATTGATTGAAGGCAGCATGGTAGACATGCGATCATAACTCATATGTTTTGTTAGATGGCGTTAACAATAATGTGATCGACCTCTGATAGTTTGCATGTTTTCCATCTAATGGTTGTATGTAAATCCTTGTCTAACTGCAAATTTTGTTGTGTGAATGGTCAATGTATTCCAAATAAACAGAATATCATTTACACATTAACCATCTTCAGCTGTAGTTTCTGTGTCCTACCTCTTAACTAGAACAGCCGTGCCTTTTTTACCTACTATACCTACTCTTTACAATGCTCAAGCTGCGATTTACACACAACGACCACTAGTTGGCCGTTTGTAAATTAGCCTGCTTCCTACACAGAAAAACGGCAAAATAGCTTTATATTAGCTTATCCTGATGTGATTTTGAAAATGTAAGGATACTGGCTAGTGGAAGGCACATATCTAGGAAAATTCATGAAAGGAGGTTCCTGAAATTTGTAGTGCAAAGATATAAAATGTTTCTTTACTCACAAATGACCCCTCATGGCTGTTCTAGTGTTAACTCTTAACATTACAAGTCAGCTCACCAAAAAGGACTCAAGGAAATATAATGTTTATTGGTGACTCTGAAAGTCAGCTGTTCTCCATGTTTGGGGATGCCATAGTAAACAGCTCAACCCTAAGAGACGACAAAGTAAGGACATACATCAATACATCAGTACATCAATGAACTCATCTAGGGCTAATACAGTGCGCTGGAAACTTGTTGTTGCAACTTGTTGTTTGGCATAATAAGATTGATGAAAATACCTCAAAATGAAACTACAAAACGTATGAACTCACCTGGTTTATGTCCTTCGCTTTTTGATCACTGTCGGGTCTTCCATCTGACGGGTCTGTGATACTTTCAGACAAAACATTACAATAGATTAGTGATTAGACTTTGAAATGACACAAAAGTCTCTACAGGAAGCAATTTGTTTTTTTGTTTTTTTATTAAAAACAAATCTGTACTTAGTTATGCATGTTTGTTCATATTGTTTAGTAATCTCTAAGCCAGTGTCAGATCCCCCTGTGGTATAAACATGACAGTGATGTTAGATCAAGTCAGAGTCATAATGATGACACTTTCATTCCAGTTCAAGGCCCAGGGGGCAACACTCACCTGGGGAATGTGGCTGGTAGTTGTAGAGACATGACTGCCCCTTCTCCCTCTGGCCTGGCCAGTGGGTTGACTGCAGGAGGGTGGTCTTCAGGAGGGTGGTCTTCAGCGTCTCAAGGACAGCTGAGGCAAAGCCGTGGCATTGCTGTGGTGCTGGGACCATCAGGGCATACTTAAGAGGGGGAAGAGGTAAGGACATGCATCAGAGAACTGATTCAAAGAACCAAGAGTGAGCTGTGAATGGCAGCTTGCTGTGTGGCGGATTGATTTATAAGTACAATATATCGCCACCTTCTTAAAATAATGGCTTAATAGGCAATAGGCAAGTTCATAAGTGCCTAAATATTGACTGAAGTCATATTTTCATATTAAGTCCTATTTTCAAGTTTTGCAAAACACAGAATAAACTGAACCATATATAGAATATATGATATTTAGGTAAAAACATAATTTTCCTCAAAAGTGACGTAAGCCATTATTTTAAGAAGGTGACGATAAGTTGGATTTGGGGCAACCAAACACAAACACTGGCACATGTCTGACAAGACTGATAGTGAAAAGAAAACCCTCACCTCGTTCTCTGTGGAGTGATCAGAGAGTCCAATCATTTTTGGCCGATGGTTGTTGGCCCTTCTGACTCTCTCCTTCAGAGGAGACCGGTGGGTTGGCTGAAGTGGCCTTGTGACCTCTGGGACAACAGCAGGAGGAGGTGGTTCATCTCTAGGCCCACTGGCCACCTGCCTGGCCTGGTCCCCTGGGGCCTGCAGTGTCTCAAGGACAGCTGAGGCAAAGCCGTGGCATTGCTGTGGTGCTGGGACCATCAGGGCATACTTAAGAGGGGGAAGAGGTAAGGACATGCATCAGAGAACTGATTCAAAGAACCAAGAGTGAGCTGTGAATGGCAGCTTGCTGTGTGGCGGATTGATTTATAAGTACAATATATCGCCACCTTCTTAAAATAATGGCTTAATAGGCAATAGGCAAGTTCATAAGTGCCTAAATAATGACTGAAGTCATATTTTCATATTAAGTCCTATTTTCAAGTTTTGCAAAACACAGAATAAACTGAACCATATATAGAATATATGATATTTAGGTAAAAACATAATTTTCCTCAAAAGTGACTTAAGCCATTATTTTAAGAAGGTGACGATAAGTTGGATTTGGGGCAACCAAACACAAACACTGGCACATGTCTGACAAGACTGATAGTGAAAAGAAAACCCTCACCTCGTTCTCTGTGGAGTGATCAGAGAGTCCAATCATTTTTGGCCGATGGTTGTTGGCCCTTCTGACTCTCTTCTTCAGAGGAGACCGGTGGGTTGGCTGAAGTGGCCTTGTGACCTCTGGGACAACAGCAGGAGGAGGTGGTGCATCTCTAGGCCGACTGGCCACCTGCCTGGCCTGGTCCCCTGGGGCCTGCAGCGTCTCAAAGACAGCTGAGGCAAAGCCGTGGCATTGCTGTGGTGCTGGGACCATCAGGGCATACTTAAGAGAGGGAAGAGGTAAGGACATGCATCAGAGAACTGATTCAAAGAACCAAGAGTGAGCTGTGAATGGCAGCTTGCTGTGTGGCGGATTGATTTATAAGTACAATATATCGCCACCTTCTTAAAATAATGGCTTAATAGGCAATAGGCAATTTCATAAGTGCCTAAATAATGACTGAAGTCATATTTTCATATTAAGTCCTATTTTCAAGTTTTGCAAAACACAGAATAAACTGAACCATATATAGAATATATGATATTTAGGTAAAAACATAATTTTCCTCAAAAGTGACGTAAGCCATTATTTTAAGAAGGTGACGATAAGTTGGATTTGGGGCAACCAAACACAAACACTGGCACATGTCTGACAAGACTGATAGTGAAAAGAAAACCCTCACCTCGTTCTCTGTGGAGTGATCAGAGAGTCCAATCATTTTTGGCCGATGGTTGTCGGCCCTTCTGACTCTCTCCTTCAGAGGAGACCGGTGGGTTGGCTGAAGTGGCCTTGTGACCTCTGGGACAACAGCAGGAGGAGGTGGTGCATCTCTACGCCCACTGGCCACCTGCCTGGCCTGGTCCCCTGGGGCCTGCAGTGTCTCAAAGACAGCTGAGGCAAAGCCGTGGCATTGCTGTGGTGCTGGGACCATCAGGGCATACTTAAGAGAGGGAAGAGGTAAGGACATGCATCAGAGAACTGATTCAAAGAACCAAGAGTGAGCTGTGAATGGCAGCTTGCTGTGTGGCGGATTGATTTATAAGTACAATATATCGCCACCTTCTTAAAATAATGGCTTAATAGGCAATAGGCAATTTCATAAGTGCCTAAATAATGACTGAAGTCATATTTTCATATTAAGTCCTATTTTCAAGTTTTGCAAAACACAGAATAAACTGAACCATATATAGAATATATGATATTTAGGTAAAAACATAATTTTCCTCAAAAGTGACGTAAGCCATTATTTTAAGAAGGTGACGATAAGTTGGATTTGGGGCAACCAAACACAAACACTGGCACATGTCTGACAAGACTGATAGTGAAAAGAAAACCCTCACCTCGTTCTCTGTGGAGTGATCAGAGAGTCCAATCATTTTTGGCCGATGGTTGTTGGCCCTTCTGACTCCCTCCTTCAGAGGAGACCGGTGGGTTGGCTGAAGTGGCCTTGTGACCTCTGGGACAACAGCAGGAGGAGGTGGTGCATCTCTAGGCCCACTGGCCACCTGCCTGGCCTGGTCCCCTGGGGCCTGCAGCGTCTCAAAGACAGCTGAGGCAAAGCCGTGGCATTGCTGTGGTGCTGGGACCATCAGGGCATACTTAAGAGAGGGAAGAGGTAAGGACATGCATCAGAGAACTGATTCAAAGAACCAAGAGTGAGCTGTGAATGGCAGCTTGCTGTGTGGCGGATTGATTTATAAGTACAATATATCGCCACCTTCTTAAAATAATGGCTTAATAGGCAATAGGCAAGTTCATAAGTGCCTAAATAATGACTGAAGTCATATTTTCATATTAAGTCCTATTTTCAAGTTTTGCAAAACACAGAATAAACTGAACCATATATAGAATATATGATATTTAGGTAAAAACATAATTTTCCTCAAAAGTGACTTAAGCCATTATTTTAAGAAGGTGACGATAAGTTGGATTTGGGGCAACCAAACACAAACACTGGCACATGTCTGACAAGACTGATAGTGAAAAGAAAACCCTCACCTCGTTCTCTGTGGAGTGATCAGAGAGTCCAATCATTTTTGGCCGATGGTTGTTGGCCCTTCTGACTCTCTTCTTCAGAGGAGACCGGTGGGTTGGCTGAAGTGGCCTTGTGACCTCTGGGACAACAGCAGGAGGAGGTGGTGCATCTCTAGGCCCACTGGCCACCTGCCTGGCCTGGTCCCCTGGGGCCTGCAGCGTCTCAAAGACATCTGAGGCAAAGCCGTGGCATTGCTGTGGTGCTGGGACCATCAGGGCATACTTAAGAGAGGGAAGAGGTAAGGACATGCATCAGAGAACTGATTCAAAGAACCAAGAGTGAGCTGTGAATGGCAGCTTGCTGTGTGGCGGATTGATTTATAAGTACAATATATCGCCACCTTCTTAAAATAATGGCTTAATAGGCAATAGGCAAGTTCATAAGTGCCTAAATAATGACTTAGGTCATATTTTCATATTAAGTCCTATTTTCAAGTTTTGCAAAACACAGAATAAACTGAACCATATATAGAATATATGATATTTAGGTAAAAACATAATTTTCCTCAAAAGTGACTTAAGCCATTATTTTAAGAAGGTGACGATAAGTTGGATTTGGGCCTCACCCTGGGATCCATTTCTCTAGTGAGAACTGACGCTCCCACCTCATCCTCATCATCAGTAGAACTCCAGAGGAGCGTCATGCTGCTGAGCATTGGCTCAGGCAGCAGTCCACTCACTACCTGAGGGCCGACAGGGAGGGGAGCAGGGGGACGGGGAGCATCTGCACATTGCTGGTCCTCTGAGCTGGATCCGCCGCAGTCACTTTTGTCTGTATGGGTAAGGTTATTCACAGTGTCTATGTCTTACACACCTGTTAATTTCTTCTCCAGGTAAATGTGTTTTGCAATCACCTGCAAAGGCCAACTTCCTTTTATCTGCCCATCAAAACACCATTTAAATAATTAATTGGACCTTTTCATTAAGCCATTCTTCTGACACTGTTTTGGACCGAGGCCATTTCCCACTTTCTGATGAGCAAACAAGGTACCTGGTGTGGTCTGTGTGTCTTTCTCAGCCAACTTCTCTTCAAGAGAGAGGCACAACGCCTTCCTGGCCTCAGCTTCAGCCTTACGGAGCTTCCTTTCTGCTCTCAAGCTCTTCACCTGGGACTTCCTTAGATTAAGCCTCTTTTTGGTGCCTTTGTTCTGTTGAATCTTCTCAGCCAAATGAGTCTGCAGGTTTGTTATCAGCGTCTGCTGTCCATTTAGACTGCTGAGAAGTTCTTCAATTCGCTGTTTCTGATTCAAAGAGGAAAAGCAACATTATCTGCAACCATAAGCAAACTGCAGACTTTCTCCCAATTCATTCAAGAGTATACTACTAATAATAATTCCTTATATTTATATATACTCACCATTGAGAGGACATCAGGGCACTCTCCATTCTGACTGCCTTCCTCTGCATAATAGATCCTGAGCTTCAGGTTGAAGTTCTCCTTCTTCAGCTCAGAAATTAGCTGAAAGTTAAATGAATATGCTTATGCTGTTGAGTTTACAGAGTTTATCAAACATTTATACAACAGTTAGTTCCGACCAAGTAATTTGATTGGACAAGAGGCATTCCATGAGTTACGATTATACAGTATAACAGTACTGGGACTTTTAACTATATGTATCACTCCGCCGCTTAAATGACCGTTAATTAGACTACATTGTAGAGCGCACCTGCGCCATCGTACTGCTGTTCTAACCTCCGGACATTTGTAAGTGAGAGTTCAAGAGGCGCGTCTGATTCAATTGCTTGTGCTAGAATAGACTGTGTACTACTGGATACCTCACCGTATTCATTGTTAGAGAGTTGACTCATGTTGATATTTAAGCAATATCACACGAGAGGGAGTGTACGTACCTACGACGAATCACAGCCTTGCTGATATTCAGTATAACAGCACGACCTCGAGTGTGATATTGCTTTTATACAACAGCTCTACAGCGCAATTTATTAGTTAACAGTAATAAGTGACAACAGATTATGATTCGTTTGTTTATTTAATCATTTATTTTGGCTCCGTCAACAAAAAATAGTTCCGCAACGGGACTGTTCAACTGGACTGTTGCCTAGTAACCAAACCAAACAAACTAGCTACTTTGTATCGTGTACATTTATTTGTACATTTCCATCAGGGGCGGATTTAGGATCGTAGGAGATCCGGGGCTTAGCCCAGAGGGAGAATATAATGTGCGCGCAGAGCGCGCCGAAATTTTTTGCCTTCAACCTTCAACTTACCACCACCTTAAAGCGGACAAAAGGCACTGGAGAACACATATACATTCACACCCTTTAATGAAGCAAACTAATTGTGGTGGTTCTGGGCACAGAGGGAGGTCAGCACACGTAGCTCCCCCTGTCAGTCACCATCATTTATATTTGTATAGAATTACATAATTGATGGGCTGAGGCTAGTTATGTTACAGTATGTATATCAGGGCAGACTCTGTGCTCACCACTTATATTGTATTTAGAGTCTTATATTATGATAGCCAGCTAGCATTAGCAAACCGGAAAAGTAGTGTCAGTGAGTCAGTCACCTTTCTAATAAGATTCACAAACCTGAAACATCATCTATGTCATCACTGCTGGTGAAGTCATTGTTGTCAGCTGCTGATACGGCTGCTGCAACAGTTCTTGGCGCTTGTTTTGTTGAAAACAACTTTGGGATATCCATCCTTACAATTGTGCAAGTCAGGCACTGATTGAGATCACTTCTTCTTCAGGGCAGGGCAGGCTACGCAGTATGCAGGCTAATGTCGCGCAGCTGCTGCCTCTCTGTTGGACTCATGTTGGACTCGTGTTTACTGCACGTTACTCACGAGAGTTTTTTTTATTTTTTATTTTTTATTTTTATTTTTTAAGTAAAACATTCGGGGCTTTTCAGAAAACATCCGGGGCTTGAGCCCCAGTAGCCACCCCCTAGCGCCGCCCCTGATTTCCATGTATTGTGCAACCAGTGAAATATGACTCGGTTGACAGTCGCTTTGGTGGCATGTGTGAATGTGATTCAGAGTCAGACCAGTTGACATCAGACAGCACGCTGCTCCATCGTTTTCTAGTGTGCACATTATAGTCAATTCATAGCTTTCAGTCACGTGGTTTCTTCCCTAGCAACCACCAACCTGACGGGCAAAAAGTATCATAGCAACATCGCTCAAAATGGCGAGTGGACGCAATTTACCGGCTGCCTACTATTTAGACCACCTCACCCATGAAGAACTATCAAGATACACGACGGTGATAGGAGAGTAGGATTGACACCATTCAAATGGTTTTGAATTCCCTGGCTTCTCCTCTATCCGGACACGTTGGAATTATTTTCCTAACCCCCGGAGAATCAAAGTTATTAACCCGCAAAAGGTGCTTCCTTGACCGGCTTTGTCCGTGAATAACACCGGTTATGGAGGTGGTACAACCACAAGACTATTATTGCTAAATTCACCATCATTATACGGTCATTTTGAGCCCTTAACCACCTCGCTGACACCCCGAGAAGATATACTTTTAATATGAAACTCGATCAACCGGGAGTTCTACCGCTGCTGGACGAAACTCCCAACTCCCGCTGTTAGCGGGCGAGGGAATATTTATATCCGGGAATTCGCTCCTTGCTGTGTCCACAGTGATAGGAGTGGAGGATCGACTCCATTCAAAAACTTTTGGATTCCCTGGCTTCTCCTCTTTCCGGACACGTTGGAATTATTTTCCTAAGCCACGGGAAATCAAAGTTATTAACCCGCAAAAAGTGGGTTTTGCCCGCAAAAAGTGGGTTTTGCCCGCAAAAAGTGCCTTTTGCCCGTCAGGTGGGCGTTTCCACTATGCTGTGACGTCACATGAAAGCTATGAATAGGCTGCATTTTCCGCGTTTCTCTCTCAGTCTGCATTCTATGAGACGGAGAGAGGTACGTGTCTACAGCAGTGCAATGTAAACTTATAACATACCTATCATAACTTTAATTTGAGTGCACATGAGAAGTTGTACATGCATTTAAGGATGAGTGCACATAAATGCTGTCATGTTGTATCAAAAACATTGGTGTTTTGAGCGTTTTAGAGACTTTAATTTAGCTAACCTCGTGGTTCATTTTTCTGTATGCTAGCGCTCATCACTGTGTCGGCTAGCGTTCGTCACTGTTCTCTGTGTCAGTTAGCTGAAATGTTTCTTTTGTGCTAGGTTGACTCGTGCTGAGAAGACACCTACATGTTTTGATGTTTCATTCCAACATAATTTTTGTGTGCATTGTACAGGTATGTTGCTACTCCCAATACCAGGTTCAAAATGTAATGTGTTGAGGTGTTTTCTTTTGTTCGATGTTCAGTGGCACTGAGCTGCTATAGATGTGGGGCGGGCATTTTGTATCATGCATGTCACTGTATGCGAGGGGAAGGTGATTGGTGAAGAGAGGGTGGTTTATTTGGTGTTGTAAAGTGTAATAGCCCAAATCTAAATATTTTCGGTTTATTATTATTATTACTATTAGAGCTCGGTCTGCATTCTATGAGACGGAGAGAGGTTGACTCGTGCTGAGAAGACACCTACATGTTTTGACGTTTCATTCCAACATTATTTTTGTGTGCATTGTACAGATTAAAAGTGCCTAAAGTACACATCAGCGTCCTGTCATCGGTCAGCACAGAACACAACGCAGGTAGTCGACTCGAGACAGACCGAGCCGGTTACAGTGGTGCCGTGACCCGGATATCTTCGCTCCAGATCATCGCCAGGGTGATCGCCGGTGGTTGCTGTGAAAAGTTGGAACCTCTTCGGAACGTTGATGAGTACTTGGCCCACTGTTGATGTGTATATCGTGTAACTCTTAAATGCCTCTATCTCACTTAGTATAATTTCACATTGTGATTTTTTTTATTTTTATATTAGCATTTGTTAGTAATTCCTATATTATTACCATAGTCTAATATATCACAACTTTTACAAAAATGACTGATGGTAAGGATGTGCAGACACCTCTTAGCCGTGGAAACGCTGCTCTGGTAACCCTAGGAAGGGGCAGGCTAATGAGTCGGTTGGAGTGCACACCAGTTAAAGGTGCTGGTGCACTAGGCAAACCTGTACTCTCGTCCACACACTTACACACTGACGCACCGCACATGCCTAGGTTAGAGGATTTTCCAGACATTGGGAGCGGTGTTAGTCCAGTGCGCGGCCCTGTATCCTCATACACTCACATGCACACAGATGAACATTCTCCACATCAGCCAATGTCTAGTCCTGATGCGAGTTCCTCAGACCTAGGGAATCTCATTACACAATTAGCATATGAAATAGGACAGAACAATGCTAGTCAACTAAACAGGTCTATTGGTAGCGCAGATAGCCAAACAACTCCTACTCCTACACCTAGCCTGAATTTAGGACATAGACATTCTGACTTGAACATGACTGGAGTAAAGTTAGTGATGAAGACAGATGTCAGAGACCCACCGTACTTCAGGGGAGATGGAACAGACAAACACACAGTACATGAGTGGGAAGAAATGATGAGCGTCTACCTGAATAAGAGGGGTGTCCCCCCACAAGAGTACTCCCAGGAGATAATGTCAAGACTAATGGGAAAGGCTAGAGACGTTGTTAAAGTTACCCTGCGTAGCATGCCATCGCTGCGGCCAGCTGAAAACACCGAGCTCATCTTTGATATCCTGAAACAACATTTCAGTGAGATAACCTACTCCTCAATGCCTCTAGCAGATTTTTATAACACTCTTCCTCTAGCTGGAGAAAGTCCCATGGACTACTGGATACGCTTGAATAAGGCTGTGGATGTCGCGGATGAGTGTCTGAGAAGGCAGGGGCGAAACATTGAGGACCCCTCTCATGAAGTCACAATGATGCTGGTGAAACACTGCCCTGACCCCGCTCTTGCAAGTGTCCTAAAGTACAAAACGTCAGAGAAGTGGACAGCAAATGAGGTTCAGGAACACCTCATCGAACATCAGAGAGAGGTCAGAACAAAGTCCCAAGCCAAATCTTACCAGCCAAAGAACATTGGTGCACATGCTCAGACTTCAGCGATAGAGACAGTCACTGCTAACACAACCGACCTTATCTGCTACCCGAAGTCAATGGGGCCCTCATCCTCTCCACAGGCCGAGAGCGTCTGCGTCCAGTCTCTCATTGGCTTGTTGAACCGTGTGCTGGAGCAGAAGGCCCAGACAGAAGCAGTCGCTCCACCCAGCAGGGGGCCAGTAGCCATTGTTCAGAGTAGATGCAGAGTCTGTCAGTCTGCGGAACACTCAACTACTGTGCACTGTAGACAGGCAAACCTCTGTATGGGCTGTTACCAACCCGGCCACTGGAAGAGGGAGTGCCAACAGCGCCGGCCAAGATTTAACACTCATCCACAACCATAGCCACAGCTAGCTCAAGCACGGCCTGAACAAGAGCGAAGTGGAGCAGGTTTAAACTAGATGGCTCACATATGGAGAGGGGATGTGTGAGCGTTAAAGAATCGACCCTTGAAGAAGGTGAAGAATTAAAGGAGATGTATGTAAATGTTTGTAAAGCAAGGTCTGATGATTGTACAGTAATTGTTCAGAATATTCACACAGTTGAGATCTTCAGTGAGTTATTCAACGCACCAGTGACAGTTAATGGCCGCTCTCAGTTGCAAGGGCTCCTCGATACAGGGTCAATGGCCTGCACCATAAGTGAAGAGGCAGAGGAGAGACTGTTGTCAGACAGCGTCCTGACCCAACAGCAAGAACTCCCACAGCGCATCATCCTTGTTGGCTGTGGAGGAGTACAGGTGAGCCCTAAGTGCATGTTCGACATGGAATTGATGCTATATGGGGTGAAGTGCACGGTCCCAGTCCTCGTGGTCGCTGGCCAGAAAGACGATATCATCGTAGGCACCAACATGCTGAAATATGTGCTGCACCAGCTGAAAAATGAGAACAACTACTGGACACTTATCTCGCGAAACACACAGGAGTCTTCAGATGGCGAACAGTTTTTGGAGATGATGGCAAGTCTCACGAGATGGAGGGGTGAAGATGTGCTGGAAAAAGTAGGGACAGTGAAGCTAACCCAGGCGGTGACTCTCCTCCCCAAACAAGAGTACCTACTGTGGGGTAGACTGCCGAGTAATGTGCCCAAGTCACCTGGGAGCACGGTTATTGTGGAGCCTACCACCTCCAGGTGTGTGCCTCGGGGCATTATGGTGGGGAGAGTGGTCACACCAATGTGGGGAGATGGCTGGACCCCGATGAAAATCACGAACATCTCCGACAAACCACTCACCCTTAGAAGGAACAGCAAGCTGGCAGACGTCTCTCCTTGTGTCGCGGCTGAAGACTTCACACTGTTCCAGGGTTCCTCTCAGATTGACAATGGCTCTGTCAAAGTAACTGATGTGAAGAAGGACAACAACACTGACCTGAAAGACAGGCTGCAAAAGTCTGGGCTTGGAAACGTCGACATTGACAAATGTGAAGCGAGCCCCACCACCAAGCTCCAACTCGTGGCATTGCTTGAGAAGTATCAAGATATATTCTCAAAGCACAATCTAGACTGTGGAGAAGCCAAGGGATTTGTGCATAGAATCCACCTCACTGACGACCGTCCCTTTCGTCTTCCGTATCGTAGAGTGCCGCCGGCACACTATCAAAAGCTGCGCCAAGTTCTCACAGAGATGGAAGAGCAGGGAATCATACGGAAATCAATGAGCGAATATGCTTCCCCACTCGTGATGGTTTGGAAGAAGAATGGAGATCTTCGTATATGCACAGATTTTCGATGGCTGAATGCGAGAACCACCAAGGATGCTCATCCTTTGCCTCATCAATCGGACTGCTTGGCTGCCCTTAGCGGTAACGCTGTTTTCAGCACCATGGACCTCACATCGGGTTTTTATAACATGTCCATGCACGAGGAGGACAAGAAATATACTGCCTTCACAACACCGCTAGGCCTGCACGAGTATAATAGAATGCCACAGGGACTTTGCAACAGTCCGGTGTCTTTCATGAGGATGATGCTGAGTATTTTTGGTGATCTAAACTTTAGTAGTCTCTTGTGCTACTTGGATGACCTCCTGATTTTTGCCCCCGATGAACAGCAGGCCCTCAGCAGGTTGGAAGTTGTTTTCCAGAGATTGCGGGAGCACAACCTGAAGTTGAGTCCGAAGAAGTGCCATCTGTTAAGGAAGTCCGTGAAGTTCCTCAGACACATTGTTGGCGGCGACGGTGTTGCAGTTGACCCGGAGAAGGTTGAGCTCATCGCCAACATGTCGAAGGGGGCTTTGATGGAAGATGATTGCTGCACTCCTTCAGTTCGCAGAGTGAAGTCGTTCCTGGGAATGGTATTTTATTACCAGCACTTCATACCAAATTGCTCCTCCATCGCAAAACCCCTGTTCGCCCTCACAGCTGGGCAGAAACGGAGAGGAAAGGCCGGAAAGTACACTCAGAATCCAGGAGTCTACAGAAAGCTCAGACCTGCAGACTGGACCCCTGACTGCGACTCTGCCTTCGCCAGCCTTAAGGAGAAGCTCCTGAACTGTGCGGTCCTCACCCATCCAGACTTCTCTAAGCCCCTGGTTCTGTCCATTGATGCGTCTCTTGACGGCCTTGGGGCAGTTCTGTCGCAGATACCAGAAGGGGAGACGAAGGCACGCCCGATCGCCTTTGCGAGCAAGACCCTTTCTGGCTCACAAAAAAGGTATCCTGCCCACCGCCTAGAATTCTTGGCACTCAAGTTGAGTGTCTGTGAAAAATTCAGCCACTGGTTAAAGGGCCACACTTTTACAGTGTGGACCGACAATAATCCTTTAACTTATATAATGACAAAACCAAAACTTGACGCTTGCGAACAAAGGTGGGTGGCAAAGCTTTCCCCATACACATTCTGTATCAAACACATTCCTGGAGTGAAGAACATTGTGGCGGATGCCCTAAGTAGAGATCCTTTTGCTAAGTCAGTGAGCCAAAGGCTGATCAGTGAGCCGTATGAAGGTCTTTTGGCTGAAGCAGAGGGAACAAAGGAGGAGAAAGTCCAGGATCTCTTCCGTTTAAAGGTCCAGTGTCTCCGGGCAGAAGATGCAAGTTGCTGTGTGACCAAGGACACCACTCAAGATGGGCTGACCGGCAGTCAAGAGCCATCGCATGTGAGATCTGCGTGTGAAGCTCACATAGAGTGGGAAAAGGGAGCAGAGATAAGAGCGACGCAGTTTCTCAAGGCTTTTCCCCAGGCGGTGCCCTCAGAACAGGACACACTTCCAGCCCTCTCCATCGGCGAGCTTAGGCAAAGCCAGGAAATGGATCCAGTCATCAAGGAGGTCCTGCCGCTCATTCAGAGGGGTGAGCCACCACCTAGGCGAGGGAGAAGTAGGTTAGCTCCTACAGCCCAGACACTGTGCAAGCAGTGGCATCACCTAAAGGTCCAGGACGGAGTTTTATATAGGGTGACCAAAGAACCATTAAGCGGAGAAAAGAGGTTTCAGTTTGTGCTGCCTAATAGCTTGAAGGTCAAGGCTCTCGCTGGTGTGCATGATCTTGCTGGGCATCAAGGGCAAGCTAGAACAGCACATCTCGCCCGACAGCGCTTCTTCTGGCCGCAGATGGGAAGAGACATCAAGGAGTATGTGAAATGCTGCCAACGCTGTATCCTTGCAAAGACCCCTGAACCAGCTGCCCGGGCTCCCTTGGAGAGCATTCGCACATCGGCACCCATGGAACTAGTGTGCATTGATTTTTGGAGTGCTGAGGACAGTAAACAAAGATCTGTAGATGTGTTGGTCATAACAGACCACTTCACAAAATTGGCTCATGCGTTCCCCTGCGTCAACCAAACTGCGAAGCAAATAGCGAAGAAGTTATGGGATAATGTGTTCTGCATCTACGGTTTTCCAGAGCGAATACATTCCGATCAGGGAGCCAATTTTGAAAGTAAACTCATTGCCGAACTCCTCAGCCTCACAGGGATTACAAAGACACACACAACAGCATACCATCCCATGGGAAATGGGCAAACCGAAAGGTTCAATAGGACGCTTGGCAGTATGCTGCGTGCCCTACCGCTAGCAGCCAAACAACACTGGGCCCAACAGATACAGACCTTGACCTTTGCTTACAACGCCACCATTCATGAAACGACTGGATATCCTCCATTCTACTTGATGTACGGTCGAGTCCCTAGACTCCCGGTAGATATGGTCTTTAAACAAGTCCTGAAAGATCCAGTCGTGGTGAATTACAAGACTTATGCAGAGAAGCTGATGGCGAACCTCCATGTGGCTGCCGGCATAGCTCAGCAGCATGCGAGGAAAGAACAGCAACATCAAGCTGATGGCTACAACAAGAGAGTCCGTGGAACCCACTTGAACGTTGGCGACCGAGTTTTGTTGGCCAATAAAACGGAGAGAGGGAAGAGGAAACTAGCGGACAAGTGGGAGCCCACCATGTATACCATCATAGACCGGAAGCCTCAGACTCACGTTTACCGAATTAGGGATGAGAGTGGGAAGATCAAAGTCGTCCATCGGAACCTGATGTTGGACGTGAGCTTCTTGCCTGGCTATATGCACACTCTCTTCCGCATTCTGACTGCCATGTACTTTATTTCCGACGTAGCTTGAAACATATAGTTCAAAGCCCTTTTCCTTTATACTTGCTGCGGTACCGCAAGATTCCTGGATAAATCGACCCACATCGGTGAGAGTGTGCATATAGCCTATTGCAAGGTTAGTTTATGGGCTCTGCAGATGATGTGAAAGAATATTTGCTAACTGAAGTGCAATGCTGACTCCCACCAAGATCACTGATGCACCCTGCCCAAAGACTTACAAGCTGTCTTTTTAACTTGCAATCAGTCTAGTCCACTTCAGTGCTGTCCAATGTTGAAATGTGTGTCTTTCAAACATGATTGTATTATAATACTTTCTATTCCCCTTGTAGCCACGCAGATGTTCAAGCTGGCTCACAAGTACAGGCCTGAGACTAAGCAGGAGAAGAAGCAGAGACTGCTGGCCCGTGCTGAGCAGAAGGCTGCTGGGAAGGGAGACCCCAACCAAGAGGCCACCTGTCCTCCGTGCAGGTGAGGCATGCTGGGAAATATGTGGCCTGTTTGGATTAAGTATACATTTCATGGCAAGACATTTTTGGCCCTGGTGCAATGATGTTTGAATTTCTTCACCTGAAACAAATCATGTAGTTTTTGAGCTTTTTAACCCTGAGCATCAGCCATGGGCATTGTTAGGAGTACCATGGAAGAGTTGGCCAATTGTAATGGGAGCCGTGGTGTTTTCCTAAAGGTGTGAACACAGTCACCACTCTGGTGGAGAGCAAGAAGGCCCAACTGGTGATCATCGCTCATGATGTGGACCCCATCGAGGTAAGTCTAAAGACTAGCAAAGTCCTGAATACTACCTGTGATGTCAACTCCCCTTAATGAACCTGATCTATGTCTGAATCATGTCAAGTGTCAGAACGTCTATTAATGGGCAAATATGAGGTCAATTGCAATGATGTTTGAATTTCTTCACCTGAATCAACTGTGTGGATGAAAACACAAGCTTTTTAATTCTGAGCAGAGACCACAGCCATTTTATGTATTTGAAATGAGATCAAGCACAACCAATATGACATATTTGTATCCCAAAAACAAGTATTGATGCTTCCTGTCATTTCCCCCCCCACCCCCTATAGCTGGTGGTCTTCCTGCCGTCTTTGTGCCGTAAGATGGGTGTCCCTTACTGCATCGTGAAGGGCCAGGCTGGGCAGACTGGTGCACAGAAACACCTGCACTTCAGTTGCCATCACACAGACAAACCCGCAATCCCTGAAGACGAAACATGGGCTGTGTTCCAAAATGCCTTCTTGCACTCAGTCTAGAGTGTGCACCAAGTACAGTATAAGCACTAGATAGGGTGCAAGAATGCTTTTTTGGATCACAGCCATAGTGTCGGAACAGTCTGGGTAGAATGGTAAAGATGCATGTCAACAGTTACATTTATTAATACCTGTAGAAACTATCAGCAACTGAACAACACGGGAGCACTCCCATCTGCAGCGTGTTTACTTTAGTAACATGTATTCGTAGTTTTTTGAATGTGTGCTGCTAAAATGCAGTGTATACTCATGTAAGTCACTTGTGTATTTAGAAAATCGTTAGGGTGTAGGTTGTTTGTTCCGCTGGTAGACAAGTCTAGCTTGCTAGCTAACGTTAGTTTCGAAGGCCCGAACTTGTCTGAGTCGACTATGCTGGAGCCCAACCATGTTGGCTACCACTGAAAAGCAGTAGAAGATGATAAGCGTAATGTTCGTTAGGGTTTGCATGCCTGTTTGACAGCGAATTAGACAAATTGGTAGTCTAGTAGCTAGCTGACCAGATTGACCGTAGTGTTCCGGGGCCCACCCGCTGTGCCGACGGACTACGATGCCGACAGTTTATTAGCTGATTTCTGCGAGAGCTGACAAGACGGTACATGTGGGAAAACTAGGGTTAGGGTTAGGTGCTAGGGTGCTACGGTTAAGGACGGTTAGGGTTAAGGTTTAGGGTTAGGTTTAGGGTTAGACATGCCAGCATGTACCAAGTCGACATAGCACCTAACCCTAACCCTAGTTTTCCCACATGTGTCTTGTCAGCTCTCGCAGAAATCCGCTAATAAACTGTCGGCATCGTGGTACGTCGGCATATTGATGCGGCACCAGTGTTCCATAGCAAGAATGCTAACAAGCATCTTCTAGTATTGAACTAATTGAAGTTGAACCCCTGGCTTTCGCAATGATGATTTACATTATTCACCTGAATCTTCCATGTGGATTCTGTATACAAGCTTTTTAACCCTGAGCTAAAACCATAATACCGTTTTGATCACCTGCTGATGTCTTATAGCCCCCAGCTACTAACCTGTATATTAATGTGACTTTTTCCATGACAGCCTAAAGGAAAGAAGGCTAAGGGGAAGAAGGTGGCACCTGCCCCTTCAGTGGCCAAGAAACATGAGGCCAAGAAAGTGGTCAACCCTCTCTTCGAGAAGAGGCCCAAGAACTACGGCATTGGTGAGTAGCCCAACGTGGCACAGCTGCTAATGTGACCGCTATGGGGATGTTTGTTTGATTCCCAAGAGAATGGGTTTCACATCTTCCTCCATAAGTTTGTGCAGAGGATGTAAACGAATATTTGCTATCTTAACAACGATGCAGACAACTCCACCAAGATTGTTGATGCACTTCCTGTGATTACAGGGTTCCTGTCAATATTCTTCAGTGCCTTTTGTTCACACTGAATTGACTTGGGGTACTGAACCATCCCATGGTCTGTTACAGGTCAAGACATCCAGCCCAAGCGTGATCTGACGCGCTTTGTGAAATGGCCACGTTAAATCCGCCTGCAGAGGCAGAGCTCCATCCTGTACAAGCGTCTGAAGGTTCCCCCAGCAATCAACCAGTTCACACAGGCGCTGGACCGGCAGACCGGTAAGCCAGGGAGACTTGGGGTTTATATTTTTTACTATTCTTCTCAATAGGCTATATGCACACTCTCTTCCGCATTCTGACTGCCATGTACTTTATTTCCGATGTAGCTTGAAACATATAGTTTAAAGCCCTTTTCCTTTTTACTTGCTGCGGTAGCGCAAGATTCCTGGATAAATCGACCCACATCGGTGAGAGTGTGCATATAGCCTATTGCAAGGTTAGTTTATGGGCTCTGCAGATGATGTGAAAGAATATTTGCTAACTGAAGTGCAATGCTGACTCCCACCAAGATCACTGATGCACCCTGCCCAAAGACTTACAAGCTGTCTTTTTAACTTGCAATCAGTCTAGTCCACTTCAGTGCTGTCCAATGTTGAAATGTGTATTTTTCAAACATGATTGTATTATAATACTTTCTATTCCCCTTGTAGCCACGCAGATGTTCAAGCTGGCTCACAAGTACAGGCCCGAGACTAAGCAGGAGAAGAAGCAGAGACTGCTGGCCCGTGCTGAGCAGAAGGCTGCTGGGAAGGGAGACACCCCAACCAAGAGGTCACCTGTCCTCCGTGCAGGTGATGCATGCTGGGAAACTATTGGCCTGTTTGGATTAAGTATACATTTCATGGCAAGACATTTTTGGCCCTGGTGCAATGATGTTTGAATTTCTTCACCTGAAACAAATCATGTAGTTTTTGAGCTTTTTAACCCTGAGCATCAGCCATGGGCATTGTTAGGAGTACCATGGAAGAGTTGGCCAATTGTAATGGGAACCGTGGTGTTTTCCTAAAGGTGTGAACACAGTCACCACTCTGGTGGAGAGCAAGAAGGCCCAACTGGTGATCATCGCTCATGATGTGGACCCCATCGAGGTAAGTCTAAAGACTAGCAAAGTCCTGAATACTACCTGTGATGTCAACTCCCCTTAATGAACCTGAACTATGTCTGAATCATGTCAAGTGTCAGAACGTCTGTTAATGGGCAAATATGAGGTCAATTGCAATGATGTTTGAATTTCTTCACCTGAATCAACTGTGTGGATGAAAACACGAGCTTTTTAATTCTGAGCAGAGACCACAGCCATTTTATGTATTTGAATTGAGATCAAGCACAACCAATATGACATATTTATATCCCAAAAACAAGTATTGATGCTTCCTGTCATTTCCCCCCCCACCCCCTATAGCTGGTGGTCTTCCTGACGGCTTTGTGCCGTAAGATGGGTGTCCCTTACTGCATCGTGAAGGGCCAGGCCAGGCTGGGCAGACTGGTGCACAGAAACACCTGCACTTCAGTTGCCATCACACAGACAAACCCGTACGTACACACCGCAATCCCTGAAGAGGAAACATGGGCTGTGTTCCAAAATGCCTTCTTAAACTCAGTCTAGAGTGTGCACCAAGTACAGTATAAGCACTAGATAGGGTGCAAGACTGCATTTTTGGATCACAGCCATGGTGTAGGAACAGTCTGGGTAGAATGGTAAAGATGCATGTCAACAGTTACATTTATTAATACCTGTAGAAACTAGAAGCTAACTCAACCCTCTGGCAATGATGTTTGAATTTCTTCAACTGAACAACCATGTGGTTCCATGAGCTTTTTAACCCTGAGCCAAAGGTTTGAGTGTAAATCAGTGATGTGTCGGTGCCAAGTTGGTGATAATGGACTGAACATATTTGTCCTTTTTCAGTGAGGACAAAGGTGCACTTGCCAAGCTGGTGGAAGCCATCAAGACCAACTACAACGACAGATACGAGGAGATGAGTTCCCAGCTTTGGTTGTTAGTCATGGTGGTGGTCGTCTGGAGAGCCGCTTTTCACCGTCTGTCGTTTGCTTCAGTTGTCCTGTTTGCACTCAAGTCTCCCTCACTCCACAAACGGACTTCTCCTAATGTCCCATTTTCCACTGTATTGACTCCTGACTTTATCTTCCAGACCCGTCGTCACTAGGGAGGTGGTATCATGGGCCCCAAGTCCACAGCCCGCATCACAAAGCTTGAGAAGGCCAAGGAGCTGGCTACCAAGCTTGGTTGAACACCACCCAGTTTCATGTAATAAAAAAGAAAATGTACCCTCAAACATGCCTGGATTTGTCATTTGATAAATCGGGAAATCCTGATATTGTGACCTATAGCAGGGTTCCCACGGGTCCTTGAAATCCTTGAATGTTTGTGAATTTGAGACGGCTACGTTATGCTGTCTGCGTGTCTCCCACCAGCTGAGTCGCGCCACTTGCCTCAAGAAAGTTCCGGTGAAGTTGCAGGTTAAACGGCAGCAAGCAGCTGTAACTAGCTTAAATGAACCTTCAGATATGTCTGGCAAATGGAAATGTCAGGATGTGTGGCTCAGAGATCTACAAAGAATGGGTTCTTAAAGATTTACTGGGCATCCATATGGCCCTATGCCTTGCCTGCAGCAAGTCAATAAAACCCCACGCCACGGGCGAAGCTGCGGTGACAAGCCATGCCGCTGGAGCGTCACACAGGACGGCAGATACGGGTCCTACCCCTACTAGGGGTGTAACGGATCACCCTCCACGGTTCGGCACGCATGTGTACCGCGTATCAATTGCAATATTTAACCAAGTAATAATATTACTTAATATTAGTTAATATCTCTTGTAAATCACAATGTAGAGTTGCCATGAAAAGATAGACGCGATAGTTGCGTGCTTTGTTTTACTTATTTTAAACATTTAAATCCGTTTACTCACTACAATCCATAGCAACAAGTGTATTATGGCGAGTGCTAGTAGTAACGTTGGCGGCGCAGAAGAACTCGAAAGGCCTCCCTCGTCATTTAAATCCCACTTCTCACTGGATGGGGTTAGTGCTGTTGACTCATCAGAAAGTAAAGACTAATTCACAGAGTGTATGAAGATTCCAGTAAGGGTTTTGTGAAGGAGCCCTAGTGCTGTTGACTCATCAGAAATATAATGTTTTATTTAGCTCATCAGTGGGCACTCAGCACCATGGACACCTCCAGCCCAGCACCTTGCACCACGGTTCCTGCCCTGCTCCATGGATTACAACGATGATCGCCTGACCCTTGCCTGACTCTACCAAGTCCTTTGCCTGACCCCTCAAACCTGTTTGACCTAATAAAGTCCCACACCTGGGTTCATTGACATTCATTTATTTATATACAGTTAGGTCCGGAAGTATTTGGACAGTGACACAATTTCCATAATTTTGGCTCTGTATGCCACCACAATGGATTTGAAATGAGACAATCAAGATGAAATTGAAGTGCATACTTTCAGCTTTAATTCAAGGGGTTGAACAAAATATTGTATGAAACGTTTAGGAATTGCAACCATTTTTATACACAGTCCCCTATTTTCAGGAGCTCAAAAGTAATTGGACAAATTAACATAATCATAAATAAAATGTTCATTTTTAATACTTTGTCAAGAATCCTTTGCAGGCAATGACTGCCTGAAGTCTGGAACACATGGACATCACCAAATGCTGGGTTTCCTCCTTTGTGATGCCAGGGGCCTCATTCATAACGGGTGCTTAGATCAAATGTTGATCTTACCTGTGTCGTACGTAGAAAACCACGTCAACATAGTGATTTATACAATTTCAACGTGAGTCAATTTGATCGTGGAAACGATCGTAGCTCGACGTCGAGTATTCAACTTGCTTACGCACATTACCTACTGGTTATGCGGAGTTATTACAGGCATGTGAGCCGCACTGCCTAGTGTAATTCATGCAAGTGGCTCGTAATAAAATTAACGATGTTGTTATCAGCCGAGAAAATGAGTTTAATTCAAGATTTAAAAGGAACTGATGTTTCTGATTGTATTTTAGTCTTCCTTTATATCCCTCCGGAGCTGTCTATCTCCCCTTCAACATGCCTAGTGCGTTCCACAACGGACCTTGCCCGGCCAAGCTCTAAATTATACTGGATTTTCTCTGGTGTCAGGGAGTGAGCAGCCATATAAGAATAAGACCACCTGATAAGAATAAGACCATTATATTATTACAGTATAAGCAGCACTCAAGTTGAGGGGGGATGGTATCCCCCCTGAAATAAAAACAGTCAAAATCACCCCCCTCTTTCCATACTTAATGTCATTTTATCAATGAACGTGGTATTACTGCTAATTCAAGGTGCGAGGGGGCACGCACACATGCAATGACAGTTACTGACACTGAAGTCACTGGCGAGGGGATGCTAAAATTGTCCTCTTATAAAATCCACCACCTCCCCTGATTTTCTTTTACAACTTGAGTAGAGTATAAGCATGTGCCTGTGTGCCTGGTTAGTTGTCATGATCAAACGTTATAAATGCAACTTACAGAGAAGCCACCCTTCTCTGCCCTCTCCCACTTCCAGACGAACGCCTACCCTATATTATAGCACTTGTCTTAATTCAGCCGCTATAATTCAGCCTCTATCACAGGGTGTTAATACAAACCTCATTCACCTGCGTTCATTTTTACCTGCGTTGGTATTTATAGAAGGAAGCACGTACGCAACTTTAAACCATCTCAGCCCGTTTTATAAATAATGCTTACGTCCGTTTAGAAAACTGTGCTTACGTGAAAGTCAAAGATGACGTTCAAGTACTTCTTTATGAATGAGGCCCCAGGCCTTTACTGCAGCTGTCTTCAGTTGTTGTTTGTTCGTGGGTCTTTCTGCCTTTAGTTTTGTCTTCAGCAAGTGAAATGCATGCTCGATTGGGTTGAGATCAGGGGCCTCATTTATAGAGAGTACTCAGATCAAATGTTGATCTTACCCGTGTCGTACGTAGAAAACCACGTCAACGTAGTGATTTATACAATTTCAACTTGAGTCAATTTGACCGTGGAAACGATCGTAGCTCTACGTCGAGTATTACCTTGCGTACGCGCATTACCTACTGGTTATGCGGAGTTATTACAGGCATGTGAGCCGCACTGGAAAAACGTTGCCTAGTGTAATTCATGCCAAGTGAACGTGACTCGTAATAAAATTAACGATGTTGTTATCAGCCGAGAAAATGACTTTAATTCAAGATTTCAAGAGTACTGATGTTTATGATTGTATTTCAGTCTTCCTTTATATTCCTCCGGAGCTGTCAAGGCAACGCCATCTCCCCTTCAACATGCCTAGTGCGCTAAATTATACTGGATTTTTCTCCGGTGTCTAGGAGTGAGCAGCCATATTTTCAATGTCACCTGATAAGAATAAGACCATTATATTATTACAGTATAAGCATTTGCTGGTTAGTTGTCATCAGCACTCAAGTTGAGGGGGGATGGCATCCCCCCTGAAATAAAAACAGTCCAAATCATCCCCCTTCTAAAACTGCCATCCCCCCTTTCCATCCCTTATGTCATTTTATCAATGAACGTGGTATTACTGCTATTTCAACATTTAGTTCTGCGCATATTGAGTAAAATACTGTGGGGAGAGGGGGGAACACACTGACATTTTTACCAAGTCACTGACACTGTGGGGATGCTAAAATTGTCCTCATAAGATAAAATCCACCATCCCCCCCTGATTTTCTTTTACAACTTGAGTACTGAGGCCTCATTTATAAAAAAAAAAGTACTTGAACGTCATCTTTGACTTTCACGTAAGCACATTTTTCTAAACGGACGTAAGCATTATTTATAAAACGGGCTGAGATGGTTTAAAGTTGCGTACGTGCTTCCTTCTATAAATACCAAACATACTTGGAATTGAATGCAGGTGAATGAGGTTTGTATTAACGCCCTGTGATAGCGGCTCAATTATAGCGGCTGAATGAAGCCAAGTGCTATAATATAATATAATACAGACAATATTATGTAGGCCTACTGTCTGTATTATATTATATTATAGCACTTGGCTTCATTCAGCCGCTATTTGAGCCGCTATCACAGGGCGTTAATACTATATTATAGGGTAGGCGTGCGCCTGGAAGCGGGAGAGGGCAGTAATACCACGTTCATTGATACAATGACATAAGGGATGGAAAGGGGGGATGGCAGTTTTAGAAGGGGGATGATTTGGACTGTTTTTATTTCAGGGGGGGGGTGCCATTCCCCCTCATCCCGACTCAACTCGAAATCCAGTATCATTTAGCGCGTGGCCGGGCAAGGTCCGTTGTGGAGCGCACTATAGTGTTATATAATATATCATATCCTATATTATATTAAATTATTATAGTGCTAATATATAGGCATGTTGAAGAGAGATAGACAGCTCCGGAGGGATATAAAGAAAGACTGAAATACAATCATAAACATCAGTTCCTTTTAAATCTTGAATTAAACTCATTTTCTCGGCTGATAACAACATCGTTAATTTTATTACGAGCCACTTGCATGAATTACACTAGGCAGTGCGGCTCACATGCCTGTAATAACTCCGCATAACCAGTAGGTAATGTGCGTACGCAAGTCGAAAACATGACGTAGAGATTTAATTGTTTCCAAGTTCAAATTGACTCACGTTGAAATTGTATAAATCACTACGTTGACGTGGATTTCTGCGTACGACACGGGTAAGATCAAAATTTGATCCAAGCACGTTCTATAAATGAGGCCCCTGTACTATCAACCCACTTCTGTTCTCTCTCCATCTGTCCTCTTTTCACTCTGTGTCTTGTCTTGCTGTCTGTGTTTTGTCTGTTTCTGACTGTGACATGGCTGTTACTGTCTTCATTGTCTGCGTGTTTGTACTGTCCGTGTCTCTCTCCATGATCTACTCTTCTGTTTGCATGGCTCCCTTGTAAAAGAGACCTTGGTCACAGCTCCCCAGGCTAGACAGTAAAAAAAAGTACATACATACATGAAAGCGCACACACACACACACACATAGACACACACAGACACACGCGCACATGCACACACAGACACACGCACACACGCACACACACACACATGTCCAGACACGATATCCAAACCCAGAAGCAAAGGGGAAAACAAATGTAGTGAAGAAGATATATAAGTCAGAAAATATGCAACCGTGGCCTGTGGTGGTCCAGTGGTCTGGCACCGCTGTCTACAGTGCACACATGTGCCCATGTTGGCATGGGTTCGAGTCTGGCCCATGCCCTGCTAACATGTCCTCTCTCCTTACTTTCCTGTCTGTCTTTACTATATCTGTCCAATAAAATGAAATGTGAGTGGGACAATATGCAACCGCCTTGAACCGACCTGAAAATGTGTGCGTAAAATGACACCAGGACACCGGACGCCCCGCTACAGGTTAACTCTGGCACATCTGAGCTCTAATCCAAGAGATCAGAGATTAGAAAGACTTTACACACAAACACAGGAGGCTAATTCCCCATGTCAGACATGTGTGTGTGTGTGTGTGTGTGTGTGTGTGTGTGTGTATTGAGTGCCCCAGTCCTACTCGCTGCGATAGTGGACATAAAGTTTAGAACCTATAGACACACTTCGTTGCATAAATGCATTTCATGAAGTCCAGAGAAGCTTTGCAGAAGCTTTATTTTGATCCATGCCATGATGGTAATTGTGTAGCATATATCTGATAGCATATCCGATGAGGTTCCGTGGAAAGCTCTTGGAATACCTCTCAGGCTCACTATCAGGTAAATATATCTATCAGGATGTCAGCATCCTATTTCACCTGTGTACACACACCGACTCCAAAAGAGCTTGTCATATAGCCAAGTTAGGTGTCTTTAGTGCGATAGGTGTATTTGGGGCAAACAATAAGTCAATAGGAGAGAATCTCAATTTAAATAATTTTATTGTGTCTTCTGTGTATTGTGTGACTGTCTGTGTGTGTGACTGTGTGTGTGTGTGTGTGTGTGTGTGTGTTTGGCCATGAGAGTCCAATCCAACCCCTCACACACTTCTCAGTGTCTGGGCCTTAGGGATGCAGAATGGCGTGGCGTGGGCGCTGGCCGTCCTCTGTATGCACTGGCTAGTGGTGAGGGCCTGGCTCGCCCTGCGCTGGCTGGTGGTGAGGGCCTTGCTCTCTCCCTGCCATTGTCCAGAGCCACTGACAGCGGCTTGGTGGCCACGATGCGGCCGTTCATGCCAGCCATGGCTTTGGTGGCCGCCTCAGGGGAGGAGAAGCACACAAAGCCATAGCCCTGGCTGCGTCCGCCCTCCATCGCCACCGTTGCACTGGTGATTGTTCCGAAGGGGGCGAACACCTTGCGCAGGGCCTCGTCATCCATGCTGTCGTCCAGGTTCTTCACATACAGATTTACACCCTGGTAGAGAGAGACCCTGTTTAGTGAGATGATTTTTCAACCCCTCAAATACATAGACAATAATTACAAAGTACATCAACTTCTATGTTAGTATTAATAAATTCACAAACCTTGTCTCTGGTCATGCGGTCCAGCTTCTCGCTGTCAAACTGGCGCTTCAGCTCAGTCTGGCGCTCTCCTCTCTTCTGGGCGCGGCCCACATAGACCCGCCTCCCATTGACTGTTTTACCATTCATGTCATCAACGGCCTTCTGGGCGTCCTCGTGCCTTTGGAAGTCGACAAAGCCGAAACCTTTGGACTTCCCGCTGTCATCAGTCATGACCTTGACTCTCAGGATCGGGCCATATTTCTCGAACCTCTTCGCCAGCCTGCGGTTGTCCATGTCCTCTCCAAAGTTCTTGATGTAGACGTTAGTGAACTTTTCAACAAAAACGTCCTTGTCATTGAGCGTGCCGTTCATGAGGTGGGGGGCAGCACAGGTCTGGGCCTTGGGGATGCAGAATGGCAGAGCTGCAGGCTGTTTGGGGTTGATGACTGGGTTTGGCACGGCGTCAATGCTGTCCGTCCTCTGCATGCACTGGCTGGAGGTGAGGGCCTGGCTGGGGGTGAGGGCCTGGCTGGAGGTGAGGGCCTGGCTGCTGCGGAGAGAGGAAATGTCCTGCTCCAGCCTTGACTGTACAGCTAGGAGGTCCATTTTCTCCTTAGCCAGGGAGGAGGCCTCTTTGCCAAGCTCTTCCAGCTTAGTAGACAGACACTCTTTTTCTCCAGCCAAGTCCCCCTTTGCCTGGTCTCTCTGCTTCAGTTCAGACTTCAGGAGAGTAGTCCTTTCATGTGTCACAGTTGACAGTTTTGTCTGTAAGTCCTGTACTTCTTTAGAGAGGGCATCCTTAGCAGAGGTCAGTGTATTTTGCTCATTGGCTTTAGCCTGCAGCTGAGATTCAAGAAGCTTCTTTGCCTCTGCAGATGATTCTGCCTGGCCTTTGAGCTCCTTAACCTGCAGAAGTAGATCATCTTTGCCCTTCTGCAGGAGCTGTAGGCTCTTGTGAAGCTCTGCCTGCTGGGACAGCAGGAGCTCCCTCTCTTTTGTTAGGTTATTCCTCTGTTGAACAAGCTCCAAACTTACAGATTCAGCTTCAACTTTTAGTTTGCTGTGCTCCTCTGCAAGATCGGTTTTGTCTTTTTCAAGCTCCTCCCTCTTAGTTTTTGATAGCTCCTCCCTCTTAGTCTCCTGCTGCTGAATCTCTTGCTGGTACTTCAGGAGGACCTCATTCTTCTCTGTATTGACCTTTTGAAGCTCTTCAATTTGGGCTTGGTGCTCAGCTTCAGCATTCTTCAGGCTTGTGTTTTTGACCTGTGCCTCCTGAACAACAGCTCTCAGATTCTCCACCTCTTTGGACAGTGAAGCCTTCTCTCTATCTAACTGCTGGTTGCAAACACAATTATTGATTTGCATTTGAGCCACAGCGAGGGGGGTCTTTTACAAACAGGTATTTTTTTTATTTTTTTTTATAAATTACTACTACAAATATTTAGAATTTGTATTTCTGTATTGCTGTCTAGATCAGTGAAACAAAGACAATAAAATCAGATTCCAGGCTCTGAGGCAACAAAATGTGAACATCCTGTATGTCTATAGCCACTACATGTGGGAATCACAGTTTGCATTACAACAATCAAACATCACTTAACAGCACAAAACATGGCCATTGCAGTGTTTCCTCGAGGATTTTTCATATTAGTGGCAGAGCGCTCATTTTTCGCGCGCGGTGCGCACTGGCGCTCAAAACAAAGACGTAATTTCACCAAAAACTAGAAGGTGGCAACAATTATAATTTCTTAAATAGCGGTTAAGTCATTAAAGCCGAGCAGGTGATTTTATATAGAAGGTGATCAAATACCAATATATCCTACAGCTGCAGCGGAACATGCAGAAGGCGCATTACACACACACACACACACAGAGAAAGATCAATACGAAGTAGGCCTACCTGAGAGTACACGCACAAAACCGGCTAACGTTACTCATTAACTGTTTACACAAGTAAAATCACAGTGTGACAGTCAGATGGAGCATTCGGTAAACAACAACAGCAAGGTAATGCTATCAGTTGAGTTAAAGAAAACCAACTCTTACCTTTGAGGACACCAACATGAGCCCTGCTTACCCGTACCTCCGCCGTTCTGTTCGTGGTGATTTTAGAGGCAATAGATTATTTTTGCCCCGCGCATATTACTATGAATAGTTCGAAGCTAGGTGCTTGCACGTTAGATGCGAGAATGCTCGGTTAACCCATTAGCGGGAACATTATTTGTTTCACAAAATAGGCTGATTTAGTTGACCATGAACATCAGAGACATACATTACGAATGTTCATTTAAAATACTCTATACTGAGCACTGGTATAAGAACATGAACCAGAGAACAGCAGTAAATGCAATAACCCACAGTCGTCGCTGATGATGTTGCATTTTCGATTAGGATACGGGATTAAAGGCACCGGCGACGGGCTAAAAGAGAAATCCAAATGTCCCGCTAAATTCGGACCAATCACAAAACTGTTTTGAAAGCGCGTCGCCTCGCGCCGCGCGCCTGTTGAGAGCGATTCAGTCTCGATTGCAGTGCGAACACAAACGACGAGGTTAATTGCAACATTGTAACATATTGTAACTAACTACGCCCTAAATCGTAACGAAATGTAGGTCTGGAAGCGGCCTAAATCTAGCTTCAATCTGCTTTTTTTCTGTTCTCCGGTCATAATAACTCGCTGCCTTTCTGCGCAGCCTGAATCAAAGTGGACTGTCTGAATCAATTAGTGGCGGAGGAAATTCATTCGTGGCGGCCCGCCACGAATAAATGCATATAGAGGAAACACTGCATTGGTGGATATTTGGTACTAAAAGGCAGCACCTCCACAGAATCTGTGATTCTAATACACTGGAGACAAACAATATGATGCTATGATAAGTTGGTGCTTACCTGGGCCTTCTCCTTATAAGATTGCAAGTCAGATACCAGCCTCTCCAGCTCCTGGGTTTTCTCCCTGGAGATGCTCAGTTCCTGCCTCGCCTTGTTAGCTTGACCCTGAAGCTCCTGTGCATGGCGCTCTGAGGCCTCAGACAGGCCCTTCTCCTGAGAGACCTCAAGCTCCTTGGCCTGGGTCTCACACTGCTGCACATGCTTTTCCTATACAATGCATAAGAAGAGAGACATTTTAACTAATTACATCACCAATTGTTAGGAAAGGGACAGGGAGGGAGAGAATGATCAGGAAAAGGTCTGGTCAAGTCCCTATAATTTATGTGTTATAGGTTAATATGTGGCAGCACTCAAGAAAAGGCATTTCTAATAACATTCAAAGCCATTTCGGTAGTCTTCACCAACCTCTTATTGTCCCTGACTTTCAATGTTTTATCCAGATCATCACTCACCAGGTCAACAATTTTCTTCTGCAGGCTGTTTAGCTGACCCTGATGTTTGTCTGTGATCTCCTTCAGCTCCTGGACCTTCCGGCCCAGTTCCTGCTGTTGTTGCTCTTCAGAACGTGCCATCCGTTCCTTCTCCTCTGCCAGTTGGGTCTGTAACTCCTCTAACTGCCTAGGAAAAGGAGGGGGAGAGGGGGATAACTAAACTACTACTACAAACTAGAGGCTCATTCTATGGGACAGTTTTAAAGAATGATAGACTGAATATTGATCATATCGATCATATCGATGGCCGAAACGCAAAACCTCCTATCTGCAAAATGTTCTGATTTGCGGTTTTCACTTTAAATTAAAGTAAAGGCCGATTTAAAGTTCTGCGTCGAATTTACGTGCGTAGCTTACGTAATCTACGTAAGGGGTCTCGCACTTTACACTTCTGCGTAGGCCGCGCTGCAATTACACCATCACATCGCTAGGTGGCAGTGTGTTTTCTATGCCCCTGTGCTGTGCCTCTTCCGGTTAGGAACTCAACGGAGCTCAAAGCTCAAAGCGGCATAATAGCGATCTTTTTGTTGTTATGCTTGTTGTAAATAAAAGTTCTATGATCCATTGAAATGACACTAAACTAAGATAATACGATGGTTATCATAATTTTTCAAATCTTTATTAATGAGTAATTACAGAAAAAGTAATTGACATTTCTGTCATGGCTTCCGCATTTTGGCCGACGAGAGAGTCGGAATCATGTGCTACCAAGCGGACCAATCACAGAGCTTATGGTTGCGTAGAAACTGACGCGTTCTTAAATTTTTTGAGACGTGCGCGTCAAGCCTCTCCGTAGGCAAGGCGGGCCCACGCGGGCCGACGCAAGGCTACAGCGACGATTTTACGCAGAAGTTTAAATCGGCCTTCAGGCTGCACATGATAAGTCTGTCTGTGAAAAAGTGAATTTTGCAGATAGAAGGTCTGAAGTGTTGAAAAACCCACTCAATATAACAAATAACAGTTTTAGAATCACTAAATACTTATAATTTATGAATTGGATTCACTGTATCGCCAGCCGTCCTGTTCCTAGGCTACTGGGTTAGAGATACATGGCTTTTAAACAAACATGTTTTAAAATGTTCATGTTCAAAAGCAAGGACTGTGTGATCATCTAATTATGTGTAGTTATGTTGATGTTCTATCAGCGTGTTCTGATGTGCTAAACATGCAGTTACATGTCAGTATAGCGATGTTTTCTTTTTAGCTGCTAGGTAGCTCAACGAGATGATACCAACATTCAAATAAGCAAATCTTCTTCAACTATTTTTCAATGTATGACACATCCTTTGAAAGCTTACAATCTGCACTTTCATAATCTCTGAACTGAAAAATTACCTTGCCCTACTTGGGGACTTTTTCACCAGACCATGTCACATATGGAGACAAAATTAACCTCAGTAAGACCTGATAAACCAAGATAGAAATATGGTGAGACCTACTTTAATTTAGCAACTATCCTGCCCAGCACATCCTCCATCTCCACCGGGTGCTGCTCCTCAGCGCTCTCCACACTGGTCCGCAGAGACTCATCCAGATGCTCCTTCTCTTCTGACACAATCAGCAGCTGTGATTTTAGCTCCTCTGTCTCCTGTGCCAAGACTGCAGCCCCTGCCCTGTGCCTGGCCCCTGCCTCCTCCAGCGCTAACTTGTGGTCCACCTTCAGCCTCTCCAAGGCACTCTTGGTCTCTACTAGCTCTGTCGCCTGGGCACCTTCCCCTTTGCTGAAGGACACCTTCAACCCCTCCATTGCTTGTTGGTGAGAGGCAATGGCAGATTCCAGCTTAGAGCGCCACAACTCTATGATGTCTGCATTTTCCTTCTCACCTTGGCTCAGGCGCATTCGCAACTGCTCGTTGTCACCGGAGAGCCTCCCGGATGAAGCCTGAAGCTGGGCCAGTGCTTCACGGTGGGCTTTCTCTTCAGCCCCCATCCTCTCCTTTAGCTCAGTCAGCTCACCCTGTTGATTGGCTTCCTGAGAGGCCAGCTGAGCTCTTAGTGTGATCACCTCCTCAAGAAGAGGTGAGGCAGTGGAGTCAGCACCCTCAGAGACCTGTTGGGACTCCAGACGCAGCCGCAAGTCGGCCACTTCCCTTGTCCGCAGAGAGAGGTCCCTCTCCAGCTCCATGATGCGGGACTTCTCGGACACCGTGGCAACCTATAGGACAGGACAACTCTGGCTCAAAAAGAGTGTGTTCTGTATACACTTGCAAGACAAGGTAACTGCTGAATATCCCTGGCATCGCGCAAGTCTTTGAGGAAGGGTCTGTATTGAGTTTAGATAGGGCCCTATACAAACACGTGGCAGAGAGGTCCATCATAGCAGTAGTATAAGTACATCAAATGACACTCTAATCCCACATTTGTAATATAGGATGCCTGTTCCTAATGTATTGCGCTGCCCTCTAGTGGATATAGTTTGGTGGTACCATATCAGTTCTCACACAGCACACCTCTGGTGTTTTGAACTTCACCCCCCAGGAGCTGCAGTGTCTCCTGGTTTTCATACTTCGAATTAGATCTGGAAACCCAGACGTGTACACTCTCAGTGATTCATTACATCAATTGAAAAAAGAAAACCAGCAGAGACTGTGGCCCTTAAGGATTGCAGTTGAATGCCCTTACCATATTGGTTGTGATACACCTAAGGGAGGAACACATTGGCTAGGAATAGGAGCAGGAGAAAGACTTGCAAGAGATGGGGAACCCCAGATAAGCAGGCTGGGAGGGTCAGGTGTCTGAGACACAGGATAACTGGGAACAAGGGGGGGTTGGGGATAGGGAAACTGACTGGCTACTCAGCAGCACCAGCATCAGGGCTTACAATGGGGGAAAATGCTGCGCCTGAAACTTTTTCTTGGGGAGGGGGGGTCACAGTTTGAGATATTGGGAGAGCGGGTACAAAAGACAGCTTCTTGTCTCAATGTTTAAATGCATTAATACTATTTTATAGTCTTTTAAGGTCCTAAGGTCCATTAGGCTCAAGGATCATCGGTTGTCAAGGCTACGTACCTTGTGTACAGTGGGATGTCCATGTCCGCCCTCCTGTAGTAGCTGGATCCAGAGAGTTGACTTTACCACGGAGCTGTTCTGCTCTGCGTTCGGGCCTCCCTCATCTGTGCTGGGATCCAACGCAGCAGCATCGTCCTTTGACACAATGACAGATACAATATTTTTGTTTGTTTGTTTCTTTTTATTATTAGTACTAGATCTTTTCAGTTTGTGTAGTAGAGGTTATCTGCCGGGTCAGGAAGGTCCCGTGGGGGGGCAGTATAGCTTCCGGGTTAGTCTAATGTGGGGAACGGCCATGCTCTGTAATGCTCTGCATTTATTAATATAAACCAGTTAATGTTTACCCGCTGTCCGCTCATCATGATTATATTAGGAAGATATCACAGTTTGTAAAGCATCTTTGAGTGTCTAGAAAAGCGCTATCTAAGTCTAATGTATTATTATGATTATTATTCTTATGATTGCATTTTTTATATTGCCTTTAAATGACTAAATAATTAAATTATGATTCTATAATGATTGGAGCACTTTGAGTTGCAACGTTTGCAGGAAAAACGCTATACAAATAAAAGTTATTTGTAAAAAAAAAAAAAAAGTTATTATTATTATTATTAGGTAACTAAAAGGTATTTAAATACTCACAGGTGTATAGGTATCCATTAATACTCTCTCTTGTCTTGGGCCTGTGTAATGAGACGGTAGTAGTTTTCTATTTAAACTGTTAGCAATAGTCAACATTGAATGTTCGAGTTATTCACAAGAATGATCACAGCATGTGTGTAGGCTACAATATAACAAAAATATGATTCTAATTCTAAAATGTGTCATAATCCAGTTTGGTCAACAATTGAACTGTCATTACCGCTGTAGTACACTGGTACTCTGGTCCAGGGAATTTCTGGTTTGGACCCGGACATTTCTAAACGTCACGTTTGACGTCAGACAAATAAAGTTTAAAACAATTCAGATTCCTCTAACCAGTTTGTCATGCATTTCTTTATTCCGACATTCTCTCCCCCAAAATACAAGTAAATACTCGTATTTTAAGGCAGTCTCTCTCACACACACATGCACAAACCTCTCTCACACACACACTCTTACACACACATACACACACACCTCTCTCCCTCCCTATATGTGTGGGTGACCCCCTTTAACCTTTGACCCCTGTCCCTCCCTCCAGAGTACCCTACCTGTGTGGGTGACCCCCTTTAACCTTTGACCCCTGTCCCTCCCTCCAGAGTACCCTACCTGTGTGGGTGACCCCCTTTAACCTTTGACCCCTGTCCCTCCCTCCAGAGTACCCTACCTGTGTGGGTGACCCCTTTAACCTTTGACCCCTGTCCCTCCCTCCAGAGTAGCCTACCTGTGTGACGAGGACAGGCTTACCCCAGTAAGACACATTCTATCATGTTCTACTAGTGTCTTTTTGATACCAACCTACTATTTTACCTCTGTCAGTCATTGTATCGGTAACTGAATAAAATCACAGCACGTGAATAGAACATTTAAATGAATCACATTTTAACTCATGCATATGTAACAGGTTAAGGAAGGAGTCATATTTTTGTAACCTTTCATTTTATATTTTGTGGTTAGGTAAGTTTTATTTAACCAAAATCTGGTATTGTTCATTGTAATGTGTAGGTATTGGGAGATTTGTGTGTAATTGCGCCCCTAGAGGACAGTGGTGGCATACAACAGTTAGTTCCGACCAAGTAATTTGATTGGACAAAAGGCATTCCATGAGTGCTGATATACAGTATAACAGCACTGGGACTTTTAACTATATGTATCACTCCGAAATGACCGTTAATTCAAAGTAGCTAGCCTGCAGATGTTTGTGTTCAGGTTACTAGGCAACAGTCCAGTTGCGGAACTATTTTTTGTTGACGGAGCCAAAATAAATGATTAAATAAACAAACTAATAATAATCTGTTGTCACTTATTACTGTTAATTAATCAATTGCGCTGTAGAACTGTTGTATAAAAGCAATATCACACTCGAGGTCATGTGTTATACTGCGGCCTCGTCGTGTAAATGTACACGATACAAAGTAGCTAGTTTGTTTGGTTTGGTTACTAGGCAACAGTCCAGTTGAACAGTCCCGTTGCGGAACTATTTTTTGTTGACGGAGCCAAAATAAATGATTAAATAAACAAACTAATAATAATCTGTTGTCACTTATTACTGTTAATTAATCAATTGCGCTGTAGAACTGTTGTATAAAAGCAATATCACACTCGAGGTCATGTGTTATACTGCGGCCTCGTCGTGTAAATGTACACGATACAAAGTAGCTAGTTTGTTTGGTTTGGTTACTAGGCAACAGTCCAGTTGAACAGTCCCGTTGCGGAACAATTTTTTCTTGACGGAGCCAAAATAAATGATTACATAAACAAACAAATAATAATCTGTTGTCACTTATTACTGTTAATTAATCAATTGCGCTGTAGAACTGTTGTATAAAAGCAATATCACACTCGAGGTCGTGTGTTATACTGCGGCCTCGTCGTGTGTTATACTGCGGCCTCGTACCTACGACCGAATCACAGCCGTGTCATCCCTCTCGTGTGATATTGCTTAATTAAATCTGAAGAGAAAAAGAAGACATTTCTGATGTGACCTACATTTCTGCTATCGATCCAGTGACGACTGGAAAAAGGATCCATGCTGTGTCCTTGAGGCCGAAGAACCTTGTATGAAATACAATATCAGACAAAACAATCCTTGTATATCTCATCCTGTATCTTACAGTAAAATGTCATTTTTAAATGTCATTTAACAAACACTGACTGAATGAATATGAGTAAATGAGATAGAACACATACTTATCACGTATATCTTATTTACTCTCCTGGTTACTCTCCAATGTACTCTCCAGCTGCTCTGCTCAAAGAATCGCTTGACAATGACTTGAACACCTTGGTTAATGGAATCTTCAGCTTCAGGAGAACATTGTGACATCACATTCCATGAGAGAACCGTTCTGAAAGTTCTGTCTCATCTCACAGGAAGTCTTGCAGGGTCTGTTTATCTTGTGTGTTTGTTTATTTACACCCACATACAGTAGCAGTCAACAACTGAAATCAATGACAAATGGCAGCATAGGTAGCATGAATGAATGAATGAATGAATGAATGAATGAATGGTCTTTATTGTCATTGATATAGTACAGGTACCAAACAACGAAATTTGGGAGGGGGGGCTCCCCTGGTGCTAGGAAAAAAAACAAAAAACAAGAAGGGAAAAGATCTGGTTTACATAAATAAAGGCTATGTACACTATCCACTATACTATACTATACAAATAAAACACTGTGCTGTACTCTATGCTATGCTATACCTATTCTAACATTTCCTATTCTCTGAACCTTATGTACCCTAGGGTTGTCATATTGCACATAGTGTTATTGCACATTCATTTAAAGTGTCGCAGTTTGCAGGTTTGAAATGTTCACAGTTGTGTTTCAGTATTACACTTGATTTCAATCTAGTAGCTGCCATCAATTTGTCTAGATTGTCCAGGGCCTAGAACCTAGGTCTTTGCTGTGTTCAGGGCCTGAATGACCCTGGGGTAGAAGCTACACACAATAGCATTGATAAATTGATACGTCCAAATAAAGGAATACACAGTACATTCATAAAGTTAATAATTCCACATTAACAACATTTGCCTGGTTATAAGATATACTCTCTGGATATATTCAATGAAATCTAGATTCTCTTAACTGTTTAGTCTGTTCGTCTATATTAGAATGATTCACTGTTATTGTAATTTTGTAATACAATTCAACTGTGTGCCTGTGTAGACAGCTGCCAAAAGAGGGCAGTCTTGACCCGCATAATTTAGCCAAAAATTGACAGAGCAAGTTCTATAGTCTATGGAAATCCGCTGCCTTCAGCTATGAACACAATAGAATAGGACATCTGGAGTAACTTGACAACTAAGGGGGTAAAATAAAAAATATTGACTATATCTTAGGGTGGATGTAGGACACCTTAAACCAGACCCAAGGGAAAAGAAAACATCCGTTGAAGACTAGTTCTATCCATCTGCCATTTCAAGGTGTCTTCATTATTTGGTGAGCTTAGAATGATAAGGTTCTATCTCCGTTTAGGGAGGTTCAGAGATATTGAGCGTCAAAGTTTTTACATTCCATAATGTTTTGTGAGATGGAACCTTTGTAATTTATGAATTACTAACAAAAAAATGTCAACATTTAAAAAAATAACACCACACAGACATTAATAAACACCTAATGGATCAGATCATGTAAAAAAACTCAATTTTGACAAAAATGGAGATAGAACCTTATAATTCTAACGTCACGATTTGGCATCTGTATACCACGTTAGGAAGCGCGCCGACTGCTCTCCTATTTCAGTGCATTCCTTCGGTCTACTACCCAATACCCATCCAGCCCAACACGAGAGGACTTTTACTGTGAAATAAACTTTCCCAAACGCATGGTCCCTCGGGAGGGACGGCTGCATAGGATGGAGGCTACTTACTTTGCGGTATAGCAAACTTTATTTCCTCGGATGAAGTTAGAGAGGCTACTATATATGAGAATATCGTTGCGCTTGATAGTTTTATCTATCAAGGGGCAAAATACATCATCAAAGTATGGATTTAAATGTCACAGAAATTCAAATGCGCAAGTGACAGGACAAATCATATTGTTCACACCTCTTCAGGACCATTGCTGTCCAGTCTTTGATCGGACCTGATACCATCTAAATCAGCCTACGTGGTGTCTGATCTGCGGGAAACTTACACAATAAGAAACTGTCAAGCTTCCTTGTGGAATGCACCCGAATGGGATAAACGATGGTGAGTGTGGCTCGTTTTTTCTAAACCAACATTCACACTTTTTACGCAGCAGGATAAGGGCAGTTTAACTTTATGTCAAGCGTCCACAAGAAAGTGCTGAATTTTCTAAAGAATACAGCCAGACTGCGGATGCATTCACACTTTTCTGTGCTGAACACGCTGTGTTGTTTTTCCAATTGCACTATTGTTTCCACTCTTAAGTATCTGCAACAACGCGCGGATCTGCGATCAAATAAGACCTCATTCGACTTTGATCTACTCTATTCACACAAAGGGATACAGTGATATCACTAGAATGAATGGAAAGTCTTGACTACTAGAAGAAATACATCAACCATCTGCTACCAGATGAGAAATTATGAGAACTTCAAGTTGAGTATTAAACTGATTGAAATTATGTACAGTAGGTATGCATTTTTATTTAAGGCAAACGTAATATAAGTTAAGAAAGGAAGTCAAAAGACTGCTTCAAGACATAATCTGTTTTCCACCTAGTCCCTACAGTCTCACATTCCTTAACTGGTTCCATACTGTATGTCAACTGCTCTTTGAACTACTACTACTGCTGCATGGAGGCCAATAATAACTGCAACCAACCTACTTTCTTTTTTTTCTGGATATGTTGAATGATATGAATTAAAGCCTGTGGTAGTGTAGTGTGTTTTGCACCTCCCTCCCTCACCCTCTCCTCCACTACCCTGCTCCTCCCTCCCCCTCTCCTCCACTACCCTGCACCTCCCTCCCCCTCTCCTCCACTACCCTGCACCTCCCTCCCTCACCCTCTCCTCCACTACCCTGCTCCTCCCTCCCTCTCTCCTCCACTACCCTGCACCTCCCTCCCCCTCTCCTCCACTACCCTGCACCTCCCTCCCCCTCTCCTCCACTACCCTGCTCCTCCCTCCCCCTCTCCTCCACTACCCTGCACCTCCCTCACCCTCTCCTCCACTACCCTGCACCTCCCTCTCCCTCTCCTCCACTACCCTGCTCCTCCCTCCCCCTCTCCTCCACTACCCTGCTCCTCCCTCCCTCCCCCTCTCCTCCACTACCCTGCACCTCCCTCCCCCTCTCCTCCACTACCCTGCTCCTCCCTCCCCCTCTCCTCCACTACCCTGCACCTCCCTCCCTCACCCTCTCCTCCACTACCCTGCACCTCCCTCACCCTCTCCTCCACTACCCTGCTCCTCCCTCACCCTCTCCTCCACTACCCTGCACCTCCCTCCCTCCCCCTCTCCTCCACTACCCTGCTCCTCCCTCACCCTCTCCTCCACTACCCTGCACCTCCCTCCCCCTCTCCTCCACTACCCTCCACCTCCCTCCCCCTCTCCTCCACTACCCTGCTCCTCCCTCACCCTCTCCTCCACTACCCTGCACCTCCCTCCCTCCCCCTCTCCTCCACTACCCTGCTCCTCCCTCCCCCTCTCCTCCACTACCCTGCACCTCCCTCCCCCTCTCCTCCACTACCCTGCTCCTCCCTCACCCTCTCCTCCACTACCCTGCACCTCCCTCACCCTCTCCTCCACTACCCTGCTCCTCCCTCACCCTCTCCTCCACTACCCTGCACCTCCCTCCCCCTCTCCTCCACTACCCTGCACCTCCCTCCCCCTCTCCTCCACTACCCTGCTCCTCCCTCTCCCTCTCCTCCACTACCCTGCACCTCCCTCCCCCTCTCCTCCACTACCCTGCACCTCCCTCCCCCTCTCCTCCACTACCCTGCACCTCCCTCCCCCTCTCCTCCACTACTCTGCACCTCCCTCACCCTCTCCTCCACTACCCTGCTCCTCCCTCCCCCTCTCCTCCACTACCCTGCTCCTCCCTCCCCCTCTCCTCCACTACCCTGCACCTCCCTCCCCCTCTCCTCCACTACCCTGCACCTCCCTCCCCCTCTCCTCCACTACTCTGCACCTCCCTCCCCCTCTCCTCCACTACTCTGCACCTCCCTCCCCCTCTCCTCCACTACTCTGCACCTCCCTCCCCCTCTCCTCCACTACCCTGCTCCTCCCTCTCCCTCTCCTCCACTACCCTGCTCCTCCCTCCCTCACCCTCTCCTCCACTACCCTGCTCCTCCCTCCCTCACCCTCTCCTCCACTACCCTGCTCCTCCCTCCCTCCCCCTCTCCTCCACTACCCTGCACCTCCCTCCCTCCCCCTCTCCTCCACTACCCTGCACCTCCCTCCCTCCCCCTCTCCTCCACTACCCTGCACCTCCCTCCCTCCCCCTCTCCTCCACTACCCTGCTCCTCCCTCCCCCTCTCCTCCACTACCCTGCTCCTCCCTCACCCTCTCCTCCACTACCCTGCACCTCCCTCCCCCTCTCCTCCACTACCCTGCTCCTCCCTCCCTCCCCCTCTCCTCCACTACCCTGCTCCTCCCTCCCCCTCTCCTCCACTACCCTGCTCCTCCCTCCCTCCCCCTCTCCTCCACTACCCTGCACCTCCCTCACCCTCTCCTCCACTACCCTGCACCTCCCTCCCCCTCTCCTCCACTACCCTGCTCCTCCCTCCCTCCCCCTCTCCTCCACTACCCTGCTCCTCCCTCCCCCTCTCCTCCACTACCCTGCTCCTCCCTCCCTCCCCCTCTCCTCCACTACCCTGCACCTCCCTCACCCTCTCCTCCACTACCCTGCACCTCCCTCCCCCTCTCCTCCACTACCCTGCTCCTCCCTCCCCCTCTCCTCCACTACCCTGCTCCTCCCTCCCCCTCTCCTCCACTACCATGCACCTCCCTCCCCCTCTCCTCCACTACCCTGCTCCTCCCTCACCCTCTCCTCCACTACCCTGCACCTCCCTCACCCTCTCCTCCACTACCCTGCACCTCCCCCCCCTCTCCTCCACTACCCTGCACCTCCCTCCCTCCCCCTCTCCTCCACTACCCTGCACCTCCCTCACCCTCTCCTCCACTACCCTGCACCTCCCCCCCCTCTCCTCCACTACCCTGCTCCTCCCTCCCTCCCCCTCTCCTCCACTACCCTGCTCCTCCCTCCCCCTCTCCTCCACTACCCTGCACCTCCCTCACCCTCTCCTCCACTACCCTGCACCTCCCTCCCCCTCTCCTCCACTACCCTGCACCTCCCTCCCCCTCTCCTCCACTACCCTGCACCTCCCTCCCCCTCTCCTCCACTACCCTGCACCTCCCTCACCCTCTCCTCCACTACCCTGCTCCTCCCTCACCCTCTCCTCCACTACCCTGCACCTCCCTCCCCCTCTCCTCCACTACCCTGCTCCTCCCTCCCCCTCTCCTCCACTACCCTGCTCCTCCCTCCCCCTCTCCTCCACTACCCTGCACCTCCCTCACCCTCTCCTGCACTACCCTGCACCTCCCTCCCCCTCTCCTCCACTACCCTGCACCTCCCTCCCCCTCTCCTCCACTACCCTGCTCCTCCCTCCCCCTCTTCTCCACTACCCTGCACCTCCCTCCCTCACCCTCTCCTCCACTACCCTGCACCTCCCTCCCCCTCTCCTGCACTACCCTGCTCCTCCCTCCCCCTCTCCTCCACTACCCTGCTCCTCCCTCCCCCTCTCCTCCACTACCCTGCTCCTCCCTCCCCCTCTCCTCCACTACCCTGCACCTCCCTCTCCCTCTCCTGCACTACCCTGCACCTCCCTCCCCCTCTCCTCCACTACCCTGCTCCTCCCTCACCCTCTCCTGCACTACCCTGCACATCCCTCACCCTCTCCTCCACTACTCTGCACCTCCCTCACCCTCTCCTGCACTACCCTGCTCCTCCCTCCCCCTCTCCTCCACTACCCTGCTCCTCCCTCCCTCTCTCCTCCACTACTCTGCTCCTCCCTCCCCCTCTCCTCCACTACACTGCACCTCCCTCACCCTCTCCTCCACTACCCTGCACCTCCCTCCCCCTCTCCTCCACTACCCTGCTCCTCCCTCACCCTCTCCTGCACTACCCTGCTCCTCCCTCTCCCTCTCCTCCACTACCCTGCTCCTCCCTCACCCTCTCCTCCACTACCCTGCACCTCCCTCCCCCTCTCCTCCACTACCCTGCACCTCCCTCCCCCTCTCCTCCACTACCCTGCACCTCCCTCCCCCTCTCCTCCACTACCCTGCTCCTCCCTCCCCCTCTCCTCCACTACCCTGCACCTCCCTCCCCCTCTCCTGCACTACCCTGCACCTCCCTCATCCTCTCCTCCACTACCCTGCACCTCCCTCACCCTCTCCTGCACTACCCTGCACCTCCCTCCCCCTCTCCTCCACTACCCTGCACCTCCCTCACCCTCTCCTGCACTACCCTGCGCCTCCCTCCCTCACCCTCTCCTCCACTACCCTGCTCCTCCCTCACCCTCTCCTGCACTACCCTGCACCTCCCTCACCCTCTCCGCTTCTCAACCAGTTTTATTCGTTAACTGTTCTATTTACCACCTCATTGGTCTTATGGTCCCTGAAATCAGAGGGTTAACGGGTTCGTTACCTGTCCGAGTAACACCAAACACATGACCCAATGCCTCTCTGATAATCACATAGCATTAAAGGAGATGGTTTGGGGCCAGGTGACAGGCTGCGTCTTGTCCAGTGGACACAATACATCAAGCTGCCTCACGCCACAAAAACAGGGATCGACTCCTGCCCTGTTAACCCTTCTGGCTCCTACCTTATGGGCTGATCTGGCACAAGGCTTACTTCCTCATTGAGTTTATTCAATCAATCAATCAAACTTTATTTATATAGCACAAGTCATACATTGAATGCCACTCCAAGTGCTGAACATAAAAACACAATCAAACCAGGAAATAGGAGATAAGAAATAGGAGTAAAAATGCAAGTTGAGATAAACACTAGATAAAAGCCAGGCTAAGGCTAGGTGTGTTTAAAGCTTTCTTTTAAGGATATCCACTCTTTGCCTCCATCACGTCCTCCGGCAAGCCGTTCCATAGTCTGGGGCCGTAGTGTCAAAAAGCCGCCTCGCCATGGGTCTTAGACCGGACCCCTGGAACAACCAAGAGACCAGTACCAGAGGACCTGAGGGATCTAGTGGGTACATTATCTTAAAACCATGTCAGACATGTAGTCGGGAGCGAGAGCATTAGTGCTTTGTAAACCAATAATCTTAAAATCAATTCTACAACTAACCGATAGCCAGTGCAGCGATTTTATTGTGTTTTCATGTTAAATTTGTTGAGACCTACAGTACGGTAAGTGAAAGTTGCATTTTAAATGTGACTTGATTGAACTTCATTGATTGGCTCTGAGAGCTTAGGCAGGATACAGTACATAATGGTATTAACGTATTGATCAAACCATTTCAGTTATTTTGCTTGGTAGGAAATGTACTGTTAAGCTAGCTTTGTAGAAAATGCTTTTCGAACTCATGCCATTAATTAGGAAAGAAACAACAGTAGCAAAAGCATTGACATCTAGAGAATAAGTTTGCAGCCTAACTACAGCTAATGGTGCTGAAATATCTATGCTAACTAACCTGGGTTGGGGTGAATTCCTTTTCAATTCCTTCAATTCAGGAAGTATGTTAAAACTCCAATACAATTCCAAATTCAAAAATGTTTCTTTTCAATTTACAGAAGAATGTAAAGAACACACACAGTTAAAGATTGTGAGATTGAGATTGTGATTGTTTCAATGTATTGAAAATGTATTGGAAATGAAGGCCCTTTTTTTGATCGCCGAATTTAATTCAATTCACTTATGGCATTGATGGAATTTTAAAGGAAATCTCCCCAACCCTGCTCCTAAAGTCACTAAACAAGCTAATCCGATATTAATCCTTCAGATTGTCTTTTTTTATGAGAAACTGTCCCAATCATTGAACATATTGTACTGTATGCAATATATTGTACTGTATGCGGTACATATTGTAAATGGACTGACTTATATAGCGCCTTGTTCCAAAGCGCTTTACAATGGCCTCTCATTCACCCATTCACACACACATTCACACACCAATGGCAGCAAGCTACCATGCGAGGCGCCGACCCGTTCATTGGGTGCAATTTGGGGTTCAGTGTCTTCCCCAAGGACACTTCGACATGTGGCCAGCCAGGGCTCGAACCGCCGATCTGCCAACTGTAGGAGAAAATTATTATTTCAATAAGAATTTTTTTCTACATTTAAGACTAAAAACTCACAACAGTAAAATGACTGTCTAGAGCAAGTTCTAGGAACTGATTTTCTTTCCTTCATCCCTCTTCATCTTCCTCAAAGTACAATACCACACCCCTTGTTAGTGATTGGTTTGACCTCACCTAAGGGCGGATTTGTAATCTAAGTGGATAAAAAGTGATGTGACCAGGTATCTCGACTTTCTGGTGAGAACATTTTTCACTGTTACGTTTGCTCTGACATGCTTGTAAAACGGTTCTCCTCTTGCAAGAGTACGTATATTATTAAATACCTTTTCCTATGCAATTTGAAATGAAGCAGGCTGCCTTTTGATTCTATATTTAGATATTTTCTTCACACAACCTTGCGATCATTAGACGCCGGCTCTAACCCCTGCGCCACAGCCGCCCCAGTACCTGTACTGTATGTGGTATCTTACATACTCTCTCCTCTCAGAAATCCATGGACCACACAGCGGTGTCTTATCCCTGCTACCCTCGTGGTTTCAACTCCACTGTGACGGCCCAGTTCATCTATGGGACTGAGTGTACAAAGACCCCTGCCAGCTACGACCCTGAGAAGACCTTCACCCTGGTGGGGACGTCAGACGCAGCTCTCTGTAGGGACGCCGTACACAGCTTATTTAACCTGACGTGCAAAGGAAACATCTCCTTTAACTGTGTCCACCAACCACCTGTCTCTGGGGACTTTATGGTAATGCACCACACCACCCAACTCATCCATCCACCCACACACACACCTACACTACACATGCACGCACACACACACACACACACACACACACACACACACACACACACACAAGCACGTACGTGTGTTGAGCAATGTCTTGCATGGCAAAATAAAGTGATTGTGTGTTTGTGATCAGAAACCCTGATAAAGCACATGTTGTCCCCTCAGGCCTACGCTGGATTCTATTACTCCTCTGCAGCTCTCTACCTGAAAGGCAGGTCCACCCTTCAGCAGTGGAGGAACCACACGGACCAATTCTGCTCATGGGACTGGCCAACGGTGAGCAGACAGTGAGCTAGACTGGTGCACAAACAGATGACAGCAGTATTTCGTGACGTTAGAATTATAAGGTTCTATCTCCATGTTTGTCAAAATTTTGTTTTTTACATAATCTGATCCATTAGGTGTTTATTAATGCCTGTGTGGTGTTATTTTTAAAATGTTGAAATGTTTTTGTTAGTAATTAATAAAATACAAAGGTTCCATCTCACAAAACATAATGGAATGTAAAAACTTTTACGCTCAATATCTCTGAACTCCCCTAAACGGAGATAGAACCGTATAATTCTAAGCTCACGATTTGATGTCAGCTAAGATAGATGTACACTCTGTACTCATCAGCTACTTAACCACAGAAGCAGGGGCTACGCGGCACTGCACAGTACACAGTGCAGGTGTATAAAAAGAATAGGATCTGCAGGTACAGTATATAAAAATAATATGAACTGGTAAACTGTATACTGTGATGTGAGGTTCTGACTCTGATCTCTGTTGTGTTGTCTTCCACGTTTTAAATGGATGTACAGTCTACACAGACAGATCCATCGTTAGACATGGATGCTTTCAACAGATTGCATCTATTCATATTCGGGATTAACCTCAACAAGACAATCAAATGTGACAAGTGACATGTTTTCCAAGGGACAATCTGGGATTGGTACCATATTGGACCTTTAAATTAATTATAGCCATCGATTATTGAAGAATGTAATTTAGAAATGCCTCATGAGCTTAGTTTAACTCTCTTAGCCTATCAGAACTCAAAATATAAGATTGTTTTACTCCATTGTTAGTAAACAATGCAATTGTAAACAAACGTTGTATCGGTTCAAAACATGGTTAAAACTATCATTTTGATCTCACGGATGGTCAATCCTTCCATCCATAGATACATTATGTCAATGAAATTGAGACAGGATCTGGTGAAAAAGTCCCCAAGTAGGGCAAGGTAATTTTTCTGGGGGGTTTTCAGATTAGGAGTGAGAGAAAAAGTGTAGATTGTAAGTTTTCAAATGATAAGTCATACATTGATACAATCTGAAAATAGTTGAAGATATTCTTATTTGAATGTTGGTACCCCTCAAACCAAATACTGGAGAAAAATGCTCTGAATCGCATTTGCTATCATCACCTTGGTAGCTGAGTAGGAGCTAAGAAATAACATCGCTATCAACATCTAACTGCATGTTTAGCACGTCACAACATGCTGAGAGAACATCAACATGCAATAAACACATAACTACACATAACTAGATGATCACACAGTCCTTTCTTTTGAACACGTCCTAAAACGTTTGTTTGTACAAGCCATGTATCACTTACCCAGTAGCCTACGCTACGGCAGACTATACAGTGAATCCAATTCACAAATGATAAGTATTTAGTGATCCTAAAACTGTTGTTTGTTATATTGAGTGAGCTCTTCAACACTTCAACTTTCGTAATTATGCAAAAAGATGTAAAACACTTCATTTGCGCGACATCCAGACCTTTTCAACAGACTGTGTCTGTGGTACGGAGAGTGCTTTGTTGTTGTTTGAATTGCAGATTTTCTGACCTTTAATGCAATTATGTTTTTTTTCTTTTCTTTAGCTGAAGAAAGAAAGGACCTGGATACGTGATCAATTCTTGAAGGCTTACTGCTACTCAGCACTTTATGTTCAGTCTATTCTTGTGGAAGGCTATAACTTCGATGATGAGACATGGAAAAACATAATGTTCCAAAAAGAGGTAGGTGCATCGAAGTGCATCACGATTCATAACATTTATACTGTATCATAGTTACATATTTGCAATGATAAAAAAGGGGGAAAAGACATCCAAATCAAATTTGTTTGAAAAAAGAAAAGAGCGTGGACACATTCTGAGTCTGCCAGACCTCATGAGTCATGATCTAATGATCAAGATCAAAACACAGAAAAGGCCAAACCCTCCCTGACAACAGGATATGGAACTCATTTTGGTTTACAGAAAGGATCTTCCTAAGCACCGAGACTGTGGTTAGCCTTTTAAAAATTATGAAAAATAGGGGATTTCTCTCGCATGGTGACGAATCGTCCATACCATCAACAAGTGACCTACTGTCTGTCATCTGCCTGGTGGCTGGTGTCAAACTGGTGCTCTCAGAGTTGGCCTCTCCCATGGAAGACATGCAAGACGGATTCAAACTGCCGTGGGGCCAGTTTGCCTCAATTATTTATTATATAACCACAGTTCTTTACAACTTTGTCTCAACTTGAAAATGCATTGTGCATTGTAGTCTGTATGCACTGTAGCCTATTCACATTGATATTCATTTGATGTTGTAAACTGTGTAAAGATGTCCAAAAGATGCACAGTACAGTAATGTTGATGTAAAGTAAGATGGAATGTAGGGGAAGGATGTTCTAGTGACCTCATACTGTACCACGGGCAGGGGTTTGATTCTACATGTGGGGGGGGGACAGTAATGCTGAGATGCACAATCCTTGGGCAGAGGCTGTGTGCATGAGGAAATCTTCGAAGGAAATGGTTGCTTTTTGGAAGCGTATTTTGTGGAATTCTGTGTAGTTTCAACATTTTGTATCAAAAGGTTGCTTGACCAATACCTAGCCACATCATTGGAGAAAAAAATATGTTATTTTAAAATGTGGAAGCCCAGAGCCTAGTGAAACCTCCAGCCATGCGTCATACTGCCTCTTGACCTTCTTTCTAGGTGAACAACACCTCCATAGGCTGGAGTCTGGGCTACATGCTGGATCTCTCCAACATGATTCCTGCTGACGCCAAGCTGGTCGTTCTCCCCATGGCCAACTCCGTGTTCGGTGGTCTCATCTTCTTGTTCTCAGCCGTGACCATCGTCAGCGTCATGTTCCTGCTCGTCGCGTTAGTGCGTGTTTGCTACTGATCGCCACTAGAGGGCAGTGTGGTCCTGTACACCCCTAAGGAGGCCATGCTTGAGGCCGCCACACAGACACGGGGACAGGCAACAGAACACAGACATGAGCGACGTTATTATCACCAGATATTGTCATGATCAGGATGAAGGATCTCCATTTAAAGCATGTGAGTTGAAGTGAGAGGGTACACTTTAGACTAAGGGTCTATGATGCATGAGATCTTGTTCTGTGCCTTGGGTTCTGTAGATAAACCAAAGACATTTCCGATAGATTCAGCAACACATTGAAGTATAAGTCGGGTCTGAAAGGGAGGTACCTGCTGGAGTGATCCACTTTTGCACTACTAATAAACTCCTGCAGCATTGCTTAGTCATTACATTGATTGAAGGCAGCATGGTAGACATGCGATCATAACTCATATGTTTTGTTAGATGGCGTTAACAATAATGTGATCGACCTCTGATAGTTTGCATGTTTTCCATCTAATGGTTGTATGTAAATCCTTGTCTAACTGCAAATTTTGTTGTGTGAATGGTCAATGTATTCCAAATAAACAGAATATCATTTACACATTAACCATCTTCAGCTGTAGTTTCTGTGTCCTACCTCTTAACTAGAACAGCCGTGCCTTTTTTACCTACTATACCTACTCTTTACAATGCTCAAGCTGCGATTTACACACAACGACCACTAGTTGGCCGTTTGTAAATTAGCCTGCTTCCTACACAGAAAAACGGCAAAATAGCTTTATATTAGCTTATCCTGATGTGATTTTGAAAATGTAAGGATACTGGCTAGTGGAAGGCACATATCTAGGAAAATTCATGAAAGGAGGTTCCTGAAATTTGTAGTGCAAAGATATAAAATGTTTCTTTACTCACAAATGACCCCTCATGGCTGTTCTAGTGTTAACTCTTAACATTACAAGTCAGCTCACCAAAAAGGACTCAAGGAAATATAATGTTTATTGGTGACTCTGAAAGTCAGCTGTTCTCCATGTTTGGGGATGCCATAGTAAACAGCTCAACCCTAAGAGACGACAAAGTAAGGACATACATCAATACATCAGTACATCAATGAACTCATCTAGGGCTAATACAGTGCGCTGGAAACTTGTTGTTGCAACTTGTTGTTTGGCATAATAAGATTGATGAAAATACCTCAAAATGAAACTACAAAACGTATGAACTCACCTGGTTTATGTCCTTCGCTTTTTGATCACTGTCGGGTCTTCCATCTGACGGGTCTGTGATACTTTCAGACAAAACATTACAATAGATTAGTGATTAGACTTTGAAATGACACAAAAGTCTCTACAGGAAGCAATTTGTTTTTTTGTTTTTTTATTAAAAACAAATCTGTACTTAGTTATGCATGTTTGTTCATATTGTTTAGTAATCTCTAAGCCAGTGTCAGATCCCCCTGTGGTATAAACATGACAGTGATGTTAGATCAAGTCAGAGTCATAATGATGACACTTTCATTCCAGTTCAAGGCCCAGGGGGCAACACTCACCTGGGGAATGTGGCTGGTAGTTGTAGAGACATGACTGCCCCTTCTCCCTCTGGCCTGGCCAGTGGGTTGACTGCAGGAGGGTGGTCTTCAGGAGGGTGGTCTTCAGCGTCTCAAGGACAGCTGAGGCAAAGCCGTGGCATTGCTGTGGTGCTGGGACCATCAGGGCATACTTAAGAGGGGGAAGAGGTAAGGACATGCATCAGAGAACTGATTCAAAGAACCAAGAGTGAGCTGTGAATGGCAGCTTGCTGTGTGGCGGATTGATTTATAAGTACAATATATCGCCACCTTCTTAAAATAATGGCTTAATAGGCAATAGGCAAGTTCATAAGTGCCTAAATATTGACTGAAGTCATATTTTCATATTAAGTCATATTTTCAAGTTTTGCAAAACACAGAATAAACTGAACCATATATAGAATATATGATATTTAGGTAAAAACATAATTTTCCTCAAAAGTGACGTAAGCCATTATTTTAAGAAGGTGACGATAAGTTGGATTTGGGGCAACCAAACACAAACACTGGCACATGTCTGACAAGACTGATAGTGAAAAGAAAACCCTCACCTCGTTCTCTGTGGAGTGATCAGAGAGTCCAATCATTTTTGGCCGATGGTTGTTGGCCCTTCTGACTCTCTCCTTCAGAGGAGACCGGTGGGTTGGCTGAAGTGGCCTTGTGACCTCTGGGACAACAGCAGGAGGAGGTGGTTCATCTCTAGGCCCACTGGCCACCTGCCTGGCCTGGTCCCCTGGGGCCTGCAGTGTCTCAAGGACAGCTGAGGCAAAGCCGTGGCATTGCTGTGGTGCTGGGACCATCAGGGCATACTTAAGAGGGGGAAGAGGTAAGGACATGCATCAGAGAACTGATTCAAAGAACCAAGAGTGAGCTGTGAATGGCAGCTTGCTGTGTGGCGGATTGATTTATAAGTACAATATATCGCCACCTTCTTAAAATAATGGCTTAATAGGCAATAGGCAAGTTCATAAGTGCCTAAATAATGACTGAAGTCATATTTTCATATTAAGTCCTATTTTCAAGTTTTGCAAAACACAGAATAAACTGAACCATATATAGAATATATGATATTTAGGTAAAAACATAATTTTCCTCAAAAGTGACTTAAGCCATTATTTTAAGAAGGTGACGATAAGTTGGATTTGGGGCAACCAAACACAAACACTGGCACATGTCTGACAAGACTGATAGTGAAAAGAAAACCCTCACCTCGTTCTCTGTGGAGTGATCAGAGAGTCCAATCATTTTTGGCCGATGGTTGTTGGCCCTTCTGACTCTCTTCTTCAGAGGAGACCGGTGGGTTGGCTGAAGTGGCCTTGTGACCTCTGGGACAACAGCAGGAGGAGGTGGTGCATCTCTAGGCCGACTGGCCACCTGCCTGGCCTGGTCCCCTGGGGCCTGCAGCGTCTCAAAGACAGCTGAGGCAAAGCCGTGGCATTGCTGTGGTGCTGGGACCATCAGGGCATACTTAAGAGAGGGAAGAGGTAAGGACATGCATCAGAGAACTGATTCAAAGAACCAAGAGTGAGCTGTGAATGGCAGCTTGCTGTGTGGCGGATTGATTTATAAGTACAATATATCGCCACCTTCTTAAAATAATGGCTTAATAGGCAATAGGCAATTTCATAAGTGCCTAAATAATGACTGAAGTCATATTTTCATATTAAGTCCTATTTTCAAGTTTTGCAAAACACAGAATAAACTGAACCATATATAGAATATATGATATTTAGGTAAAAACATAATTTTCCTCAAAAGTGACGTAAGCCATTATTTTAAGAAGGTGACGATAAGTTGGATTTGGGGCAACCAAACACAAACACTGGCACATGTCTGACAAGACTGATAGTGAAAAGAAAACCCTCACCTCGTTCTCTGTGGAGTGATCAGAGAGTCCAATCATTTTTGGCCGATGGTTGTCGGCCCTTCTGACTCTCTCCTTCAGAGGAGACCGGTGGGTTGGCTGAAGTGGCCTTGTGACCTCTGGGACAACAGCAGGAGGAGGTGGTGCATCTCTACGCCCACTGGCCACCTGCCTGGCCTGGTCCCCTGGGGCCTGCAGTGTCTCAAAGACAGCTGAGGCAAAGCCGTGGCATTGCTGTGGTGCTGGGACCATCAGGGCATACTTAAGAGAGGGAAGAGGTAAGGACATGCATCAGAGAACTGATTCAAAGAACCAAGAGTGAGCTGTGAATGGCAGCTTGCTGTGTGGCGGATTGATTTATAAGTACAATATATCGCCACCTTCTTAAAATAATGGCTTAATAGGCAATAGGCAATTTCATAAGTGCCTAAATAATGACTGAAGTCATATTTTCATATTAAGTCCTATTTTCAAGTTTTGCAAAACACAGAATAAACTGAACCATATATAGAATATATGATATTTAGGTAAAAACATAATTTTCCTCAAAAGTGACGTAAGCCATTATTTTAAGAAGGTGACGATAAGTTGGATTTGGGGCAACCAAACACAAACACTGGCACATGTCTGACAAGACTGATAGTGAAAAGAAAACCCTCACCTCGTTCTCTGTGGAGTGATCAGAGAGTCCAATCATTTTTGGCCGATGGTTGTTGGCCCTTCTGACTCCCTCCTTCAGAGGAGACCGGTGGGTTGGCTGAAGTGGCCTTGTGACCTCTGGGACAACAGCAGGAGGAGGTGGTGCATCTCTAGGCCCACTGGCCACCTGCCTGGCCTGGTCCCCTGGGGCCTGCAGCGTCTCAAAGACAGCTGAGGCAAAGCCGTGGCATTGCTGTGGTGCTGGGACCATCAGGGCATACTTAAGAGAGGGAAGAGGTAAGGACATGCATCAGAGAACTGATTCAAAGAACCAAGAGTGAGCTGTGAATGGCAGCTTGCTGTGTGGCGGATTGATTTATAAGTACAATATATCGCCACCTTCTTAAAATAATGGCTTAATAGGCAATAGGCAAGTTCATAAGTGCCTAAATAATGACTTAGGTCATATTTTCATATTAAGTCCTATTTTCAAGTTTTGCAAAACACAGAATAAACTGAACCATATATAGAATATATGATATTTAGGTAAAAACATAATTTTCCTCAAAAGTGACTTAAGCCATTATTTTAAGAAGGTGACGATAAGTTGGATTTGGGCCTCACCCTGGGATCCATTTCTCTAGTGAGAACTGACGCTCCCACCTCATCCTCATCATCAGTAGAACTCCAGAGGAGCGTCATGCTGCTGAGCATTGGCTCAGGCAGCAGTCCACTCACTACCTGAGGACCGACAGGGAGGGGAGCAGGGGGACGGGGAGCATCTGCACATTGCTGGTCCTCTGAGCTGGATCCGCCGCAGTCACTTTTGTCTGTATGGGTAAGGTTATTCACAGTGTCTATGTCTTACACACCTGTTAATTTCTTCTCCAGGTAAATGTGTTTTGCAATCACCTGCAAAGGCCAACTTCCTTTTATCTGCCCATCAAAACACCATTTAAATAATTAATTGGACCTTTTCATTAAGCCATTCTTCTGACACTGTTTTGGACCGAGGCCATTTCCCACTTTCTGATGAGCAAACAAGGTACCTGGTGTGGTCGGTGTGTCTTTCTCAGCCAACTTCTCTTCAAGAGAGAGGCACAACGCCTTCCTGGCCTCAGCTTCAGCCTTACGGAGCTTCCTTTCTGCTCTCAAGCTCTTCACCTGGGACTTCCTTAGATTAAGCCTCTTTTTGGTGCCTTTGTTCTGTTGAATCTTCTCAGCCAAATGAGTCTGCAGGTTTGTTATCAGCGTCTGCTGTCCATTTAGACTGCTGAGAAGTTCTTCAATTCGCTGTTTCTGATTCAAAGAGGAAAAGCAACATTATCTGCAACCATAAGCAAACTGCAGACTTTCTCCCAATTCATTCAAGAGTATACTACTAATAATAATTCCTTATATTTATATATACTCACCATTGAGAGGACATCAGGGCACTCTCCATTCTGACTGCCTTCCTCTGCATAATAGATCCTGAGCTTCAGGTTGAAGTTCTCCTTCTTCAGCTCAGAAATTAGCTGAAAGTTAAATGAATATGCTTATGCTGTTGAGTTTACAGAGTTTATCAAACATTTATACAACAGTTAGTTCCGACCAAGTAATTTGATTGGACAAGAGGCATTCCATGAGTTACGATTATACAGTATAACAGTACTGGGACTTTTAACTATATGTATCACTCCGCCGCTTAAATGACCGTTAATTAGACTACATTGTAGAGCGCACCTGCGCCATCGTACTGCTGTTCTAACCTCCGGACATTTGTAAGTGAGAGTTCAAGAGGCGCGTCTGATTCAATTGCTTGTGCTAGAATAGACTGTGTACTACTGGATACCTCACCGTATTCATTGTTAGAGAGTTGACTCATGTTGATATTTAAGCAATATCACACGAGAGGGAGTGTACGTACCTACGACGAATCACAGCCTTGCTGATATTCAGTATAACAGCACGACCTCGAGTGTGATATTGCTTTTATACAACAGCTCTACAGCGCAATTTATTAGTTAACAGTAATAAGTGACAACAGATTATGATTCGTTTGTTTATTTAATCATTTATTTTGGCTCCGTCAACAAAAAATAGTTCCGCAACTGGACTGTTGCCTAGTAACCTGAACACAAACATCTGCAGGCTAGCTACTTTGAATTAACGTTCATTTCGGAGTGATACATATAGTTAAAAGTCCCAGTGCTGTTATACTGTATATCAGCACTCATGGAATGCCTTTTGTCCAATCAAATTACTTGGTCGGAACTAACTGTTGTATAATTAAGCAATATCACACGAGAGGGAGTGTTTTATACTGAATATCAGCACGGCTGTGATTCGGTCGTAGGTACGAGGCCGCAGTATAACACACGACGAGGCCGCAGTATAACACACGACCTCGAGTGTGATATTGCTTTTATACAACAGTTCTACAGCGCAATTGATTAATTAACAGTAATAAGTGACAACAGATTATTATTTGTTTGTTTATTTAATCATTTATTTTGGCTCCGTCAAGAAAAAATTGTTCCGCAACGGGACTGTTCAACTGGACTGTTGCCTAGTAACCAAACCAAACAAACTAGCTACTTTGTATCGTGTACATTTATTTGTACATTTCCATCAGGGGCGGATTTAGGATCGTAGGAGATCCGGGGCTTAGCCCAGAGGGAGAATATAATGTGCGCGCAGAGCGCGCCGAAATTTTTTGCCTTCAACCTTCAACTTACCACCACCTTAAAGCGGACAAAAGGCACTGGAGAACACATATACATTCACACCCTTTAATGAAGCAAACTAATTGTGGTGGTTCTGGGCACAGAGGGAGGTCAGCACACGTAGCTCCCCCTGTCAGTCACCATCATTTATATTTGTATAGAATTACATAATTGATGGGCTGAGGCTAGTTATGTTACAGTATGTATATCAGGGCAGACTCTGTGCTCACCACTTATATTGTATTTAGAGTCTTATGTTATGATAGCCAGCTAGCATTAGCAAACCGGAAAAGTAGTGTCAGTGAGTCAGTCACCTTTCTAATAAGATTCACAAACCTGAAACATCATCTATGTCATCACTGCTGGTGAAGTCATTGTTGTCAGCTGCTGATACGGCTGCTGCAACAGTTCTTGGCGCTTGTTTTGTTGAAAACAACTTTGGGATATCCATCCTTACAATTGTGCAAGTCAGGCACTGATTGAGATCACTTCTTCTTCAGGGCAGGGCAGGCTACGCAGTATGCAGGCTAATGTCGCGCAGCTGCTGCCTCTCTGTTGGACTCCGGTACTGCACGTTACTCACGAGTTTTTTTTATTTTTTATTTTTTATTTTTATTTTTTAAGTAAAACATTCGGGGCTTTTCAGAAAACATCCGGGGCTTGAGCCCCAGTAGCCACCCCCTAGCGCCGCCCCTGATTTCCATGTATTGTGCAACCAGTGAAATATGACTCGGTTGACAGTCGCTTTGGTGGCATGTGTGAATGTGATTCAGAGTCAGACCAGTTGACATCAGACAGCACGCTGCTCCATCGTTTTCTAGTGTGCACATTATAGTCAATTCATAGCTTTCAGTCACGTGGTTTCTTCCCTAGCAACCACCAACCTGACGGGCAAAAAGTATCATAGCAACATCGCTCAAAATGGCGAGTGGACGCAATTTACCGGCTGCCTACTATTTAGACCACCTCACCCATGAAGAACTATCAAGATACACGACGGTGATAGGAGAGTAGGATTGACACCATTCAAATGGTTTTGAATTCCCTGGCTTCTCCTCTATCCGGACACGTTGGAATTATTTTCCTAACCCCCGGAGAATCAAAGTTATTAACCCGCAAAAGGTGCTTCCTTGACCGGCTTTGTCCGTGAATAACACCGGTTATGGAGGTGGTACAACCACAAGACTATTATTGCTAAATTCACCATCATTATACGGTCATTTTGAGCCCTTAACCACCTCGCTGACACCCCGAGAAGATATACTTTTAATATGAAACTCGATCAACCGGGAGTTCTACCGCTGCTGGACGAAACTCCCAACTCCCGCTGTTAGCGGGCGAGGGAATATTTATATCCGGGAATTCGCTCCTTGCTGTGTCCACAGTGATAGGAGTGGAGGATCGACTCCATTCAAAAACTTTTGGATTCCCTGGCTTCTCCTCTTTCCGGACACGTTGGAATTATTTTCCTAAGCCACGGGAAATCAAAGTTATTAACCCGCAAAAAGTGGGTTTTGCCCGCAAAAAGTGCCTTTTGCCCGTCAGGTGGGCGTTTCCACTATGCTGTGACGTCACATGAAAGCTATGAATAGGCTGCATTTTCCGCGTTTCTCTCTCAGTCTGCATTCTATGAGACGGAGAGAGGTACGTGTCTACAGCAGTGCAATGTAAACTTATAACATACCTATCATAACTTTAATTTGAGTGCACATGAGAAGTTGTACATGCATTTAAGGATGAGTGCACATAAATGCTGTCATGTTGTATCAAAAACATTGGTGTTTTGAGCGTTTTAGAGACTTTAATTTAGCTAACCTCGTGGTTCATTTTTCTGTATGCTAGCGCTCATCACTGTGTCGGCTAGCGTTCGTCACTGTTCTCTGTGTCAGTTAGCTGAAATGTTTCTTTTGTGCTAGGTTGACTCGTGCTGAGAAGACACCTACATGTTTTGATGTTTCATTCCAACATAATTTTTGTGTGCATTGTACAGGTATGTTGCTACTCCCAATACCAGGTTCAAAATGTAATGTGTTGAGGTGTTTTCTTTTGTTCGATGTTCAGTGGCACTGAGCTGCTATAGATGTGGGGCGGGCATTTTGTATCATGCATGTCACTGTATGCGAGGGGAAGGTGATTGGTGAAGAGAGGGTGGTTTATTTGGTGTTGTAAAGTGTAATAGCCCAAATCTAAATATTTTCGGTTTATTATTATTATTACTATTAGAGCTCGGTCTGCATTCTATGAGACGGAGAGAGGTTGACTCGTGCTGAGAAGACACCTACATGTTTTGACGTTTCATTCCAACATTATTTTTGTGTGCATTGTACAGATTAAAAGTGCCTAAAGTACACATCAGCGTCCTGTCATCGGTCAGCACAGAACACAACGCAGGTAGTCGACTCGAGACAGACCGAGCCGGTTACAGTGGTGCCGTGACCCGGATATCTTCGCTCCAGATCATCGCCAGGGTGATCGCCGGTGGTTGCTGTGAAAAGTTGGAACCTCTTCGGAACGTTGATGAGTACTTGGCCCACTGTTGATGTGTATATCGTGTAACTCTTAAATGCCTCTATCTCACTTAGTATAATTTCACATTGTGATTTTTTTTATTTTTATATTAGCATTTGTTAGTAATTCCTATATTATTACCATAGTCTAATATATCACAACTTTTACAAAAATGACTGATGGTAAGGATGTGCAGACACCTCTTAGCCGTGGAAACGCTGCTCTGGTAACCCTAGGAAGGGGCAGGCTAATGAGTCGGTTGGAGTGCACACCAGTTAAAGGTGCTGGTGCACTAGGCAAACCTGTACTCTCGTCCACACACTTACACACTGACGCACCGCACATGCCTAGGTTAGAGGATTTTCCAGACATTGGGAGCGGTGTTAGTCCAGTGCGCGGCCCTGTATCCTCATACACTCACATGCACACAGATGAACATTCTCCACATCAGCCAATGTCTAGTCCTGATGCGAGTTCCTCAGACCTAGGGAATCTCATTACACAATTAGCATATGAAATAGGACAGAACAATGCTAGTCAACTAAACAGGTCTATTGGTAGCGCAGATAGCCAAACAACTCCTACTCCTACACCTAGCCTGAATTTAGGACATAGACATTCTGACTTGAACATGACTGGAGTAAAGTTAGTGATGAAGACAGATGTCAGAGACCCACCGTACTTCAGGGGAGATGGAACAGACAAACACACAGTACATGAGTGGGAAGAAATGATGAGCGTCTACCTGAATAAGAGGGGTGTCCCCCCACAAGAGTACTCCCAGGAGATAATGTCAAGACTAATGGGAAAGGCTAGAGACGTTGTTAAAGTTACCCTGCGTAGCATGCCATCGCTGCGGCCAGCTGAAAACACCGAGCTCATCTTTGATATCCTGAAACAACATTTCAGTGAGATAACCTACTCCTCAATGCCTCTAGCAGATTTTTATAACACTCTTCCTCTAGCTGGAGAAAGTCCCATGGACTACTGGATACGCTTGAATAAGGCTGTGGATGTCGCGGATGAGTGTCTGAGAAGGCAGGGGCGAAACATTGAGGACCCCTCTCATGAAGTCACAATGATGCTGGTGAAACACTGCCCTGACCCCGCTCTTGCAAGTGTCCTAAAGTACAAAACGTCAGAGAAGTGGACAGCAAATGAGGTTCAGGAACACCTCATCGAACATCAGAGAGAGGTCAGAACAAAGTCCCAAGCCAAATCTTACCAGCCAAAGAACATTGGTGCACATGCTCAGACTTCAGCGATAGAGACAGTCACTGCTAACACAACCGACCTTATCTGCTACCCGAAGTCAATGGGGCCCTCATCCTCTCCACAGGCCGAGAGCGTCTGCGTCCAGTCTCTCATTGGCTTGTTGAACCGTGTGCTGGAGCAGAAGGCCCAGACAGAAGCAGTCGCTCCACCCAGCAGGGGGCCAGTAGCCATTGTTCAGAGTAGATGCAGAGTCTGTCAGTCTGCGGAACACTCAACTACTGTGCACTGTAGACAGGCAAACCTCTGTATGGGCTGTTACCAACCCGGCCACTGGAAGAGGGAGTGCCAACAGCGCCGGCCAAGATTTAACACTCATCCACAACCATAGCCACAGCTAGCTCAAGCACGGCCTGAACAAGAGCGAAGTGGAGCAGGTTTAAACTAGATGGCTCACATATGGAGAGGGGATGTGTGAGCGTTAAAGAATCGACCCTTGAAGAAGGTGAAGAATTAAAGGAGATGTATGTAAATGTTTGTAAAGCAAGGTCTGATGATTGTACAGTAATTGTTCAGAATATTCACACAGTTGAGATCTTCAGTGAGTTATTCAACGCACCAGTGACAGTTAATGGCCGCTCTCAGTTGCAAGGGCTCCTCGATACAGGGTCAATGGCCTGCACCATAAGTGAAGAGGCAGAGGAGAGACTGTTGTCAGACAGCGTCCTGACCCAACAGCAAGAACTCCCACAGCGCATCATCCTTGTTGGCTGTGGAGGAGTACAGGTGAGCCCTAAGTGCATGTTCGACATGGAATTGATGCTATATGGGGTGAAGTGCACGGTCCCAGTCCTCGTGGTCGCTGGCCAGAAAGACGATATCATCGTAGGCACCAACATGCTGAAATATGTGCTGCACCAGCTGAAAAATGAGAACAACTACTGGACACTTATCTCGCGAAACACACAGGAGTCTTCAGATGGCGAACAGTTTTTGGAGATGATGGCAAGTCTCACGAGATGGAGGGGTGAAGATGTGCCGGAAAAAGTAGGGACAGTGAAGCTAACCCAGGCGGTGACTCTCCTCCCCAAACAAGAGTACCTACTGTGGGGTAGACTGCCGAGTAATGTGCCCAAGTCACCTGGGAGCACGGTTATTGTGGAGCCTACCACCTCCAGGTGTGTGCCTCGGGGCATTATGGTGGGGAGAGTGGTCACACCAATGTGGGGAGATGGCTGGACCCCGATGAAAATCACGAACATCTCCGACAAACCACTCACCCTTAGAAGGAACAGCAAGCTGGCAGACGTCTCTCCTTGTGTCGCGGCTGAAGACTTCACACTGTTCCAGGGTTCCTCTCAGATTGACAATGGCTCTGTCAAAGTAACTGATGTGAAGAAGGACAACAACACTGACCTGAAAGACAGGCTGCAAAAGTCTGGGCTTGGAAACGTCGACATTGACAAATGTGAAGCGAGCCCCACCACCAAGCTCCAACTCGTGGCATTGCTTGAGAAGTATCAAGATATATTCTCAAAGCACAATCTAGACTGTGGAGAAGCCAAGGGATTTGTGCATAGAATCCACCTCACTGACGACCGTCCCTTTCGTCTTCCGTATCGTAGAGTGCCGCCGGCACACTATCAAAAGCTGCGCCAAGTTCTCACAGAGATGGAAGAGCAGGGAATCATACGGAAATCAATGAGCGAATATGCTTCCCCACTCGTGATGGTTTGGAAGAAGAATGGAGATCTTCGTATATGCACAGATTTTCGATGGCTGAATGCGAGAACCACCAAGGATGCTCATCCTTTGCCTCATCAATCGGACTGCTTGGCTGCCCTTAGCGGTAACGCTGTTTTCAGCACCATGGACCTCACATCGGGTTTTTATAACATGTCCATGCACGAGGAGGACAAGAAATATACTGCCTTCACAACACCGCTAGGCCTGCACGAGTATAATAGAATGCCACAGGGACTTTGCAACAGTCCGGCGTCTTTCATGAGGATGATGCTGAGTATTTTTGGTGATCTAAACTTTAGTAGTCTCTTGTGCTACTTGGATGACCTCCTGATTTTTGCCCCCGATGAACAGCAGGCCCTCAGCAGGTTGGAAGTTGTTTTCCAGAGATTGCGGGAGCACAACCTGAAGTTGAGTCCGAAGAAGTGCCATCTGTTAAGGAAGTCCGTGAAGTTCCTCAGACACATTGTTGGCGGCGACGGTGTTGCAGTTGACCCGGAGAAGGTTGAGCTCATCGCCAACATGTCGAAGGGGGCTTTGATGGAAGATGATTGCTGCACTCCTTCAGTTCGCAGAGTGAAGTCGTTCCTGGGAATGGTATTTTATTACCAGCACTTCATACCAAATTGCTCCTCCATCGCAAAACCCCTGTTCGCCCTCACAGCTGGGCAGAAACGGAGAGGAAAGGCCGGAAAGTACACTCAGAATCCAGGAGTCTACAGAAAGCTCAGACCTGCAGACTGGACCCCTGACTGCGACTCTGCCTTCGCCAGCCTTAAGGAGAAGCTCCTGAACTGTGCGGTCCTCACCCATCCAGACTTCTCTAAGCCCCTGGTTCTGTCCATTGATGCGTCTCTTGACGGCCTTGGGGCAGTTCTGTCGCAGATACCAGAAGGGGAGACGAAGGCACGCCCGATCGCCTTTGCGAGCAAGACCCTTTCTGGCTCACAAAAAAGGTATCCTGCCCACCGCCTAGAATTCTTGGCACTCAAGTTGAGTGTCTGTGAAAAATTCAGCCACTGGTTAAAGGGACACACTTTTACAGTGTGGACCGACAATAATCCTTTAACTTATATAATGACAAAACCAAAACGTGACGCTTGCGAACAAAGGTGGGTGGCAAAGCTTTCCCCATACACATTCTGTATCAAACACATTCCTGGAGTGAAGAACATTGTGGCGGATGCCCTAAGTAGAGATCCTTTTGCTAAGTCAGTGAGCCAAAGGCTGATCAGTGAGCCGTATGAAGGTCTTTTGGCTGAAGCAGAGGGAACAAAGGAGGAGAAAGTCCAGGATCTCTTCCGTTTAAAGGTCCAGTGTCTCCGGGCAGAAGATGCAGGTTGCTGTGTGACCAAGGACACCACTCAAGATGGGCTGACCGGCAGTCAAGAGCCATCGCATGTGAGATCTGCGTGTGAAGCTCACATAGAGTGGGAAAAGGGAGCAGAGATAAGAGCGACGCAGTTTCTCAAGGCTTTTCCCCAGGCGGTGCCCTCAGAACAGGACACACTTCCAGCCCTCTCCATCGGCGAGCTTAGGCAAAGCCAGGAAATTGATCCAGTCATCAAGGAGGTCCTGCCGCTCATTCAGAGGGGTGAGCCACCACCTAGGCGAGGGAGAAGTAGGTTAGCTCCTACAGCCCAGACACTGTGCAAGCAGTGGCATCACCTAAAGGTCCAGGACGGAGTTTTATATAGGGTGACCAAAGAACCATTAAGCGGAGAAAAGAGGTTTCAGTTTGTGCTGCCTAATAGCTTGAAGGTCAAGGCTCTCGCTGGTGTGCATGATCTTGCTGGGCATCAAGGGCAAGCTAGAACAGCACATCTCGCCCGACAGCGCTTCTTCTGGCCGCAGATGGGAAGAGACATCAAGGAGTATGTGAAATGCTGCCAACGCTGTATCCTTGCAAAGACCCCTGAACCAGCTGCCCGGGCTCCCTTGGAGAGCATTCGCACATCGGCACCCATGGAACTAGTGTGCATTGATTTTTGGAGTGCTGAGGACAGTAAACAAAGATCTGTAGATGTGTTGGTAATAACAGACCACTTCACAAAATTGGCTCATGCGTTCCCCTGCGTCAACCAAACTGCGAAGCAAATAGCGAAGAAGTTATGGGATAATGTGTTCTGCATCTACGGTTTTCCAGAGCGAATACATTCCGATCAGGGAGCCAATTTTGAAAGTAAACTCATTGCCGAACTCCTCAGCCTCACAGGGATTACAAAGACACACACAACAGCATACCATCCCATGGGAAATGGGCAAACCGAAAGGTTCAATAGGACGCTTGGCAGTATGCTGCGTGCCCTACCGCTAGCAGCCAAACAACACTGGGCCCAACAGATACAGACCTTGACCTTTGCTTACAACGCCACCATTCATGAAACGACTGGATATCCTCCATTCTACTTGATGTACGGTCGAGTCCCTAGACTCCCGGTAGATATGGTCTTTAAACAAGTCCTGAAAGATCCAGTCGTGGTGAATTACAAGACTTATGCAGAGAAGCTGATGGCGAACCTCCATGTGGCTGCCGGCATAGCTCAGCAGCATGCGAGGAAAGAACAGCAACATCAAGCTGATGGCTACAACAAGAGAGTCCGTGGAACCCACTTGAACGTTGGCGACCGAGTTTTGTTGGCCAATAAAACGGAGAGAGGGAAGAGGAAACTAGCGGACAAGTGGGAGCCCACCATGTATACCATCATAGACCGGAAGCCTCAGACTCACGTTTACCGAATTAGGGATGAGAGTGGGAAGATCAAAGTCGTCCATCGGAACCTGATGTTGGACGTGAGCTTCTTGCCTGGCTATATGCACACTCTCTTCCGCATTCTGACTGCCATGTACTTTATTTCCGACGTAGCTTGAAACATATAGTTCAAAGCCCTTTTCCTTTATACTTGCTGCGGTACCGCAAGATTCCTGGATAAATCGACCCACATCGGTGAGAGTGTGCATATAGCCTATTGCAAGGTTAGTTTATGGGCTCTGCAGATGATGTGAAAGAATATTTGCTAACTGAAGTGCAATGCTGACTCCCACCAAGATCACTGATGCACCCTGCCCAAAGACTTACAAGCTGTCTTTTTAACTTGCAATCAGTCTAGTCCACTTCAGTGCTGTCCAATGTTGAAATGTGTGTCTTTCAAACATGATTGTATTATAATACTTTCTATTCCCCTTGTAGCCACGCAGCTGTTCAAGCTGGCTCACAAGTACAGGCCTGAGACTAAGCAGGAGAAGAAGCAGAGACTGCTGGCCCGTGCTGAGCAGAAGGCTGCTGGGAAGGGAGACACCCCAACCAAGAGGCCACCTGTCCTCCGTGCAGGTGAGGCATGCTGGGAAATATGTGGCCTGTTTGGATTAAGTATACATTTCATGGCAAGACATTTTTGGCCCTGGTGCAATGATGTTTGAATTTCTTCACCTGAAACAAATCATGTCGTTTTTGAGCTTTTTAACCCTGAGCATCAGCCATGGGCATTGTTAGGAGTACCATGGAAGAGTTGGCCAATTGTAATGGGAGCCGTGGTGTTTTCCTAAAGGTGTGAACACAGTCACCACTCTGGTGGAGAGCAAGAAGGCCCAACTGGTGATCATCGCTCATGATGTGGACCCCATCGAGGTAAGTCTAAAGACTAGCAAAGTCCTGAATACTACCTGTGATGTCAACTCCCCTTAATGAACCTGATCTATGTCTGAATCATGTCAAGTGTCAGAACGTCTATTAATGGGCAAATATGAGGTCAATTGCAATGATGTTTGAATTTCTTCACCTGAATCAACTGTGTGGATGAAAACACAAGCTTTTTAATTCTGAGCAGAGACCATAGCCATTTTATGTATTTGAAATGAGATCAAGCACAACCAATATGACATATTTGTATCCCAAAAACATGTATTGATGCTTCCTGTCATTTCCCCCCCCACCCCCTTTAGCTGGTGGTCTTCCTGCCGTCTTTGTGCCGTAAGATGGGTGTCCCTTACTGCATCGTGAAGGGCCAGGCTGGGCAGACTGGTGCACAGAAACACCTGCACTTCAGTTGCCATCACACAGACAAACCCGCAATCCCTGAAGACGAAACATGGGCTGTGTTCCAAAATGCCTTCTTGCACTCAGTCTAGAGTGTGCACCAAGTACAGTATAAGCACTAGATAGGGTGCAAGAATGCTTTTTTGATCACAGCCATAGTGTCGGAACAGTCTGGGTAGAATGGTAAAGATGCATGTCAACAGTTACATTTATTAATACCTGTAGAAACTATCAGCAACTGAACAACACGGGAGCACTCCCATCTGCAGCGTGTTTACTTTAGTAACATGTATTCGTAGTTTTTTGAATGTGTGCTGCTGAAATGCAGTGTATACTCGTGTAAGTCACTTGTGTATTTAGAAAATCGTTAGGGTGTAGGTTGTTTGTTCCGCTGGTAGACAAGTCTAGCTTGCTAGCTAACGTTAGTTTCGAAGGCCCGAACTTGTCTGAGTCGACTATGCTGGAGCCCAACCATGTTGGCTACCACTGAAAAGCAGTAGAAGATGATAAGCGCAATGTTCGTTAGGGTTTGCATGCCTGTTTGACAGCGAATTAGACAAATTGGTAGTCTAGTAGCTAGCTGACCAGATTGACCGTAGTGTTCCGGGGCCCACCCGCTGTGCCGACGGACTACGATGCCGACAGTTTATTAGCTGATTTCTGCGAGAGCTGACAAGACGGTACATGTGGGAAAACTAGGGTTAGGGTTAGGTGCTAGGGTGCTACGGTTAAGGACGGTTAGGGTTAAGGTTTAGGGTTAGACATGCCAGCATGTACCAAGTCGACATAGCACCTAACCCTAACCCTAGTTTTCCCACATGTGTCTTGTCAGCTCTCGCAGAAATCCGCTAATAAACTGTCGGCATCGTGGTACGTCGGCATATTGATGCGGCACCAGTGTTCCATAGCAAGAATGCTAACAAGCATCTTCTAGTATTGAACTAATTGAAGTTGAACCCCTGGCTTTCGCAATGATGATTTACATTATTCACCTGAATCTTCCATGTGGATTCTGTATACAAGCTTTTTAACCCTGAGCTAAAACCATAATACCGTTTTGATCACCTGCTGATGTCTTATAGCCCCCAGCTACTAACCTGTATATTAATGTGACTTTTTCCATGACAGCCTAAAGGAAAGAAGGCTAAGGGGAAGAAGGTGGCACCTGCCCCTTCAGTGGCCAAGAAACATGAGGCCAAGAAAGTGGTCAACCCTCTCTTCGAGAAGAGGCCCAAGAACTACGGCATTGGTGAGTAGCCCAACGTGGCACAGCTGCTAATGTGACCGCTATGGGGATGTTTGTTTGATTCCCAAGAGAATGGGTTTCACATCTTCCTCCATAAGTTTGTGCAGAGGATGTAAACGAATATTTGCTATCTTAACAACGATGCAGACAACTCCACCAAGATTGTTGATGCACTTCCTGTGATTACAGGGTTCCTGTCAATATTCTTCAGTGCCTTTTGTTCACACTGAATTGACTTGGGGTACTGAACCATCCCATGGTCTGTTACAGGTCAAGACATCCAGCCCAAGCGTGATCTGACGCGCTTTGTGAAATGGCCACGTTAAATCCGCCTGCAGAGGCAGAGCTCCATCCTGTACAAGCGTCTGAAGGTTCCCCCAGCAATCAACCAGTTCACACAGGCGCTGGACCGGCAGACCGGTAAGCCAGGGAGACTTGGGGTTTATATTTTTGACTATTCTTCTCAATAGGCTATATGCACACTCTCTTCCGCATTCTGACTGCCATGTACTTTATTTCCGATGTAGCTTGAAACATATAGTTTAAAGCCCTTTTCCTTTTTACTTGCTGCGGTAGCGCAAGATTCCTGGATAAATCGACCCACATCGGTGAGAGTGTGCATATAGCCTATTGCAAGGTTAGTTTATGGGCTCTGCAGATGATGTGAAAGAATATTTGCTAACTGAAGTGCAATGCTGACTCCCACCAAGATCACTGATGCACCCTGCCCAAAGACTTACAAGCTGTCTTTTTAACTTGCAATCAGTCTAGTCCACTTCAGTGCTGTCCAATGTTGAAATGTGTATTTTTCAAACATGATTGTATTATAATACTTTCTATTCCCCTTGTAGCCACGCAGATGTTCAAGCTGGCTCACAAGTACAGGCCCGAGACTAAGCAGGAGAAGAAGCAGAGACTGCTGGCCCGTGCTGAGCAGAAGGCTGCTGGGAAGGGAGACACCCCAACCAAGAGGTCACCTGTCCTCCGTGCAGGTGATGCATGCTGGGAAACTATTGGCCTGTTTGGATTAAGTATACATTTCATGGCAAGACATTTTTGGCCCTGGTGCAATGATGTTTGAATTTCTTCACCTGAAACAAATCATGTAGTTTTTGAGCTTTTTAACCCTGAGCATCAGCCATGGGCATTGTTAGGAGTACCATGGAAGAGTTGGCCAATTGTAATGGGAACCGTGGTGTTTTCCTAAAGGTGTGAACACAGTCACCACTCTGGTGGAGAGCAAGAAGGCCCAACTGGTGATCATCGCTCATGATGTGGACCCCATCGAGGTAAGTCTAAAGACTAGCAAAGTCCTGAATACTACCTGTGATGTCAACTCCCCTTAATGAACCTGAACTATGTCTGAATCATGTCAAGTGTCAGAACGTCTGTTAATGGGCAAATATGAGGTCAATTGCAATGATGTTTGAATTTCTTCACCTGAATCAACTGTGTGGATGAAAACACGAGCTTTTTAATTCTGAGCAGAGACCACAGCCATTTTATGTATTTGAATTGAGATCAAGCACAACCAATATGACATATTTATATCCCAAAAACAAGTATTGATGCTTCCTGTCATTTCCCCCCCCACCCCCTATAGCTGGTGGTCTTCCTGACGGCTTTGTGCCGTAAGATGGGTGTCCCTTACTGCATCGTGAAGGGCCAGGCCAGGCTGGGCAGACTGGTGCACAGAAACACCTGCACTTCAGTTGCCATCACACAGACAAACCCGTACGTACACACCGCAATCCCTGAAGAGGAAACATGGGCTGTGTTCCAAAATGCCTTCTTAAACTCAGTCTAGAGTGTGCACCAAGTACAGTATAAGCACTAGATAGGGTGCAAGACTGCATTTTTGGATCACAGCCATGGTGTAGGAACAGTCTGGGTAGAATGGTAAAGATGCATGTCAACAGTTACATTTATTAATACCTGTAGAAACTAGAAGCTAACTCAACCCTCTGGCAATGATGTTTGAATTTCTTCAACTGAACAACCATGTGGTTCCATGAGCTTTTTAACCCTGAGCCAAAGGTTTGAGTGTAAATCAGTGATGTGTCGGTGCCAAGTTGGTGATAATGGACTGAACATATTTGTCCTTTTTCAGTGAGGACAAAGGTGCACTTGCCAAGCTGGTGGAAGCCATCAAGACCAACTACAACGACAGATACGAGGAGATGAGTTCCCAGCTTTGGTTGTTAGTCATGGTGGTGGTCGTCTGGAGAGCCGCTTTTCACCGTCTGTCGTTTGCTTCAGTTGTCCTGTTTGCACTCAAGTCTCCCTCACTCCACAAACGGACTTCTCCTAATGTCCCATTTTCCACTGTATTGACTCCTGACTTTATCTTCCAGACCCGTCGTCACTAGGGAGGTGGTATCATGGGCCCCAAGTCCACAGCCCGCATCACAAAGCTTGAGAAGGCCAAGGAGCTGGCTACCAAGCTTGGTTGAACACCACCCAGTTTCATGTAATAAAAAAGAAAATGTACCCTCAAACATGCCTGGATTTGTCATTTGATGAATTTGATAAATCGGGAAATCCTGATATTGTGACCTATAGCAGGGTTCCCACGGGTCCTTGAAATCCTTGAATGTTTGTGAATTTGAGACGGCTACGTTATGCTGTCTGCGTGTCTCCCACCAGCTGAGTCGCGCCACTTGCCTCAAGAAAGTTCCGGTGAAGTTGCAGGTTAAACGGCAGCAAGCAGCTGTAACTAGCTTAAATGAACCTTCAGATATGTCTGGCAAATGGAAATGTCAGGATGTGTGGCTCAGAGATCTACAAAGAATGGGTTCTTAAAGATTTACTGGGCATCCATATGGCCCTATGCCTTGCCTGCAGCAAGTCAATAAAACCCCACGCCACGGGCGAAGCTGCGGTGACAAGCCATGCCGCTGGAGCGTCACACAGGACGGCAGATACGGGTCCTACCCCTACTAGGGGTGTAACGGATCACCCTCCACGGTTCGGCACGCATGTGTACCGCGTATCAATTGCAATATTTAACCAAGTAATAATATTACTTAATATTAGTTAATATCTCTTGTAAATCACAATGTAGAGTTGCCATGAAAAGATAGACGCGATAGTTGCGTGCTTTGTTTTACTTATTTTAAACATTTAAATCCGTTTACTCACTACAATCCATAGCAACAAGTGTATTATGGCGAGTGCTAGTAGTAACGTTGGCGGCGCAGAAGAACTCGAAAGGCCTCCCTCGTCATTTAAATCCCACTTCTCACTGGATGGGGTTAGTGCTGTTGACTCATCAGAAAGTAAAGACTAATTCACAGAGTGTATGAAGATTCCAGTAAGGGTTTTGTGAAGGAGCCCTAGTGCTGTTGACTCATCAGAAATATAATGTTTTATTTAGCTCATCAGTGGGCACTCAGCACCATGGACACCTCCAGCCCAGCACCTTGCACCACGGTTCCTGCCCTGCTCCATGGATTACAACGATGATCGCCTGACCCTTGCCTGACTCTACCAAGTCCTTTGCCTGACCCCTCAAACCTGTTTGACCTAATAAAGTCCCACACCTGGGTTCATTGACATTCATTTATTTATATACAGTTAGGTCCGGAAGTATTTGGACAGTGACACAATTTCCATAATTTTGGCTCTGTATGCCACCACAATGGATTTGAAATGAGACAATCAAGATGAAATTGAAGTGCATACTTTCAGCTTTAATTCAAGGGGTTGAACAAAATATTGTATGAAACGTTTAGGAATTGCAACCATTTTTATACACAGTCCCCTATTTTCAGGAGCTCAAAAGTAATTGGACAAATTAACATAATCATAAATAAAATGTTCATTTTTAATACTTTGTCAAGAATCCTTTGCAGGCAATGACTGCCTGAAGTCTGGAACACATGGACATCACCAAATGCTGGGTTTCCTCCTTTGTGATGCCAGGGGCCTCATTCATAACGGGTGCTTAGATCAAATGTTGATCTTACCCGTGTCGTACGTAGAAAACCACGTCAACATAGTGATTTATACAATTTCAACGTGAGTCAATTTGATCGTGGAAACGATCGTAGCTCGACGTCGAGTATTCAACTTGCTTACGCACATTACCTACTGGTTATGCGGAGTTATTACAGGCATGTGAGCCGCACTGCCTAGTGTAATTCATGCAAGTGGCTCGTAATAAAATTAACGATGTTGTTATCAGCCGAGAAAATGAGTTTAATTCAAGATTTAAAAGGAACTGATGTTTCTGATTGTATTTTAGTCTTCCTTTATATCCCTCCGGAGCTGTCTATCTCCCCTTCAACATGCCTAGTGCGTTCCACAACGGACCTTGCCCGGCCAAGCTCTAAATTATACTGGATTTTCTCTGGTGTCAGGGAGTGAGCAGCCATATAAGAATAAGACCACCTGATAAGAATAAGACCATTATATTATTACAGTATAAGCAGCACTCGAGTTGAGGGGGGATGGTATCCCCCCTGAAATAAAAACAGTCAAAATCACCCCCCTCTTTCCATACTTAATGTCATTTTATCAATGAACGTGGTATTACTGCTAATTCAAGGTGCGAGGGGGCACGCACACATGCAATGACAGTTACTGACACTGAAGTCACTGGCGAGGGGATGCTAAAATTGTCCTCTTATAAAATCCACCACCTCCCCTGATTTTCTTTTACAACTTGAGTAGAGTATAAGCATGTGCCTGTGTGCCTGGTTAGTTGTCATGATCAAACGTTATAAATGCAACTTACAGAGAAGCCACCCTTCTCTGCCCTCTCCCACTTCCAGACGAACGCCTACCCTATATTATAGCACTTGTCTTAATTCAGCCGCTATAATTCAGCCTCTATCACAGGGTGTTAATACAAACCTCATTCACCTGCGTTCATTTTTACCTGCGTTGGTATTTATAGAAGGAAGCACGTACGCAACTTTAAACCATCTCAGCCCGTTTTATAAATAATGCTTACGTCCGTTTAGAAAACTGTGCTTACGTGAAAGTCAAAGATGACGTTCAAGTACTTCTTTATGAATGAGGCCCCAGGCCTTTACTGCAGCTGTCTTCAGTTGTTGTTTGTTCGTGGGTCTTTCTGCCTTTAGTTTTGTCTTCAGCAAGTGAAATGCATGCTCGATTGGGTTGAGATCAGGGGCCTCATTTATAGAGAGTACTCAGATCAAATGTTGATCTTACCCGTGTCGTACGTAGAAAACCACGTCAACGTAGTGATTTATACAATTTCAACTTGAGTCAATTTGACCGTGGAAACGATCGTAGCTCTACGTCGAGTATTACCTTGCGTACGCGCATTACCTACTGGTTATGCGGAGTTATTACAGGCATGTGAGCCGCACTGGAAAAACGTTGCCTAGTGTAATTCATGCCAAGTGAACGTGACTCGTAATAAAATTAACGATGTTGTTATCAGCCGAGAAAATGACTTTAATTCAAGATTTCAAGAGTACTGATGTTTATGATTGTATTTCAGTCTTCCTTTATATTCCTCCGGAGCTGTCAAGGCAACGCCATCTCCCCTTCAACATGCCTAGTGCGCTAAATTATACTGGATTTTTCTCCGGTGTCTAGGAGTGAGCAGCCATATTTTCAATGTCACCTGATAAGAATAAGACCATTATATTATTACAGTATAAGCATTTGCTGGTTAGTTGTCATCAGCACTCAAGTTGAGGGGGGATGGCATCCCCCCTGAAATAAAAACAGTCCAAATCATCCCCCTTCTAAAACTGCCATCCCCCCTTTCCATCCCTTATGTCATTTTATCAATGAACGTGGTATTACTGCTATTTCAACATTTAGTTCTGCGCATATTGAGTAAAATACTGTGGGGAGAGGGGGGAACACACTGACATTTTTACCAAGTCACTGTGGGGATGCTAAAATTGTCCTCATAAGATAAAATCCACCATCCCCCCCTGATTTTCTTTTACAACTTGAGTACTGAGGCCTCATTTATAAAAAAAAAAGTACTTGAACGTCATCTTTGACTTTCACGTAAGCACATTTTTCTAAACGGACGTAAGCATTATTTATAAAACGGGCTGAGATGGTTTAAAGTTGCGTACGTGCTTCCTTCTATAAATACCAAACATACTTGGAATTGAATGCAGGTGAATGAGGTTTGTATTAACGCCCTGTGATAGCGGCTCAATTATAGCGGCTGAATGAAGCCAAGTGCTATAATATAATATAATACAGACAATATTATGTAGGCCTACTGTCTGTATTATATTATATTATAGCACTTGGCTTCATTCAGCCGCTATTTGAGCCGCTATCACAGGGCGTTAATACTATATTATAGGGTAGGCGTGCGCCTGGAAGCGGGAGAGGGCAGTAATACCACGTTCATTGATACAATGACATAAGGGATGGAAAGGGGGGATGGCAGTTTTAGAAGGGGGATGATTTGGACTGTTTTTATTTCAGGGGGGGGGTGCCATTCCCCCTCATCCCGACTCAACTCGAAATCCAGTATCATTTAGCGCGTGGCCGGGCAAGGTCCGTTGTGGAGCGCACTATAGTGTTATATAATATATCATATCCTATATTATATTAAATTATTATAGTGCTAATATATAGGCATGTTGAAGAGAGATAGACAGCTCCGGAGGGATATAAAGAAAGACTGAAATACAATCATAAACATCAGTTCCTTTTAAATCTTGAATTAAACTCATTTTCTCGGCTGATAACAACATCGTTAATTTTATTACGAGCCACTTGCATGAATTACACTAGGCAGTGCGGCTCACATGCCTGTAATAACTCCGCATAACCAGTAGGTAATGTGCGTACGCAAGTCGAAAACATGACGTAGAGATTTAATTGTTTCCAAGTTCAAATTGACTCACGTTGAAATTGTATAAATCACTACGTTGACGTGGATTTCTGCGTACGACACGGGTAAGATCAAAATTTGATCCAAGCACGTTCTATAAATGAGGCCCCTGTACTATCAACCCACTTCTGTTCTCTCTCCATCTGTCCTCTTTTCACTCTGTGTCTTGTCTTGCTGTCTGTGTTTTGTCTGTTTCTGACTGTGACATGGCTGTTACTGTCTTCATTGTCTGCGTGTTTGTACTGTCCGTGTCTCTCTCCATGATCTACTCTTCTGTTTGCATGGCTCCCTTGTAAAAGAGACCTTGGTCACAGCTCCCCAGGCTAGACAGTAAAAAAAAGTACATACATACATGAAAGCGCACACACACACACACATAGACACACACAGACACACGCGCACATGCACACACAGACACACGCACACACGCACACACACACACATGTCCAGACACGATATCCAAACCCAGAAGCAAAGGGGAAAACAAATGTAGTGAAGAAGATATATAAGTCAGAAAATATGCAACCGTGGCCTGTGGTGGTCCAGTGGTCTGGCACCGCTGTCTACAGTGCACACATGTGCCCATGTTGGCATGGGTTCGAGTCTGGCCCATGCCCTGCTAACATGTCCTCTCTCCTTACTTTCCTGTCTGTCTTTACTATATCTGTCCAATAAAATGAAATGTGAGTGGGACAATATGCAACCGCCTTGAACCGACCTGAAAATGTGTGCGTAAAATGACACCAGGACACCGGACGCCCCGCTACAGGTTAACTCTGGCACATCTGAGCTCTAATCCAAGAGATCAGAGATTAGAAAGACTTTACACACAAACACAGGAGGCTAATTCCCCATGTCAGACATGTGTGTGTGTGTGTGTGTGTGTGTGTGTGTGTGTGTGTATTGAGTGCCCCAGTCCTACTCGCTGCGATAGTGGACATAAAGTTTAGAACCTATAGACACACTTCGTTGCATAAATGCATTTCATGAAGTCCAGAGAAGCTTTGCAGAAGCTTTATTTTGATCCATGCCATGATGGTAATTGTGTAGCATATATCTGATAGCATATCCGATGAGGTTCCGTGGAAAGCTCTTGGAATACCTCTCAGGCTCACTATCAGGTAAATATATCTATCAGGATGTCAGCATCCTATTTCACCTGTGTACACACACCGACTCCAAAAGAGCTTGTCATATAGCCAAGTTAGGTGTCTTTAGTGCGATAGGTGTATTTGGGGCAAACAATAAGTCAATAGGAGAGAATCTCAATTTAAATAATTTTATTGTGTCTTCTGTGTATTGTGTGACTGTCTGTGTGTGTGACTGTGTGTGTGTGTGTGTGTGTGTGTGTGTTTGGCCATGAGAGTCCAATCCAACCCCTCACACACTTCTCAGTGTCTGGGCCTTAGGGATGCAGAATGGCGTGGCGTGGGCGCTGGCCGTCCTCTGTATGCACTGGCTAGTGGTGAGGGCCTGGCTCGCCCTGCGCTGGCTGGTGGTGAGGGCCTTGCTCTCTCCCTGCCATTGTCCAGAGCCACTGACAGCGGCTTGGTGGCCACGATGCGGCCGTTCATGCCAGCCATGGCTTTGGTGGCCGCCTCAGGGGAGGAGAAGCACACAAAGCCATAGCCCTGGCTGCGTCCGCCCTCCATCGCCACCGTTGCACTGGTGATTGTTCCGAAGGGGGCGAACACCTTGCGCAGGGCCTCGTCATCCATGCTGTCGTCCAGGTTCTTCACATACAGATTTACACCCTGGTAGAGAGAGACCCTGTTTAGTGAGATGATTTTTCAACCCCTCAAATACATAGACAATAATTACAAAGTACATCAACTTCTATGTTAGTATTAATAAATTCACAAACCTTGTCTCTGGTCATGCGGTCCAGCTTCTCGCTGTCAAACTGGCGCTTCAGCTCAGTCTGGCGCTCTCCTCTCTTCTGGGCGCGGCCCACATAGACCCGCCTCCCATTGACTGTTTTACCATTCATGTCATCAACGGCCTTCTGGGCGTCCTCGTGCCTTTGGAAGTCGACAAAGCCGAAACCTTTGGACTTCCCGCTGTCATCAGTCATGACCTTGACTCTCAGGGTCGGGCCATATTTCTCGAACCTCTTCGCCAGCCTGCGGTTGTCCATGTCCTCTCCAAAGTTCTTGATGTAGACGTTAGTGAACTTTTCAACAAAAACGTCCTTGTCATTGAGCGTGCCGTTCATGAGGTGGGGGGCAGCACAGGTCTGGGCCTTGGGGATGCAGAATGGCAGAGCTGCAGGCTGGTTGGGGTTGATGACTGGGTTGGGCACGGCGTCAATGCTGTCCGTCCTCTGCATGCACTGGCTGGAGGTGAGGGCCTGGCTGGGGGTGAGGGCCTGGCTGGAGGTGAGGGCCTGGCTGCTGCGGAGAGAGGAAATGTCCTGCTCCAGCCTTGACTGTACAGCTAGGAGGTCCATTTTCTCCTTAGCCAGGGAGGAGGCCTCTTTGCCAAGCTCTTCCAGCTTGGTAGACAGACACTCTTTTTCTCCAGCCAAGTCCCCCTTTGCCTGGTCTCTCTGCTTCAGTTCAGACTTCAGGAGAGTAGTCCTTTCATGTGTCACAGTTGACAGTTTTGTCTGTAAGTCCTGTACTTCTTTAGAGAGGGCATCCTTAGCAGAGGTCAGTGTATTTTGCTCATTGGCTTTAGCCTGCAGCTGAGATTCAAGAAGCTTCTTTGCCTCTGCAGATGATTCTGCCTGGCCTTTGAGCTCCTTAACCTGCAGAAGTAGATCATCTTTGCCCTTCTGCAGGAGCTGTAGGCTCTTGTGAAGCTCTGCCTGCTGGGACAGCAGGAGCTCCCTCTCTTTTGTTAGGTTATTCCTCTGTTGAACAAGCTCCAAACTTACAGATTCAGCTTCAACTTTTAGTTTGCTGTGCTCCTCTGCAAGATCGGTTTTGTCTTTTTCAAGCTCCTCCCTCTTAGTTTTTGATAGCTCCTCCCTCTTAGTCTCCTGCTGCTGAATCTCTTGCTGGTACTTCAGGAGGACCTCATTCTTCTCTGTATTGACCTTTTGAAGCTCTTCAATTTGGGCTTGGTGCTCAGCTTCAGCATTCTTCAGGCTTGTGTTTTTGACCTGTGCCTCCTGAACAACAGCTCTCAGATTCTCCACCTCTTCGGACAGTGAAGCCTTCTCTCTATCTAACTGCTGGTTGCAAACACAATTATTGATTTGCATTTGAGCCACAGCGAGGGGGGTCTTTTACAAACAGGTATTTTTTTTATTTTTTTTTATAAATTACTACTACAAATATTTAGAATTTGTATTTCTGTATTGCTGTCTAGATCAGTGAAACAAAGACAATAAAATCAGATTCCAGGCTCTGAGGCAACAAAATGTGAACATCCTGTATGTCTATAGCCACTACATGTGGGAATCACAGTTTGCATTACAACAATCAAACATCACTTAACAGCACAAAACATGGCCATTGCAGTGTTTCCTCGAGGATTTTTCATATTAGTGGCAGAGCGCTCATTTTTCGCGCGCGGTGCGCACTGGCGCTCAAAACAAAGACGTAATTTCACCAAAAACTAGAAGGTGGCAACAATTATAATTTCTTAAATAGCGGTTAAGTCATTAAAGCCGAGCAGGTGATTTTATATAGAAGGTGATCAAATACCAATATATCCTACAGCTGCAGCGGAACATGCAGAAGGCGCATTACACACACACACACACAGAGAAAGATCAATACGAAGTAGGCCTACCTGAGAGTACACGCACAAAACCGGCTAACGTTACTCATTAACTGTTTACACAAGTAAAATCACAGTGTGACAGTCAGATGGAGCATTCGGTAAACAACAACAGCAAGGTAATGCTATCAGTTGAGTTAAAGAAAACCAACTCTTACCTTTGAGGACACCAACATGAGCCCTGCTTACCCGTACCTCCGCCGTTCTGTTCGTGGTGATTTTAGAGGCAATAGATTATTTTTGCCCCGCGCATATTACTATGAATAGTTCGAAGCTAGGTGCTTGCACGTTAGATGCGAGAATGCTCGGTTAACCCATTAGCGGGAACATTATTTGTTTCACAAAATAGGCTGATTTAGTTGACCATGAACATCAGAGACATACATTACGAATGTTCATTTAAAATACTCTATACTGAGCACTGGTATAAGAACATGAACCAGAGAACAGCAGTAAATGCAATAACCCACAGTCGTCGCTGATGATGTTGCATTTTCGATTAGGATACGGGATTAAAGGCACCGGCGACGGGCTAAAAGAGAAATCCAAATGTCCCGCTAAATTCGGACCAATCACAAAACTGTTTTGAAAGCGCGTCGCCTCGCGCCGCGCGCCTGTTGAGAGCGATTCAGTCTCGATTGCAGTGCGAACACAAACGACGAGGTTAATTGCAACATTGTAACATATTGTAACTAACTACGCCCTAAATCGTAACGAAATGTAGGTCTGGAAGCGGCCTAAATCTAGCTTCAATCTGCTTTTTTTCTGTTCTCCGGTCATAATAACTCGCTGCCTTTCTGCGCAGCCTGAATCAAAGTGGACTGTCTGAATCAATTAGTGGCGGAGGAAATTCATTCGTGGCGGCCCGCTACGAATAAATGCATATAGAGGAAACACTGCATTGGTGGATATTTGGTACTAAAAGGCAGCACCTCCACAGAATCTGTGATTCTAATACACTGGAGACAAACAAGATGCTATGATAAGTTGGTGCTTACCTGGGCCTTCTCCTTATAAGATTGCAAGTCAGATACCAGCCTCTCCAGCTCCTGGGTTTTCTCCCTGGAGATGCTCAGTTCCTGCCTCGCCTTGTTAGCTTGACCCTGAAGCTCCTGTGCATGGCGCTCTGAGGCCTCAGACAGGCCCTTCTCCTGAGAGACCTCAAGCTCCTTGGCCTGGGTCTCACACTGCTGCACATGCTTTTCCTATACAATGCATAAGAAGAGAGACATTTTAACTAATTACATCACCAATTGTTAGGAAAGGGACAGGGAGGGAGAGAATGATCAGGAAAAGGTCTGGTCAAGTCCCTATAATTTATGTGTTATAGGTTAATATGTGGCAGCACTCAAGAAAAGGCATTTCTAATAACATTCAAAGCCATTTCGGTAGTCTTCACCAACCTCTTATTGTCCCTGACTTTCAATGTTTTATCCAGATCATCACTCACCAGGTCAACAATTTTCTTCTGCAGGCTGTTTAGCTGACCCTGATGTTTGTCTGTGATCTCCTTCAGCTCCTGGACCTTCCGGCCCAGTTCCTGCTGTTGTTGCTCTTCAGAACGTGCCATCCGTTCCTTCTCCTCTGCCAGTTGGGTCTGTAACTCCTCTAACTGCCTAGGAAAAGGAGGGGGAGAGGGGGATAACTAAACTACTACTACAAACTAGAGGCTCATTCTATGGGACAGTTTTAAAGAATGATAGACTGAATATTGATCATATCGATCATATCGATGGCCGAAACGCAAAACCTCCTATCTGCAAAATGTTCTGATTTGCGGTTTTCACTTTAAATTAAAGTAAAGGCCGATTTAAAGTTCTGCGTCGAATTTACGTGCGTAGCTTACGTAATCTACGTAAGGGGTCTCGCACTTTACACTTCTGCGTAGGCCGCGCTGCAATTACACCATCACATCGCTAGGTGGCAGTGTGTTTTCTATGCCCCTGTGCTGTGCCTCTTCCGGTTAGGAACTCAACGGAGCTCAAAGCTCAAAGCGGCATAATAGCGATCTTTTTGTTGTTATGCTTGTTGTAAATAAAAGTTCTATGATCCATTGAAATGACACTAAACTAAGATAATACGATGGTTATCATAATTTTTCAAATCTTTATTAATGAGTAATTACAGAAAAAGTAATTGACATTTCTGTCATGGCTTCCGCATTTTGGCCGACGAGAGAGTCGGAATCATGTGCTACCAAGCGGACCAATCACAGAGCTTATGGTTGCGTAGAAACTGACGCGTTCTCAAATTTTTTGAGACGTGCGCGTCAAGCCTCTCCGTAGGCAAGGCGGGCCCACGCGGGCCGACGCAAGGCTACAGCGACGATTTTACGCAGAAGTTTAAATCGGCCTTCAGGCTGCACATGATAAGTCTGTCTGTGAAAAAGTGAATTTTGCAGATAGAAGGTCTGAAGTGTTGAAAAACCCACTCAATATAACAAATAACAGTTTTAGAATCACTAAATACTTATAATTTATGAATTGGATTCACTGTATCGCCAGCCGTCCTGTTCCTAGGCTACTGGGTTAGAGATACATGGCTTTTAAACAAACATGTTTTAAAATGTTCATGTTCAAAAGCAAGGACTGTGTGATCATCTAATTATGTGTAGTTATGTTGATGTTCTATCAGCGTGTTCTGATGTGCTAAACATGCAGTTACATGTCAGTATAGCGATGTTTTCTTTTTAGCTGCTAGGTAGCTCAACGAGATGATACCAACATTCAAATAAGCAAATCTTCTTCAACTATTTTTCAATGTATGACACATCCTTTGAAAGCTTACAATCTGCACTTTCATAATCTCTGAACTGAAAAATTACCTTGCCCTACTTGGGGACTTTTTCACCAGACCATGTCACATATGGAGACAAAATTAACCTCAGTAAGACCTGATAAACCAAGATAGAAATATGGTGAGACCTACTTTAATTTAGCAACTATCCTGCCCAGCACATCCTCCATCTCCACCGGGTGCTGCTCCTCAGCGCTCTCCACACTGGTCCGCAGAGACTCATCCAGATGCTCCTTCTCTTCTGACACAATCAGCAGCTGTGATTTTAGCTCCTCTGTCTCCTGTGCCAAGACTGCAGCCCCTGCCCTGTGCCTGGCCCCTGCCTCCTCCAGCGCTAACTTGTGGTCCACCTTCAGCCTCTCCAAGGCACTCTTGGTCTCTACTAGCTCTGTCGCCTGGGCACCTTCCCCTTTGCTGAAGGACACCTTCAACCCCTCCATTGCTTGTTGGTGAGAGGCAATGGCAGATTCCAGCTTAGAGCGCCACAACTCTATGATGTCTGCATTTTCCTTCTCACCTTGGCTCAGGCGCATTCGCAACTGCTCGTTGTCACCGGAGAGCCTCCCGGATGAAGCCTGAAGCTGGGCCAGTGCTTCACGGTGGGCTTTCTCTTCAGCCCCCATCCTCTCCTTTAGCTCAGTCAGCTCACCCTGTTGATTGGCTTCCTGAGAGGCCAGCTGAGCTCTTAGTGTGATCACCTCCTCAAGAAGAGGTGAGGCAGTGGAGTCAGCACCCTCAGAGACCTGTTGGGACTCCAGACGCAGCCGCAAGTCGGCCACTTCCCTTGTCCGCAGAGAGAGGTCCCTCTCCAGCTCCATGATGCGGGACTTCTCGGACACCGTGGCAACCTATAGGACAGGACAACTCTGGCTCAAAAAGAGTGTGTTCTGTATACACTTGCAAGACAAGGTAACTGCTGAATATCCCTGGCATCGCGCAAGTCTTTGAGGAAGGGTCTGTATTGAGTTTAGATAGGGCCCTATACAAACACGTGGCAGAGAGGTCCATCATAGCAGTAGTATAAGTACATCAAATGACACTCTAATCCCACATTTGTAATATAGGATGCCTGTTCCTAATGTATTGCGCTGCCCTCTAGTGGATATAGTTTGGTGGTACCATATCAGTTCTCACACAGCACACCTCTGGTGTTTTGAACTTCACCCCCCAGGAGCTGCAGTGTCTCCTGGTTTTCATACTTCGAATTAGATCTGGAAACCCAGACGTGTACACTCTCAGTGATTCATTACATCAATTGAAAAAAGAAAACCAGCAGAGACTGTGGCCCTTAAGGATTGCAGTTGAATGCCCTTACCATATTGGTTGTGATACACCTAAGGGAGGAACACATTGGCTAGGAATAGGAGCAGGAGAAAGACTTGCAAGAGATGGGGAACCCCAGATAAGCAGGCTGGGAGGGTCAGGTGTCTGAGACACAGGATAACTGGGAACAAGGGGGGGTTGGGGATAGGGAAACTGACTGGCTACTCAGCAGCACCAGCATCAGGGCTTAAAATGGGGGGAAATGCTGCGCCTGAAACTTTTTCTTGGGGAGGGGGGGTCACAGTTTGAGATATTGGGAGAGCGGGTACAAAAGACAGCTTCTTGTCTCAATGTTTAAATGCATTAATACTATTTTATAGTCTTTTAAGGTCCTAAGGTCCATTAGGCTCAAGGATCATCGGTTGTCAAGGCTACGTACCTTGTGTACAGTGGGATGTCCATGTCCGCCCTCCTGTAGTAGCTGGATCCAGAGAGTTGACTTTACCACGGAGCTGTTCTGCTCTGCGTTCGGGCCTCCCTCATCTGTGCTGGGATCCAACGCAGCAGCATCGTCCTTTGACACAATGACAGATACAATATTTTTGTTTGTTTGTTTCTTTTTATTATTAGTACTAGATCTTTTCAGTTTGTGTAGTAGAGGTTATCTGCCGGGTCAGGAAGGTCCCGTGGGGGGGCAGTATAGCTTCCGGGTTAGTCTAATGTGGGGAACGGCCATGCTCTGTAATGCTCTGCATTTATTAATATAAACCAGTTAATGTTTACCCGCTGTCCGCTCATCATGATTATATTAGGAAGATATCACAGTTTGTAAAGCATCTTTGAGTGTCTAGAAAAGCGCTATCTAAGTCTAATGTATTATTATGATTATTATTCTTATGATTGCATTTTTTATATTGCCTTTAAATGACTAAATAATTAAATTATGATTCTATAATGATTGGAGCACTTTGAGTTGCAACGTTTGCAGGAAAAACGCTATACAAATAAAAGTTATTTGTAAAAAAAAAAAAAAAGTTATTATTATTATTATTAGGTAACTAAAAGGTATTTAAATACTCACAGGTGTATAGGTATCCATTAATACTCTCTCTTGTCTTGGGCCTGTGTAATGAGACGGTAGTAGTTTTCTATTTAAACTGTTAGCAATAGTCAACATTGAATGTTCGAGTTATTCACAAGAATGATCACAGCATGTGTGTAGGCTACAATATAACAAAAATATGATTCTAATTCTAAAATGTGTCATAATCCAGTTTGGTCAACAATTGAACTGTCATTACCGCTGTAGTACACTGGTACTCTGGTCCAGGGAATTTCTGGTTTGGACCCGGACATTTCTAAACGTCACGTTTGACGTCAGACAAATAAAGTTTAAAACAATTCAGATTCCTCTAACCAGTTTGTCATGCATTTCTTTATTCCGACATTCTCTCCCCCAAAATACAAGTAAATACTCGTATTTTAAGGCAGTCTCTCTCACACACACATGCACAAACCTCTCTCACACACACACTCTTACACACACATACACACACACCTCTCTCCCTCCCTATATGTGTGGGTGACCCCCTTTAACCTTTGACCCCTGTCCCTCCCTCCAGAGTACCCTACCTGTGTGGGTGACCCCCTTTAACCTTTGACCCCTGTCCCTCCCTCCAGAGTACCCTACCTGTGTGGGTGACCCCCTTTAACCTTTGACCCCTGTCCCTCCCTCCAGAGTACCCTACCTGTGTGGGTGACCCCTTTAACCTTTGACCCCTGTCCCTCCCTCCAGAGTAGCCTACCTGTGTGACGAGGACAGGCTTACCCCAGTAAGACACATTCTATCATGTTCTACTAGTGTCTTTTTGATACCAACCTACTATTTTACCTCTGTCAGTCATTGTATCGGTAACTGAATAAAATCACAGCACGTGAATAGAACATTTAAATGAATCACATTTTAACTCATGCATATGTAACAGGTTAAGGAAGGAGTCATATTTTTGTAACCTTTCATTTTATATTTTGTGGTTAGGTAAGTTTTATTTAACCAAAATCTGGTATTGTTCATTGTAATGTGTAGGTATTGGGAGATTTGTGTGTAATTGCGCCCCTAGAGGACAGTGGTGGCATACAACAGTTAGTTCCGACCAAGTAATTTGATTGGACAAAAGGCATTCCATGAGTGCTGATATACAGTATAACAGCACTGGGACTTTTAACTATATGTATCACTCCGAAATGACCGTTAATTCAAAGTAGCTAGCCTGCAGATGTTTGTGTTCAGGTTACTAGGCAACAGTCCAGTTGCGGAACTATTTTTTGTTGACGGAGCCAAAATAAATGATTAAATAAACAAACTAATAATAATCTGTTGTCACTTATTACTGTTAATTAATCAATTGCGCTGTAGAACTGTTGTATAAAAGCAATATCACACTCGAGGTCATGTGTTATACTGCGGCCTCGTCGTGTAAATGTACACGATACAAAGTAGCTAGTTTGTTTGGTTTGGTTACTAGGCAACAGTCCAGTTGAACAGTCCCGTTGCGGAACTATTTTTTGTTGACGGAGCCAAAATAAATGATTAAATAAACAAACTAATAATAATCTGTTGTCACTTATTACTGTTAATTAATCAATTGCGCTGTAGAACTGTTGTATAAAAGCAATATCACACTCGAGGTCATGTGTTATACTGCGGCCTCGTCGTGTAAATGTACACGATACAAAGTAGCTAGTTTGTTTGGTTTGGTTACTAGGCAACAGTCCAGTTGAACAGTCCCGTTGCGGAACAATTTTTTCTTGACGGAGCCAAAATAAATTATTACATAAACAAACAAATAATAATCTGTTGTCACTTATTACTGTTAATTAATCAATTGCGCTGTAGAACTGTTGTATAAAAGCAATATCACACTCGAGGTCGTGTGTTATACTGCGGCCTCGTCGTGTGTTATACTGCGGCCTCGTACCTACGACCGAATCACAGCCGTGTCATCCCTCTCGTGTGATATTGCTTAATTAAATCTGAAGAGAAAAAGAAGACATTTCTGATGTGACCTACATTTCTGCTATCGATCCAGTGACGACTGGAAAAAGGATCCATGCTGTGTCCTTGAGGCCGAAGAACCTTGTATGAAATACAATATCAGACAAAACAATCCTTGTATATCTCATCCTGTATCTTACAGTAAAATGTCATTTTTAAATGTCATTTAACAAACACTGACTGAATGAATATGAGTAAATGAGATAGAACACATACTTATCACGTATATCTTATTTACTCTCCTGGTTACTCTCCAATGTACTCTCCAGCTGCTCTGCTCAAAGAATCGCTTGACAATGACTTGAACACCTTGGTTAATGGAATCTTCAGCTTCAGGAGAACATTGTGACATCACATTCCATGAGAGAACCGTTCTGAAAGTTCTGTCTCATCTCACAGGAAGTCTTGCAGGGTCTGTTTATCTTGTGTGTTTGTTTATTTACACCCACATACAGTAGCAGTCAACAACTGAAATCAATGACAAATGGCAGCATAGGTAGCATGAATGAATGAATGAATGAATGAATGAATGGTCTTTATTGTCATTGATATAGTACAGGTACCAAACAACGAAATTTGGGAGGGGGGGCTCCCCTGGTGCTAGGAAAAAAAACAAAAAACAAGAAGGGAAAAGATCTGGTTTACATAAATAAAGGCTATGTACACTATCCACTATACTATACTATACAAATAAAACACTGTGCTGTACTCTATGCTATGCTATACCTATTCTAACATTTCCTATTCTCTGAACCTTATGTACCCTAGGGTTGTCATATTGCACATAGTGTTATTGCACATTCATTTAAAGTGTCGCAGTTTGCAGGTTTGAAATGTTCACAGTTGTGTTTCAGTATTACACTTGATTTCAATCTAGTAGCTGCCATCAATTTGTCTAGATTGTCCAGGGCCTAGAACCTAGGTCTTTGCTGTGTTCAGGGCCTGAATGACCCTGGGGTAGAAGCTACACACAATAGCATTGATAAATTGATACAAGTCCAAATAAAGGAATACATACAGTACATTCATAAAGTTAATAATTCCACATTAACAACATTTGCCTGGTTATAAGATATACTCTCTGGATATATTCAATGAAATCTAGATTCTCTTAACTGTTTAGTCTGTTCGTCTATATTAGAATGATTCACTGTTATTGTAATTTTGTAATACAATTCAACTGTGTGCCTGTGTAGACAGCTGCCAAAAGAGGGCAGTCTTGACCCGCATAATTTAGCCAAAAATTGACAGAGCAAGTTCTATAGTCTATGGAAATCCGCTGCCTTCAGCTATGAACACAATAGAATAGGACATCTGGAGTAACTTGACAACTAAGGGGGTAAAATAAAAAATATTGACTATATCTTAGGGTGGATGTAGGACACCTTAAACCAGACCCAAGGGAAAAGAAAACATCCGTTGAAGACTAGTTCTATCCATCTGCCATTTCAAGGTGTCTTCATTATTTGGTGAGCTTAGAATGATAAGGTTCTATCTCCGTTTAGGGAGGTTCAGAGATATTGAGCGTCAAAGTTTTTACATTCCATTATGTTTTGTGAGATGGAACCTTTGTAATTTATGAATTACTAACAAAAAAATGTCAACATTTAAAAAAATAACACCACACAGGCATTAATAAACACCTAATGGATCAGATCATGTAAAAAAACTCAATTTTGACAAAAATGGAGATAGAACCTTATAATTCTAACGTCACGATTTGGCATCTGTATACCACGTTAGGAAGCGCGCCGACTGCTCTCCTATTTCAGTGCATTCCTTCGGTCTACTACCCAATACCCATCCAGCCCAACACGAGAGGACTTTTACTGTGAAATAAACTTTCCCAAACGCATGGTCCCTCGGGAGGGACGGCTGCATAGGATGGAGGCTACTTACTTTGCGGTATAGCAAACTTTATTTCCTCGGATGAAGTTAGAGAGGCTACTATATATGAGAATATCGTTGCGCTTGATAGTTTTATCTATCAAGGGGCAAAATACATCATCAAAGTATGGATTTAAATGTCACAGAAATTCAAATGCGCAAGTGACAGGACAAATCATATTGTTCACACCTCTTCAGGACCATTGCTGTCCAGTCTTTGATCGGACCTGATACCATCTAAATCAGCCTACGTGGTGTCTGATCTGCGGGAAACTTACACAATAAGAAACTGTCAAGCTTCCTTGTGGAATGCACCCGAATGGGATAAACGATGGTGAGTGTGGCTCGTTTTTTCTAAACCAACATTCACACTTTTTACGCAGCAGGATAAGGGCAGTTTAACTTTATGTCAAGCGTCCACAAGAAAGTGCTGAATTTTCTAAAGAATACAGCCAGACTGCGGATGCATTCACACTTTTCTGTGCTGAACACGCTGTGTTGTTTTTCCAATTGCACTATTGTTTCCACTCTTAAGTATCTGCAACAACGCGCGGATCTGCGATCAAATAAGACCTCATTCGACTTTGATCTACTCTATTCACACAAAGGGATACAGTGATATCACTAGAATGAATGGAAAGTCTTGACTACTAGAAGAAATACATCAACCATCTGCTACCAGATGAGAAATTATGAGAACTTCAAGTTGAGTATTAAACTGATTGAAATTATGTACAGTAGGTATGCATTTTTATTTAAGGCAAACGTAATATAAGTTAAGAAAGGAAGTCAAAAGACTGCTTCAAGACATAATCTGTTTTCCACCTAGTCCCTACAGTCTCACATTCCTTAACTGGTTCCATACTGTATGTCAACTGCTCTTTGAACTACTACTACTGCTGCATGGAGGCCAATAATAACTGCAACCAACCTACTTTCTTTTTTTTCTGGATATGTTGAATGATATGAATTAAAGCCTGTGGTAGTGTAGTGTGTTTTGCACCTCCCTCCCTCACCCTCTCCTCCACTACCCTGCTCCTCCCTCCCCCTCTCCTCCACTACCCTGCACCTCCCTCCCCCTCTCCTCCACTACCCTGCACCTCCCTCCCTCACCCTCTCCTCCACTACCCTGCTCCTCCCTCCCTCTCTCCTCCACTACCCTGCACCTCCCTCCCCCTCTCCTCCACTACCCTGCACCTCCCTCCCCCTCTCCTCCACTACCCTGCTCCTCCCTCCCCCTCTCCTCCACTACCCTGCACCTCCCTCACCCTCTCCTCCACTACCCTGCACCTCCCTCTCCCTCTCCTCCACTACCCTGCTCCTCCCTCCCCCTCTCCTCCACTACCCTGCTCCTCCCTCCCTCCCCCTCTCCTCCACTACCCTGCACCTCCCTCCCCCTCTCCTCCACTACCCTGCTCCTCCCTCCCCCTCTCCTCCACTACCCTGCACCTCCCTCCCTCACCCTCTCCTCCACTACCCTGCACCTCCCTCACCCTCTCCTCCACTACCCTGCTCCTCCCTCACCCTCTCCTCCACTACCCTGCACCTCCCTCCCTCCCCATCTCCTCCACTACCCTGCTCCTCCCTCACCCTCTCCTCCACTACCCTGCACCTCCCTCCCCCTCTCCTCCACTACCCTCCACCTCCCTCCCCCTCTCCTCCACTACCCTGCTCCTCCCTCACCCTCTCCTCCACTACCCTGCACCTCCCTCCCTCCCCCTCTCCTCCACTACCCTGCTCCTCCCTCCCCCTCTCCTCCACTACCCTGCACCTCCCTCCCCCTCTCCTCCACTACCCTGCTCCTCCCTCACCCTCTCCTCCACTACCCTGCACCTCCCTCACCCTCTCCTCCACTACCCTGCTCCTCCCTCACCCTCTCCTCCACTACCCTGCACCTCCCTCCCCCTCTCCTCCACTACCCTGCACCTCCCTCCCCCTCTCCTCCACTACCCTGCTCCTCCCTCTCCCTCTCCTCCACTACCCTGCACCTCCCTCCCCCTCTCCTCCACTACCCTGCACCTCCCTCCCCCTCTCCTCCACTACCCTGCACCTCCCTCCCCCTCTCCTCCACTACTCTGCACCTCCCTCACCCTCTCCTCCACTACCCTGCTCCTCCCTCCCCCTCTCCTCCACTACCCTGCTCCTCCCTCCCCCTCTCCTCCACTACCCTGCACCTCCCTCCCCCTCTCCTCCACTACCCTGCACCTCCCTCCCCCTCTCCTCCACTACCCTGCACCTCCCTCCCCCTCTCCTCCACTACCCTGCACCTCCCTCCCCCTCTCCTCCACTACTCTGCACCTCCCTCCCCCTCTCCTCCACTACTCTGCACCTCCCTCCCCCTCTCCTCCACTACTCTGCACCTCCCTCCCCCTCTCCTCCACTACCCTGCTCCTCCCTCCCCCTCTCCTCCACTACCCTGCTCCTCCCTCCCTCACCCTCTCCTCCACTACCCTGCTCCTCCCTCCCTCACCCTCTCCTCCACTACCCTGCTCCTCCCTCCCTCCCCCTCTCCTCCACTACCCTGCACCTCCCTCCCTCCCCCTCTCCTCCACTACCCTGCACCTCCCTCCCTCCCCCTCTCCTCCACTACCCTGCACCTCCCTCCCTCCCCCTCTCCTCCACTACCCTGCTCCTCCCTCCCCCTCTCCTCCACTACCCTGCTCCTCCCTCACCCTCTCCTCCACTACCCTGCACCTCCCTCCCCCTCTCCTCCACTACCCTGCTCCTCCCTCCCTCCCCCTCTCCTCCACTACCCTGCTCCTCCCTCCCCCTCTCCTCCACTACCCTGCTCCTCCCTCCCTCCCCCTCTCCTCCACTACCCTGCACCTCCCTCACCCTCTCCTCCACTACCCTGCACCTCCCTCCCCCTCTCCTCCACTACCCTGCTCCTCCCTCCCTCCCCCTCTCCTCCACTACCCTGCTCCTCCCTCCCCCTCTCCTCCACTACCCTGCTCCTCCCTCCCTCCCCCTCTCCTCCACTACCCTGCACCTCCCTCACCCTCTCCTCCACTACCCTGCACCTCCCTCCCCCTCTCCTCCACTACCCTGCTCCTCCCTCCCCCTCTCCTCCACTACCCTGCTCCTCCCTCCCCCTCTCCTCCACTACCATGCACCTCCCTCCCCCTCTCCTCCACTACCCTGCTCCTCCCTCACCCTCTCCTCCACTACCCTGCACCTCCCTCCCCCTCTCCTCCACTACCCTGCACCTCCCTCCCCCTCTCCTCCACTACCCTGCTCCTCCCTCCCCCTCTCCTCCACTACCCTGCACCTCCCTCTCCCTCTCCTCCACTACCCTGCACCTCCCTCCCCCTCTCCTCCACTACCCTGCTCCTCCCTCCCCCTCTCCTCCACTACCCTGCTCCTCCCTCCCCCTCTCCTCCACTACCCTGCTCCTCCCTCCCCCTCTCCTCCACTACCCTGCACCTCCCTCCCCCTCTCCTCCACTACCCTGCTCCTCCCTCCCCCTCTCCTCCACTACCCTGCTCCTCCCTCCCCCTCTCCTCCACTACCCTGCTCCTCCCTCCCCCTCTCCTCCACTACCCTGCACCTCCCTCCCTCCCCCTCTCCTCCACTACCCTGCACCTCCCTCCCTCCCCCTCTCCTCCACTACCCTGCACCTCCCTCACCCTCTCCTCCACTACCCTGCACCTCCCCCCCCTCTCCTCCACTACCCTGCTCCTCCCTCCCTCCCCCTCTCCTCCACTACCCTGCTCCTCCCTCCCCCTCTCCTCCACTACCCTGCACCTCCCTCACCCTCTCCTCCACTACCCTGCACCTCCCTCCCCCTCTCCTCCACTACCCTGCACCTCCCTCCCCCTCTCCTCCACTACCCTGCACCTCCCTCCCCCTCTCCTCCACTACCCTGCACCTCCCTCACCCTCTCCTCCACTACCCTGCTCCTCCCTCACCCTCTCCTCCACTACCCTGCACCTCCCTCCCCCTCTCCTCCACTACCCTGCTCCTCCCTCCCCCTCTCCTCCACTACCCTGCTCCTCCCTCCCCCTCTCCTCCACTACCCTGCACCTCCCTCACCCTCTCCTGCACTACCCTGCACCTCCCTCCCCCTCTCCTCCACTACCCTGCACCTCCCTCCCCCTCTCCTCCACTACCCTGCTCCTCCCTCCCCCTCTCCTCCACTACCCTGCACCTCCCTCCCTCACCCTCTCCTCCACTACCCTGCACCTCCCTCCCCCTCTCCTGCACTACCCTGCTCCTCCCTCCCCCTCTCCTCCACTACCCTGCTCCTCCCTCCCCCTCTCCTCCACTACCCTGCTCCTCCCTCCCCCTCTCCTCCACTACCCTGCACCTCCCTCTCCCTCTCCTGCACTACCCTGCACCTCCCTCCCCCTCTCCTCCACTACCCTGCTCCTCCCTCACCCTCTCCTGCACTACCCTGCACCTCCCTCACCCTCTCCTCCACTACTCTGCACCTCCCTCACCCTCTCCTGCACTACCCTGCTCCTCCCTCCCCCTCTCCTCCACTACCCTGCTCCTCCCTCCCTCTCTCCTCCACTACTCTGCTCCTCCCTCCCCCTCTCCTCCACTACCCTGCACCTCCCTCACCCTCTCCTCCACTACCCTGCACCTCCCTCCCCCTCTCCTCCACTACCCTGCTCCTCCCTCACCCTCTCCTGCACTACCCTGCTCCTCCCTCTCCCTCTCCTCCACTACCCTGCTCCTCCCTCACCCTCTCCTCCACTACCCTGCACCTCCCTCCCCCTCTCCTCCACTACCCTGCACCTCCCTCCCCCTCTCCTCCACTACCCTGCTCCTCCCTCCCCCTCTCCTCCACTACCCTGCACCTCCCTCCCCCTCTCCTGCACTACCCTGCACCTCCCTCATCCTCTCCTCCACTACCCTGCACCTCCCTCACCCTCTCCTGCACTACCCTGCACCTCCCTCCCCCTCTCCTCCACTACCCTGCACCTCCCTCACCCTCTCCTGCACTACCCTGCGCCTCCCTCCCTCACCCTCTCCTCCACTACCCTGCTCCTCCCTCACCCTCTCCTGCACTACCCTGCACCTCCCTCACCCTCTCCGCTTCTCAACCAGTTTTATTCGTTAACTGTTCTATTTACCACCTCATTGGTCTTATGGTCCCTGAAATCAGAGGGTTAACGGGTTCGTTACCTGTCCGAGTAACACCAAACACATGACCCAATGCCTCTCTGATAATCACATAGCATTAAAGGAGATGGTTTGGGGCCAGGTGACAGGCTGCGTCTTGTCCAGTGGACACAATACATCAAGCTGCCTCACGCCACAAAAACAGGGATCGACTCCTGCCCTGTTAACCCTTCTGGCTCCTACCTTATGGGCTGATCTGGCACAAGGCTTACTTCCTCATTGAGTTTATTCAATCAATCAATCAAACTTTATTTATATAGCACAAGTCATACATTGAATGCCACTCCAAGTGCTGAACATAAAAACACAATCAAACCAGGAAATAGGAGATAAGAAATAGGAGTAAAAATGCAAGTTGAGATAAACACTAGATAAAAGCCAGGCTAAGGCTAGGTGTGTTTAAAGCTTTCTTTTAAGGATATCCACTCTTTGCCTCCATCACGTCCTCCGGCAAGCCGTTCCATAGTCTGGGGCCGTAGTGGCAAAAAGCCGCCTCGCCATGGGTCTTAGACCGGACCCCTGGAACAACCAAGAGACCAGTACCAGAGGACCTGAGGGATCTAGTGGGTACATTATCTTAAAACCATGTCAGACATGTAGTCGGGAGCGAGAGCATTAGTGCTTTGTAAACCAATAATCTTAAAATCAATTCTACAACTAACCGATAGCCAGTGCAGCGATTTTATTGTGTTTTCATGTTAAATTTGTTGAGACCTACAGTACGGTAAGTGAAAGTTGCATTTTAAATGTGACTTGATTGAACTTCATTGATTGGCTCTGAGAGCTTAGGCAGGATACAGTACATAATGGTATTAACGTATTGATCAAACCATTTCAGTTATTTTGCTTGGTAGGAAATGTACTGTTAAGCTAGCTTTGTAGAAAATGCTTTTCGAACTCATGCCATTAATTAGGAAAGAAACAACAGTAGCAAAAGCATTGACATCTAGAGAATAAGTTTGCAGCCTAACTACAGCTAATGGTGCTGAAATATCTATGCTAACTAACCTGGGTTGGGGTGAATTCCTTTTCAATTCCTTCAATTCAGGAAGTATGTTAAAACTCCAATACAATTCCAAATTCAAAAATGTTTCTTTTCAATTTACAGAAGAATGTAAAGAACACACACAGTTAAAGATTGTGAGATTGAGATTGTGATTGTTTCAATGTATTGAAAATGTATTGGAAATGAAGGCCCTTTTTTTGATCGCCGAATTTAATTCAATTCACTTATGGCATTGATGGAATTTTAAAGGAAATCTCCCCAACCCTGCTCCTAAAGTCACTAAACAAGCTAATCCGATATTAATCCTTCAGATTGTCTTTTTTTATGAGAAACTGTCCCAATCATTGAACATATTGTACTGTATGCAATATATTGTACTGTATGCGGTACATATTGTAAATGGACTGACTTATATAGCGCCTTGTTCCAAAGCGCTTTACAATGGCCTCTCATTCACCCATTCACACACACATTCACACACCAATGGCAGCAAGCTACCATGCGAGGCGCCGACCCGTTCATTGGGTGCAATTTGGGGTTCAGTGTCTTCCCCAAGGACACTTCGACATGTGGCCAGCCAGGGCTCGAACCGCCGATCTGCCAACTGTAGGAGAAAATTATTATTTCAATAAGAATTTTTTTCTACATTTAAGACTAAAAACTCACAACAGTAAAATGACTGTCTAGAGCAAGTTCTAGGAACTGATTTTCTTTCCTTCATCCCTCTTCATCTTCCTCAAAGTACAATACCACACCCCTTGTTAGTGATTGGTTTGACCTCACCTAAGGGCGGATTTGTAATCTAAGTGGATAAAAAGTGATGTGACCAGGTATCTCGACTTTCTGGTGAGAACATTTTTCACTGTTACGTTTGCTCTGACATGCTTGTAAAACGGTTCTCCTCTTGCAAGAGTACGTATATTATTAAATACCTTTTCCTATGCAATTTGAAATGAAGCAGGCTGCCTTTTGATTCTATATTTAGATATTTTCTTCACACAACCTTGCGATCATTAGACGCCGGCTCTAACCCCTGCGCCACAGCCGCCCCAGTACCTGTACTGTATGTGGTATCTTACATACTCTCTCCTCTCAGAAATCCATGGACCACACAGCGGTGTCTTATCCCTGCTACCCTCGTGGTTTCAACTCCACTGTGACGGCCCAGTTCATCTATGGGACTGAGTGTACAAAGACCCCTGCCAGCTACGACCCTGAGAAGACCTTCACCCTGGTGGGGACGTCAGACGCAGCTCTCTGTAGGGACGCCGTACACAGCTTATTTAACCTGACGTGCAAAGGAAACATCTCCTTTAACTGTGTCCACCAACCACCTGTCTCTGGGGACTTTATGGTAATGCACCACACCACCCAACTCATCCATCCACCCACACACACACCTACACTACACATGCACGCACACACACACACACACACACACACACACACACACACACACAAGCACGTACGTGTGTTGAGCAATGTCTTGCATGGCAAAATAAAGTGATTGTGTGTTTGTGATCAGAAACCCTGATAAAGCACATGTTGTCCCCTCAGGCCTACGCTGGATTCTATTACTCCTCTGCAGCTCTCTACCTGAAAGGCAGGTCCACCCTTCAGCAGTGGAGGAACCACACGGACCAATTCTGCTCATGGGACTGGCCAACGGTGAGCAGACAGTGAGCTAGACTGGTGCACAAACAGATGACAGCAGTATTTCGTGACGTTAGAATTATAAGGTTCTATCTCCATGTTTGTCAAAATTTTGTTTTTTACATAATCTGATCCATTAGGTGTTTATTAATGCCTGTGTGGTGTTATTTTTAAAATGTTGAAATGTTTTTGTTAGTAATTAATAAAATACAAAGGTTCCATCTCACAAAACATAATGGAATGTAAAAACTTTTACGCTCAATATCTCTGAACTCCCCTAAACGGAGATAGAACCGTATAATTCTAAGCTCACGATTTGATGTCAGCTAAGATAGATGTACACTCTGTACTCATCAGCTACTTAACCACAGAAGCAGGGGCTACGCGGCACTGCACAGTACACAGTGCAGGTGTATAAAAAGAATAGGATCTGCAGGTACAGTATATAAAAATAATATGAACTGGTAAACTGTATACTGTGATGTGAGGTTCTGACTCTGATCTCTGTTGTGTTGTCTTCCACGTTTTAAATGGATGTACAGTCTACACAGACAGATCCATCGTTAGACATGGATGCTTTCAACAGATTGCATCTATTCATATTCGGGATTAACCTCAACAAGACAATCAAATGTGACAAGTGACATGTTTTCCAAGGGACAATCTGGGATTGGTACCATATTGGACCTTTAAATTAATTATAGCCATCGATTATTGAAGAATGTAATTTAGAAATGCCTCATGAGCTTAGTTTAACTCTCTTAGCCTATCAGAACTCAAAATATAAGATTGTTTTACTCCATTGTTAGTAAACAATGCAATTGTAAACAAACGTTGTATCGGTTCAAAACATGGTTAAAACTATCATTTTGATCTCACGGATGGTCAATCCTTCCATCCATAGATACATTATGTCAATGAAATTGAGACAGGATCTGGTGAAAAAGTCCCCAAGTAGGGCAAGGTAATTTTTCTGGGGGGTTTTCAGATTAGGAGTGAGAGAAAAAGTGTAGATTGTAAGTTTTCAAATGATAAGTCATACATTGATACAATCTGAAAATAGTTGAAGATATTCTTATTTGAATGTTGGTACCCCTCAAACCAAATACTGGAGAAAAATGCTCTGAATCGCATTTGCTATCATCACCTTGGTAGCTGAGTAGGAGCTAAGAAATAACATCGCTATCAACATCTAACTGCATGTTTAGCACGTCACAACATGCTGAGAGAACATCAACATGCAATAAACACATAACTACACATAACTAGATGATCACACAGTCCTTTCTTTTGAACACGTCCTAAAACGTTTGTTTGTACAAGCCATGTATCACTTACCCAGTAGCCTACGCTACGGCAGACTATACAGTGAATCCAATTCACAAATGATAAGTATTTAGTGATCCTAAAACTGTTGTTTGTTATATTGAGTGAGCTCTTCAACACTTCAACTTTCGTAATTATGCAAAAAGATGTAAAACACTTCATTTGCGCGACATCCAGACCTTTTCAACAGACTGTGTCTGTGGTGCGGAGAGTGCTTTGTTGTTGTTTGAATTGCAGATTTTCTGACCTTTAATGCAATTATGTTTTTTTTCTTTTCTTTAGCTGAAGAAAGAAAGGACCTGGATACGTGATCAATTCTTGAAGGCTTACTGCTACTCAGCACTTTATGTTCAGTCTATTCTTGTGGAAGGCTATAACTTCGATGATGAGACATGGAAAAACATAATGTTCCAAAAAGAGGTAGGTGCATCGAAGTGCATCACGATTCATAACATTTAGACTGTATCATAGTTACATATTTGCAATGATAAAAAAGGGGGAAAAGACATCCAAATCAAATTTGTTTGAAAAAAGAAAAGAGCATGGACACATTCTGAGTCTGCCAGACCTCATGAGTCATGATCTAATGATCAAGATCAAAACACAGAAAAGGCCAAACCCTCCCTGACAACAGGATATGGAACTCATTTTGGTTTACAGAAAGGATCTTCCTAAGCACCGAGACTGTGGTTAGCCTTTTAAAAATTATGAAAAATAGGGGATTTCTCTCGCATGGCGACGAATCGTCCATACCATCAACAAGTGACCTACTGTCTGTCATCTGCCTGGTGGCTGGTGTCAAACTGGTGCTCTCAGAGTTGGCCTCTCCCATGGAAGACATGCAAGACGGATTCAAACTGCCGTGGGGCCAGTTTGCCTCAATTATTTATTATATAACCACAGTTCTTTACAACTTTGTCTCAACTTGAAAATGCATTGTGCATTGTAGTCTGTATGCACTGTAGCCTATTCACATTGATATTCATTTGATGTTGTAAACTGTGTAAAGATGTCCAAAAGATGCACAGTACAGTAATGTTGATGTAAAGTAAGATGGAATGTAGGGGAAGGATGTTCTAGTGACCTCATACTGTACCACGGGCAGGGGTTTGATTCTACATGTGGGGGGGGGACAGTAATGCTGAGATGCACAATCCTTGGGCAGAGGCTGTGTGCATGAGGAAATCTTCGAAGGAAATGGTTGCTTTTTGGAAGCGTATTTTGTGGAATTCTGTGTAGTTTCAACATTTTGTATCAAAAGGTTGCTTGACCAATACCTAGCCACATCATTGGAGAAAAAAATATGTTATTTTAAAATGTGGAAGCCCAGAGCCTAGTGAAACCTCCAGCCATGCGTCATACTGCCTCTTGACCTTCTTTCTAGGTGAACAACACCTCCATAGGCTGGAGTCTGGGCTACATGCTGGATCTCTCCAACATGATTCCTGCTGACGCCAAGCTGGTCGTTCTCCCCATGGCCAACTCCGTGTTCGGTGGTCTCATCTTCTTGTTCTCAGCCGTGACCATCGTCAGCGTCATGTTCCTGCTCGTCGCGTTAGTGCGTGTTTGCTACTGATCGCCACTAGAGGGCAGTGTGGTCCTGTACACCCCTAAGGAGGCCATGCTTGAGGCCGCCACACAGACACGGGGACAGGCAACAGAACACAGACATGAGCGACGTTATTATCACCAGATATTGTCATGATCAGGATGAAGGATCTCCATTTAAAGCATGTGAGTTGAAGTGAGAGGGTACACTTTAGACTAAGGGTCTATGATGCATGAGATCTTGTTCTGTGCCTTGGGTTCTGTAGATAAACCAAAGACATTTCCGATAGATTCAGCAACACATTGAAGTATAAGTCGGGTCTGAAAGGGAGGTACCTGCTGGAGTGATCCACTTTTGCACTACTAATAAACTCCTGCAGCATTGCTTAATCATTACATTGATTGAAGGCAGCACGGTAGACATGCGATCATAACTCATATGTTTTGTTAGATGGCGTTAACAACAATAATGTGATCGACCTCTGATAGTTTGCATGTTTTCCATCTAATGGTTGTATGTAAATCTTTGTCTACCTGCACATTTTGTTGTGTGAATGGTCAATGTATTCCAAATAAACTGAATATCATTTACACATTAACCATCTTCAGCTGTAGTTTCTGTGTCCTACCTCTTAACTAGAACAGCCGTGCCTTTTTTACCTACTATACCTACTCTTTACAATGCTCAAGCTGCGATTTACACACAACGACCACTAGTTGGCCGTTTGTAAATTAGCCTGCTTCCTACACAGAAAAACGGCAAAATAGCTTTATATTAGCTTATCCTGATGTGATTTTGAAAATGTAAGGATACTGGCTAGTGGAAGGCACATATCTAGGAAAATTCATGAAAGGAGGTTCCTGAAATTTGTAGTGCAAAGATATAAAATGTTTCTTTACTCACAAATGACCCCTCATGGCTGTTCTAGTGTTAACTCTTAACATTACAAGTCAGCTCACCAAAAAGGACTCTGAAATATAATGTTTATTGGTGACTCTGAAAGTCAGCTGTTCTCCATGTTTGGGGATGCCATAGTAAACAGCTCAACCCTAAGAGACGACAAAGTAAGGACATACATCAATACATCAGTACATCAATGAACTCATCTAGGGCTGATACAGTGCGCTGGAAACTTGTTGTTGCAACTTGTTGTTTGGCATAATAAGATTGATGAAAATACCTCAAAATGAAACTACAAAACGTATGAACTCACCTGGTTTATGTCCTTCGCTTTTTGATCACTGTCGGGTCTTCCATCTGACGGGTCTGTGATACTTTCAGACAAAACATTACAATAGATTAGTGATTAGACTTTGAAATGACACAAAAGTCTCTACAGGAAGCAATTTGTTTTTTTGTTTTTTATTAAAAACAAATCTGTACTTAGTTATGCATGTTTGTTCATATTGTTTAGTAATCTCTAAGCCAGTGTCAGATCCCCCTGTGGTATAAACATGACAGTGATGTTAGATCAAGTCAGAGTCATAATGATGACACTTTCATTCCAGTTCAAGGCCCAGGGGGCAACACTCACCTGGGGAATGTGGCTGGTAGTTGTAGAGACATGACTGCCCCTTCTCCCTCTGGCCTGGCCAGTGGGTTGACTGCAGGAGGGTGGTCTTCAGGAGGGTGGTCTTCAGCGTCTCAAGGACAGCTGAGGCAAAGCCGTGGCATTGCTGTGGTGCTGGGACCATCCGGGCATACTTAAGAGGGGGAAGAGGTAAGGACATGCATCAGAGAACGGATTCAAAGAACCAAGAGTGAGCTGTGAATGGCAGCTTGCTGTGTGGCGGATTGATTTATAAGTACAATATATCGCCACCTTCTTAAAATAATGGCTTAATAGGCAATAGGCAAGTTCATAAGTGCCTAAATAATGACTTAAGTCATATTTTCATATTAAGTCCTATTTTCAAGTTTTGCAAAACACAGAATAAACTGAACCATATATAGAATATATGATATTTAGGTAAAAACATAATTTTCCTCAAAAGTTACTTAAGCCATTATTTTAAGAAGGTGACGATAAGTTGGATTTGGGCCAACCAAACACAAACACTGGCACATGTCTGACAAGACTGATAGTGAAAAGAAAACCCTCACCTCGTTCTCTGTGGAGTGATCAGAGAGTCCAATCATTTTTGGCCGATGGTTGTTGGCCCTTCTGACTCTCTCCTTCGGAGGAGACCGGTGGGTTGGCAGAAGTGGCCTTGTGACCTCTGGGACAACAGCAGGAGGAGGTGGTTCATCTCTAGGCCCACTGGCCACCTGCCTGGCCTGGTCCCCTGGGGCCTGCAGTGTCTCAAGGACAGCTGAGGCAAAGCCGTGGCATTGCTGTGGTGCTGGGACCATCAGGGCATACTTAAGAGAGGGAAGAGGTAAGGACATGCATCAGAGAACTGATTCAAAGAACCAAGAGTGAGCTGTGAATGGCAGCTTGCTGTGTGGCGGATTGATTTATAAGTACAATATATCGCCACCTTCTTAAAATAATGGCTTAATAGGCAATAGGCAAGTTCATAAGTGCCTAAATAATGACTGAAGTCATATTTTCATATTAAGTCCTATTTTCAAGTTTTGCAAAACACAGAATAAACTGAACCATATATAGAATATATGATATTTAGGTAAAAACATAATTTTCCTCAAAAGTGACTTAAGCCATTATTTTAAGAAGGTGACGATAAGTTGGATTTGGGGCAACCAAACACAAACACTGGCACATGTCTGACAAGACTGATAGTGAAAAGAAAACCCTCACCTCGTTCTCTGTGGAGTGATCAGAGAGTCCAATCATTTTTGGCCGATGGTTGTTGGCCCTTCTGACTCCCTCCTTCAGAGGAGACCGGTGGGTTGGCTGAAGTGGCCTTGTGACCTCTGGGACAACAGCAGGAGGAGGTGGTGCATCTCTAGGCCCACTGGCCACCTGCCTGGCCTGGTCCCCTGGGGCCTGCAGCGTCTCAAAGACATCTGAGGCAAAGCCGTGGCATTGCTGTGGTGCTGGGACCATCAGGGCATACTTAAGAGAGGGAAGAGGTAAGGACATGCATCAGAGAACTGATTCAAAGAACCAAGAGTGAGCTGTGAATGGCAGCTTGCTGTGTGGCGGATTGATTTATAAGTACAATATATCGCCACCTTCTTAAAATAATGGCTTAATAGGCAATAGGCAAGTTCATAAGTGCCTAAATAATGACTGAAGTCATATTTTCATATTAAGTCCTATTTTCAAGTTTTGCAAAACACAGAATAAACTGAACCATATATAGAATATATGATATTTAGGTAAAAACATAATTTTCCTCAAAAGTGACTTAAGCCATTGATAAGTTGGATTTGGGGCAACCAAACACAAACACTGGCACATGTCTGACAAGACTGATAGTGAAAAGAAAACCCTCACCTCGTTCTCTGTGGAGTGATCAGAGAGTCCAATCATTTTTGGACGATGGTTGTTGGCCCTTCTGACTCTCTCCTTCAGAGCAGACTGGTGGGTTGGCTGAAGTGGCCTTGTGACCTCTGGGACAACAGCAGGAGGAGGTGGTGCATCTCTAGGCCCACTGGCCACCTGCCTGGCCTGGTCCCCTGGGGCCTGCAGCGTCTCAAAGACATCTGAGGCAAAGCCGTGGCATTGCTGTGGTGCTGGGACCATCAGGGCATACTTAAGAGAGGGAAGAGGTAAGGACATGCATCAGAGAACTGATTCAAAGAACCAAGAGTGAGCTGTGAATGGCAGCTTGCTGTGTGGCGGATTGATTTATAAGTACAATATATCGCCACCTTCTTAAAATAATGGCTTAATAGGCAATAGGCAAGTTCATAAGTGCCTAAATAATGACTTAGGTCATATTTTCATATTAAGTCCTATTTTCAAGTTTTGCAAAACACAGAATAAACTGAACCATATATAGAATATATGATATTTAGGTAAAAACATAATTTTCCTCAAAAGTGACTTAAGCCATTATTTTAAGAAGGTGACGAAAAGTTGGATTTGGGGCAACCAAACACAAACACTGGCACATGTCTGACAAGACTGATAGTGAAAAGAAAACCCTCACCTCGTTCTCTGTGGAGTGATCAGTGAGTCCAATCATTTTTGGCCGATGGTTGTTGGCCCTTCTGACTCTCTCCTTCAGAGGAGACCGGTGGGTTGGCTGAAGTGGCCTTGTGACCTCTGGGACAACAGCAGGAGGAGGTGGTGCATCTCTAGGCCCACTGGCCACCTGACATGCATCAGAGAACTGATTCAAAGAACCAAGAGTGAGCTGTGAATGGCAGCTTGCTGTGTGGCGGATTGATTTATAAGTACAATATATCGCCACCTTCTTAAAATAATGGCTTAATAGGCAATAGGCAAGATTTGGGCCTCACCCTGGGATCCATTTCTCTAGTGAGAACTGACGCTCCCACCTCATCCTCATCATCAGTAGAACTCCAGAGGAGCGTCTTGCTCAGCAGTCCACTCACTACCTGAGGACCGACAGGGAGGGGAGCAGGGGGAGGGGGAGCATCTGCACATTGCTGGTCCTCTGAGCTGGATCCGCCGCAGTCACTTTTGTCTGTATGGGTAAGGTTATTCACAGTGTCTATGTCTTACACACCTGTTAATTTCTTCTCCAGGTAAATGTGTTTTGCAATCACCTGCAAAGGCCAACTTCCTTTTATCTGCCCATCAAAACACCATTTAAATAATTAATTGGACCTTTTCATTAAGCCATTCTTCTGACACTGTTTTGGACCGAGGCCATTTCCCACTTTCTGATGAGCAAACAAGGTACCTGGTGTGGTCGGTGTGTCTTTCTCAGCCAACTTCTCTTCAAGAGAGAGGCACAACGCCTTCCTGGCCTCAGCTTCAGCCTTACGGAGCTCCCTTTCTGCTCTCAAGCTCTTCAACTCTTCACAGAATTGCCTAAATGTTGGCTGAAGTGGCCTTGTGACCTCTGGGACAACAGCAGGAGGAGGTGGTGCATCTCTAGGCCCACTGGCCACCTGCCTGGCCTGGTCCCCTGGGGCCTGCAGCGTCTCAAAGACATCTGAGGCAAAGCCGTGGCATTGCTGTGGTGCTGGGACCATCAGGGCATACTTAAGAGAGGGAAGAGGTAAGGACATGCATCAGAGAACTGATTCAAAGAACCAAGAGTGAGCTGTGAATGGCAGCTTGCTGTGTGGCGGATTGATTTATAAGTACAATATATCGGCACCTTCTTAAAATAATGGCTTAATAGGCAATAGGCAAGTTCATAAGTGCCTAAATAATGACTTAAGTCATATTTTCATATTAAGTCCTATTTTCAAGTTTTGCAAAACACAGAATAAACTGAACCATATATAGAATATATGATATTTAGGTAAAAACATAATTTTCCTCAAAAGTGACTTAAGCCATTATTTTAAGAAGGTGACGAAAAGTTGGATTTGGGGCAACCAAACACAAACACTGGCACATGTCTGACAAGACTGATAGTGAAAAGAAAACCCTCACCTCGTTCTCTGTGGAGTGATCAGAGAGTCCAATCATTTTTGGCCGATGGTTGTTGGCCCTTCTGACTCTCTCCTTCAGAGGAGACCGGTGGGTTGGCTGAAGTGGCCTTGTGACCTCTGGGACAACAGCAGGAGGAGGTGGTGCATCTCTAGGCCCACTGGCCACCTGACATGCATCAGAGAACTGATTCAAAGAACCAAGAGTGAGCTGTGAATGGCAGCTTGCTGTGTGGCGGATTGATTTATAAGTACAATATATCGCCACCTTCTTAAAATAATGGCTTAATAGGCAATAGGCAAGATTTGGGCCTCACCCTGGGATCCATTTCTCTAGTGAGAACTGACGCTCCCACCTCATCCTCATCATCAGTAGAACTCCAGAGGAGCGTCTTGCTCAGCAGTCCACTCACTACCTGAGGACCGACAGGGAGGGGAGCAGGGGGAGGGGGAGCATCTGCACATTGCTGGTCCTCTGAGCTGGATCCGCCGCAGTCACTTTTGTCTGTATGGGTAAGGTTATTCACAGTGTCTATGTCTTACACACCTGTTAATTTCTTCTCCAGGTAAATGTGTTTTGCAATCACCTGCAAAGGCCAACTTCCTTTTATCTGCCCATCAAAACACCATTTAAATAATTAATTGGACCTTTTCATTAAGCCATTCTTCTGACACTGTTTTGGACCGAGGCCATTTCCCACTTTCTGATGAGCAAACAAGGTACCTGGTGTGGTCGGTGTGTCTTTCTCAGCCAACTTCTCTTCAAGAGAGAGGCACAACGCCTTCCTGGCCTCAGCTTCAGCCTTACGGAGCTCCCTTTCTGCTCTCAAGCTCTTCAACTCTTCACAGAATTGCCTAAATGTTGGCTGAAGTGGCCTTGTGACCTCTGGGACAACAGCAGGAGGAGGTGGTGCATCTCTAGGCCCACTGGCCACCTGCCTGGCCTGGTCCCCTGGGGCCTGCAGCGTCTCAAAGACATCTGAGGCAAAGCCGTGGCATTGCTGTGGTGCTGGGACCATCAGGGCATACTTAAGAGAGGGAAGAGGTAAGGACATGCATCAGAGAACTGATTCAAAGAACCAAGAGTGAGCTGTGAATGGCAGCTTGCTGTGTGGCGGATTGATTTATAAGTACAATATATCGGCACCTTCTTAAAATAATGGCTTAATAGGCAATAGGCAACTTCATAAGTGCCTAAATAATGACTTAAGTCATATTTTCATATTAAGTCCTATTTTCAAGTTTTGCAAAACACAGAATAAACTGAACCATATATAGAATATATGATATTTAGGTAAAAACATAATTTTCCTCAAAAGTGACTTAAGCCATTATTTTAAGAAGGTGACGATAAGTTGAATTTGGGCCTCACCCTGGGATCCATTTCTCTAGTGAGAACTGACGCTCCCACCTCATCCTCATCATCAGTAGAACTCCAGAGGAGCGTCATGCTGCTGAGCATTGGCTCAGGCAGCAGTCCACTCACTACCTGAGGACCGACAGGGAGGGGAGCAGGGGGACGGGGACGGGGAGCATCTGCACATTGCTGGTCCTCTGAGCTGGATCCGCCGCAGTCACTTTTGTCTGTATGGGTAAGGTTATTCACAGTGTCTATGTCTTACACACCTGTTAATTTCTTCTCCAGGTAAATGTGTTTTGCAATCACCTGCAAAGGCCAACTTCCTTTTATCTGCCCATCAAAACACCATTTAAATAATTAATTGGACCTTTTCATTAAGCCATTCTTCTGACACTGTTTTGGACCGAGGCCATTTCCCACTTTCTGAAGAGCAAACAAGGTACCTGGTGTGGTCGGTGTGTCTTTCTCAGCCAACTTCTCTTCAAGAGAGAGGCACAACGCCTTCCTGGCCTCAGCTTCAGCCTTACGGAGCTCCCTTTCTGCTCTCAAGCTCTTCAACTCTTCACAGAATTGCCTAAATGTTGGCTGAAGTGGCCTTGTGACCTCTGGGACAACAGCAGGAGGAGGTGGTGCATCTCTAGGCCCACTGGCCACCTGCCTGGCCTGGTCCCCTGGGGCCTGCAGCGTCTCAAAGACATCTGAGGCAAAGCCGTGGCATTGCTGTGGTGCTGGGACCATCAGGGCATACTTAAGAGAGGGAAGAGGTAAGGACATGCATCAGAGAACTGATTCAAAGAACCAAGAGTGAGCTGTGAATGGCAGCTTGCTGTGTGGCGGATTGATTTATAAGTACAATATATCGCCACCTTCTTAAAATAATGGCTTAATAGGCAATAGGCAAGTTCATAAGTGCCTAAATAATGACTTAAGTCATATTTTCATATTAAGTCCTATTTTCAAGTTTTGCAAAACACAGAATAAACTGAACCATATATAGAATATATGATATTTAGGTAAAAACATAATTTTCCTCAAAAGTGACTTAAGCCATTATTTTAAGAAGGTGACGATAAGTTGAATTTGGGCCTCACCCTGGGATCCATTTCTCTAGTGAGAACTGACGCTCCCACCTCATCCTCATCATCAGTAGAACTCCAGAGGAGCGTCATGCTGCTGAGCATTGGCTCAGGCAGCAGTCCACTCACTACCTGAGGACCGACAGGGAGGGGAGCAGGGGGACGGGGACGGGGAGCATCTTCACATTGCTGGTCCTCTGAGCTGGATCCGCCGCAGTCACTTTTGTCTGTATGGGTAAGGTTATTCACAGTGTCTATGTCTTACACACCTGTTAATTTCTTCTCCAGGTAAATGTGTTTTGCAATCACCTGCAAAGGCCAACTTCCTTTTATCTGCCCATCAAAACACCATTTAAATAATTAATTGGACCTTTTCATTAAGCCATTCTTCTGACACTGTTTTGGACCGAGGCCATTTCCCACTTTCTGAAGAGCAAACAAGGTACCTGGTGTGGTCGGTGTGTCTTTCTCAGCCAACTTCTCTTCAAGAGAGAGGCACAACGCCTTCCTGGCCTCAGCTTCAGCCTTACGGAGCTCCCTTTCTGCTCTCAAGCTCTTCAACTCTTCACAGAATTGCCTAAATGTTGGCTGAAGTGGCCTTGTGACCTCTGGGACAACAGCAGGAGGAGGTGGTGCATCTCTAGGCCCACTGGCCACCTGCCTGGCCTGGTCCCCTGGGGCCTGCAGCGTCTCAAAGACATCTGAGGCAAAGCCGTGGCATTGCTGTGGTGCTGGGACCATCAGGGCATACTTAAGAGAGGGAAGAGGTAAGGACATGCATCAGAGAACTGATTCAAAGAACCAAGAGTGAGCTGTGAATGGCAGCTTGCTGTGTGGCGGATTGATTTATAAGTACAATATATCGCCACCTTCTTAAAATAATGGCTTAATAGGCAATAGGCAAGTTCATAAGTGCCTAAATAATGACTTAGGTCATATTTTCATATTAAGTCCTATTTTCAAGTTTTGCAAAACACAGAATAAACTGAACCATATATAGAATATATGATATTTAGGTAAAAACATAATTTTCCTCAAAAGTGACTTAAGCCATTATTTTAAGAAGGTGACGAAAAGTTGGATTTGGGGCAACCAAACACAAACACTGGCACATGTCTGACAAGACTGATAGTGAAAAGAAAACCCTCACCTCGTTCTCTGTGGAGTGATCAGAGAGTCCAATCATTTTTGGCCGATGGTTGTTGGCCCTTCTGACTCTCTCCTTCAGAGGAGACCGGTGGGTTGGCTGAAGTGGCCTTGTGACCTCTGGGACAACAGCAGGAGGAGGTGGTGCATCTCTAGGCCCACTGGCCACCTGACATGCATCAGAGAACTGATTCAAAGAACCAAGAGTGAGCTGTGAATGGCAGCTTGCTGTGTGGCGGATTGATTTATAAGTACAATATATCGCCACCTTCTTAAAATAATGGTTTAATAGGCAATAGGCAAGTTCATAAGTGCCTAAATAATGACTTAGGTCATATTTTCATATTAAGTCCTATTTTCAAGTTTTGCAAAACACAGAATAAACTGAACCATATATAGAATATATGATATTTAGGTAAAAACATAATTTTCCTCAAAAGTGACTTAAGCCATTATTTTAAGAAGGTGACGATAAGTTGGATTTGGGCCTCACCCTGGGATCCATTTCTCTAGTGAGAACTGACGCTCCCACCTCATCCTCATCATCAGTAGAACTCCAGAGGAGCGTCATGCTGCTGAGCATTGGCTCAGGCAGCAGTCCACTCACTACCTGAGGACCGACAGGGAGGGGAGCACGGGGACGGGGACGGGGAGCATCTGCACATTGCTGGTCCTCTGAGCTGGATCCGCCGCAGTCACTTTTGTCTGTATGGGTAAGGTTATTCACAGTGTCTATGTTTTACACACCTGTTAATGTCTTCTCCAGGTAAATGTGTTTTGCAATCACCTGCAAAGGCCAACTTCCTTTTATCTGCCCATCAAAACACCATTTAAATAATTAATTGGACCTTTTCATTAAGCCATTCTTCTGACACTGTTTTGGACCGAGGCCATTTCCCACTTTCTGATGAGCAAACAAGGTACCTGGTGTGGTCGGTGTGTCTTTCTCAGCCAACTTCTCTTCAAGAGAGAGGCACAACGCCTTCCTGGCCTCAGCTTCAGCCTTAAGGAGCTTCCTTTCGGCTCTCAAGCTCTTCACCTGGGACTTCCTTAGATTAAGCCTCTTTTTGGTGCCTTTGTTCTGTTGAATCTTCTCAGCCAAATGAGTCTGCAGGTTTGTTATCAGCGTCTGCTCTCCATTTAGACTGCTGAGAAGTTCTTCAATTCGCTGTTTCTGATTCAAAGAGGAAAAGCAACATTATCTGCAACCATAAGCAAACTGCAGACTTTCTCCCAATTCATTCAAGAGTATACTACTAATAATAATTCCTTGTAGCGGACAAATACTATGATGTATGATGTACATAATTCACCTGTGTTTGGTTATGGGGAATTGTGTGCGGGCACTTTAACGCCGGTCACTGGGGTGTGACGTATGGGGTTACAGGTAACATTTAAGGAAGTGTTTGTACGTTGCTATGGACGCTATGTCATCAGTTCAATAAATGCCGACACGGCTTTATACTGGCACCAAGTCTTCATTTCGTTTGTACGCTCCAACTCCTACAGTGGTGACCCTGACGTCGCTTTGGGACGCTTTCCAAGGATTATATTGTTTTTGTTTTTCAACTATGGATAACGCACCGGCTACGATGAACGCCGTCGCTATGAAGCTGCCAGAGTTCTGGGAGAAACAGCCGAAAGTGTGGTTTGCTCAGACGGAGGCACAGTTCGTGCTTAAAGGAATTACCACGGATATTACGAAATACTACTATGTTCGTCTCTGCTCTCGGGAGCTCTACAGCAGCCAGGGTTGTGAGTATTCTCGAGCAGCCTCCTGAGCACAACAAATATGGAGCATTAAAGGCGTACTTACTAGAGACTTTTACTTTAACTGAATCTTAACGTGCCCGCCAGCTACTCTCTCTGCCCGGCCTCGGCGATGCTAAACCCTCAGAGTTGATGGATTATAATATAATCACATATTATACTAGCTCTTCATAAAAAAAAACACCTGCTGTCCCTCATGCAGACTGTTGAACTTTCAGTCCCTGCTCCGGTTTTACGGAGCCGTTTTGGACGGGTGATCCGGGCCCCGCAATGGTGACTGTTCTCAGTTATGGTGAATTCTTGGGGGAGGTCTGTAGCGGACAAATACTATGATGTATGATGTACATAATTCACCTGTGTGTTTGGTTATGGGGAATTGTGTGCGGGCACTTTAACGCCGGTCACTGGGGTGTGACGTATGGGCGTACAGGTAACATTTAAGGAAGTGTTTGTACGTTGCTATGGACGCGATGTCATCAGTTCAATAAATGCAGTCTCGGTCGGCTTTATACTGGCACCAAGTCTCCGTTTCGTTTGTACGCTCCAACTCCTACATCCTTATATTTATATATACTCACCATTGAGAAGACATCAGGGCACTCTCCATTCTGACTGCCTTCCTCTGCATAATAGATCCTGAGCTTCAGGTTGAAGTTCTCCTTCTTCAGCTCAGAAATGAGCTGAAAGTTAAATGAATATGCTTATGCTGTTGAGTTTACAGAGTTTATCAAACATTTAAAGCTGAAGAGAAAAATAAGACATTTCTGATGTGACCTACATTTCTGCTATCGATCCTAGTCCAGTGACGACTGGAAAAAGGATCCATGCTGTGTCCTTGAGGCTGAAGAACCTTGTATGAAATACAATATCAGACAGTTTGAAAACAATCCTTGTATATCTCTATATACTCTCCTGGTTACTCTCCAATTTACTGTCCAGCTGCTCTGCTCAAAGAACCGCTTGACAATGACTTGAACACCTTGGTTAATGGAATCTTCAGCTTCAGGAGAACATTGTGACATCACATTCCATGAGAGAACCTTGGATAACAGTCAACACTTTATTCTCATCTCACAGGAAGTCTTGCAGGGTCTGTTTATCTTGTGTGTTTGTTTATTTACACCCACATACAGTAGCAGTCAACAACTGAAATCAATGACAAATGGCAGCATAGGTAGCATACACACAATAGCATTGATACATTGATACAAGTCCAAATAAAGGAATACATACATTCATAAAGTTAATAATTCCACATTAACAACATTTGCCTGGTTATAAGATATACTCTCTGGATAATATTCAATGAAATCTAGATTCTCTTAACAATGGTCTGTTCGTCTATATTAGAATGATTCACTGTTATTGTAATTTTGTAATACAATTCAACTGTGTGCCTGTGTAGACAGCTGCCAAAAGAGGGCAGTCTTGACCAGCATCATTTAGCCCAAAAATTGACAGAGCAAGTTCTATAGTCTATGGAACTCCGCTGCCTTCAGCTATGAACACAATAGAATAGGACATCTGGAGTAACTTGATAACTAAGGGGGTAAAATAAAAAATATTGACTATATCTTAGGGTGGATGTAGGACACCTTAAACCAGACCCAAGGGGAAAGAAAACATCAGCTGAAGACTAGTTCTATCCATCTGCCATTTCAAGGTGTCTTCATTATTTGGTGAGCTTAGAATGATAAGGTTCTATCTCCATTTAGAATTATAAGGTTCTATCTCCGTTTCGGGTGGTTCAGAGATATCGAGCGTCAAAGTTTTTACATTCCATTATGTTTTGTGAGATGGAACCTTTGTATTTTATGAATAACTAACAAAAAAATGTCCAACATTTTAAAAATAACACCACACAGGCATTAATAAACACCTAATGGATCAGATTATGTAAAAAAACTCAATTTTGACAAAAATGGAGATAGAAACTTATAATTCTAACGTCACGATTTGGCATCTGTATACCCCGTTAGGAGGCGCGCCGACTGCTCTCCTATTTCAGTGCATTCCTTCGGTCTACTACCCAATACCCATCCAGCCCAACACGAGAGGACTTTTACTGTGAAATAAACTTTCCCAAACGCATGGTCCCTCGGGAGGGACGGCTGCATAGGATGGAGGCTACTTACTTTGCGCTATAGCAAACTTTATTTCCTCGGATGAAGTTAGAGAGGCTACTATGTATGAGAATATCGTTGCGCTTGATAGTTTTATCTATCAAGGGGCAAAGTAAATCTTAAAAGTATGGATTTAAATGTCACAGAAATTCAAATGCGCAAGTGATAGGACAAATCATAGTGTTCACACCTCTTCAGGACCATTGCTGTCCAGTCTTTGATCGGACCTGATACCATCTAAATCAGTCTGATCTGCGGGAAACTTACACAATAAGAAACTGTAAAGCTTCCTTGTGGAATGCACCCGAATGGGATAAACGATGGTGAGTGTGGCTCGTTTTTTCTAAACCAACATTCACACTTTTTACGCAGCAGGATAAGGGCAGTTTAACTTTATGTCAAGCGTCCACAAGAAAGTGCTGAATTTTTCTAAAGAATACAGCCAGACTGCGGATGCATGCACACTTTTCTGTGCTGAACACGCTGTTGTTTTTCCAATTGCACTATTGTTTGTTTCCAACGGTGATACTCTGAAGTATCTGCAACAACGCGCGGATCTGCGATCAAATGAGACCTCATTCGACTTTGATCTACTCTATTCACACAAAGGGATACAGTGATATCACTAGAATGAATGGAAAGTCTTGACTACTAGAAGAAATACATCAACCATCTGCTACCAGATGAGAAATTCATGAGAACTTCAAGTTGAGTATTAAACTGATTGAAATTATGTACAGTAGGTATGCATTTTTATTTAAGGCAAACGTAATATAAGTTAAGAAAGGAAGTCAAAAGACTGCTTCAAGACATAATCTGTTTTCCACCTAGTCCCTACAGTCTCACATTCCTTAACTGGTTCCATACTGTATGTCAACTGCTCTTTGAACTACTACTACTGCTGCATGGAGGCCAATAATAACTGCAACCAACCTACTTTCTTTTTTTTCTGGATATGTTGAATGATATGAATTAAAGCCTGTGGTAGTGTAGTGTGTTTTGTCATAGGATTTATTGCTTGACATGTTGTTGTGTGCTTTGTTATATGATGGGACACTACTTCACTCCTGGCAAATCAATCAGTGTTGAGACACAGATGTGTTTGACCAGTAATCATTTCAGTCTGCTTGGCTTCTTCGTCAATAAACCAAGAGCTCCAGCAGTCCAGTGAACAAGAGCAAGGCATCTCCTCAGACAACACAACCTCAAGTCTACCTCAACAGATTCAGGGGGCCCCATTGGAATTTAATGCTGGACAGGGGCACAAAAAAGCACCAAACCCACGGGAAGTACACTGGGCCATGGCGACCACGCTTGTGTTCTCAGCTGGCGTCTCAGTTCCTGAACTTTGATAGTGAAAGAAGCAGCGAGTGCGAGGCTCAAGCAAAGGGCCGATGTAGAATTCCAGGCAGTATCGGGTCTCTGAGCGGAGCAGTCCAAACAAGCCCAGGTTCCTGTCTCAGACTGGGTGGAATGTTTGTTGCCTCTCAATGCATTATGAATGACCCATGTAATGTTGGCTTCCATCACAATAAATCTGTAGAGCACCACACACCACTGCAGGGGAAACAAAACAACATTCTCTACATTTAGCAGCAGCACTTTACATTTCACTGTCCCTCGTGCCACGCTACCATAACCACTTTAGTAATTAGTATGTTTTACAAAGAGTAAAGATATGGTACATATATAAAGAACAATAATTGACTTGTCATGATTGAGTCTGTTACAAATGAGTTACTGTTAGTAACTATGTGTATTACAATGTAATAGTACCATTATAGAATTATAAAAACTAATTATGTAACTACATGGTGTATATGCTGCTTTATCTGGCTGTTTGGTGTTTGTATGTTGGATTCCATTGTGACAGTAAAGATATGTGCAGATAAATCTTACACATCTGCTTGCATTTACGTATACTAGCTCGATCAGTTTGATAGGACAGCAGCTAGAATTAGAGTGAAGAGGATAGCGGCTAGTTGGATTGAGAGTAATGAGCAAAAATTCAAAAAGTAGATCACTTCCATCAGTTTTCCCACTTTTTGATAAGTTGGTTTACATTTGATCGGACACTTTCATATATGTTTTTGTTTTCACGAGCAGCAGGGAATACCTAGAGAACCTAACGTAACAGCAGCTGTGGTTTAAAAGCTCCTTTTATGAGGCCTGATTTGGAGCATCTTTTCCCAGTCCCACAGAGCATTAGAGAGAAGTTGGCTAGTTGTAAAAGGTTGGTGGGGAGGATTGGAAGATGTTGCTGACTGTGTGTGTGGCTCCCAGAGTGTGTTCTGTGTATGGGATGAAACAAACACAGTAGCCCAACCAGGGGAAAATGCCTTTGGCGGTTTGTAGGCTGCTTACAATCTCAGCAAACCACATGGAGTAGAAAATGCCTTGACAGAAGGTAGATGAGTGGGGGAGGAAAATACATGTTTTACTGAAGTGTAAAGATCCAACTTCTCTCTCAGCAAATACCAGCTAATCCTGCCTTCCTCGTAGTCATCCTTTGGAGGAGTTCTATGCGTCTTACATTGTTTTGAAATGTCATACCTTGCTCTTTTGCCACGGCACATAAGATTAGAAGCAGATTTTATTAAGACTGCTCTCATTGCAGCCATATGGACTCGACATGTCTGAGCAGTGGAGTAATGATTTTCAGTGCTACAATCCAAGGTCTAGAGTTTAGAACATACCATCCTGCCTTCCTTCCTTTTTGTAAAAGGGTTGAATGATTGGTTGAATCATGAAAGTTAAATTATATTGTATTGACTATACAGTATTGATATATATGATTTTAGACTCAATGGACCATCTCCTATAAGGTTGGGTACTTTTCTAATCTGTGTGAACTGCTGTACCCTTTTTAGCACAATTAGGAGTCAGAAGCTCAAAATGTTTCGGTTAAGACAACTGGATAACAAAGCCCAATTTGCGCACAAGTCAGTCCCTGTGAGTGACATGATTTCACTGTATCTCTGTGTCCGGGTGAGGCCTGTAAACTGCACAGCAGAGCAGAGGCCGACAGAGCAGCATTGGGTCTCCTTAAAGTGTGTGTGCGTGTGTGTGTGTGTGTGTGTGTGTAATAAATCACACATGTACTCAGCCGGGTAAATGCACCAGCAGTGTCCCCCATGGGACTTCAACCTTGTATCATTTACATGCATGGAATAGCATGCCATCAGCAGCTAGCCACACACACAGCAACATTCCATTGACCTTAGGAAGTTCAGCTGCAGATCATTCATTAAATTCAATTTAAAACCATATTAGGTCACGCTGCTCTTGTCCATGCTGTATTTGAATGAACTTCAATATTTGAGACTTGAGTGCTGGACACACACACTGAACTAAGCTTTTCTAAACCTACCAGTCAGGAACTAAATATCTCCTGTTCAATGCAGATGCCGTTGTTTTTTTAAGTAGACGTTCAGTCGTATCTGGCAGAATCCCTACGGTAGCCTACGGAGCTACTGTATATTGATTAGCTTGTACATGTTTGCCTGGGACAAGGAGCATTTTGCCCTTGGGCTTGTACTGTGGCTGTATCTCACACATACTACACAATACAAGTGTGTATTCTCTCACACCTCGAGACGTCTGCCGTTGCAGACTCCCACTGTTTTTACTTACTTATCTTAGATGATAACAGAATGTTGAAACCCATCCAGAGCTGTCCCCACCTGTCTCCCCATGCAGCCTTTGCCCAGCTGAATCAGTGACTGCGACAGATTGCCTGCTGTCAAAGCCCTAACACACGCTGTCACACCAGTACACTGAGTGACAGATGAGGCCATAACAAAGAGGCACCGCTGACACATGTATATGTACGAACACACACACACACACACACACACACACACACACACACTCACACACAGGTATGCACCCACACAAACACGCACGCACCCACACAAACACGCACGCACCCACCCACACACTCACACACACACACACACGCACACACACACACACACACACACACACACACACACACACACACACACTCTTGCTTTCCTCCTCTTGTCCTCCCTTTCTCACACACATGCAGAGACCCCTGTCTGGAGATTTCACATCCTTAAGTCATTAGACTGTAAAGCTACGTGGGCTATGTGTTTCCTGAAAACGTCTGCCACTCGTCTGGCACTCTAGAGAGGCTTGGCTAAGAGGAGAATAAAAGTTCTGTCGTCTCTGTTGGACCCTTATCTCACCACTGTCTCTTCCAGGTATGGATACAGACAGTATACAGCCTCATAACTACCCCGTTGTGAGAGCTGCCCTTTGTGGTCATAGACAATTTGAAAGGAGAACATTGCTTACTGGAGAGCATGATGATGAGCAGCTATGATTTCAGGGTAGAGGAAAAGCTAGATGGGGTTTCTAGTGCCATGGGATGGGGCGTGGTGGTGAAATATGCAACATCAGGTATTGTGAAGATCACTGTATCAGACACAAAGACAGCAATGCTACACGCAACGCGACCTGACGGAAAACACTGAAGGAATGTGCGTGTGCGTGTGTGGGTGTGGGTGCATGCGTGGTGGTATCATTGCAGTGTGACTCCAGATTAATCCACTGCGCAGCACCTTGATGTTTTCATTTCCTCCAGGCGTTTTACCCTCCGGCATGTTACGTTACTGTTTCCTCTCTTGTACATTTTTATAAAAAAAGACCACTTCCTCTCTCTCATGAATGTGTGTTCAACAAACCGAAGAGTTAATGCCTGGCTGTTTCAGTCGAGTAGAGCCCTGTATTGTGTTCTGCACCATAGAATGGTGTGATCTTTCAGGGAGCAGAGATGCGCTGGCTGGTTCAATTTCGGTCTTCCCCTCTGTGACAGGCTGATGTTGACAGCAGTGGAGGGATTTCAAACTGCATTTCCCTGCCATCATGTCCAATTACTGTCACATGATGGGCTTGGCTTTGCTCCCCCCTACCACCTCCCACTGCAGTTATTGTTTATTTTGAAGTTTGTTCTAGGTGGTTTTACAAAGCAAGTTTCAACTGACAGAAGTGTATTTCTTCAATCCTTTGTTTCGTTCTTTTTTTTGCCTTGGTTTGGGCATAGCATTTATACATTTAGATAATTGCTATTTTTTCTCATTTAATATTGCCTCAGGACTGTGTCTGGAAGAGACACATGTATATTGTAGTAAGCAGCTCATACTTTAGGTTAGGCAAAATATGCATATTTTACTTTTCTTTGTGTTGTTATAGTGGATTTCACACCATAAGGCACCATTTTCAGAGAGACTTCATGTCCTATTGTAGGAAAGATAATTACCAAAAGAGCTGAATAGTCATACAGCATGACTATTTAATGATTTATTAAACTATTTTATGTTCACAATATACTACAAGGAAATAACATCATTGCATTTTTGTCAATGGTTGACACCTCCTCACGCCCACGGGCCCCACATGCATATAGACACATGCACATTTGTGTGCACACACACATCATTTAACACCATTTAACTCACACAATAAAATATGCCTAAATGGATAATACCTATTAGCACATGGATGTTGACTCTCTTATCTCATGGGACTGAAGGCTAAGATTGAATTAGACCAGACAATGTTATCTGAACATTCTGTGTGCAGAGCATCCTTTTTCCCATGGTAGACGGGAGAATTCGCTCCTTCTCACATTCTGCCAAGGATTTCATTCTCAATGGGTGATTAACTACAATGCATCAGCAGGAAAGGCTTCGTCCCCATGCACAATGACCACGCTAATAGAGCTGGACCTCACTGCTTCAATGCCTGGGGCTGTAACTGTGTCTGAATACAGCCTTAAGACTACTAACCAGCCTGTCCTGTCCTTTCACTGGCCCTCCCCACTGAACTACAGATTGGGATGGTTGAGGACACTGGTCATAAAGAGTAAATGCAGAGAATATAATAAGGTCAATTAGATTGTCTTCATTCATGTCTCACCGTTTGTGATGATTACTGTAACCCGTAGCAGAGGCTACTTCTGCACTGTATTGCACTGCCTAATGTCAAGAGCTGTTTTTGAAATTGTCTTCTTTTGACGCAAATTGCAATTGTCTGTGTAATATTACTTATCTACCGACAAAGTGTCTCAGTTTTGCACACCTGCGAGCTAAATTGGTGTTATGTGGTCCACTGAAACCAAAGATGAAAACATAACTGTCCGATTGTCACAAATAATGAGACCATTCCCTCCCTACCCTGCCTCTAAACGCCTCTCCTCCTACAGTATCTGTTGCATGTTCTAGCCTAACGCTGTGTAACTATTCTCGCTTCTGCAGAGAGGCAGAGAGATATAAAAAGAAAAGAACAAAAGGTAACACCAGACACCTGGACTGCTGAAACGAATAAGAGGCGATTAGGATTCCAGCCCTGTTGTTGTCATAGACCCAGTTAGACAGAGGCGGAACACAGACAAATGAATTGTGAGCACAGAACTGGGGAGGCAGAAATGAAAGAAATACCCATTAAGGACTCTCCTCTCTGCTTCAATGTCTCAATAATTTGCTCTAAATAGGTCTAGTCTCAGAGCATCGGGGCTGAACAATACGGTAAACACCACTGCAAAGAATGAGTCAACAACACAATAATGCTTTCATATGATTACTTGCTATTTACTTACTATGTATTCTACTGTAGTGCACATTCTGTGCATTCAAGAATTCAGTGGTCGTTCTCCTCTACAACACTGATAACAGGTTATACAGTATTAGCCGTATCTGATTGAATTAAACAATACCCTCAGATAGTTCTGCCATACAATGACTTCATGTTCAAGCTATTTGTTGAGAGGTGGTAATCACTCCTCCACACAATCTAATCGGAATTGTGTGGAGGAGTATTCAAATACACTTTAAAATACAGACCAAACCCTGTTTGTCTGAGGTTGGTCCTATATTCCAAAATGTCAGGTGTATGTTCAGCACAGTGTTGTCCCTCAGAATGACCATTGTCTCCTGGTCACGACCTCCCAGTGGTTGATTTCCCCTTGTTTGTTTTTTTGTGGTGTGGTTTGTTCTTGACCCGTGTCATAGGCTTGCTGTGTATGTTTGCTCTTGCAAAGTGCTAAAGCCACTGAGTATCAACACCATGTCCTGATATTGACATACCCACACCAATACACAAGGTGCTACATGCCTGGCCGCTAATTAGAACTGGTTGGCCAAACCACTGTGAAAACAAACCCGTGGACTCAACAAGGCGACACTACTGGTTATTCTAACCAATGCTTTTTGCTTGGTTACATTCACCTGCCTGTGGTAAAAACAAATAGGTAGATACAGAGATATTTTTTTTAGGGATACAGTAAGGTGAATACAATCCACAGATTGGAATATGATGAATATGATCACTGTTTTCTTAAAAAGCTGGCTGTGTAAGGGATCTCTAACGTTGCCAGTTGGAGGCTGGTGCAGTGCGTCACTTAAGTGGGCCTGTGGCAGAAGACGACTTCAATGAGCACTGTGCAATCCCATAGAATGTCCCTGGGCGTACTGCATAGTATAGCTATGCCTTAGGAATTCCTTGTGTCCTATGGTTGGCAGAGTCTCTAGTATGGATCCTACTCTGGCAGGGATATCTATGGACACCTAAGCTGCGGAGCCTAGGACCCTCAGGACTACAGGCATGACATTCTTTGCAATGAGCATAATGGAATCCTTTCACAGGTGGGATCTGGAAAAGCCATAAAACTATCAGTGACGGGGAAAAGATCTCAGGGGTTTGAAACATTCCTTCACTTAGAATCCCTCAGAGAGATAGAGAGGTGCAGGCAGACGGGCACTGACGTAGGCCTACTATACTGTATGTGGTCTTTTTGACACATGACTGTTTTTAACCTTATTATACGAGTTATATATTAGTTGTGCCACTGAGAAATGGCAAATTACTCACCTATCATTGTAACCACATGATCATCGAAATAGTAGATAATAGGGAGAGGAAATGGTCATTATGATCCCATTTATTTCCATCATGATAATAATAATAATAATAATAATAATAATAATAATAACTTTATTTGTATAGTGCTTTTCCTGCAAACGTTGCAGCTGAAAGTGCTTTAATCATTATATAATCATAATTTTATTATTTCATTTAAAGGCAATATTAAAAAGATGGGTTTTTAGTCTTGACTTGAACATATTTGCTGAGGTTGCATCCCTAATGTAAACTGGCAGTGCATTCCCCAATTTGGGTGCATAAAAGGAGAATGCAGACTCACCAAATCTCTTCTTTTGTACATGTGGTACACAGAGAAAGCCAGCGTCAGAAGACCTGAGAGCTCTATTGGGCTGATATGCTAGCAAAAGGTCTTTCAGATATTCTGGTGCTGTGCCAGTGAGAGCTTTATAAACAAGCAATGTAGTGTTGGCATCTCTCTCTCTCTCTCTCTCCCTCTTGCTCTCTCCTTCCCTCTCTCTCTCTCTCCTCTTGCTCTCTCTCTCTCCCTCTTGTTCTCTCCTTCCCTCTCTCTCTCTCCTCTTGCTCTCTCTCTCTCCTCTTGCATTAATTAATTAATTCATTGACTGATATTGACTTTGTGACGGCACCTCTGGTCTATCTGTATCATCTTGGTTTGAGTCCCAGCCATGCAGGTAATCTTCCCTCTCCCTCCCTCTCTCTCTCTCTCTCTGCATGAAACACACACACACACACACACACACACACACACACACACACACACACACACACACACATATGTGGCCTGTTTGGATTAAGTATACATTTCATGGCAAGACATTTTTGGCCCTGGTGCAATGATGTTTGAATTTCTTCACCTGAAACAAATCATGTAGTTTTTGAGCTTTTTAACCCTGAGCATCAGCCATGGGCATTGTTAGGAGTACCATGGAAGAGTTGGCCAATTGTAATGGGAGCCGTGGTGTTTTCCTAAAGGTGTGAACACAGTCACCACTCTGGTGGAGAGCAAGAAGGCCCAACTGGTGATCATCGCTCATGATGTGGACCCCATCGAGGTAAGTCTAAAGACTAGCAAAGTCCTGAATACTACCTGTGATGTCAACTCCCCTTAATGAACCTGATCTATGTCTGAATCATGTCAAGTGTCAGAACGTCTATTAATGGGCAAATATGAGGTCAATTGCAATGATGTTTGAATTTCTTCACCTGAATCAACTGTGTGGATGAAAACACAAGCTTTTTAATTCTGAGCAGAGACCACAGCCATTTTATGTATTTGAAATGAGATCAAGCACAACCAATATGACATATTTGTATCCCAAAAACAAGTATTGATGCTTCCTGTCATTTCCCCCCCCAACCCCTATAGCTGGTGGTCTTCCTGCCGTCTTTGTGCCGTAAGATGGGTGTCCCTTACTGCATCGTGAAGGGCCAGGCTGGGCAGACTGGTGCACAGAAACACCTGCACTTCAGTTGCCATCACACAGACAAACCCGTACGTACATACCGCAATCCCTGAAGACGAAACATGGGCTGTGTTCCAAAATGCCTTCTTGCACTCAGTCTAGAGTGTGCACCAAGTACAGTATAAGCACTAGATAGGGTGCAAGAATGCTTTTTTGGATCACAGCCATAGTGTCGGAACAGTCTGGGTAGAATGGTAAAGATGCATGTCAACAGTTACATTTATTAATACCTGTAGAAACTATCAGCAACTGAACAACACGGGAGCACTCCCATCTGCAGCGTGTTTACTTTAGTAACATGTATTCGTAGTTTTTTGAATGTGTGCTGCTGAAATGCAGTGTATACTCGTGTAAGTCACTTGTGTATTTAGAAAATCGTTAGGGTGTAGGTTGTTTGTTCCACTGGTAGACAAGTCTAGCTTGCTAGCTAACGTTAGTTTCGAAGGCCCGAACTTGTCTGAGTCGACTATGCTGGAGCCCAACCATGTTGGCTACCACTGAAAAGCAGTAGAAGATGATAAGCGCAATGTTCGTTAGGGTTTGCATGCCTGTTTGACAGCGAATTAGACAAATTGGTAGTCTAGTAGCTAGCTGACCAGATTGACCGTAGTGTTCCGGGGCCCACCCGCTGTGCCGACGGACTACGATGCCGACAGTTTATTAGCTGATTTCTGCGAGAGCTGACAAGACGGTACATGTGGGAAAACTAGGGTTAGGGTTAGGTGCTAGGGTGCTACGGTTAAGGACGGTTAGGGTTAAGGTTTAGGGTTAGGTTTAGGGTTAGACATGCCAGCATGTACCAAGTCGACATAGCGCCTAACCCTAACCCTAGTTTTCCCACATGTGTCTTGTCAGCTCTCGCAGAAATCCGCTAATAAACTGTCGGCATCGTGGTACGTCGGCATATTGATGCGGCACCAGTGTTCCATAGCAAGAATGCTAACAAGCATCTTCTAGTATTGAACTAATTGAAGTTGAACCCCTGGCTTTCGCAATGATGATTTACATTATTCACCTGAATCTTCCATGTGGATTCTGTATACGAGCTTTTTAACCCTGAGCTAAAACCATAATACCGTTTTGATCACCTGCTGATGTCTTATAGCCCCCAGCTACTAACCTGTATATTAATGTGACTTTTTCCATGACAGCCTAAAGGAAAGAAGGCTAAGGGGAAGAAGGTGGCACCTGCCCCTTCAGTGGCCAAGAAACATGAGGCCAAGAAAGTGGTCAACCCTCTCTTCGAGAAGAGGCCCAAGAACTACGGCATTGGTGAGTAGCCCAACGTGGCACAGCTGCTAATGTGACCGCTATGGGGATGTTTGTTTGATTCCCAAGAGAATGGGTTTCACATCTTCCTCCATAAGTTTGTGCAGAGGATGTAAACGAATATTTGCTATCTTAACAACGATGCAGACAACTCCACCAAGATTGTTGATGCACTTCCTGTGATTACAGGGTTCCTGTCAATATTCTTCAGTGCCTTTTGTTCACACTGAATTGACTTGGGGTACTGAACCATCCCATGGTCTGTTACAGGTCAAGACATCCAGCCCAAGCGTGATCTGACGCGCTTTGTGAAATGGCCACGTTAAATCCGCCTGCAGAGGCAGAGCTCCATCCTGTACAAGCGTCTGAAGGTTCCCCCAGCAATCAACCAGTTCACACAGGCGCTGGACCGGCAGACCGGTAAGCCAGGGAGACTTGGGGTTTATATTTTTGACTATTCTTCTCAATAGGCTATATGCACACTCTCTTCCGCATTCTGACTGCCATGTACTTTATTTCCGATGTAGCTTGAAACATATAGTTTAAAGCCCTTTTCCTTTTTACTTGCTGCGGTAGCGCAAGATTCCTGGATAAATCGACCCACATCGGTGAGAGTGTGCTTATAGCCTATTGCAAGGTTAGTTTATGGGCTCTGCAGATGATGTGAAAGAATATTTGCTAACTGAAGTGCAATGCTGACTCCCACCAAGATCACTGATGCACCCTGCCCAAAGACTTACAAGCTGTCTTTTTAACTTGCAATCAGTCTAGTCCACTTCAGTGCTGTCCAATGTTGAAATGTGTGTCTTTCAAACATGATTGTATTATAATACTTTCTATTCCCCTTGTAGCCACGCAGATGTTCAAGCTGGCTCACAAGTACAGGCCCGAGACTAATCAGGAGAAGCAGAGACTGCTGGCCCGTGCTGAGCAGAAGGCTGCTGGGAAGGGAGACACCCCAACCAAAAGGTCACCTGTCCTCCGTGCAGGTGAGGCATGCTGGGAAACTATTGGCCTGTTTGGATTAAGTATACATTTCATGGCAAGACATTTTTGGCCCTGGTGCAATGATGTTTGAATTTCTTCACCTGAAACAAATCATGTAGTTTTTGAGCTTTTTAACCCTGAGCATCAGCCATGGGCATTGTTAGGAGTACCATGGAAGAGTTGGCCAATTGTAATGGGAACCGTGGTGTTTTCCTAAAGGTGTGAACACAGTCACCACTCTGGTGGAGAGCAAGAAGGCCCAACTGGTGATCATCGCTCATGATGTGGACCCCATCGAGGTAAGTCTAAAGACTAGCAAAGTCCTGAATACTACCTGTGATGTCAACTCCCCTTAATGAACCTGAACTATGTCTGAATCATGTCAAGTGTCAGAACGTCTGTTAATGGGCAAATATGAGGTCAATTGCAATGATGTTTGAATTTCTTCACCTGAATCAACTGTGTGGATGAAAACACAAGCTTTTTAATTCTGAGCAGAGACCACAGCCATTTTATGTATTTGAATTGAGATCAAGTACAACCAATATGACATATTTATATCCCAAAAACAAGTATTGATGCTTCCTGTCATTTCCCCCCCCACCCCCTATAGCTGGTGGTCTTCCTGACGGCTTTGTGCCGTAAGATGGGTGTCCCTTACTGCATCGTGAAGGGCCAGGCCAGGCTGGGCAGACTGGTGCACAGAAACACCTGCACTTCAGTTGCCATCACACAGACAAACCCGTACGTACACACCGCAATCCCAGAAGAGGAAACATGGGCTGTGTTCCAAAATGCCTTTTTGCACTCAGTCTAGAGTGTGCACCAAGTACAGTATAAGCACTAGATAGGGTGCAAGAATGCATTTTTGGATCACAGCCATGGTGTAGGAACAGTCTGGGTAGAATGGTAAAGATGCATGTCAACAGTTACATTTATTAATACCTGTAGAAACTAGAAGCTAACTCAACCCTCTGGCAATGATGTTTGAATTTCTTCAACTGAACAACCATGTGGTTCCATGAGCTTTTTAACCCTGAGCCAAAGGTTTGAGTGTAAATCAGTGATGTGTCGGTGCCAAGTTGGTGATAATGGACTGAACATATTTGTCCTTTTTCAGTGAGGACAAAGGTGCACTTGCCAAGCTGGTGGAAGCCATCAAGACCAACTACAACGACAGATACGAGGAGATGAGTTCCCAGCTTTGGTTGTTAGTCATGGTGGTGGTCGTCTGGAGAGCCGCTTTTCACCGTCTGTCGTTTGCTTCAGTTGTCCTGTTTGCACTCAAGTCTCCCTCACTCCACAAACGGACTTCTCCTAATGTCCCATTTTCCACTGTATTGACTCCTGACTTTATCTTCCAGACCCGTCGTCACTAGGGAGGTGGTATCATGGGCCCCAAGTCCACAGCCCGCATCACAAAGCTTGAGAAGGCCAAGGAGCTGGCTACCAAGCTTGGTTGAACACCACCCAGTTTCATGTAATAAAAAAGAAAATGTACCCTCAAACATGCCTGGATTTGTCATTTGATGAATTTGATAAATCGGGAAATCCTGATATTGTGACCTATAGCAGGGTTCCCACGGGTCCTTGAAATCCTTGAATGTTTGTGAATTTGAGACGGCTACGTTATGCTGTCTGCGTGTCTCCCACCAGCTGAGTCGCGCCACTTGCCTCAAGAAAGTTCCGGTGAAGTTGCAGGTTAAACGGCAGCAAGCAGCTGTAACTAGCTTAAATGAACCTTCAGATATGTCTGGCAAATGGAAATGTCAGGATGTGTGGCTCAGAGATCTACAAAGAATGGGTTCTTAAAGATTTACTGGGCATCCATATGGCCCTATGCCTTGCCTGCAGCAAGTCAATAAAACCCCACGCCACGGGCGAAGCTGCGGTGACAAGCCATGCCGCTGGAGCGTCACACAGGACGGCAGATACGGGTCCTACCCCTACTAGGGGTGTAACGGATCACCCTCCACGGTTCGGCACGCATGTGTACCGCGTATCAATTGCAATATTTAACCAAGTAATAATATTACTTAATATTAGTTAATATCTCTTGTAAATCACAATGTAGAGTTGCCATGAAAAGATAGACGCGATAGTTGCGTGCTTTGTTTTACTTATTTGAAACATTTAAATCCGTTTACTCACTACAATCCATAGCAACAAGTGTATTATGGCGAGTGCTAGCAGTAACGTTGGCGGCGCAGAAGAACTCGAAAGGCCTCCCTCGTCATTTAAATCCCACTTCTCACTGGATGGGGTTAGTGCTGTTGACTCATCAGAAAGTAAAGACTAATTCACAGAGTGTATGAAGATTCCAGTAAGGGTTTTGTGAAGGAGCCCTAGTGCTGTTGACTCATCAGAAATATAATGTTTTATTTAGCTCATCAGTGGGCACTCAGCACCATGGACACCTCCAGCCCAGCACCTTGCACCACGGTTCCTGCCCTGCTCCATGGATTACAACGATGATCGCCTGACCCTTGCCTGACTCTACCAAGTCCTTTGCCTGACCCCTCAAACCTGTTTGACCTAATAAAGTCCCACACCTGGGTTCATTCATTGACATTCATTTATTTATATACAGTTAGGTCCGGAAGTATTTGGACAGTGACACAATTTCCATAATTTTGGCTCTGTATGCCACCACAATGGATTTGAAATGAGACAATCAAGATGAAATTTAAGTGCATACTTTCAGCTTTAATTCAAGGGGTTGAACAAAATATTGTATGAAACGTTTAGGAATTGCAACCATTTTTATACACAGTCCCCTATTTTCAGGAGCTCAAAAGTAATTGGACAAATTAACATAATCATAAATAAAATGTTCATTTTTAATACTTTGTCAAGAATCCTTTGCAGGCAATGACTGCCTGAAGTCTGGAACACATGGACATCACCAAATGCTGGGTTTCCTCCTTTGTGATGCCAGGGGCCTCATTCATAACGGGTGCTTAGATCAAATGTTGATCTTACCCGTGTCGTACGTAGAAAACCACGTCAACATAGTGATTTATACAATTTCAACGTGAGTCAATTTGATCGTGGAAACGATCGTAGCTCGACGTCGAGTATTCAACTTGCTTACGCACATTACCTACTGGTTATGCGGAGTTATTACAGGCATGTGAGCCGCACTGCCTAGTGTAATTCATGCAAGTGGCTCGTAATAAAATTAACGATGTTGTTATCAGCCGAGAAAATGAGTTTAATTCAAGATTTAAAAGGAACTGATGTTTCTGATTGTATTTTAGTCTTCCTTTATATCCCTCCGGAGCTGTCTATCTCCCCTTCAACATGCCTAGTGCGTTCCACAACGGACCTTGCCCGGCCAAGCTCTAAATTATACTGGATTTTCTCTGGTGTCAGGGAGTGAGCAGCCATATAAGAATAAGACCACCTGATAAGAATAAGACCATTATATTATTACAGTATAAGCAGCACTCGAGTTGAGGGGGGATGGTATCCCCCCTGAAATAAAAACAGTCAAAATCACCCCCCTCTTTCCATACTTAATGTCATTTTATCAATGAACGTGGTATTACTGCTAATTCAAGGTGCGAGGGGGCACGCACACATGCAATGACAGTTACTGACACTGAAGTCACTGGCGAGGGGATGCTAAAATTGTCCTCTTATAAAATCCACCACCTCCCCTGATTTTCTTTTACAACTTGAGTAGAGTATAAGCATGTGCCTGTGTGCCTGGTTAGTTGTCATGATCAAACGTTATAAATGCAACTTACAGAGAAGCCACCCTTCTCTGCCCTCTCCCACTTCCAGACGAACGCCTACCCTATATTATAGCACTTGTCTTAATTCAGCCGCTATAATTCAGCCTCTATCACAGGGTGTTAATACAAACCTCATTCACCTGCGTTCATTTTTACCTGCGTTGGTATTTATAGAAGGAAGCACGTACGCAACTTTAAACCATCTCAGCCCGTTTTATAAATAATGCTTACGTCCGTTTAGAAAACTGTGCTTACGTGAAAGTCAAAGATGACGTTCAAGTACTTCTTTATGAATGAGGCCCCAGGCCTTTACTGCAGCTGTCTTCAGTTGTTGTTTGTTCGTGGGTCTTTCTGCCTTTAGTTTTGTCTTCAGCAAGTGAAATGCATGCTCGATTGGGTTGAGATCAGGGGCCTCATTTATAGAGAGTACTCAGATCAAATGTTGATCTTACCCGTGTCGTACGTAGAAAACCACGTCAACGTAGTGATTTATACAATTTCAACTTGAGTCAATTTGACCGTGGAAACGATCGTAGCTCTACGTCGAGTATTACCTTGCGTACGCGCATTACCTACTGGTTATGCGGAGTTATTACAGGCATGTGAGCCGCACTGGAAAAACGTTGCCTAGTGTAATTCATGCCAAGTGAACGTGACTCGTAATAAAATTAACGATGTTGTTATCAGACGAGAAAATGACTTTAATTCAAGATTTCAAGAGTACTGATGTTTATGATTGTATTTCAGTCTTCCTTTATATTCCTCCGGAGCTGTCAAGGCAACGCCATCTCCCCTTCAACATGCCTAGTGCGCTAAATTATACTGGATTTTTCTCCGGTGTCTAGGAGTGAGCAGCCATATTTTCAATGTCACCTGATAAGAATAAGACCATTATATTATTACAGTATAAGCATTTGCTGGTTAGTTGTCATCAGCACTCAAGTTGAGGGGGGATGGCATCCCCCCTGAAATAAAAACAGTCCAAATCATCCCCCTTCTAAAACTGCCATCCCCCCTTTCCATCCCTTATGTCATTTTATCAATGAACGTGGTATTACTGCTATTTCAACATTTAGTTCTGCGCATATTGAGTAAAATACTGTGGGGAGAGGGGGGAACACACTGACATTTTTACCAAGTCACTGACACTGTGGGGATGCTAAAATTGTCCTCATAAGATAAAATCCACCATCCCCCCCTGATTTTCTTTTACAACTTGAGTACTGAGGCCTCATTTATTAAAAAAAAAGTACTTGAACGTCATCTTTGACTTTCACGTAAGCACATTTTTCTAAACGGACGTAAGCATTATTTATAAAACGGGCTGAGATGGTTTAAAGTTGCGTACGTGCTTCCTTCTATAAATACCAAACATACTTGGAATTGAATGCAGGTGAATGAGGTTTGTATTAACGCCCTGTGATAGCGGCTCAATTATAGCGGCTGAATGAAGCCAAGTGCTATAATATAATATAATACAGACAATATTATGTAGGCCTACTGTCTGTATTATATTATATTATAGCACTTGGCTTCATTCAGCCGCTATTTGAGCCGCTATCACAGGGCGTTAATACTATATTATAGGGTAGGCGTGCGCCTGGAAGCGGGAGAGGGCAGTAATACCACGTTCATTGATACAATGACATAAGGGATGGAAAGGGGGGATGGCAGTTTTAGAAGGGGGATGATTTGGACTGTTTTTATTTCAGGGGGGGGGGTGCCATTCCCCCTCATCCCGACTCAACTCGAAATCCAGTATCATTTAGCGCGTGGCCGGGCAAGGTCCGTTGTGGAGCGCACTATAGTGTTATATAATATATCATATCCTATATTATATTAAATTATTATAGTGCTAATATATAGGCATGTTGAAGAGAGATAGACAGCTCCGGAGGGATATAAAGAAAGACTGAAATACAATCATAAACATCAGTTCCTTTTAAATCTTGAATTAAACTCATTTTCTCGGCTGATAACAACATCGTTAATTTTATTACGAGCCACTTGCATGAATTACACTAGGCAGTGCGGCTCACATGCCTGTAATAACTCCGCATAACCAGTAGGTAATGTGCGTACGCAAGTCGAAAACATGACGTAGAGATTTAATTGTTTCCAAGTTCAAATTGACTCACGTTGAAATTGTATAAATCACTACGTTGACGTGGATTTCTGCGTACGACACGGGTAAGATCAAAATTTGATCCAAGCACGTTCTATAAATGAGGCCCCTGTACTATCAACCCACTTCTGTTCTCTCTCCATCTGTCCTCTTTTCACTCTGTGTCTTGTCTTGCTGTCTGTGTTTTGTCTGTTTCTGACTGTGACATGGCTGTTACTGTCTTCATTGTCTGCGTGTTTGTACTGTCCGTGTCTCTCTCCATGATCTACTCTTCTGTTTGCATGGCTCCCTTGTAAAAGAGACCTTGGTCACAGCTCCCCAGGCTAGACAGTAAAAAAAAGTACATACATACATGAAAGCGCACACACACACACACATAGACACACACAGACACACGCGCACATGCACACACAGACACACGCACACACGCACACACACACACACATGTCCAGACACGATATAACCCAGAAGCAAAGGGGAAAACAAATGTAGTGAAGAAGATATATAAGTCAGAAAATATGCAACCGTGGCCTGTGGTGGTCCAGTGGTCTGGCACCGCTGTCTACAGTGCACACATGTGCCCATGTTGGCATGGGTTCGAGTCTGGCCCATGCCCTGCTGACATGTCCTCTCTCCTTACTTTCCTGTCTGTCTTTACTATATCTGTCCAATAAAATGAAATGTGAGTGGGACAATATGCAACCGCCTTGAACCGACCTGAAAATGTGTGCGTAAAATGACACCAGGACACCGGACGCCCCGCTACAGGTTAACTCTGGCACATCTGAGCTCTAATCCAAGAGATCAGAGATTAGAAAGACTTTACACACAAACACAGGAGGCTAATTCCCCATGTCAGACATGTGTGTGTGTGTGTGTGGGTGTGTGTGTGTGTGTGTGTGTATTGAGTGCCCCAGTCCTACTCGCTGCGATAGTGGACATAAAGTTTAGAACCTATAGACACACTTCGTTGCATAAATGCATTTCATGAAGTCCAGAGAAGCTTTGCAGAAGCTTTATTTTGATCCATGCCATGATGGTAATTGTGTAGCATATATCTGATAGCATATCCGATGAGGTTCCGTGGAAAGCTCTTGGAATACCTCTCAGGCTCACTATCAGGTAAATATATCTATCAGGATGTCAGCATCCTATTTCACCTGTGTACACACACCGACTCCAAAAGAGCTTGTCATATAGCCAAGTTAGGTGTCTTTAGTGCGATAGGTGTATTTGGGGCAAACAATAAGTCAATAGGAGAGAATCTCAATTTAAATAATTTTATTGTGTCTTCTGTGTATTGTGTGACTGTCTGTGTGTGTGACTGTGTGTGTGTGTGTGTGTGTGTGTGTTTGGCCATGAGAGTCCAATCCAACCCCTCACACACTTCTCAGTGTCTGGGCCTTAGGGATGCAGAATGGCGTGGCGTGGGCGCTGGCCGTCCTCTGTATGCACTGGCTAGTGGTGAGGGCCTGGCTCGCCCTGCGCTGGCTGGTGGTGAGGGCCTTGCTCTCTCCCTGCCATTGTCCAGAGCCACTGACAGCGGCTTGGTGGCCACGATGCGGCCGTTCATGCCAGCCATGGCTTTGGTGGCCGCCTCAGGGGAGGAGAAGCACACAAAGCCATAGCCCTGGCTGCGTCCACCCTCCATCGCCACCGTTGCACTGGTGATTGTTCCGAAGGGGGCGAACACCTTGCGCAGGGCCTCGTCATCCATGCTGTCGTCCAGGTTCTTCACATACAGATTTACACCCTGGTAGAGAGAGACCCTGTTTAGTGAGATGATTTTTCAACCCCTCAAATACATAGACAATAATTACAAAGTACATCAACTTCTATGTTAGTATTAATAAATTCACAAACCTTGTCTCTGGTCATGCGGTCCAGCTTCTCGCTGTCAAACTGGCGCTTCAGCTCAGTCTGGCGCTCTCCTCTCTTCTGGGCGCGGCCCACATAGACCCGCCTCCCATTGACTGTTTTACCATTCATGTCATCAACGGCCTTCTGGGCGTCCTCGTGCCTTTGGAAGTCGACAAAGCCGAAACCTTTGGACTTCCCGCTGTCATCAGTCATGACCTTGACTCTCAGGGTCGGGCCATATTTCTCGAACCTCTTCGCCAGCCTGCGGTTGTCCATGTCCTCTCCAAAGTTCTTGATGTAGACGTTAGTGAACTTTTCAACAAAAACATCCTTGTCATTGAGCGTGCCGTTCATGAGGTGGGGGGCAGCACAGGTCTGGGCCTTGGGGATGCAGAATGGCAGAGCTGCAGGCTGGTTGGGGTTGATGACTGGGTTGGGCACGGCGTCAATGCTGGCCTTCTGTACTTCTTTAGAGAGGGCATCCTTAGCAGAGGTCAGTGTATTTTGCTCATTGGCTTTAGCCTGCAGCTGAGATTCAAGAAGCTTCTTTGCCTCTGCAGATGATTCTGCCTGGCCTTTGAGCTCCTTAACCTGCAGAAGTAGATCATCTTTGCCCTTCTGCAGGAGCTGTAGGCTCTTGTGAAGCTCTGCCTGCTGGGACAGCAGGAGCTCCCTCTCTTTTGTTAGGTTATTCCTCTGTTGAACAAGCTCCAAACTTACAGATTCAGCTTCAACTTTTAGTTTGCTGTGCTCCTCTGCAAGATCGGTTTTGTCTTTTTCAAGCTCCTCCCTCTTAGTTTTTGATAGCTCCTCCCTCTTAGTCTCCTGCTGCTGAATCTCTTGCTGGTACTTCAGGAGGACCTCATTCTTCTCTGCATTGACCTTTTGAAGCTCTTCAATTTGGGCTTGGTGCTCAGCTTCAGCATTCTTCAGGCTTGTGTTTTTGACCTGTGCCTCCTGAACAACAGCTCTCAGATTCTCCACCTCTTTGGACAGTGAAGCCTTCTCTCTATCTAACTGCTGGTTGCAAACACAATTATTGATTTGCATTTGAGCCACAGCGAGGGGGGTCTTTTACAAACAGGTATTTTTTTTATTTTATTTTATAAATTACTACTACAAATATTTAGAATTTGTATTTCTGTATTGCTGTCTAGATCAGTGAAACAAAGACAATAAAATCAGATTCCAGGCTCTGAGGCAACAAAATGTGAACATCCTGTATGTCTATAGCCACTACATGTGGGAATCACAGTTTGCATTACAACAATCAAACATCACTTAACAGCACAAAACATGGCCATTGCAGTGTTTCCTCGAGGATTTTTCATATTAGTGGCAGAGCGCTCATTTTTCGCGCGCGGTGCGCACTGGCGCTCAAAACAAAGACGTAATTTCACCAAAAACTAGAAGGTGGCAACAATTATAATTTCTTAAATAGCGGTTAAGTCATTAAAGCCGAGCAGGTGATTTTATATAGAAGGTGATCAAATACCAATATATCCTACAGCTGCAGCGGAACATGCAGAAGGCGCATTACACACACACACACACAGAGAAAGATCAATACGAAGTAGGCCTACCTGAGAGTACACGCACAAAACCGGCTAACGTTACTCATTAACTGTTTACACAAGTAAAATCACAGTGTGACAGTCAGATGGAGCATTCGGTAAACAACAACAGCAAGGTAATGCTATCAGTTGAGTTAAAGAAAACCAACTCTTACCTTTGAGGACACCAACATGAGCCCTGCTTACCCGTACCTCCGCCGTTCTGTTCGTGGTGATTTTAGAGGCAATAGATTATTTTTGCCCCGCGCATATTGCTATGAATAGTTCGAAGCTAGGTGCTTGCACGTTAGATGCGAGAATGCTCGGTTAACCCATTAGCGGGAACATTATTTGTTTCACAAAATAGGCTGATTTAGTTGACCATGAACATCAGAGACATACATTACGAATGTTCATTTAAAATACTCTATACTGAGCACTGGTATAAGAACATGAACCAGAGAACAGCAGTAAATGCAATAACCCACAGTCGTCGCTGATGATGTTGCATTTTCGATTAGGATACGGGATTAAAGGCACCGGCGACGGGCTAAAAGAGAAATCCAAATGTCCCGCTAAATTCGGACCAATCACAAAACTGTTTTGAAAGCGCGTCGCCTCGCGCCGCGCGCCTGTTGAGAGCGATTCAGTCTCGATTGCAGTGCGAACACAAACGACGAGGTTAATTGCAACATTGTAACATATTGTAACTAACTACGCCCTAAATCGTAACGAAATGTAGGTCTGGAAGCGGCCTAAATCTAGCTTCAATCTGCTTTTTTTCTGTTCTCCGGTCATAATAACTCGCTGCCTTTCTGCGCAGCCTGAATCAAAGTGGACTGTCTGAATCAATTAGTGGCGGAGGAAATTCATTCGTGGCGGCCCGCCACGAATAAATGCATATAGAGGAAACACTGCATTGGTGGATATTTGGTACTAAAAGGCAGCACCTCCACAGAATCTGTGATTCTAATACACTGGAGACAAACAATATGATGCTATGATAAGTTGGTGCTTACCTGGGCCTTCTCCTTATAAGATTGCAAGTCAGATACCAGCCTCTCCAGCTCCTGGGTTTTCTCCCTGGAGATGCTCAGTTCCTGCCTCGCCTTGTTAGCTTGACCCTGAAGCTCCTGTGCATGGCGCTCTGAGGCCTCAGACAGGCCCTTCTCCTGAGAGACCTCAAGCTCCTTGGCCTGGGTCTCACACTGCTGCACATGCTTTTCCTATACAATGCATAAGAAGAGAGACATTTTAACTAATTACATCACCAATTGTTAGGAAAGGGACAGGGAGGGAGAGAATGATCAGGAAAAGGTCTGGTCAAGTCCCTATAATTTATGTGTTATAGGTTAATATGTGGCAGCACTCAAGAAAAGGCATTTCTAATAACATTCAAAGCCATTTCGGTAGTCTTTACCAACCTCTTATTGTCCCTGACTTTCAATGTTTTATCCAGATCATCACTCACCAGGTCAACAATTTTCTTCTGCAGGCTGTTTAGCTGACCCTGATGTTTGTCTGTGATCTCCTTCAGCTCCTGGACCTTCCGGCCCAGTTCCTGCTGTTGTTGCTCTTCAGAACGTGCCATCCGTTCCTTCTCCTCTGCCAGTTGGGTCTGTAACTCCTCTAACTGCCTAGGAAAAGGAGGGGGAGAGGGGGATAACTAAACTACTACTACAAACTAGAGGCTCATTCTATGGGACAGTTTTAAAGAATGATAGACTGAATATTGATCATATCGATGGCCGAAACGCAAAACCTCCTATCTGCAAAATGTTCTGATTTGCGGTTTTCACTTTAAATTAAAGTAAAGGCCGATTTAAAGTTCTGCGTCGAATTTACGTGCGTAGCTTACGTAATCTACGTAAGGGGTCTCGCACTTTACACTTCTGCGTAGGCCGCGCTGCAATTACACCATCACATCGCTAGGTGGCAGTGTGTTTTCTATGCCCCTGTGCTGTGCCTCTTCCGGTTAGGAACTCAACGGAGCTCAAAGCTCAAAGCGGCATAATAGCGATCTTTTTGTTGTTATGCTTGTTGTAAATAAAAGTTCTATGATCCATTGAAATGACACTAAACTAAGATAATACGATGGTTATCATAATTTTTCATTTTTTTTCATACATTTCTGTCATGGCTTCCGCATTTTGGCCGACGAGAGAGTCGGAATCATGTGCTACCAAGCGGACCAATCACAGAGCTTATGGTTGCGTAGAAACTGACGCGTTCTTAAATTTTTTGAGACGCGGGCCGACGCAAGGCTACAGCGACGATTTTACGCAGAAGTTTAAATCGGCCTTCAGGCTGCACATGATAAGTCTGTCTGTGAAAAAGTGAATAGCAGATAGAAGGTCTGAAGTGTTGAAAAACCCACTCAATATAACAAATAACAGTTTTAGAATCACTAAATACTTATAATTTATGAATTGGATTCACTGTATCGCCAGCCGTCCTGTTCCTAGGCTACTGGGTTAGAGATACATGGCTTTTAAACAAACATGTTTTAAAATGTTCATGTTCAAAAGCAAGGACTGTGTGATCATCTAATTATGTGTAGTTATGTTGATGTTCTATCAGCGTGTTCTGATGTGCTAAACATGCAGTTACATGTCAGTATAGCGATGTTTTCTTTTTAGCTGCTAGGTAGCTCAACGAGATGATACCAACATTCAAATAAGCAAATCTTCTTCAACTATTTTTCAATGTATGACACATCCTTTGAAAGCTTACAATCTGCACTTTCATAATCTCTGAACTGAAAAATTACCTTGCCCTACTTGGGGACTTTTTCACCAGACCATGTCACATATGGAGACAAAATTAACCTCAGTAAGACCTGATAAACCAAGATAGAAATATGGTGAGACCTACTTTAATATAGCAACTATCCTGCCCAGCACATCCTCCATCTCCACCGGGTGCTGCTCCTCAGCGCTCTCCACACTGGTCCGCAGAGACTCATCCAGATGCTCCTTCTCTTCTGACACAATCAGCAGCTGTGATTTTAGCTCCTCTGTCTCCTGTGCCAAGACTGCAGCCCCTGCCCTGTGCCTGGCCCCTGCCTCCTCCAGCGCTAACTTGTGGTCCACCTTCAGCCTCTCCAAGGCACTCTTGGTCTCTACTAGCTCTGTCGCCTGGGCACCTTCCCCTTTGCTGAAGGACACCTTCAACCCCTCCATTGCTTGTTGGTGAGAGGCAATGGCAGATTCCAGCTTAGAGCGCCACAACTCTATGATGTCTGCATTTTCCTTCTCACCTTGGCTCAGGCGCATTCGCAACTGCTCGTTGTCACCGGAGAGCCTCCCGGATGAAGCCTGAAGCTGGGCCAGTGCTTCACGGTGGGCTTTCTCTTCAGCCCCCATCCTCTCCTTTAGCTCAGTCAGCTCACCCTGTTGATTGGCTTCCTGAGAGGCCAGCTGAGCTCTTAGTGTGATCACCTCCTCAAGAAGAGGTGAGGCAGTGGAGTCAGCACCCTCAGAGACCTGTTGGGACTCCAGACGCAGCCGCAAGTCGGCCACTTCCCTTGTCCGCAGAGAGAGGTCCCTCTCCAGCTCCATGATGCGGGACTTCTCGGACACCGTGGCAACCTATAGGACAGGACAACTCTGGCTCAAAAAGAGTGTGTTCTGTATACACTTGCAAGACAAGGTAACTGCTGAATATCCCTGGCATCGCGCAAGTCTTTGAGGAAGGGTCTGTATTGAGTTTAAATAGGGCCCTATACAAACACGTGGCAGAGAGGTCCATCATAGCAGTAGTATAAGTACATCAAATGACACTCTAATCCCACATTTGTAATATAGGATGCCTGTTCCTAATGTATTGCGCTGCCCTCTAGTGGATATAGTTTGGTGGTACCATATCAGTTCTCACACAGCACACCTCTGGTGTTTTGAACTTCACCCCCCAGGAGCTGCAGTGTCTCCTGGTTTTCATACTTCGAATTAGATCTGGAAACCCAGACGTGTACACTCTCAGTGATTCATTACATCAATTGAAAAAAGAAAACCAGCAGAGACTGTGGCCCTTAAGGATTGCAGTTGAATGCCCTTACCATATTGGTTGTGATACACCTAAGGGAGGAACACATTGGCTAGGAATAGGAGCAGGAGAAAGACTTGCAAGAGATGGGGAACCCCAGATAAGCAGGCTGGGAGGGTCAGGTGTCTGAGACACAGGATAACTGGGAACAAGGGGGGGTTGGGGATAGGGAAACTGACTGGCTACTCAGCAGCACCAGCATCAGGGCTTAAAATGGGGGAAAATGCTGCGCCTGAAACTTTTTCTTGGGGAGGGGGGGTCACAGTTTGAGATATTGGGAGAGCGGGTACAAAAGACAGCTTCTTGTCTCAATGTTTAAATGCATTAATACTATTTTATAGTCTTTTAAGGTCCTAAGGTCCATTAGGCTCAAGGATCATCGGTTGTCAAGGCTACGTACCTTGTGTACAGTGGGATGTCCATGTCCGCCCTCCTGTAGTAGCTGGATCCAGAGAGTTGACTTTACCACGGAGCTGTTCTGCTCTGCGTTCGGGCCTCCCTCATCTGTGCTGGGATCCAACGCAGCAGCATCGTCCTTTGACACAATGACAGATACAATATTTTTGTTTGTTTGTTTCTTTTTATTATTAGTACTAGATCTTTTCAGTTTGTGTAGTAGAGGTTATCTGCCGGGTCAGGAAGGTCCCGTGGGGGGGCAGTATAGCTTCCGGGTTAGTCTAATGTGGGGAACGGCCATGCTCTGTAATGCTCTGCATTTATTAATATAAACCAGTTAATGTTTACCCGCTGTCCGCTCATCATGATTATATTAGGAAGATATCACAGTTTGTAAAGCATCTTTGAGTGTCTAGAAAAGCGCTATCTAAGTCTAATGTATTATTATGATTATTATTCTTATGATTGCATTTTTTATATTGCCTTTAAATGACTAAATAATTAAATTATGATTCTATAATGATTGGAGCACTTTGAGTTGCAACGTTTGCAGGAAAAACGCTATACAAATAAAAGTTATTTGTAAAAAAAAAAAAAAAAAAAGTTATTATTATTATTATTAGGTAACTAAAATGTATTTAAATACTCACAGGTGTATAGGTATCCATTAATACTCTCTCTTGTCTTGGGCCTGTGTAATGAGACGGTAGTAGTTTTCTATTTAAACTGTTAGCAATAGTCAACATTGAATGTTCGAGTTATTCACAAGAATGATCACAGCATGTGTGTAGGCTACAATATAACAAAAATATTATTCTAATTCTAAAATGTGTCATAATCCAGTTTGGTCAACAATTGAACTGTCATTCTACCGCTGTAGTACACTGGTACTCTGGTCCAGGGAATTTCTGGTTTGGACCCGGACATTTCTAAACGTCACGTTTGACGTCAGACAAATAAAGTTTAAAACAATTCAGATTCCTCTAACCAGTTTGTCATGCATTTCTTTATTCCGACATTCTCTCCCCCAAAATACAAGTAAATACTCGTATTTTAAGGCAGTCTCTCTCACACACACATGCACAAACCTCTCTCACACACACACTCTTACACACACATACACACACACCTCTCTCCCTCCCTATATGTGTGGGTGACCCCCTTTAACCTTTGACCCCTGTCCCTCCCTCCAGAGTACCCTACCTGTGTGGGTGACCCCCTTTAACCTTTGACCCCTGTCCCTCCCTCCAGAGTACCCTACCTGTGTGGGTGACCCCCTTTAACCTTTGACCCCTGTCCCTCCCTCCAGAGTACCCTACCTGTGTGGGTGACCCCTTTAACCTTTGACCCCTGTCCCTCCCTCCAGAGTAGCCTACCTGTGTGACGAGGACAGGCTTACCCCAGTAAGACACATTCTATCATGTTCTACTAGTGTCTTTTTGATACCAACCTACTATTTTACCTCTGTCAGTCATTGTATCGGTAACTGAATAAAATCACAGCACGTGAATAGAACATTTAAATGAATCACATTTTAACTCATGCATATGTAACAGGTTAAGGAAGGAGTCATATTTTTGTAACCTTTCATTTTATATTTTGTGGTTAGGTAAGTTTTATTTAACCAAAATCTGGTATTGTTCATTGTAATGTGTAGGTATTGGGAGATTTGTGTGTAATTGCGCCCCTAGAGGACAGTGGTGGCATACAACAGTTAGTTCCGACCAAGTAATTTGATTGGACAAAAGGCATTCCATGAGTGCTGATATACAGTATAACAGCACTGGGACTTTTAACTATATGTATCACTCCGAAATGACCGTTAATTCAAAGTAGCTAGCCTGCAGATGTTTGTGTTCAGGTTACTAGGCAACAGTCCAGTTGCGGAACTATTTTTTGTTGACGGAGCCAAAATAAATGATTAAATAAACAAACTAATAATAATCTGTTGTCACTTATTACTGTTAATTAATCAATTGCGCTGTAGAACTGTTGTATAAAAGCAATATCACACTCGAGGTCATGTGTTATACTGCGGCCTCGTCGTGTAAATGTACACGATACAAAGTAGCTAGTTTGTTTGGTTTGGTTACTAGGCAACAGTCCAGTTGAACAGTCCCGTTGCGGAACAATTTTTTCTTGACGGAGCCAAAATAAATGATTAAATAAACAAACTAATAATAATCTGTTGTCACTTATTACTGTTAATTAATCAATTGCGCTGTAGAACTGTTGTATAAAAGCAATATCACACTCGAGGTCATGTGTTATACTGCGGCCTCGTCGTGTAAATGTACACGATACAAAGTAGCTAGTTTGTTTGGTTTGGTTACTAGGCAACAGTCCAGTTGAACAGTCCCGTTGCGGAACTATTTTTTGTTGACGGAGCCAAAATAAATGATTAAATAAACAAACTAATAATAATCTGTTGTCACTTATTACTGTTAATTAATCAATTGCGCTGTAGAACTGTTGTATAAAAGCAATATCACACTCGAGGTCATGTGTTATACTGCGGCCTCGTCGTGTAAATGTACACGATACAAAGTAGCTAGTTTGTTTGGTTTGGTTACTAGGCAACAGTCCAGTTGAACAGTCCCGTTGCGGAACAATTTTTTCTTGACGGAGCCAAAATAAATGATTACATAAACAAACAAATAATAATCTGTTGTCACTTATTACTGTTAATTAATCAATTGCGCTGTAGAACTGTTGTATAAAAGCAATATCACACTCGAGGTCGTGTGTTATACTGCGGCCTCGTCGTGTGTTATACTGCGGCCTCGTACCTACGACCGAATCACAGCCGTGCTGATATTCAGTATAACACACTCCCTCTCGTGTGATATTGCTTAATTAAATCTGAAGAGAAAAAGAAGACATTTCTGATGTGACCTACATTTCTGCTATCGATCCAGTGACGACTGGAAAAAGGATCCATGCTGTGTCCTTGAGGCCGAAGAACCTTGTATGAAATACAATATCAGACAAAACAATCCTTGTATATCTCATCCTGTATCTTACAGTAAAATGTCATTTTTAAATGTCATTTAACAAACACTGACTGAATGAATATGAGTAAATGAGATAGAACACATACTTATCACGTATATCTTATTTACTCTCCTGGTTACTCTCCAATGTACTCTCCAGCTGCTCTGCTCAAAGAATCGCTTGACAATGACTTGAACACCTTGGTTAATGGAATCTTCAGCTTCAGGAGAACATTGTGACATCACATTCCATGAGAGAACCGTTCTGAATGTTCTGTCTCATCTCACAGGAAGTCTTGCAGGGTCTGTTTATCTTGTGTGTTTGTTTATTTACACCCACATACAGTAGCAGTCAACAACTGAAATCAATGACAAATGGCAGCATAGGTAGCATGAATGAATGAATGAATGAATGAATGGTCTTTATTGTCATTGATATAGTACAGGTACCAAACAACGAAATTTGGGAGGGGGGGCTCCCCTGGTGCTAGGAAAAAAAACAAAAAACAAGAAGGGAAAAGATCTGGTTTACATAAATAAAGGCTATGTACACTATCCACTATACTATACTATACAAATAAAACACTGTGCTGTACTCTATGCTATGCTATACCTATTCTAACATTTCCTATTCTCTGAACCTTATGTACCCTAGGGTTGTCATATTGCACATAGTGTTATTGCACATTCATTTAAAGTGTCGCAGTTTGCAGGTTTGAAATGTTCACAGTTGTGTTTCAGTATTACACTTGATTTCAATCTAGTAGCTGCCATCAATTTGTCTAGATTGTCCAGGGCCTAGAACCTAGGTCTTTGCTGTGTTCAGGGCCTGAATGACCCTGGGGTAGAAGCTACACACAATAGCATTGATAAATTGATACAAGTCCAAATAAAGGAATACATACAGTACATTCATAAAGTTAATAATTCCACATTAACAACATTTGCCTGGTTATAAGATATACTCTCTGGATATATTCAATGAAATCTAGATTCTCTTAACTGTTTAGTCTGTTCGTCTATATTAGAATGATTCACTGTTATTGTAATTTTGTAATACAATTCAACTGTGTGCCTGTGTAGACAGCTGCCAAAAGAGGGCAGTCTTGACCCGCATAATTTAGCCAAAAATTGACAGAGCAAGTTCTATAGTCTATGGAAATCCGCTGCCTTCAGCTATGAACACAATAGAATAGGACATCTGGAGTAACTTGACAACTAAGGGGGTAAAATAAAAAATATTGACTATATCTTAGGGTGGATGTAGGACACCTTAAACCAGACCCAAGGGAAAAGAAAACATCCGTTGAAGACTAGTTCTATCCATCTGCCATTTCAAGGTGTCTTCATTATTTGGTGAGCTTAGAATGATAAGGTTCTATCTCCGTTTAGGGAGGTTCAGAGATATTGAGCGTCAAAGTTTTTACATTCCATTATGTTTTGTGAGATGGAACCTTTGTAATTTATGAATTACTAACAAAAAAATGTCAACATTTAAAAAAATAACACCACACAGGCATTAATAAACACCTAATGGATCAGATCATGTAAAAAAACTCAATTTTGACAAAAATGGAGATAGAACCTTATAATTCTAACGTCACGATTTGGCATCTGTATACCACGTTAGGAAGCGCGCCGACTGCTCTCCTATTTCAGTGCATTCCTTCGGTCTACTACCCAATACCCATCCAGCCCAACACGAGAGGACTTTTACTGTGAAATAAACTTTCCCAAACGCATGGTCCCTCGGGAGGGACGGCTGCATAGGATGGAGGCTACTTACTTTGCGGTATAGCAAACTTTATTTCCTCGGATGAAGTTAGAGAGGCTACTATATATGAGAATATCGTTGCGCTTGATAGTTTTATCTATCAAGGGGCAAAATACATCATCAAAGTATGGATTTAAATGTCACAGAAATTCAAATGCGCAAGTGACAGGACAAATCATATTGTTCACACCTCTTCAGGACCATTGCTGTCCAGTCTTTGATCGGACCTGATACCATCTAAATCAGCCTACGTGGTGTCTGATCTGCGGGAAACTTACACAATAAGAAACTGTCAAGCTTCCTTGTGGAATGCACCCGAATGGGATAAACGATGGTGAGTGTGGCCCCTTTTTGTCTAAACCAACATTCACACTTTTTACGCAGCAGGATAAGGGCAGTTTAACTTTATGTCAAGCGTCCACAAGAAAGTGCTGAATTTTTCTAAAGAATACAGCCAGACTGCGGATGCATGCACACTTTTCTGTGCTGAACACGCTGTTGTTTTTCCAATTGCACTATTGTTTGTTTCCAACGGTGATACTCTGAAGTATCTGCAACAACGCGCGGATCTGCGATCAAATGAGACCTCATTCGACTTTGATCTACTCTATTCACACAAAGGGATACAGTGATATCACTAGAATGAATGGAAAGTCTTGACTACTAGAAGAAATACATCAACCATCTGCTACCAGATGAGAAATTCATGAGAACTTCAAGTTGAGTATTAAACTGATTGAAATTATGTACAGTAGGTATGCATTTTTATTTAAGGCAAACGTAATATAAGTTAAGAAAGGAAGTCAAAAGACTGCTTCAAGACATAATCTGTTTTCCACCTAGTCCCTACAGTCTCACATTCCTTAACTGGTTCCATACTGTATGTCAACTGCTCTTTGAACTACTACTACTGCTGCATGGAGGCCAATAATAACTGCAACCAACCTATTTTCTTTTTTTTCTGGATATGTTGAATGATATGAATTAAAGCCTGTGGTAGTGTAGTGTGTTTTGCACCTCCCTCCCTCACCCTCTCCTCCACTACCCTGCTCCTCCCTCCCCCTCTCCTCCACTACCCTGCTCCTCCCTCCCCCTCTCCTCCACTACCCTGCTCCTCCCTCACCCTCTCCTCCACTACCCTGCACCTCCCTCACCCTCTCCTCCACTACCCTGCACCTCCCTCCCTCCCCCTCTCCTCCACTACCCTGCACCTCCCTCCCCCTCTCCTCCACTACCCTGCTCCTCCCTCCCCCTCTCCTGCACTACCCTGCTCCTGCCTCCCCCTCTCCTGCACTACCCTGCACCTCCCTCCCCCTCTCCTGCACTACCCTGCACCTCCCTCCCCCTCTCCTCCACTACCCTGCACCTCCCTCACCCTCTCCTCCACTACCCTGCACCTCCCTCACCCTCTCCTCCACTACCCTGCACCTCCCTCACCCTCTCCTCCACTACCCTGCTCCTCCCTCACCCTCTCCTGCACTACCCTGCTCCTCCCTCCCCCTCTCCTCCACTACCCTGCTCCTCCCTCCCACTCTCCTCCACTACCCTGCACCTCCCTCCCCCTCTCCTCCACTACCCTGCACCTCCCTCACCCTCTCCTGCACTACCCTGCACCTCCCTCACCCTCTCCTCCACTACTCTGCACCTCCCTCCCCCTCTCCTCCACTACCCTGCACCTCCCTCACCCTCTCCTCCACTACCCTGCACCTCCCTCACCCTCTCCTCCACTACTCTGCACCTCCCTCCCCCTCTCCTCCACTACCCTGCTCCTCCCCCCCCTCTCCTCCACTACCCTGCACCTCCCTCACCCTCTCCTCCACTACTCTGCTCCTCCCTCACCCTCTCCTGCACTACCCTGCTCCTCCCTCCCCCTCTCCTCCACTACCCTGCTCCTCCCTCACCCTCTCCTCCACTACCCTGCACCTCCCTCACCCTCTCCTCCACTACCCTGCACCTCCCTCACCCTCTCCTGCACTACCCTGCTCCTCCCTCCCCCTCTCCTCCACTACCCTGCACCTCCCTCCCCCTCTCCTCCACTACCCTGCACCTCCCTCCCCCTCTCCTCCACTACCCTGCACCTCCCTCCCCCTCTCCTCTACTACCCTGCTCCTCCCTCTCCCTCTCCTGCACTACCCTGCTCCTCCCTCACCCTCTCCTGCACTACCCTGCTCCTCCCTCCCTCTCCTCCACTACCCTGCTCCTCCCTCCCCCTCTCCTCCACTACCCTGCACCTCCCTCCCTCCCCCTCTCCTCCACTACCCTGCTCCTCCCTCCCCCTCTCCTGCACTACCCTGCACCTCCCTCCCCCTCTCCTCCACTACCCTGCACCTCCCTCCCCCTCTCCTCCACTACCCTGCTCCTCCCTCACCCTCTCCTGCACTACCCTGCTCCTCCCTCACCCTCTCCTCCACTACTCTGCTCCTCCCTCCCCCTCTCCTCCACTACCCTGCTCCTCCCTCCCCCTCTCCTCCACTACCCTGCACCTCCCTCCCTCTCCTCCACTACCCTGCACCTCCCTCACCCTCTCCTCCACTACCCTGCTCCTCCCTCACCCTCTCCTGCACTACCCTGCTCCTCCCTCCCCCTCTCCTCCACTACCCTGCTCCTCCCTCCCACTCTCCTCCACTACCCTGCACCTCCCTCCCCCTCTCCTCCACTACCCTGCACCTCCCTCACCCTCTCCTGCACTACCCTGCACCTCCCTCACCCTCTCCTCCACTACTCTGCACCTCCCTCCCCCTCTCCTCCACTACCCTGCACCTCCCTCACCCTCTCCTCCACTACCCTGCACCTCCCTCACCCTCTCCTCCACTACTCTGCACCTCCCTCCCCCTCTCCTCCACTACCCTGCTCCTCCCCCCCCTCTCCTCCACTACCCTGCACCTCCCTCACCCTCTCCTCCACTACTCTGCTCCTCCCTCACCCTCTCCTGCACTACCCTGCTCCTCCCTCCCCCTCTCCTCCACTACCCTGCTCCTCCCTCACCCTCTCCTCCACTACCCTGCACCTCCCTCACCCTCTCCTCCACTACCCTGCACCTCCCTCACCCTCTCCTGCACTACCCTGCTCCTCCCTCCCCCTCTCCTCCACTACCCTGCACCTCCCTCCCCCTCTCCTCCACTACCCTGCACCTCCCTACCCCTCTCCTCCACTACCCTGCACCTCCCTCCCCCTCTCCTCTACTACCCTGCTCCTCCCTCTCCCTCTCCTGCACTACCCTGCTCCTCCCTCACCCTCTCCTGCACTACCCTGCTCCTCCCTCCCTCTCCTCCACTACCCTGCTCCTCCCTCCCCCTCTCCTCCACTACCCTGCACCTCCCTCCCTCCCCCTCTCCTCCACTACCCTGCTCCTCCCTCCCCCTCTCCTGCACTACCCTGCACCTCCCTCCCCCTCTCCTCCACTACCCTGCACCTCCCTCCCCCTCTCCTCCACTACCCTGCTCCTCCCTCACCCTCTCCTGCACTACCCTGCTCCTCCCTCACCCTCTCCTCCACTACTCTGCTCCTCCCTCCCCCTCTCCTCCACTACCCTGCTCCTCCCTCCCCCTCTCCTCCACTACCCTGCACCTCCCTCCCCCTCTCCTGCACTACCCTGCACCTCCCTCCCCCTCTCCTCCACTACCCTGCACCTCCCTCCCCCTCTCCTCCACTACCCTGCTCCTCCCTCACCCTCTCCTCCACTACCCTGCACCTCCCTCCCCCTCTCCTGCACTACCCTGCACCTCCCTCCCCCTCTCCTCCACTACCCTGCACCTCCCTCACCCTCTCCTCCACTACCCTGCACCTCCCTCCCCCTCTCCTGCACTACCCTGCACCTCCCTCACCCTCTCCTACACTACTCTGCACCTCCCTCCCCCTCTCCTCCACTACCCTGCTCCTCCCTCCCCCTCTCCTCCACTACCCTGCACCTCCCTCCCCCTCTCCTCCACTACCCTGCACCTCCCTCACCCTCTCCTCCACTACCCTGCACCTCCCTCACCCTCTCCTCCACTACCCTGCTCCTCCCTCCCTCCCCCTCTCCTCCACTACCCTGCACCTCCCTCCCCCTCTCCTCCACTACCCTGCACCTCCCTCCCCCTCTCCTCCACTACCCTGCTCCTCCCTCCCCCTCTCCTCCACTACTCTGCACCTCCCTCCCCCTCTCCTCCACTACCCTGCTCCTCCCTCACCCTCTCCTGCACTACCCTGCACCTCCCTCACCCTCTCCGCTTCTCAACCAGTTTTATTCGTTAACTGTTCTATTTACCACCTCAGTGGTCTTATGGTCCCTGAAATCAGAGGGTTAACGGGTTTGTTACCTGTCCGAGTAACACCAAACACATGACCCAATGCCTCTCTGATAATCACATAGCATTAAAGGAGATGGTTTGGGGCCAGGTGACAGGCTGCGTCTTGTCCAGTGGACACAATACATCAAGCTGCCTCACGCCACAAAAACAGGGATCGACTCCTGCCCTGTTAACCCTTCTGGCTCCTACCTTATGGGCTGATCTGGCACAAGGCTTACTTCCTCATTGAGTTTATTCAATCAATCAATCAAACTTTATTTATATAGCACAAGTCATACATTGAATGCCACTCCAAGTGCTGAACATAAAAACACAATCAAACCAGGAAATAGGAGATAAGAAATAGGAGTAAAAATGCAAGTTGAGATAAACACTAGAAAAGCCAGGCTAAGGCTAGGTGTGTTTAAAGCTTTCTTTTAAGGATATCCACTCTTTGCCTCCATCACGTCCTCCGGCAAGCCGTTCCATAGTCTGGGGCCGTAGTGGCAGAAAGCCGCCTCGCCATGGGTCTTAGACCGGACCCCTGGAACAACCAAGAGACCAGTACCAGAGGACCTGAGGGATCTAGTGGGTACATTATCTTAAAACCATGTCAGACATGTAGTCGGGAGCGAGAGCATTAGTGCTTTGTAAACCAATAATCTTAAAATCAATTCTACAACTAACCGATAGCCAGTGCAGCGATTTTATTGTGTTTTCATGTTAAATTTGTTGAGACCTACAGTACGGTAAGTGAAAGTTGCATTTTAAATGTGACTTGATTGAACTTCATTGATTGGCTCTGAGAGCTTAGGCAGGATACAGTACATTGTAGTGCCGGAGGAAAAAGGAAAGACGTAGGCAACGTAATGATAACTGTTTAATCAAAATAACAACTTGTACACTCCGTACAGGACCAGGAAATCGATCACCAAAACTCTTGTATCTAAACAGGAAGTTGCAACGTTAATAATCCTCCCCTCTGCCCCTAGTGCCAGAACTGGTTCCCTCCCACTACACAACCAACAGTAAGAGGAGAACATGAACCCATAATGTAGTCACTACACCAGCCCCCCCAGTGTTCACCTCAATATTGGAAATCCTCACGGCGAGGAGGGCGTATGGCCCGGCCCCTACGATCGTAGGTAAAGTCAGGAGGTGCGGGAGGAGGTGTGACATCGCCCATCACGTCCTCCTGCAGGGAAGGACGGGGGGCAGTGACGACCGGGGGCTCGCGAGCTGCGGGGGGTTGTCGGGGTCGGAGGGGGGAATGGCCAGGGCGCTGCAGGGGAGGTAGGACTGGAGGCCGGCCTCTGCGCGGTGGCAGGGCCAAGTCCAGGGGCAGTTCAAGGTCCAAGTGGGCCGGTTTGAGGCGATCAACGGACACACACTCAGGCCTACCCCCCATGTCAACCATGAAGTTCTTGGCTCCGGCCTCGATGACACGGAAAGGCCCGTCATAAGGAGGACGTAGTGGAGTCCTGTGGCCATCATGACGAATGAAAACGAACCTCGCCGAGTGCAGCTCCGGGGGCACCCTCGAAGTAGGGACACCATGCTGCGTAGTCGGGACCGGGACGAAGGTCCTGGCGCTGTCCAGCAGGGAGGCGCGCTGAGCGGCGGCGGACCAGGGCTCCGTTGACTTGGGAATGAAGTCACCGGGGACCCGCAGCGGCTGTCCAAACACCAGCTCAGCGGACGACGACTGGAGGTCCTCCTTAGGCGCTGTCCTGAGCCCCAGCATGACCCACGGCAGCTTGTCAAGCCAGTTGCTGTCCGTGAGGCTGGCTCGAAGGGCGGCCTTCATGGATCGATGGAAACGCTCACAGAGCCCGTTCGCCTGCGGGTGATAGGCGGTTGTGCGGTGGAGCTTGACCCCCAGATTCTCCGCCACCGCTGCCCACAGCTCTGAAGTAAACTGTGAGCCACGGTCAGAGGAGAGATCAGCAGGGGTGCCGTAGCGGGAGACCCACACCGCGATGAACGCCCGGGCCAGGTCGGGGGCTGTCGTTGAGGAGAGCGGAACTGCCTCCGGCCAGCGAGTCGTCCTGTCCACCATGGTAAAGAGATAGGTGTATCCGTGCGAGGGGGGCAGCGGCCCTACCAGGTCCACGTTTACATGATCGAACCTCCGCTCAGGCACAGAGAACTGCTCCAGGGGGGCCTTGACGTGTCGATGCACCTTGGCGCGCTGGCAGGCGATGCACGTGTCTACCCAGGCCCTCACATCCCTCTTGAGCCCATGCCAGACGAATTTCTCTGACACCAGCCGCGAGGACGGTTTCCTACCAGGGTGAGACAAGCCGTGTATCGCCTCGAAGGCGGGGCGCCTCCAGTTGGCGGGGACCACCGGTCGTGGCTGACCCATGGAGACGTCGCACAGGAGCGTGGCCCCTGCGTCACCGAAAACCACCTCTTCTAGGCGCAGTCCTGTGTCCGACAACTTGAGAGCCTGGACGGCGGGGTCGGCGGCCTGGTCTGCAGCCATGCGCGCGTAGTCCAAACCCAGTTGGACCGCACCAACCACCGCCCTGGAGAGACAATCCGCGACCTGGTTGGACTTCCCAGCAACGTGCTGGATGTCTGTGGTGAACTCGGATATGTAGGCGAGCTGGCGCTGTTGGCGGTCGGACCACGGCTCCGCCACCTTGGACATGGCGTGCGTGAGTGGCTTGTGGTCCACGTAGGCCGTAAACTCGCGGCCCTCCAGTAAAAAACGGAAGTGTCTGACAGCAAGCCACAGCCCGAGGAGCTCCCTGTCGAATGTGCTGTACCTTTGCTCTCTGGGAGACAGCTGGCGGCTGAAGAATGCAAGAGGCTGCCAGGCGTCCCCAACCCACTGTTCGTACACCGCTCCCACAGCAAAGTCAGAGGCGTCCGTGGTGAGAGCAGTGGGTGCCGAGGGCGAGGGGTGGGCCAACATGGCAGCGCGGGCCAGGGCCGCCTTGGTGTCCTGAAAGGCTTTGACACGCTCCGCCGTCCAGTCCACCGGCTGCTTCAGAGTCTTGCCCTTCTGGGCATCGTACAGAGGCCGCAGGATGTGAGCGATGTGGTGGAGGAAGCGATAGTAGAAGGTTACCATCCCGATGAACCCCTTGAGCTCGCTGATTGTGCTGGGGCGCGGGAAAGCAGCGACAGCTTCCACCTTCGAGGGGAGGGGGGTCACCCCCTCTGCGGAGACCCGGTGCCCGAGAAAGTCGATGGTGTTCCGTCCGAACTCACACTTCGCCGGATTGACAATCAGCCCATGTTGGCTGAGCCGTGTGAAAAGGGCCCGGAGGTGGGACAGGTGCTCCTCCTCCGTGGTGCTTGCGACGAGGATGTCATCCAAGTAGACGAAGAGGAATGGTAGGTCCCGGAGCACCGAGTGCATGAGGCGTTGGAAGGTCTGCGCCGCGTTCTTCAGGCCGAACGGCATCCGCAGAAACTCGAAGAGTCCAAATGGCGTGATTACGGCCGTCTTAGGGACATCCTCGGGGTGCACCGGCACCTGATGGTACCCCCGTACCAGGTCCACTTTGGAGAAGAAGCGTTTGCCTGCCAGGTTCGCTGAAAAGTCCTGGACATGTGGGACCGGGTAGCGGTCAGGCTTGGACGCGTCGTTGAGGCGGCGGTAGTCCCCACATGGGCGCCACCCGCCGTCTGACTTAGGGACGATGTGCAGGGGAGACGCCCAGGGGCTGCTCGAGCGCCGAACGATGCCCACCTGCTCCATATGCGCAAACTCCGCCCTGGCGATGGCCAGCTTCTCCGGGTTGAGGCGCCTGGCCCTGGCGTGGAGGGGAGGCCCCTCGGTCTCGATGTGGTGCTCCACTCCGTGTTTCACCGTGGGCGCGGAGAAGGTGGGCTTGGTAAGGTCGGGGAATTCGGCGAGCAGCCGAAGGTACTGGTCACTTTCGGCGAGCGTATTGGACCACCCGCTGTAGACCGCCTCCCCCTGCGTACAGGCGAAGGAAGCGAAAGTCTGTGAGTTGACCAGGCGCCTGTTCCCCACGTCCACCAACAGGTTGTGGGCGCACAGAAAATCCGCACCAAGGAGGGGAAATGTGACAGCCGCTATGACAAAATCCCACGAAAAGCATTGTCCTCCGAAGCACACGTCCACCGCCCTAGTGCCATAAGAGCAGATAGGTGTGCCGTCCGCGCCTGCCAACTGCGGACCACGCTCCTCCTTCGCCACATCCGATCTCTCTGCCGGAATGATGCTCCACTGGGCACCTGTGTCACAAAGAAAACTGCGACCAGAGGCGGTGTCTTGTATGAAGAGCAGCCTGTTGGTGACGCCAGCGCTCAGGGCCACTACTGAGTGCCGGCCCCGCCGTTTCCCGTCGGTCCGAAGGTGCAGGGTGAGCGGCACCGTTTGGCCTTGGCGCCAAAAGTGGCGTGGTAGAAACAATGGCCCGCAGCGTTACCCTGCTGGCCAGAAGGTCTGGCGTCATCCTTCGCTCTCCTGCGACGGTCGGGTGGCGGGGCGGCCGCGGGAGCGAGCAGGTCGGGGGACCGTTGAGGCATGGCCAAGACGAACCGGTCCGCCTCCCTGGCCAGGGCGCGGGGCTCCATGATGGCGGTGTTGGCCAGCGCCATCCTAACTTGAGCTGGCAATGTGCGCATGAACAGCTCTGTGAAGAGGATCATGGGGTCTTCTGTACCGAGCAGGTTTAGCATCCTCTCCATGCGCGCAGAAGGCCTCTCGTCACCCAAGTCCGACATGGCAAATAGGCGACGCACCCTCTCCGCAGTGGACAGTTCAAATGTCTCTAGAAGCAGGGCCTTGAGGCGCTCATATTTGTTCGTCGTCGGGGGAGCAGACAAAAAACCTACCACACGAGCTGCGGTGGAGCTGCCCAACATTGCCACAGCATGGTTGTACCGGTCGTCGTCGTCATCGATGTCACTTTTGTTAAAATGTGCCTCTACAATAGCAAACCATGCAGCAGGCGTTGAGTCCCAGAACTCTGGTAGCTTGAGAGTGGGAGTGTGCGCACCACGCGTTACCCTGACAGGGGATGGTGATGGCTGCCGCTGGTTTGAACGTCTTCCTCGCCCGGACATTTTGCAGGATTGTAATGTTCGCTCGCTGGTTTTTGTACACAATCACGTTAACAAAAATCCACGTCGGGGGTCACCAGTGTAGTGCCGGAGGAAAAAGGAAAGACGTAGGCAACGTAATGATAACTGTTTAATCAAAATAACAACTTGTACACTCCGTACAGGACCAGGAAATCGATCACCAAAACTCTTGTATCTAAACAGGAAGTTGCAACGTTAATAATCCTCCCCTCTGCCCCTAGTGCCAGAACTGGTTCCCTCCCACTACACAACCAACAGTAAGAGGAGAACATTAACCCATAATGTAGTCACTACAACATAATGGTATTAACGTATTGATCAAACCATTTCAGTTATTTTGCTTGGTAGGAAATGTACTGTTAAGCTAGCTTTGTAGAAAATGCTTTTCGAACTCATGCCATTAATTAGGAAAGAAACAACAGTAGCAAAAGCATTGACATCTAGAGAATAAGTTTGCAGCCTAACTACAGCTAATGGTGCTGAAATATCTATGCTAACTAACCTGGGTTGGGGTGAATTCCTTTTCAATTCCTTCAATTCAGGAAGTATGTTAAAACTCCAATACAATTCCAAATTCAAAAATGTTTATTTTCAATTTACAGAAGAATGTAAAGAACACACACAGTTAAAGATTGTGAGATTGAGATTGAGATTGTTTCAATGTATTGAAAATGTATTGGAAATGAAGGCCCTTTTTTTGATCGCCGAATTTAATTCAATTCACTTATGGCATTGATGGAATTTAAAAGGAAATCTCCCCAACCCTGCTCCTAAAGTCACTAAACAAGCTAATCCGATATTAATCCTTCAGATTGTCTTTTTTTATGAGAAACTGTCCCAATCATTGAACATATTGTACTGTATGCAATATATTGTACTGTATGCGGTACATATTGTAAATGGACTGACTTATATAGCGCCTTGTTCCAAAGCGCTTTACAATGGCCTCTCATTCACCCATTCACACACACATTCACACACCAATGGCAGCAAGCTACCATGCGAGGCGCCGACCCGTTCATTGGGTGCAATTTGGGGTTCAGTGTCTTCCCCAAGGACACTTCGACATGTGGCCAGCCGGGGCTCGAACCGCCGATCTGCCAACTGTAGGAGAAAATTATTATTTCAATAAGAATTTTTTTCTACATTTAAGACTAAAAACTCACAACAGTAAAATGACTGTCTAGAGCAAGTTCTAGGAACTGATTTTCTTTCCTTCATCCCTCTTCATCTTCCTCAAAGTACAATACCACACCCCTTGTTAGTGATTGGTTTGACCTCACCTAAGGGCGGATTTGTAATCTAAGTGGATAAAAAGTGATGTGACCAGGTATCTCGACTTTCTGGTGAGAACATTTTTCACTGTTACGTTTGCTCTGACATGCTTGTAAAACGGTTCTCCTCTTGCAAGAGTACGTATATTATTAAATACCTTTTTCCTATGCAATTTGAAATGAAGCAGGCTGCCTTTTGATTCTATATTTAGATATTTTCACCACACAACCTTGCGATCATTAGACGCCGGCTCTAACCCCTGCGCCACAGCCGCCCCAGTACCTGTACTGTATGTGGTATCTTACATACTCTCTCCTCTCAGAAATCCATGGACCACACAGCGGTGTCTTATCCCTGCTACCCTCGTGGTTTCAACTCCACTGTGACGGCCCAGTTCATCTATGGGACTGAGTGTACAAAGACCCCTGCCAGCTACGACCCTGAGAAGACCTTCACCCTGGTGGGGACGTCAGACGCAGCTCTCTGTAGGGACGCCGTACACAGCTTATTTAACCTGACGTGCAAAGGAAACATCTCCTTTAACTGTGTCCACCAACCACCTGTCTCTGGGGACTTTATGGTAATGCACCACACCACCCAACTCATCCATCCACCCACACACACACCTACACTACACATGCACGCACACACACACACACACACACACACACACACACACACACACACACAAGCACGTACGTGTGTTGAGCAATGTCTTGCATGGCAAAATAAAGTGATTGTGTGTTTGTGATCAGAAACCCTGATAAAGCACATGTTGTCCCCTCAGGCCTACGCTGGATTCTATTACTCCTCTGCAGCTCTCTACCTGAAAGGCAGGTCCACCCTTCAGCAGTGGAGGAACCACACGGACCAATTCTGCTCATGGGACTGGCCAACGGTGAGCAGACAGTGAGCTAGACTGGTGCACAAACAGATGACAGCAGTATTTCGTGACGTTAGAATTATAAGGTTCTCCATGTTTGTCAATTATAATTTTTTTACATAATCTGATCCATTAGGTGTTTATTAATGCCTGTGTGGTGTTATTTTTAAAATGTTGAAATGTTTTTGTTAGTAATTAATAAAATACAAAGGTTCCATCTCACAAAACATAATGGAATGTAAAAACTTTTACGCTCAATATCTCTGAACTCCCCTAAACGGAGATAGAACCGTATAATTCTAAGCTCACGATTTGATGTCAGCTAAGATAGATGTACACTCTGTACTCATCAGCTACTTAACCACAGAAGCAGGGGCTACGCGGCACTGCACAGTACACAGTGCAGGTGTATAAAAAGAATAGGATCTGCAGGTACAGTATATAAAAATAATATGAACTGGTAAACTGTATACTGTGATGTGAGGTTCTGACTCTGATCTCTGTTGTGTTGTCTTCCACGTTTTAAATGGAAGTACAGTCTACACAGACAGATCCATCGTTAGACATGGATGCTTTCAACAGATTGCATCTATTCATATTCGGGACTAACCTCAACAAGACAATCAAATGTGACAAGTGACATGTTTTCCAAGGGACAATCTGGGATTGGTACCATTATTGGACCTTTAAATTAATTATAGCCATCGATTATTGAAGAATGTAATTTAGAAATGCCTCATGAGCTTAGTTTAACTCTCTTAGCCTATCAGAACTCAAAATATAAGATTGTTTTACTCCATTGTTAGTAAACAATGCAATTGTAAACAAACGTTGTATCGGTTAAAAACATGGTTAAAACTATCATTTTGATCTCACGGATGGTCAATCCTTCCATCCATAGATACAGTATGTCAATGAAATTGAGACAGGATCTGGTGAAAAAGTCCCCAAGTAGGGCAAGGTAATTTTTCTGGGTTTTTTTCAGATTAGGAAAGTGTAGATTGTAAGTTTTCAAATGATAAGTCATACATTGATACAATCTGAAAACAGTTGAAGATATTCTTATTTGAATGTTGGTACCCCTCAAACCAAATACTGGAGAAAAACGCTCTGAATCGCATTTGCTATCATCACATTGGTAGCTGAGTAGGAGCTAAGAAATAACATCGCTATCAACATCTAACTGCATGTTTAGCACGTCACAACATGCTGAGAGAACATCAACATGCAATAAACACATAACTACACATAACTAGATGATCACACAGTCCTTTCTTTTGAACACGTCCTAAAACGTTTGTTTGTACAAGCCATGTATCACTTACCCAGTAGCCTACGGCAGACTATACAGTGAATCCAATTCACAAATGATAAGTATTTAGTGATCCTAAAACTGTTGTTTGTTATATTGAGTGAGCTCTTCAACACTTCAACTTTCGTAATTATGCAAAAAGATGTAAAACACTTCATTTGCGCGACATCCAGACCTTTTCAACAGACTGTGTCTGTGGCGCGGAGAGTGCTTTGTTGTTGTTTGAATTGCAGATTTTCTGACCTTTAATGCAATTATGTTTTTTTTCTTTTCTTTTAGCTGAAGAAAGAAAGGACCTGGATACGTGATCAATTCTTGAAGGCTTACTGCTATTCAGCACTTTATGTTCAGTCTATTCTTGTGGAAGGCTATAACTTCGATGATGAGACATGGAAAAACATAATGTTCCAAAAAGAGGTAGGTGCATCGAAGTGCATCACGATTCATAACATTTATACTGTATCATAGTTACATATTTGCAATGATAAAAAAGGGGGAAAAGACATCCAAATCAAATTTGTTTGAAAAAAGAAAAGAGTATGGACACATTCTGAGTCTGCCAGACCTCATGAGACATGATCTAATGATCAAGATCAAAACACAGAAAAGGCCAAACCCTCCCTGACAACAGGATATGGAACTAATTTTGGTTTACAGAAAGGATCTTCCTAAGCACCGAGACTGTGGTTAGCCTTTTAAAAATGATGAAAAATAGGGGATTTCTCTCGCATGGTGACGAATCGTCCATACCATCAACAAGTGACCTACTGTCTGTCATCTGCCTGGTGGCTGGTGTCAAACTGGTGCTCTCAGAGTTGGCCTCTCCCATGGAAGACATGCAAGACGGATTCAACTGCCGTGGGGCCAGTTTGCCTCAATTATTTATTATATAACCACAGTTCTTTACAACTTTGTCTCAACTTGAAAATGCATTGTGCATTGTAGTCTGTATGCACTGTAGCCTATTCACATTGATATTCATTTGATGTTGTAAACTGTGTAAAGATGTCCAAAAGATGCACAGTACAGTAATGTTGATGTAAAGTAAGATGGAATGTAGGGGAAGGATGTTCTAGTGACCTCATACTGTACCACGGGCAGGGGTTTGATTCTACATGTGGGGGGGGACAGTAATGCTGAGATGCACAATCCTTGGGCAGAGGCTGTGTGCATGAGGAAATCTTCGAAGGAAATGGTTGCTTTTTGGAAGCGTATTTTGTGGAATTCTGTGTAGTTTCAACATTTTGTATCAAAAGGTTGCTTGACCAATACCAAGCCACATCATTGGAGAAAAAAAATATGTTATTTTAAAATGTGGAAGCCCCGAGCCTAGTGACCTCCAGCCATGCGTCATACTGCCTCTTGACCTTCTTTCTAGGTGAACAACACCTCCATAGGCTGGAGTCTGGGCTACATGCTGGATCTCTCCAACATGATTCCTGCTGACGCCAAGCTGGTCGTTCTCCCCATGGCCAACTCCGTGTTCGGTGGTCTCATCTTCTTGTTCTCAGCCGTGACCATCGTCAGCGTCATGTTCCTGCTCGTCGCGTTAGTGCGTGTTTGCTACTGATCGCCACTAGAGGGCAGTGTGGTCCTGTACACCCCTAAGGAGGCCATGCTTGAGGCGCCACACAGACACGGGGACAGGCAACAGAACACAGACATGAGCGACGTTATTATCACCAGATATTGTCATGATCAGGATGAAGGATCTCCATTTAAAGCATGTGAGTTGAAGTGAGAGGGTACACTTTAGACTAAGGGTCTATGTATGATGCATGAGATCTTGTTCTGTGCCTTGGGTTCTGTAGATAAACCAAAGACATTTCCGATAGATTCAGCAACACATTGAAGTATAAGTCGGGTCTGAAAGGGAGGTACCTGCTGGAGTGATCCACTTTTGCAGTTTTGCACTACTAATAAACTCCTGCAGCATTGCTTAATCATTACATTGATTGAAGGCAGCATGGTAGACATGCGATCATAACTCATATGTTTTGTTAGATGGCGTTAACAATAATGTGATCGACCTCTGATAGTTTGCATGTTTTCCATCTAATGGTTGTATGTAAATCTTTGTCTAACTGCATATTTTGTTGTGTGAATGGTCAATGTATTCCAAATAAACAGAATATCATTTACACATTAACCATCTTCAGCTGTAGTTTCTGTGTCCTCCTACCTCTTACCTAGAACAGCCGTGCCTTTTTTACCTACTATACCTACTCTTTACAATGCTCAAGCTGCGATTTACACACAACGACCACTAGTTGGCCGTTTGTAAATTAGCCTGCTTCCTACACAGAAAAACGGCAAAATAGCTTTATATTAGCTTATCCTGATGTGATTTTGAAAATGTAAGGATACTGGCTAGTGGAAGGCACATATCTAGGAAAATTCATGAAAGGAGGTTCCTGAAATTTGTAGTGCAAAGATATAAAATGTTTCTTTACTCACAAATGACCCCTCATGGCTGTTCTAGTGTTAACTCTTAACATTACAAGTCAGCTCACCAAAAAGGACTCTGAAATATAATGTTTATTGGTGACTCTGAAAGTCAGCTGTTCTCCATGTTTGGGGATGCCATAGTAAACAGCTCAACCCTAAGAGACGACAAAGTAATGACATACATCAATACATCAGTACATCAATGAACTCATCTAGGGCTGATACAGTGCGCTGGAAACTTGTTGTTGCAACTTGTTGTTTGGCATAATAAGATTGATGAAAATACCTCAAAATGAAACTACAAAACGTATGAACTCACCTGGTTTATGTCCTTCGCTTTTTGATCACTGTCGGGTCTTCCATCTGACGGGTCTGTGATACTTTCAGACAAAACATTACAATAGATTAGTGATTAGACTTTGAAATGACACAAAAGTCTCTACAGGAAGCAATTTGTTTTTTTGTTTTTTTATTAAAAACAAATCTGTACTTAGTTATGCATGTTTGTTCATATTGTTTAGTAATCTCTAAGCCAGTGTCAGATCCCCCTGTGGTATAAACATGACAGTGATGTTAGATCAAGTCAGAGTCATAATGATGACACTTTCATTCCAGTTCAAGGCCCAGGGGGCAACACTCACCTGGGGAATGTGGCTGGTAGTTGTAGAGACATGACTGCCCCTTCTCCCTCTGGCCTGGCCAGTGGGTTGACTGCAGGAGGGTGGTCTTCAGGAGGGTGGTCTTCAGCGTCTCAAGGACAGCTGAGGCAAAGCCGTGGCATTGCTGTGGTGCTGGGACCATCCGGGCATACTTAAGAGGGGGAAGAGGTAAGGACATGCATCAGAGAACGGATTCAAAGAACCAAGAGTGAGCTGTGAATGGCAGCTTGCTGTGTGGCGGATTGATTTATAAGTACAATATATCGCCACCTTCTTAAAATAATGGCTTAATAGGCAATAGGCAAGTTCATAAGTGCCTAAATAATGACTTAAGTCATATTTTCATATTAAGTCCTATTTTCAAGTTTTGCAAAACACAGAATAAACTGAACCATATATAGAATATATGATATTTAGGTAAAAACATAATTTTCCTCAAAAGTTACTTAAGCCATTATTTTAAGAAGGTGACGATAAGTTGGATTTGGGCCAACCAAACACAAACACTGGCACATGTCTGACAAGACTGATAGTGAAAAGAAAACCCTCACCTCGTTCTCTGTGGAGTGATCAGAGAGTCCAATCATTTTTGGCCGATGGTTGTTGGCCCTTCTGACTCTCTCCTTCGGAGGAGACCGGTGGGTTGGCAGAAGTGGCCTTGTGACCTCTGGGACAACAGCAGGAGGAGGTGGTTCATCTCTAGGCCCACTGGCCACCTGCCTGGCCTGGTCCCCTGGGGCCTGCAGTGTCTCAAGGACAGCTGAGGCAAAGCCGTGGCATTGCTGTGGTGCTGGGACCATCAGGGCATACTTAAGAGAGGGAAGAGGTAAGGACATGCATCAGAGAACTGATTCAAAGAACCAAGAGTGAGCTGTGAATGGCAGCTTGCTGTGTGGCGGATTGATTTATAAGTACAATATATCGCCACCTTCTTAAAATAATGGCTTAATAGGCAATAGGCAAGTTCATAAGTGCCTAAATAATGACTGAAGTCATATTTTCATATTAAGTCCTATTTTCAAGTTTTGCAAAACACAGAATAAACTGAACCATATATAGAATATATGATATTTAGGTAAAAACATAATTTTCCTCAAAAGTGACTTAAGCCATTATTTTAAGAAGGTGACGATAAGTTGGATTTGGGGCAACCAAACACAAACACTGGCACATGTCTGACAAGACTGATAGTGAAAAGAAAACCCTCACCTCGTTCTCTGTGGAGTGATCAGAGAGTCCAATCATTTTTGGCCGATGGTTATTGGCCCTTCTGACTCCCTCCTTCAGAGAAGACCGGTGGGTTGGCTGAAGTGGCCTTGTGACCTCTGGGACAACAGCAGGAGGAGGTGGTGCATCTCTAGGCCCACTGGCCACCTGCCTGGCCTGGTCCCCTGGGGCCTGCAGCGTCTCAAAGACATCTGAGGCAAAGCCGTGGCATTGCTGTGGTGCTGGGACCATCAGGGCATACTTAAGAGAGGGAAGAGGTAAGGACATGCATCAGAGAACTGATTCAAAGAACCAAGAGTGAGCTGTGAATGGCAGCTTGCTGTGTGGCGGATTGATTTATAAGTACAATATATCGCCACCTTCTTAAAATAATGGCTTAATAGGCAATAGGCAAGTTCATAAGTGCCTAAATAATGACTGAAGTCATATTTTCATATTAAGTCCTATTTTCAAGTTTTGCAAAACACAGAATAAACTGAACCATATATAGAATATATGATATTTAGGTAAAAACATAATTTTCCTCAAAAGTGACTTAAGCCATTATTTTAAGAAGGTGACGATAAGTTGGATTTGGGGCAACCAAACACAAACACTGGCACATGTCTGACAAGACTGATAGTGAAAAGAAAACCCTCACCTCGTTCTCTGTGGAGTGATCAGAGAGTCCAATCATTTTTGGCCGATGGTTGTTGGCCCTTCTGACTCTCTCCTTCAGAGGAGACCGGTGGGTTGGCTGAAGTGGCCTTGTGACCTCTGGGACAACAGCAGGAGGAGGTGGTGCATCTCTAGGCCCACTGGCCACCTGCCTGGCCTGGTCCCCTGGGGCCTGCAGCGTCTCAAAGACATCTGAGGCAAAGCCGTGGCATTGCTGTGGTGCTGGGACCATCAGGGCATACTTAAGAGAGGGAAGAGGTAAGGACATGCATCAGAGAACTGATTCAAAGAACCAAGAGTGAGCTGTGAATGGCAGCTTGCTGTGTGGCGGATTGATTTATAAGTACAATATATCGCCACCTTCTTAAAATAATGGCTTAATAGGCAATAGGCAAGTTCATAAGTGCCTAAATAATGACTGAAGTCATATTTTCATATTAAGTCCTATTTTCAAGTTTTGCAAAACACAGAATAAACTGAACCATATATAGAATATATGATATTTAGGTAAAAACATAATTTTCCTCAAAAGTGACTTAAGCCATTGATAAGTTGGATTTGGGGCAACCAAACACAAACACTGGCACATGTCTGACAAGACTGATAGTGAAAAGAAAACCCTCACCTCGTTCTCTGTGGAGTGATCAGAGAGTCCAATCATTTTTGGCCGATGGTTGTTGGCCCTTCTGACTCTCTCCTTCAGAGGAGACCGGTGGGTTGGCTGAAGTGGCCTTGTGACCTCTGGGACAACAGCAGGAGGAGGTGGTGCATCTCTAGGCCCACTGGCCACCTGACATGCATCAGAGAACTGATTCAAAGAACCAAGAGTGAGCTGTGAATGGCAGCTTGCTGTGTGGCGGATTGATTTATAAGTACAATATATCGCCACCTTCTTAAAATAATGGCTTAATAGGCAATAGGCAAGATTTGGGCCTCACCCTGGGATCCATTTCTCTAGTGAGAACTGACGCTCCCACCTCATCCTCATCATCAGTAGAACTCCAGAGGAGCGTCATGCTCAGCAGTCCACTCACTACCTGAGGACCGACAGGGAGGGGAGCAGGGGGAGGGGGAGCATCTGCACATTGCTGGTCCTCTGAGCTGGATCCGCCGCAGTCACTTTTGTCTGTATGGGTAAGGTTATTCACAGTGTCTATGTCTTACACACCTGTTAATTTCTTCTCCAGGTAAATGTGTTTTGCAATCACCTGCAAAGGCCAACTTCCTTTTATCTGCCCATCAAAACACCATTTAAATAATTAATTGGACCTTTTCATTAAGCCATTCTTCTGACAATGTTTTGGACCGAGGCCATTTCCCACTTTCTGATGAGCAAACAAGGTACCTGGTGTGGTCGGTGTGTCTTTCTCAGCCAACTTCTCTTCAAGAGAGAGGCACAACGCCTTCCTGGCCTCAGCTTCAGCCTTACGGAGCTTCCTTTCTGCGCTCAAGCTCTTCAACTCTTCACAGAACTGCCTAAATGTTGGCTGAAGTGGCCTTGTGACCTCTGGGACAACAGCAGGAGGAGGTGGTGCATCTCTAGGCCCACTGGCCACCTGCCTGGCCTGGTCCCCTGGGGCCTGCAGCGTCTCAAAGACATCTGAGGCAAAGCCGTGGCATTGCTGTGGTGCTGGGACCATCAGGGCATACTTAAGAGAGGGAAGAGGTAAGGACATGCATCAGAGAACTGATTCAAAGAACCAAGAGTGAGCTGTGAATGGCAGCTTGCTGTGTGGCGGATTGATTTATAAGTACAATATATCGCCACCTTCTTAAAATAATGGTTTAATAGGCAATAGGCAAGTTCATAAGTGCCTAAATAATGACTTAGGTCATATTTTCATATTAAGTCCTATTTTCAAGTTTTGCAAAACACAGAATAAACTGAACCATATATAGAATATATGATATTTAGGTAAAAACATAATTTTCCTCAAAAGTGACGTAAGCCATTATTTTAAGAAGGTGACGAAAAGTTGGATTTGGGGCAACCAAACACAAACACTGGCACATGTCTGACAAGACTGATAGTGAAAAGAAAACCCTCACCTCGTTCTCTGTGGAGTGATCAGAGAGTCCAATCATTTTTGGCCGATGGTTGTTGGCCCTTCTGACTCTCTCCTTCAGAGGAGACCGGTGGGTTGGCTGAAGTGGCCTTGTGACCTCTGGGACAACAGCAGGAGGAGGTGGTGCATCTCTAGGCCCACTGGCCACCTGACATGCATCAGAGAACTGATTCAAAGAACCAAGAGTGAGCTGTGAATGGCAGCTTGCTGTGTGGCGGATTGATTTATAAGTACAATATATCGCCACCTTCTTAAAATAATGGCTTAATAGGCAATAGGCAAGATTTGGGCCTCACCCTGGGATCCATTTCTCTAGTGAGAACTGACGCTCCCACCTCATCCTCATCATCAGTAGAACTCCAGAGGAGTGTCATGCTCAGCAGTCCACTCACTACCTGAGGACCGACAGGGAGGGGAGCAGGGGGAGGGGGAGCATCTGCACATTGCTGGTCCTCTGAGCTGGATCCGCCGCAGTCACTTTTGTCTGTATGGGTAAGGTTATTCACAGTGTCTATGTCTTACACACCTGTTAATTTCTTCTCCAGGTAAATGTGTTTTGCAATCACCTGCAAAGGCCAACTTCCTTTTATCTGCCCATCAAAACACCATTTAAATAATTAATTGGACCTTTTCATTAAGCCATTCTTCTGACACTGTTTTGGACCGAGGCCATTTCCCACTTTCTGATGAGCAAACAAGGTACCTGGTGTGGTCGGTGTGTCTTTCTCAGCCAACTTCTCTTCAAGAGAGAGGCACAACGCCTTCCTGGCCTCAGCTTCAGCCTTACGGAGCTTCCTTTCTGCGCTCAAGCTCTTCAACTCTTCACAGAACTGCCTAAATGTTGGCTGAAGTGGCCTTGTGACCTCTGGGACAACAGCAGGAGGAGGTGGTGCATCTCTAGGCCCACTGGCCACCTGCCTGGCCTGGTCCCCTGGGGCCTGCAGCGTCTCAAAGACATCTGAGGCAAAGCCGTGGCATTGCTGTGGTGCTGGGACCATCAGGGCATACTTAAGAGAGGGAAGAGGTAAGGACATGCATCAGAGAACTGATTCAAAGAACCAAGAGTGAGCTGTGAATGGCAGCTTGCTGTGTGGCGGATTGATTTATAAGTACAATATATCGCCACCTTCTTAAAATAATGGTTTAATAGGCAATAGGCAAGTTCATAAGTGCCTAAATAATGACTTAGGTCATATTTTCATATTAAGTCCTATTTTCAAGTTTTGCAAAACACAGAATAAACTGAACCATATATAGAATATATGATATTTAGGTAAAAACATAATTTTCCTCAAAAGTGACGTAAGCCATTATTTTAAGAAGGTGACGAAAAGTTGGATTTGGGGCAACCAAACACAAACACTGGCACATGTCTGACAAGACTGATAGTGAAAAGAAAACCCTCACCTCGTTCTCTGTGGAGTGATCAGAGAGTCCAATCATTTTTGGCCGATGGTTGTTGGCCCTTCTGACTCTCTCCTTCAGAGGAGACCGGTGGGTTGGCTGAAGTGGCCTTGTGACCTCTGGGACAACAGCAGGAGGAGGTGGTGCATCTCTAGGCCCACTGGCCACCTGACATGCATCAGAGAACTGATTCAAAGAACCAAGAGTGAGCTGTGAATGGCAGCTTGCTGTGTGGCGGATTGATTTATAAGTACAATATATCGCCACCTTCTTAAAATAATGGCTTAATAGGCAATAGGCAAGATTTGGGCCTCACCCTGGGATCCATTTCTCTAGTGAGAACTGACGCTCCCACCTCATCCTCATCATCAGTAGAACTCCAGAGGAGCGTCATGCTGCTGAGCATTGGCTCAGGCAGCAGTCCACTCACTACCTGAGGACCGACAGGGAGGGGAGCAGGGGGACGGGGACGGGGAGCATCTGCACATTGCTGGTCCTCTGAGCTGGATCCGCCGCAGTCACTTTTGTCTGTATGGGTAAGGTTATTCACAGTGTCTATATGTCTTACACACCTGTTAATTTCTTCTCCAGGTAAATGTGTTTTGCAATCACCTGCAAAGGCCAACTTCCTTTTATCTGCCCATCAAAACACCATTTAAATAATTAATTGGACCTTTTCATTAAGCCATTCTTCTGACACTGTTTTGGACCGAGGCCATTTCCCACTTTCTGATGAGCAAACAAGGTACCTGGTGTGGTCGGTGTGTCTTTCTCAGCCAACTTCTCTTCAAGAGAGAGGCACAACGCCTTCCTGGCCTCAGCTTCAGCCTTACGGAGCTTCCTTTCTGCTCTCAAGCTCTTCAACTCTTCACAGAACTGCCTAAATGTTGGCTGAAGTGGCCTTGTGACCTCTGGGACAACAGCAGGAGGAGGTGGTGCATCTCTAGGCCCACTGGCCACCTGCCTGGCCTGGTCCCCTGGGGCCTGCAGCGTCTCAAAGACATCTGAGGCAAAGCCGTGGCATTGCTGTGGTGCTGGGACCATCAGGGCATACTTAAGAGAGGGAAGAGGTAAGGACATGCATCAGAGAACTGATTCAAAGAACCAAGAGTGAGCTGTGAATGGCAGCTTGCTGTGTGGCGGATTGATTTATAAGTACAATATATCGCCACCTTCTTAAAATAATGGCTTAATAGGCAATAGGCAAGTTCATAAGTGCCTAAATAATGACTTAAGTCATATTTTCATATTAAGTCCTATTTTCAAGTTTTGCAAAACACAGAATAAACTGAACCATATATAGAATATATGATATTTAGGTAAAAACATAATTTTCCTCAAAAGTGACTTAAGCCATTATTTTAAGAAGGTGACGAAAAGTTGGATTTGGGGCAACCAAACACAAACACTGGCACATGTCTGACAAGACTGATAGTGAAAAGAAAACCCTCACCTCGTTCTCTGTGGAGTGATCAGAGAGTCCAATCATTTTTGGCCGATGGTTGTTGGCCCTTCTGACTCTCTCCTTCAGAGGAGACCGGTGGGTTGGCTGAAGTGGCCTTGTGACCTCTGGGACAACAGCAGGAGGAGGTGGTGCATCTCTAGGCCCACTGGCCACCTGCCTGGCCTGGTCCCCTGGGGCCTGCAGCGTCTCAAAGACATCTGAGGCAAAGCCGTGGCATTGCTGTGGTGCTGGGACCATCAGGGCATACTTAAGAGAGGGAAGAGGTAAGGACATGCATCAGAGAACTGATTCAAAGAACCAAGAGTGAGCTGTGAATGGCAGCTTGCTGTGTGGCGGATTGATTTATAAGTACAATATATCGCCACCTTCTTAAAATAATGGCTTAATAGGCAATAGGCAAGTTCATAAGTGCCTAAATAATGACTTAGGTCATATTTTCATATTAAGTCCTATTTTCAAGTTTTGCAAAACACAGAATAAACTGAACCATATATAGAATATATGATATTTAGGTAAAACATAATTTTCCTCAAAAGTGACTTAAGCCATTATTTTAAGAAGGTGACGAAAAGTTGGATTTGGGGCAACCAAACACAAACACTGGCACATGTCTGACAAGACTGATAGTGAAAAGAAAACCCTCACCTCGTTCTCTGTGGAGTGATCAGAGAGTCCAATCATTTTTGGCCGATGGTTGTTGGCCCTTCTGACTCTCTCCTTCAGAGGAGACCGGTGGGTTGGCTGAAGTGGCCTTGTGACCTCTGGGACAACAGCAGGAGGAGGTGGTGCATCTCTAGGCCCACTGGCCACCTGACATGCATCAGAGAACTGATTCAAAGAACCAAGAGTGAGCTGTGAATGGCAGCTTGCTGTGTGGCGGATTGATTTATAAGTACAATATATCGCCACCTTCTTAAAATAATGGCTTAATAGGCAATAGGCAAGATTTGGGCCTCACCCTGGGATCCATTTCTCTAGTGAGAAATGACGCTCCCACCTCATCCTCATCATCAGTAGAACTCCAGAGGAGCGCCATGCTCAGCAGTCCACTCACTACCTGAGGACCGACAGGGAGGGGAGCAGGGGGAGGGGGAGCATCTGCACATTGCTGGTCCTCTGAGCTGGATCCACCGCAGTCACTTTTGTCTGTATGGGTAAGGTTATTCACAGTGTCTATGTCTTACACACCTGTTAATTTCTTCTCCAGGTAAATGTGTTTTGCAATCACCTGCAAAGGCCAACTTCCTTTTATCTGCCCATCAAAACACCATTTAAATAATTAATTGGACCTTTTCATTAAGCAATTCTTCTGACACTGTTTTGGACCGAGGCCATTTCCCACTTTCTGATGAGCAAACAAGGTACCTGGTGTGGTCGGTGTGTCTTTCTCAGCCAACTTCTCTTCAAGAGAGAGGCACAACGCCTTCCTGGCCTCAGCTTCAGCCTTACGGAGCTTCCTTTCTGCTCTCAAGCTCTTCAACTCTTCACAGAACTGCCTAAATGTTGGCTGAAGTGGCCTTGTGACCTCTGGGACAACAGCAGGAGGAGGTGGTGCATCTCTAGGCCCACTGGCCACCTGCCTGGCCTGGTCCCCTGGGGCCTGCAGCGTCTCAAAGACATCTGAGGCAAAGCCGTGGCATTGCTGTGGTGCTGGGACCATCAGGGCATACTTAAGAGAGGGAAGAGGTAAGGACATGCATCAGAGAACTGATTCAAAGAACCAAGAGTGAGCTGTGAATGGCAGCTTGCTGTGTGGCGGATTGATTTATAAGTACAATATATCGCCACCTTCTTAAAATAATGGCTTAATAGGCAATAGGCAAGTTCATAAGTGCCTAAATAATGACTTATGTCATATTTTCATATTACGGTAAGTCCTATTTTCAAGTTTTGCAAAACACAGAATAAACTGAACCATATATAGAATATATGATATTTAGGTAAAAACATAATTTCCCTCAAAAGTGACTTAAGCCATTATTTTAAGAAGGTGACGATAAGTTGGATTTGGGCCTCACCCTGGGATCCATTTCTCTAGTGAGAACTGACGCTCCCACCTCATCCTCATCATCAGTAGAACTCCAGAGGAGCGTCATGCTGCTGAGCATTGGCTCAGGCAGCAGTCCACTCACTACCTGAGGACCGACAGGGAGGGCGGGGACGGGGAGCATCTGCACATTGCTGGTCCTCTGAGCTGGATCCGCCGCAGTCACTTTTGTCTGTATGGGTAAGGTTATTCACAGTGTCTATGTTTTACACACCTGTTAATTTCTTCTCCAGGTAAATGTGTTTTGCAATCACCTGCAAAGGCCAACTTCCTTTTATCTGCCCATCAAAACACCATTTAAATAATTAATTGGACCTTTTCATTAAGCCATTCTTCTGACACTGTTTTGGACCGAGGCCATTTCCCACTTTCTGATGAGCAAACAAGGTACCTGGTGTGGTCGGTGTGTCTTTCTCAGCCAACTTCTCTTCAAGAGAGAGGCACAACGCCTTCCTGGCCTCAGCTTCAGCCTTACGGAGCTTCCTTTCTGCTCTCAAGCTCTTCAACTCTTCACAGAACTGCCTAAATGTTGGCTGAAGTGGCCTTGTGACCTCTGGGACAACAGCAGGAGGAGGTGGTGCATCTCTAGGCCCACTGGCCACCTGCCTGGCCTGGTCCCCTGGGGCCTGCAGCGTCTCAAAGACATCTGAGGCAAAGCCGTGGCATTGCTGTGGTGCTGGGACCATCAGGGCATACTTAAGAGAGGGAAGAGGTAAGGACATGCATCAGAGAACTGATTCAAAGAACCAAGAGTGAGCTGTGAATGGCAGCTTGCTGTGTGGCGGATTGATTTATAAGTACAATATATCGCCACCTTCTTAAAATAATGGCTTAATAGGCAATAGGCAAGTTCATAAGTGCCTAAATAATGACTTAAGTCATATTTTCATATTAAGTCCTATTTTCAAGTTTTGCAAAACACAGAATAAACTGAACCATATATAGAATATATGATATTTAGGTAAAAACATAATTTTCCTCAAAAGTGACTTAAGCCATTATTTTAAGAAGGTGACGAAAAGTTGGATTTGGGGCAACCAAACACAAACACTGGCACATGTCTGACAAGACTGATAGTGAAAAGAAAACCCTCACCTCGTTCTCTGTGGAGTGATCAGAGAGTCCAATCATTTTTGGCCGATGGTTGTTGGCCCTTCTGACTCTCTCCTTCAGAGGAGACCGGTGGGTTGGCTGAAGTGGCCTTGTGACCTCTGGGACAACAGCAGGAGGAGGTGGTGCATCTCTAGGCCCACTGGCCACCTGCCTGGCCTGGTCCCCTGGGGCCTGCAGCGTCTCAAAGACATCTGAGGCAAAGCCGTGGCATTGCTGTGGTGCTGGGACCATCAGGGCATACTTAAGAGAGGGAAGAGGTAAGGACATGCATCAGAGAACTGATTCAAAGAACCAAGAGTGAGCTGTGAATGGCAGCTTGCTGTGTGGCGGATTGATTTATAAGTACAATATATCGCCACCTTCTTAAAATAATGGCTTAATAGGCAATAGGCAAGTTCATAAGTGCCTAAATAATGACTTAGGTCATATTTTCATATTAAGTCCTATTTTCAAGTTTTGCAAAACACAGAATAAACTGAACCATATATAGAATATATGATATTTAGGTAAAAACATAATTTTCCTCAAAAGTGACTTAAGCCATTATTTTAAGAAGGTGACGAAAAGTTGGATTTGGGGCAACCAAACACAAACACTGGCACATGTCTGACAAGACTGATAGTGAAAAGAAAACCCTCACCTCGTTCTCTGTGGAGTGATCAGAGAGTCCAATCATTTTTGGCCGATGGTTGTTGGCCCTTCTGACTCTCTCCTTCAGAGGAGACCGGTGGGTTGGCTGAAGTGGCCTTGTGACCTCTGGGACAACAGCAGGAGGAGGTGGTGCATCTCTAGGCCCACTGGCCACCTGACATGCATCAGAGAACTGATTCAAAGAACCAAGAGTGAGCTGTGAATGGCAGCTTGCTGTGTGGCGGATTGATTTATAAGTACAATATATCGCCACCTTCTTAAAATAATGGCTTAATAGGCAATAGGCAAGATTTGGGCCTCACCCTGGGATCCATTTCTCTAGTGAGAACTGACGCTCCCACCTCATCCTCATCATCAGTAGAACTCCAGAGGAGCGCCATGCTCAGCAGTCCACTCACTACCTGAGGACCGACAGGGAGGGGAGCAGGGGGAGGGGGAGCATCTGCACATTGCTGGTCCTCTGAGCTGGATCCACCGCAGTCACTTTTGTCTGTATGGGTAAGGTTATTCACAGTGTCTATGTCTTACACACCTGTTAATTTCTTCTCCAGGTAAATGTGTTTTGCAATCACCTGCAAAGGCCAACTTCCTTTTATCTGCCCATCAAAACACCATTTAAATAATTAATTGGACCTTTTCATTAAGCAATTCTTCTGACACTGTTTTGGACCGAGGCCATTTCCCACTTTCTGATGAGCAAACAAGGTACCTGGTGTGGTCGGTGTGTCTTTCTCAGCCAACTTCTCTTCAAGAGAGAGGCACAACGCCTTCCTGGCCTCAGCTTCAGCCTTACGGAGCTTCCTTTCTGCTCTCAAGCTCTTCAACTCTTCACAGAACTGCCTAAATGTTGGCTGAAGTGGCCTTGTGACCTCTGGGACAACAGCAGGAGGAGGTGGTGCATCTCTAGGCCCACTGGCCACCTGCCTGGCCTGGTCCCCTGGGGCCTGCAGCGTCTCAAAGACATCTGAGGCAAAGCCGTGGCATTGCTGTGGTGCTGGGACCATCAGGGCATACTTAAGAGAGGGAAGAGGTAAGGACATGCATCAGAGAACTGATTCAAAGAACCAAGAGTGAGCTGTGAATGGCAGCTTGCTGTGTGGCGGATTGATTTATAAGTACAATATATCGCCACCTTCTTAAAATAATGGCTTAATAGGCAATAGGCAAGTTCATAAGTGCCTAAATAATGACTTATGTCATGTTTTCATATTACGGTAAGTCCTATTTTCAAGTTTTGCAAAACACAGAATAAACTGAACCATATATAGAATATATGATATTTAGGTAAAAACATAATTTCCCTCAAAAGTGACTTAAGCCATTATTTTAAGAAGGTGACGATAAGTTGGATTTGGGCCTCACCCTGGGATCCATTTCTCTAGTGAGAACTGACGCTCCCACCTCATCCTCATCATCAGTAGAACTCCAGAGGAGCGTCATGCTGCTGAGCATTGGCTCAGGCAGCAGTCCACTCACTACCTGAGGACCGACAGGGAGGGGAGCAGGGGGACGGGGACGGGGAGCATCTGCACATTGCTGGTCCTCTGAGCTGGATCCGCCGCAGTCACTTTTGTCTGTATGGGTAAGGTTATTCACAGTGTCTATGTTTTACACACCTGTTAATTTCTTCTCCAGGTAAATGTGTTTTGCAATCACCTGCAAAGGCCAACTTCCTTTTATCTGCCCATCAAAACACCATTTAAATAATTAATTGGACCTTTTCATTAAGCCATTCTTCTGACACTGTTTTGGACCGAGGCCATTTCCCACTTTCTGATGAGCAAACAAGGTACCTGGTGTGGTCGGTGTGTCTTTCTCAGCCAACTTCTCTTCAAGAGAGAGGCACAACACCTTCCTGGCCTCAGCTTCAGCCTTAAGGAGCTTCCTTTCGGCTCTCAAGCTCTTCACCTGGGACTTCCTTAGATTAAGCCTCTTTTTGGTGCCTTTGTTCTGTTGAATCTTCTCAGCCAAATGAGTCTGCAGGTTTGTTATCAGCGTCTGCTGTCCATTTAGACTGCTGAGAAGTTCTTCAATTCGCTGTTTCTGATTCAAAGAGGAAAAGCAACATTATCTGCAACCATAAGCAAACTGCAGACTTTCTCCCAATTCATTCAAGAGTATACTACTAATAATAATTCCTTGTAGCGGACAAATACTATGATGTATGATGTACATAATTCACCTGTGTTTGGTTATGGGGAATTGTGTGCGGGCACTTTAACGCCGGTCACTGGGGTGTGACGTATGGGGTTACAGGTAACATTTAAGGAAGTGTTTGTACGTTGCTATGGACGCTATGTCATCAGTTCAATAAATGCCGACACGGCTTTATACTGGCACCAAGTCTTCATTTCGTTTGTACGCTCCAACTCCTACAGTGGTGACCCTGACGTCGCTTTGGGACGCTTTCCAAGGATTATATTGTTTTTGTTTTTCAACTATGGATAACGCACCGGCTACGATGAACGCCGTCGCTATGAAGCTGCCAGAGTTCTGGGAGAAACAGCCGAAAGTGTGGTTTGCTCAGACGGAGGCACAGTTCGTGCTTAAAGGAATTACCACGGATATTACGAAATACTACTATGTTCGTCTCTGCTCTCGGGAGCTCTACAGCAGCCAGGGTTGTGAGTATTCTCGAGCAGCCTCCTGAGCACAACAAATATGGAGCATTAAAGGCGTACTTACTAGAGACTTTTACTTTAACTGAATCTTAACGTGCCCGCCAGCTACTCTCTCTGCCCGGCCTCGGCGATGCTAAACCCTCAGAGTTGATGGATTATAATATAATCACATATTATACTAGCTCTTCATAAAAAAAAACACCTGCTGTCCCTCATGCAGACTGTTGAACTTTCAGTCCCTGCTCCGGTTTTACGGAGCCGTTTTGGACGGGTGATCCGGGCCCCGCAATGGTGACTGTTCTCAGTTATGGTGAATTCTGGGGGGAGGTCTGTAGCGGACAAATACTATGATGTATGATGTACATAATTCACCTGTGTGTTTGGTTATGGGGAATTGTGTGCGGGCACTTTAACGCCGGTCACTGGGGTGTGACGTATGGGCGTACAGGTAACATTTAAGGAAGTGTTTGTACGTTGCTATGGACGCGATGTCATCAGTTCAATAAATGCAGTCTCGGTCGGCTTTATACTGGCACCAAGTCTCCGTTTCGTTTGTACGCTCCAACTCCTACATCCTTATATTTATATATACTCACCATTGAGAAGACATCAGGGCACTCTCCATTCTGACTGCCTTCCTCTGCATAATAGATCCTGAGCTTCAGGTTGAAGTTCTCCTTCTTCAGCTCAGAAATGAGCTGAAAGTTAAATGAATATGCTTATGCTGTTGAGTTTACAGAGTTTATCAAACATTTAAAGCTGAAGAGAAAAATAAGACATTTCTGATGTGACCTACATTTCTGCTATCGATCCTAGTCCAGTGACGACTGGAAAAAGGATCCATGCTGTGTCCTTGAGGCTGAAGAACCTTGTATGAAATACAATATCAGACAGTTTGAAAACAATCCTTGTATATCTCTATATACTCTCCTGGTTACTCTCCAATTTACTGTCCAGCTGCTCTGCTCAAAGAACCGCTTGACAATGACTTGAACACCTTGGTTAATGGAATCTTCAGCTTCAGGAGAACATTGTGACATCACATTCCATGAGAGAACCTTGGATAACAGTCAACACTTTATTCTCATCTCACAGGAAGTCTTGCAGGGTCTGTTTATCTTGTGTGTTTGTTTATTTACACCCACATACAGTAGCAGTCAACAACTGAAATCAATGACAAATGGCAGCATAGGTAGCATACACACAATAGCATTGATACATTGATACAAGTCCAAATAAAGGAATACATACATTCATAAAGTTAATAATTCCACATTAACAACATTTGCCTGGTTATAAGATATACTCTCTGGATAATATTCAATGAAATCTAGATTCTCTTAACAATGGTCTGTTCGTCTATATTAGAATGATTCACTGTTATTGTAATTTTGTAATACAATTCAACTGTGTGCCTGTGTAGACAGCTGCCAAAAGAGGGCAGTCTTGACCAGCATCATTTAGCCCAAAAATTGACAGAGCAAGTTCTATAGTCTATGGAACTCCGCTGCCTTCAGCTATGAACACAATAGAATAGGACATCTGGAGTAACTTGATAACTAAGGGGGTAAAATAAAAAATATTGACTATATCTTAGGGTGGATGTAGGACACCTTAAACCAGACCCAAGGGGAAAGAAAACATCAGCTGAAGACTAGTTCTATCCATCTGCCATTTCAAGGTGTCTTCATTATTTGGTGAGCTTGATACAGTGCTTGAGAATGATAAGGTTCTATCTCCATTTAGAATTATAAGGTTCTATCTCCGTTTCGGGTGGTTCAGAGATATCGAGCGTCAAAGTTTTTACATTCCATTATGTTTTGTGAGATGGAACCTTTGTATTTTATGAATAACTAACAAAAAAATGTCAACATTTTAAAAATAACACCACACAGGCATTAATAAACACCTAATGGATCAGATTATGTAAAAAAACTCAATTTTGACAAAAATGGGGATAGAAACTTATAATTCTAACGTCACGATTTGGCATCTGTATACCCCGTTAGGAGGCGCGCCGACTGCTCTCCTATTTCAGTGCATTCCTTCGGTCTACTACCCAATACCCATCCAGCCCAACACGAGAGGACTTTTACTGTGAAATAAACTTTCCCAAACGCATGGTCCCTCGGGAGGGACGGCTGCATAGGATGGAGGCTACTTACTTTGCGCTATAGCAAACTTTATTTCCTCGGATGAAGTTAGAGAGGCTACTATGTATGAGAATATCGTTGCGCTTGATAGTTTTATCTATCAAGGGGCAAAGTAAATCTTCAAAGTATGGATTTAAATGTCACAGAAATTCAAATGCGCAAGTGATAGGACAAATCATAGTGTTCACACCTCTTCAGGACCATTGCTGTCCAGTCTTTGATCGGACCTGATACCATCTAAATCAGTCTGATCTGCGGGAAACTTACACAATAAGAAACTGTAAAGCTTCCTTGTGGAATGCACCCGAATGGGATAAACGATGGTGAGTGTGGCTCGTTTTTTCTAAACCAACATTCACACTTTTTACGCAGCAGGATAAGGGCAGTTTAACTTTATGTCAAGCGTCCACAAGAAAGTGCTGAATTTTTCTAAAGAATACAGCCAGACTGCGGATGCATGCACACTTTTCTGTGCTGAACACGCTGTTGTTTTTCCAATTGCACTATTGTTTGTTTCCAACGGTGATACTCTGAAGTATCTGCAACAACGCGCGGATCTGCGATCAAATGAGACCTCATTCGACTTTGATCTACTCTATTCACACAAAGGGATACAGTGATATCACTAGAATGAATGGAAAGTCTTGACTACTAGAAGAAATACATCAACCATCTGCTACCAGATGAGAAATTCATGAGAACTTCAAGTTGAGTATTAAACTGATTGAAATTATGTACAGTAGGTATGCATTTTTATTTAAGGCAAACGTAATATAAGTTAAGAAAGGAAGTCAAAAGACTGCTTCAAGACATAATCTGTTTTCCACCTAGTCCCTACAGTCTCACATTCCTTAACTGGTTCCATACTGTATGTCAACTGCTCTTTGAACTACTACTACTGCTGCATGGAGGCCAATAATAACTGCAACCAACCTACTTTCTTTTTTTTCTGGATATGTTGAATGATATGAATTAAAGCCTGTGGTAGTGTAGTGTGTTTTGTCATAGGATTTATTGCTTGACATGTTGTTGTGTGCTTTGTTATATGATGGGACACTACTTCACTCCTGGCAAATCAATCAGTGTTGAGACACAGATGTGTTTGACCAGTAATCATTTCAGTCTGCTTGGCTTCTTCGTCAATAAACCAAGAGCTCCAGCAGTCCAGTGAACAAGAGCAAGGCATCTCCTCAGACAACACAACCTCAAGTCTACCTCAACAGATTCAGGGGGCCCCATTGGAATTTAATGCTGGACAGGGGCACAAAAAAGCACCAAACCCACGGGAAGTACACTGGGCCATGGCGACCACGCTTGTGTTCTCAGCTGGCGTCTCAGTTCCTGAACTTTGATAGTGAAAGAAGCAGCGAGTGCGAGGCTCAAGCAAAGGGCCGATGTAGAATTCCAGGCAGTATCGGGTCTCTGAGCGGAGCAGTCCAAACAAGCCCAGGTTCCTGTCTCAGACTGGGTGGAATGTTTGTTGCCTCTCAATGCATTATGAATGACCCATGTAATGTTGGCTTCCATCACAATAAATCTGTAGAGCGCCACACACCACTGCAGGGGAAACAAAACAACATTCTCTACATTTAGCAGCAGCACTTTTACATTTCACTGTCCCTCGTGCCACGCTACCATAACCACTTTAGTAATTAGTATGTTTTACAAAGAGTAAAGATATGGTACATATATAAAGAACAATAATTGACTTGTCATGATTGAGTCTGTTACAAATGAGTTACTGTTAGTAACTATGTGTATTACAATGTAATAGTACCATTATAGAATTATAAAAACTAATTATGTAACTACATGGTGTATATGCTGCTTTATCTGGCTGTTTGGTGTTTGTATGTTGGATTCCATTGTGACAGTAAAGATATGTGCAGATAAATCTTACACATCTGCTTGCATTTACGTATACTAGCTCGATCAGTTTGATAGGACAGCAGCTAGAATTAGAGTGAAGAGGATAGCGGCTAGTTGGATTGAGAGTAATGAGCAAAAATTCAAAAAGTAGATCACTTCCATCAGTTTTCCCACTTTTTGATAAGTTGGTTTACATTTGATCGGACACTTTCATATATGTTTTTGTTTTCACGAGCAGCAGGGAATACCTAGAGAACCTAACGTAACAGCAGCTGTGGTTTAAAAGCTCCTTTTATGAGGCCTGATTTGGAGCATCTTTTCCCAGTCCCACAGAGCATTAGAGAGAAGTTGGCTAGTTGTAAAAGGTTGGTGGGGAGGATTGGAAGATGTTGCTGACTGTGTGTGTGGCTCCCAGAGTGTGTTCTGTGTATGGGATGAAACAAACACAGTAGCCCAACCAGGGGAAAATGCCTTTGGCGGTTTGTAGGCTGCTTACAATCTCAGCAAACCACATGGAGTAGAAAATGCCTTGACAGAAGGTAGATGAGTGGGGGAGGAAAATACATGTTTTACTGAAGTGTAAAGATCCAACTTCTCTCTCAGCAAATACCAGCTAATCCTGCCTTCCTCGTAGTCATCCTTTGGAGGAGTTCTATGCGTCTTACATTGTTTTGAAATGTCATACCTTGCTCTTTTGCCACGGCACATAAGATTAGAAGCAGATTTTATTAAGACTGCTCTCATTGCAGCCATATGGACTCGACATGTCTGAGCAGTGGAGTAATGATTTTCAGTGCTACAATCCAAGGTCTAGAGTTTAGAACATACCATCCTGCCTTCCTTCCTTTTTGTAAAAGGGTTGAATGATTGGTTGAATCATGAAAGTTAAATTATATTGTATTGACTATACAGTATTGATATATATGATTTTAGACTCAATGGACCATCTCCTATAAGGTTGGGTACTTTTCTAATCTGTGTGAACTGCTGTACCCTTTTTAGCACAATTTGGAGTCAGAAGCTCAAAATGTTTCGGTTAAGACAACTGGATAACAAAGCCCAATTTGCGCACAAGTCAGTCCCTGTGAGTGACATGATTTCACTGTATCTCTGTGTCCGGGTGAGGCCTGTAAACTGCACAGCAGAGCAGAGGCCGACAGAGCAGCATTGGGTCTCCTTAAAGTGTGTGTGCGTGTGTGTGTGTGTGTGTGTGTGTGTGTGTGTGTAATAAATCACACATGTACTCAGCCGGGTAAATGCACCAGCAGTGTCCCCCATGGGACTTCAACCTTGTATCATTTACATGCATGGAATAGCATGCCATCAGCAGCTAGCCACACACACAGCAACATTCCATTGACCTTAGGAAGTTCAGCTGCAGATCATTCATTAAATTCAATTTAAAACCATATTAGGTCACGCTGCTCTTGTCCATGCTGTATTTGAATGAACTTCAATATTTGAGACTTGAGTGCTGGACACACACACTGAACTAAGCTTTTCTAAACCTACCAGTCAGGAACTAAATATCTCCTGTTCAATGCAGATGCCGTTGTTTTTTTAAGTAGACGTTCAGTCGTATCTGGCAGAATCCCTACGGTAGCCTACGGAGCTACTGTATATTGATTAGCTTGTACATGTTTGCCTGGGACAAGGAGCATTTTGCCCTTGGGCTTGTACTGTGGCTGTATCTCACACATACTACACAATACAAGTGTGTATTCTCTCACACCTCGAGACGTCTGCCGTTGCAGACTCCCACTGTTTTTACTTACTTATCTTAGATGATAACAGAATGTTGAAACCCATCCAGAGCTGTCCCCACCTGTCTCCCCATGCAGCCTTTGCCCAGCTGAATCAGTGACTGCGACAGATTGCCTGCTGTCAAAGCCCTAACACACGCTGTCACACCAGTACACTGAGTGACAGATGAGGCCATAACAAAGAGGCACCGCTGACACATGTATATGTACGAACACACACACACACACACACACACACACACACACACTCACACACAGGTATGCACCCACACAAACACGCACGCACCCACACAAACACGCACGCACCCACCCACACACTCACACCAATCAAGGACCCCAATTGAAATAAGCCAGTGGCTTTCTTGGGTTTTTATCCTGTTAGTTGACCTTGTATGTAATATGTACTTTCATGTACCTACTTCTGCAAATCTTCTAATAAAGTTTTCAATCAATCAAAACACACACACACACACGCACACACACACACACACACACACACACACACACACACACACACACACTCTTGCTTTCCTCCTCTTGTCCTCCCTTTCTCACACACATGCAGAGACCCCTGTCTGGAGATTTCACATCCTTAAGTCATTAGACTGTAAAGCTACGTGGGCTATGTGTTTCCTGAAAACGTCTGCCACTCGTCTGGCACTCTAGAGAGGCTTGGCTAAGAGGAGAATAAAAGTTCTGTCGTCTCTGTTGGACCCTTATCTCACCACTGTCTCTTCCAGGTATGGATACAGACAGTATACAGCCTCATAACTACCCCGTTGTGAGAGCTGCCCTTTGTGGTCATAGACAATTTGAAAGGAGAACATTGCTTACTGGAGAGCATGATGATGAGCAGCTATGATTTCAGGGTAGAGGAAAAGCTAGATGGGGTTTCTAGTGCCATGGGATGGGGCGTGGTGGTGAAATATGCAACATCAGGTATTGTGAAGATCACTGTATCAGACACAAAGACAGCAATGCTACACGCAACGCGACCTGACGGAAAACACTGAAAGAATGTGCGTGTGCGTGTGTGGGTGTGGGTGCATGCGTGGTGGTATCATTGCAGTGTGACTCCAGATTAATCCACTGCGCAGCACCTTGATGTTTTCATTTCCTCCAGGCGTTTTACCCTCCGGCATGTTACGTTACTGTTTCCTCTCTTGTACATTTTTATAAAAAAAGACCACTTCCTCTCTCTCATGAATGTGTGTTCAACAAACCGAAGAGTTAATGCCTGGCTGTTTCAGTCGAGTAGAGCCCTGTATTGTGTTCTGCACCATAGAATGGTGTGATCTTTCAGGGAGCAGAGATGCGCTGGCTGGTTCAATTTCGGTCTTCCCCTCTGTGACAGGCTGATGTTGACAGCAGTGGAGGGATTTCAAACTGCATTTCCCTGCCATCATGTCCAATTACTGTCACATGATGGGCTTGGCTTTGCTCCCCCCTACCACCTCCCACTGCAGTTATTGTTTATTTTGAAGTTTGTTCTAGGTGGTTTTACAAAGCAAGTTTCAACAGACTGACAGAAGTGGATTTCTTCAATCCTTTGTTTCGCTCTTTCTTTTGCCTTGGTTTGGGCATAGCATTTATACATTTAGATAATTGCTATTTTTTCTCATTTAATATTGCCTCAGGACTGTGTCTGGAAGAGACACATGTATATTGTAGTAAGCAGCTCATACTTTAGGTTAGGCAAAATATGCATATTTTACTTTTCTTTGTGTTGTTATAGTGGATTTTGTCGGATTTTCACACCATAAGGCACCATTTTCAGAGAGACTTCATGTCCTATTGTAGGAAAGATAATTACCAAAAGAGCTGAATAGTCATACAGCATGACTATTTAATGATTTATTAAACTATTTTATGTTCACAATATACTACAAGGAAATAACATCATTGCATTTTTGTCAATGGTTGACACCTCCTCACGCCCACGGGCCCCACATGCATATAGACACATGCACATTTGTGTGCACACACACATCATTTAACACCATTTAACTCACACAATAAAATATGCCTAAATGGATAATACCTATTAGCACATGGATGTTGACTCTCTTATCTCATGGGACTGAAGGCTAAGATTGAATTAGACCAGACAATGTTATCTGAACATTCTGTGTGCAGAGCATCCTTTTTCCCATGGTAGACGGGAGAATTCGCTCCTTCTCACATTCTGCCAAGGATTTCATTCTCAATGGGTGATTAACTACAATGCATCAGCAGGAAAGGCTTCGTCCCCATGCACAATGACCACGCTAATAGAGCTGGACCTCACTGCTTCAATGCCTGGGGCTGTAACTGTGTCTGAATACAGCCTTAAGACTACTAACCAGCCTGTCCTGTCCTTTCACTGGCCCTCCCCACTGAACTACAGATTGGGATGGTTGAGGACACTGGTCATAAAGAGTAAATGCAGAGAATATAATAAGGTCAATTAGATTGTCTTCATTCATGTCTCACCGTTTGTGATGATTACTGTAACCCGTAGCAGAGGCTACTTCTGCACTGTATTGCACTGCCTAGTGTCAAGAGCTGTTTTTGAAATTGTCTTCTTTTGACGCAGATTGCAATTGTCTGTGTAATATTACTTATCTACCGACAAAGTGTCTCAGTTTTGCACACCTGCGAGCTAAATTGGTGTTATGTGGTCCACTGAAACCAAAGATGAAAACATAACTGTCCGATTGTCACAAATAATGAGACCATTCCCTCCCTACCCTGCCTCTAAACGCCTCTCCTCCTCTACAGTATCTGTTGCATGTTCTAGCCTAACGCTGTGTAACTATTCTCGCTTCCGCAGAGAGGCAGAGAGATATAAAAAGAAAAGAACAAAAGGTAACACCAGACACCTGGACTGCTGAAACGAATAAGAGGCGATTAGGATTCCAGCCCTGTTGTTGTCATAGACCCAGTTAGACAGAGGCGGAACACAGACAAATGAATTGTGAGCACAGAACTGGGGAGGCAGAAATGAAAGAAATACCCATTAAGGACTCTCCTCTCTGCTTCAATGTCTCAATAATTTGCTCTAAATAGGTCTAGTCTCAGAGCATCGGGGCTGAACAATACGGTAAACACCACTGCAAAGAATGAGTCAACAACACAATAATGCTTTCATATGATTACTTGCTATTTACTTACTATGTATTCTACTGTAGTGCACATTCTGTGCATTCAAGAATTCAGTGGTCGTTCTCCTCTACAACACTGATAACAGGTTATACAGTATTAGCCTTATCTGATTGAATTAAACAATACCCTCAGATAGTTCTGCCATACAATGACTTCATGTTCAAGCTATTTGTTGAGAGGTGGTAATCACTCCTCCACACAATCTAATCGGAATTGTGTGGAGGAGTATTCAAATACACTTTAAAATACAGACCAAACCCTGTTTGTCTGAGGTTGGTCCTATATTCCAAAATGTCAGGTGTATGTTCAGCACAGTGTTGTCCCTCAGAATGACCGTTGTCTCCTGGTCACGACCTCCCAGTGGTTGATTTCCCCTTGTTTGTTTTTTTGTGGTGTGGTTTGTTCTTGACCCGTGTCATAGGCTTGCTGTGTATGTTTGCTCTTGCAAAGTGCTAAAGCCACTGAGTATCAACACCATGTCCTGATATTGACATACCCACACCAACACACAAGGTGCTACATGCCTGGCCGCTAATTAGAACTGGTTGGCCAAACCACTGTGAAAACAAACCCGTGGACTCAACAAGGCGACACTACTGGTTATTCTAACCAATGCTTTTTGCTTGGTTACATTCACCTGCCTGTGGTAAAAACAAATAGGTAGATACAGAGATATTTTTTTTTAGGGATACAGTAAGGTGAATACAATTGACAGATTGGAATATGATGAATATGATCACTGTTTTCTTAAAAAGCTGGCTGTGTAAGGGATCTCTAACGTTGCCAGTTGGAGGCTGGTGCAGTGCGTCACTTAAGTGGGCCTGTGGCAGAAGACGACTTCAATGAGCACTGTGCAATCCCACAGAATGTCCCTGGGCGTACTGCATAGTATAGCTATGCCTTAGGAATTCCTTGTGTCCTATGGTTGGCAGAGTCTCTAGTATGGATCCTACTCTGGCAGGGATATCTATGGACACCTAAGCTGCGGAGCCTAGGACCCTCAGGACTACAGGCATGACATTCTTTGCAATGAGCATAATGGAATCCTTTCACAGGTGGGATCTGGAAAAGCCATAAAACTATCAGTGACGGGGAAAAGATCTCAGGGGTTTGAAACATTCCTTCACTTAGAATCCCTCAGAGAGATAGAGAGGTGCAGGCAGACGGGCACTGACGTAGGCCTACTATACTGTATGTGGTCTTTTTGACACATGACTGTTTTTAACCTTATTATACCAGTTATATATTAGTTGTGCCACTGAGAAATGGCAAATTACTCACCTATCATTGTAACCACATGATCATCGAAATAGTAGATAATAGATCATATGGAGAGGAAATGGTCATTATGATCCGATTTATTTCCATCATGATAATAATAATAATAATAATAACTTTATTTGTATAGTGCTTTTCCTGCAAACGTTGCAGCTGAAAGTGCTTTAATCATTATATAATCATAATTTTATTATTTCATTTAAAGGCAATATTAAAAAGATGGGTTTTTAGTCTTGACTTGAACATATTTGCTGAGGTTGCATCCCTAATGTAAACTGGCAGTGCATTCCACAATTTGGGTGCATAAAAGGAGAATGCAGCCTCACCAAATCTCTTCTTTTGTACATGTGGTACACAGAGAAAGCCAGCGTCAGAAGACCTGAGAGCTCTATTGGGCTGATATGCTAGCAAAAGGTCTTTCAGATATTCTGGTGCTGTGCCAGTGAGAGCTTTATAAACAAGCAGAAGGATCTTGAAATCTATTCTGAACTTAACAGGAAGCCAGTATAGAGTTTCTAAAATAGGAGTTATATGAGCTCGTCTGCTTGTTTTGGTTAAAACTCTCGCTGCTGATGTACACAAATGTACACAAAGAATGTCAAATGGAACCATAGACTCATCCTTTCATTGACAATGCATAAGTCAGACATCCATAACGTTATATGAGAACATGGTCAACAGCCCTGGAGATTGCAGTATATGGAATGGTACCAGTTTTGTAGAAATGCCATAGAGTCATTTATCACTGAGGTCCGCTGTGAAAGAAGGACATTGCAGCCTGGGACAGCACATTCTGTATGGCCTTGCATGCAGAAGGCAATTCTGAAATATGTTGCTGTGTGCCACAGTATTCCTCTCAGCTCGGTAACTGTAACGTTTCTGTAAGCTGTGGAAAACCCAGCTGTGGCAGAGACAGGCTTTATTTTCACTTTAGTGTTTCGCAGCCAGGCTACACGTGGATTAAGTCTCTTTCTTCTCTCTCTCTCTCTCTCTCTCTCTCTCTCTCTCTCTCTCTCTCTCTCTCTCTCTCTCTCTCTCTCCCTCCCTATCTCTCTCTCCCCTGCCCTCTCTCTCTCCCTCTCTCTCTCACTCCCTCTCTCTCTCTCCCCCTCCCCTCTCTCTCTCGCTCTCTCTCTGAGCTTCGTTTGTTACTTTTAGACTTAAATGACATAGCATAATCCAGCAAATAATAATTTATTGACTCAGATTGATAAATATAAATAGGTTTTGATGACCATCCAGTATTTGAATTCCAGAGAACATTCCTTTCTACTCTCCCTTCGTTCTGATACAGTATGAATCACATGTATTTCCATTTCACAGCCTCGGAGAAACTGCAGCTCTCTTTTCTGTAAACACTCACTGACATCTGAGCCGTTCCTACAGCTAGCAGTAGACATATTATCTTTGCAATTTCATGGCGCTGCTCCATTATAATCATATAATCAGCATTTTTGCTTTGCCCTAACTACCGTGTTTCCCCTCTGCTTCCTGGTTCCCAGGCCTTGAGAGTGTGGTCAACGGTCCGCTGCAAAAGGAGGGTGGTGGTGGCCTTCTTCCTCCTCTTCACACTCTCTGTGATGATGATCAACACCCTCTCCTTCCCTGCCTCGGAGACAAGCCGGCTGCCCTCACGAGGCCTGCACTCCAGCAGAGGAACCAGGGACCAGGTCAGGGAGGGAAGGGCCACTGACGCCCACATCTACCTTCTCCCCCTCCCCAACGGCCATAGTGGAGCCTGGAAGCACGGCGATGGAAAAGAGTCAACCAAGCATCTATTGATGGTAGAGCCGCCCAAACTGGGAAGGAGAACAACTGGAATGATCAATGTAGAGGATGGAACTCACACAGAGAACATTGTCTCCAAAGGTCAAGTGAAGCTACTGAGTGGCACTAAAGAAAAGCATAGCCTCCAGCATGGCGCAGTCAACGCAGCACCAAAGCATGGAAGCCTGCTAACCAACTGCAGTGGTTCAGATCTCTCTCCCCAACCACATCCTCAGGATCCAGTTACGGCCCAGAGTGTCACAGCAAACCAAGTTCTATCTGAGCACAAATGCTCTCCAGATGGACAGAGGCACACAAGGCAAGGAGGGAAAGCCATTACTGAAAAGCAATCTGCGGAAAAGGTCTCCAGAGTGCTCGGGAAACATGAAAGGAAGTCGACATCCTCAGAGAGGAAGAGGCCCCGTCCGTTTGCACACACACACGAGGAGGGCTGGTCTAAGACAGCGTCGGAGACGAGGAAGGCTGACGCCGACCGGTGTGAGACGGTGGTTGAATGGGGTTCTACGGACGGTGACGACCAGAAAATAAGGACAGGAGCTCGGTCTCTTCCATGGCTTAGTCCAGACGATATCCAGAAGATGCAGTTCCTCTCGGGTGGTGAGGTGGACAGTAAGGCCAGGGTGCCAGCCCATGGCCAGGTCCTCCAGGTAGGGCTCACCCATCCTGGGGCACCGCCTGGAGACCACGGTGAGCATTGCCAGCAGGGTTCCTGTGCTCTGATCAAGCGCCCGGACGACTGGTTTGAGGTGTTTGCCTTCCACTTAGACAGAGTGCTGGGTCTGAATAGGAGCTTGCCAACAGTGTTGAGAACCTTCCAGAATGCCATCCTTCCCTATAAGTACACTAGCGGCACGCCCAGGCCAGTGGTGTGGTGGAACCCAGACATTCAGCACCTGGCTGACGCTGACAATGACCAGAACTCCTTCCCCATCTCCTGGCCCCAGTACCAGAGCTTGCTGAGGGCCCGGTGTGGTCATGAGGTGGCCCTCAACTCAACCCCCTGTATAGGGGTTCACCATTCAGAGTGGGGACGTCTGGCTCTCTTTGACTTCCTCCTACAGGTAAGGAAACCTGCATCCTTATCTGTCATCCTTTGTAAGCTTTGCTAAAGGCTATTGAGAACATCGATTCAAGTTTCATGACCTCAAATAGCTCTTAATGAAAGAGTCTGATTGAAACTTTTTTCGTATTTATAAAGTGTCACCGTGCTTTTAACAGGCTCTCTGAAATGAGAGAGTGATTTGTGTTTCGCCTGGCTGCGAAACATTAAAGTGAAAATAAAGCCGGTCTCAGCCACATTGCCCTGTTGATGTTGACTCATGTGGTCAGGCCAGGCCAGGGAACCCTGGAACCCTCAGAAACAGTTTGTGACATTAGAATTATAAGGTTCTATCTCCATTTTTGTTACATAACAAACATAATCTGAACCATTAGGTGTTTATTAATGCCTGTGTGATGTTCTTTTTAAAATGTAGACATTTTTTTTGTTAGTAATTCATAAAATACAAAGGTTCCATCTCACAAAACATAATGGAATGTAAAAACTTTGACGCTCAATATCTCTGAACTGCCCTAAACGGAGATAGAACCTTATCATTCTAAGCTCACGAGTTATCATTTGCATTTATATTTAAAATGTTCACTGGGTGGAATCTTCACCTTACAATAGCAGCCCTGCTAATGAGCCAATTTGAGCCTTGCTTGTACAGCCCAGTCTCATCATCTGAATAACTCATTAAACCGCTTTTTGATTAAAAGTCCTTGGTCAAGGAAAGAGCATGACTCGTTCCTTCTGGAGCGATAAATGTAATTGATAATCAGATAATGAATTTTTTCATGGAGCCCAGGTAAGGGTATGGTAGGGCAGCCTGTGGCTTATTATATGTACAACTTGATAAGTAATTATCTATCTCCCTGCTGGCCTGATTCATCGGAGCAGTTCAATTAAAAATCCAATAAAGCTCTCCTCTGGATATACTCAATGTTTGTCCCTAAATTAGAGTCAAGCTCGTTTATGATCTGTCGGTGATAATAATGAAGCTGGAGATCTTAATTGTATTATAAACGATGGCCTTATAAGAACCGGATCAGTACCCTTGTATCTTCTGTAGAGCTGATGTACAATAAAAACCTGAGACATTTTGAGGGGGTGTAATTACAGTAAGAGAGGGACATGCCCTGGCACTGCCCCTCTAAATTGAGTTGCATGTCTCTCTACAGAGCTACAGCACAGTATGTTGAACAACATGTTTTACAACCAAGCCATAGAGGGGACAGCGTAGATAGAGAGAACAATGGATCTTTGCAAATAGGGGCCAAACAATAATTATGTTCAATATTTCTAAAGAGAGTAACAAAAAAACCTTGACCTAAGGCAGCGTTTTCTCATCATGAGTACGGTAATTGATGCATGCATGTGCTGTTTGCATGCCAGGAGGAGGACGGCCTCTACAGTTCATCTCTGTGCTCCCCCACCCCAACCACACACACACACACACACACACACACACACACACACACACACACACGTTTCAGTCATCAGCCCTCCAAAGACCCAATGCCTGGCCACTGGCAGTGTGAAGTCAATGTCAGGGTTGCCATGGTGATGTTCAACGACAGGCAATCACGGATGCTTAAGGAATAGAGTGTCCACATTAGGAAGGAGAGTGTAAGTCATAGCACCTGCTTCTTTCCGCATCATGCTTCTATAGCCTGAGGAAAGTCCTTTCCTTTCTACTGGTCCGTGAATATTAATATACCCTTTTATATACCCATGCTAATGAATAGGGGACAGAGAACAGCTTGTTTTTGGAGAGAATGTCTTACAACGACTGAAAAGAAAAAAAGAATTGTCTCAAGAGGAAAAGCAAAACATCTCTGAAAGGCCTATAGAAATCAGGGCACAAATTGCATTCTTTCATATCCTGTCTCTAAGCGGGTTCAGTCTGAATGCTCACACTTTGGAGCCTATTTAAGCATTTCATCCACCCTCCCCATTCCATTAAATAGAAAATCCAGCTAGCGAACCAAATCAGCGCGAGAAAAATCTGATTAAGATAGAGACTGGCTTTTCAGTGAGATGGACTGCATAACTGTGTGTGTGTGTGTGTGTGTGTGTGTGTGTGTGTGTGTGTGTGTGTGTGTGTGTGCGTGCGTGTGCGTGCGCGTGCGCGTGTGCGTGTGCGTGTGCGTGTGCGTGTGTGTGTGTGTGTGTGTGTGTGTGTGTGTGTGTGTGTGTGTGTGTGTGTGGAGGATTTTAATAATGCATGAGCTCCTCTCCTTGCAGAAGTCAATACCTGTAACATGGCCAACCGCTAATAGCATTCTATTGATTCAGTGAAATTGCTGACTGGGACCCTTGAACACTTGTTCCTACCTGGTCGTTTAACACCTCTGATGGGGCTGATGTGTAACCTAACACCAATAAGCGTTGTGAAGGACACATACTGCCCGGGGAGAGCAAAATACCATGCGCCATGCGCAAAGTATCATTGCCCTGGATAGTACCTTACCTTACCATTGTGTTAATGTTATTGAGAGTGGGGCTTGTTCTGAATCTGAAGCTCGAGATGGTGTTGCGATTGTGTTTTAATTACATTCATGTTGTCTAGTTGGCTCATTGACTTCGGCGCGTTTGTTCACCGAGCGCTCCTTGCGGATTTTATTTGCGCTCTGTGTTTCTGTAACCGAAGTGCGGCGTTGTGAAGTTGAGCTCAACGCCAGAAGCTGTGTGTACAACGTGTTGAAGGTATCCATAACACTTTCTGAGATCTGTGCCACTAGAATCTGAATCTGAATTACTGACTTTGAATTTGAATTACTGACTTTGAATTTGAATTGCTCAATTTGAATTAAAAAAATGACTTTGAATCACATAATTTGAATTTGTATTGTTTAACTTGAATAACTGAATTGAATACAAATTCAAATTATGTGATTCAAAGTAAAAAAAAATATTCTAATTGAGCAATTCAAATTCAAAGTCAGTAATTCAGATTCAGATTCTAGTGGCACAGATCTCTGCCCATAGAAGTGCGCCGTTGTGAAGTTGAGCTCAACGCCAGAAGCTGTGTGTACAACGTGTTGAAGGTATACATAACACAGTAACATGAAGTATCGGGATATACCCAATAAAGTGATCACTTAAAGTAGTGTGCGTGATGCAAAAATAGTGAATCTGATCAGTTGCGGTTGTCATTTGCATGTCTTATTTTTCAGACTTGGTAGTGTAATATACAGTGTAATATACTGTCTCTAGGAGACTATTGGACTCCAGCCAAATTAGTGTTTTCTAGTGTGCAAGTGAAATGTAGCAGGGATGTGAGAACACTCCTCGAGGCGCCATAGAAGGGAAGAAAAATGGCATTGGCAGAGTTGTGCCACAGAGAAGACGTCCAGACGGACTCCAGGGGCATAACTCACCATGGTAACACTCCTGTTGGCCCTGTCTCCCATTTGTCAGTTCAACACCAAGGACAAAATGACGCAGCTGCTCCTGGGTGGCTCTTCATAGTTTGTTTGTTCCTCAGCTTGAGTAAGGAGAAGGTACCATCTCATTTCTCTGAGGAGAAGGTCTCTGTCTTTGAGGTATCGTACGCCTCAATCACTGAGATATCTTATCGTGATTGAGGAAACCTAGGCCTTTTTTGGTTAGGGTTTGGGTTATGACCGGTTATGACCGTGTTATTGTATACATTGTCTCAATATATCGTATGCTTAAGTTACAACATAGGCCTATGTGTGAAAATGCTGTTGAATAGTTTACAACAGTGGCTACATAGGCCTACATGAGCAAATATAATGTGATGGATGTCAAAATGGAGTTTTGTCATTTAAACAGTGCGTAAGCAGCAACAAGTCAGTAGTGTTGATTGAAGTCACTGAAGTGGAGTGTCACTGTGTCAGTGTACCCACAACAATATACTGTAGATACATGAAACATTCTGGTAGATACAGTATTTAAAAGTTTGGCTTAACTATAATACAATTTGCATTTTGTGTATATATTTGGTGGATATCTATTCAAATACTGCATTGATTTTATTGGCAAACTGAGCAGTGGAGGAAGAGCTTTCACTGGCTTGAACCGCTGCTTGCTGTAATCAACCCCTCTGACCTCAATGTCAAACTTGCCTCAGGAGTCTGTCTCATCTAAGTGATGGAAGGTCCCCTCTCTCTCTCTCTCTCTCTCTCTCTCTCTCTCTCTCTCTCTCTCTCTCTCTCTCTCTCTCTCTCTCTCTCTCTCTCTCTCTCTCTCTCTCTACTTCTCTCCCGCTCTCTCTCTATCTTTCTCTATTTTTCTCTCTTACACACCCACACCCCCCCACACACACACACACACCCACCCACACACACACACACACACACACACACACACACACACACACACACACACACACACACACACACACACACACACACACACACATACACATACATCATAAGAGTCATGAATTCTTAATGTATTCTTGAAGTATTCTCGACACTGCATAGAGTTGTTATGGAGTCTGGTGCATAGATCTTTTAATCCATGTTCCTGTCACCTCCGGTGCAGGTGAACGATCGTCTGGACCGTTACTGCTGTGGTTTCACACCAGACCCAGCAGAACCATGTGTGGAGAACCTACTGCATGTCAAGTGCAGCAATCCAAAGGATCTAGTGCTGGTTCACATCCTGGTAAATGTCATTGCCATGAATACATCTTTTGGATATTAGATGCTTTGTATCATTAAAAGAGTACAGATAGCATTTTGTGGAGAATAATATTTCTTAATTAAATGTTTGCTTTTTTATTTGCCAGCTGTAATAGAACAGGCTTGACCACTTCATATAATACCCACTTTAATATAATTAATCGTACCCTATTAGAACGTGATATATGAGGTTAATGAGTAGTAGTTGGCTGTGTAGTATGTATACATTATAGTGTGCTGGTGATTATATATGAATGTCTGTCTGTCTTTCTACCATAGGTAAGGAGGGCAGAGCCGTCCAGACTGGTGTTCATAGACAACGCAGGGAGACCCCTTCACCCCCATGACAACCTCAACTTCCGTTTAGTAGAGGGCATTGATGAGTGAGTGTGAACACTCACTGTCTTCTGGCTTTAGTCTAGACAAATACTTCATGCTAGACAATAAGCTAACAGTAGAGTGCAGAGGCTCAGTGAAGCTCAAAAGGCACAACGATTCTTCAATCTGGCTTTTCAATATCCTGCCAAGTGAGTGGGTGGAATTTCATCACTCCTTTCATAATAATATCAACGCATTGTTATTATGTATGAAAGAGCTAGATCAGAAATATAGCTCAACAAGAATGAACAACCCTGGCGAGATCAACTCAAATAAGCCATATCACAGTGTGCTCAGCAAAGACAATTGGGTATAATAGCATCATGTTCCATTGTCTGGTATCAGTGATTTCGTTAGTTGAAAGCAGTGTCTTATCTTCCCGGCAGGTTTCCTGAGAGAGCCGTGTCAGTTCTCCAGTCAGGTTGTTTGGAGAGCATGCTCCTCAGCTCCCTGTACACGGACAAGGACTTCTGGGACAGCAGAGGGGGAGCGCGTGGCCTGAAGCCTCTCATCCACACTGTGGAGCAGAGAGGGAGGATCCTACTGCAGCACATCCACGACAAGAGACTGAGACTGAACAGAGACCTGTGAACCCAGCCCGCAGTGCAGAACTGGACCCCATCCAGGCAGGTGGTGCTTGCAACAACCCTCCTCTTGGTCCCGGGTAGCCCAAAGAGAGACAGCCTGGTGTATGGGATGAAACCCCGCCCCCGCATGCCTGTCTGCTCTGGATCAGTTCATTTCATGCTGTTTCCCATAAATGTTGAATCCATAGATCTTGCCAAATCCCTTAAGGCAAGCAAATGAGGTTAGTCAAATTGCACCGTCTCATGCAATACACTCAAATAAAAAAGATTTCCCACCAATTAAGGTTACAATACAAGTCACTGCCTGTTTTGAGGAGATTTTCTGCAGATTGAGTGAATGATTCAAATGTCTGTTTTACGAGATAAACATTTGCCTATAATCTAGAGATTAAAGAGGGGGATCGATGAATTGACTCTGGACTGGATCCAGTGCTCCTCTTGGTAAAGAAAGATCACACATTCTGTATTTTCTCTGTATGTTTGGCAAGAATGTGCCCCCTTGACATTTTATCAGTATATAATTATTTTTGCTGCTGGAGACATGAAAAAGTTGATACTTCTTGGCACTTACAATAAAGGTTCCTTTGAGATCGTGGTGCGTTCTGTGTGAAGAACAGATGGTATGATTAGATTTTAGTTTTTTATCACACTTTAGACAGTTTCGAATGAATTAATTATATTTAGCCCAAACGCTGAACACACATTTGAACACACATTCAGAGCATCGTTGTGATATTATCATATTGTTGGATCATTCCAATATTCTTTGGATCAATGACATTTTCTGCATTTCATGATGGATTGTTGTGGGATACTAATGACTACAATCTATTGTTAATGAGGTGTGTGCGTCACACCCAGAGTAACATCCAGCATGGTGGTAGTCCAAGAGGCAGAATATCAAAGGTCTTCACTTCACTTCCCACAACTCATTTCTCAGCTGCCATATTTCACAATAATTACCGTATTCTTATTGTTATTGTATAAAGAGACCTACTGTGTAACAGCAAACATGGCCATTAGTGCTTAAAATGATATGGATGGATGGTTAAGAATACTTCATGTCTATCGTGACCCATATTGTATTATTATTTAAAACTGCTGTAATGCTATATGAGTTCAGCTAATGACCCTTGTTCCCAACGATACACAGTTACATAAGAGAATTAGGTCCTTCATATTGAATGGATACATGTTCAGATGAGGTCTGGGTGTCCAAACCTGAAACAGATGTTTTAGCCAGGCCTAGCAGCGGTCCACTGTTCTCCAGGCAGATGGTCAGGCTGTCATGCTGTTCTGGGCTGTCTACCCCAGTGGAACCGCGAGGTGATTTGCTTCACTTGTGGTATGTGGAGTTTCCATGGCCTGCTCGCCCTGTCCTGTCTCCTGTTAGTTCAATTATGCATGGAAGGAGCTCCCTGAAGAATGTTTGTGTCTGATAGAAGGGGGGTGACAGGACTTGAGAGGGAGGAGCCTCTTATTCACCACAGATCAATCCCTCACCGATACGCATCGCAATGAAAAGACATGGTGGAGGTCAACAATAGCTTCCCAGTCAGTCAGAGTTGTTCTCCTTGGTGCTCTGTTCCCATCAACCGCCCCATGATGGGGCGGCTGTGGCGCAGGAGGTAGAGCCGCCGTCTAATGATCACAAGGTTGGCAGATTGGTGGTTTGAGCCCCGGCTGGCCACACGTCGAAGTGCCTTGCATGGTAGCTTGCCGCCATTGGTGTGTGAATGTGTGTGTGTGAATGGGTGAATGAGAGGCCGTTGTAAAGCGCTTTGGATAACGGCGCTATACTGTATAAGTGCAGTCCATTTACCATTTGATAACTACTGTAGCTGAGCACTCATAGCAGCTACCATACATTGATAAAACCAGGATGCTCTATGAATGTTTTGCATGCAAGATGCAGCACTATAACTACCCAATCAATATTAATCACCAATCAATATTACAACCTTTAGCCAGTGATAGTTCCTCCCATTGAAGGAGCAAATGTTAAATTAGATATCAGAAAGAATTGCGGATGCTCTTTGACATTAAAATGATGATGATTCCATATCATTCCCACATGAGAGGAAATGCTTGAGGAGATGATTGGGATCTAAATAACTTAGGTCTCCAAGTTTGGAATTATCAAGGCAGTAGCGGACATTTTTCAATTAACCGTGATAAGAGTATTAGCTTTCTGCTAGTGGGTTTGATCTAACTGCATGTGACAGTCTCTGTTAAAGATGAACCTCTTACCAGAAATCCTGGTAAGAGCTCAAAGCTCATTAAACCCACTGAAATCTCCCCAGATCAGTGCTGCCTGAACTATAGCTACTACTGCTATCCGCAAGCTAATAAAAGTGTGTTTACACATTCACTGCTGTGTTCAGCATTTAATGCTATTTTTTAATAGCAGATGTTAATTCACCATAAATAAACCCAGAACAGTCCTTGGCACCTCGTTCCCAAGGAGCTGATAGTGTGACTCATCTGAGACAGACAAGGTCCACAGGCCCTCAGTACAGTTTGACTCATCCTCCGCCACTGGACCATTCTGTTATTTGGCCGCAGATCACAGAAACATTTAGAGTTGAAAAAAAGTTCACTTCACTTGTCATCTGATCCACATACAGTAGGACCATCAACTATTCTTTTCTCTTTTCCATGTCTCTTCTTTGCCGGTACAGTAGGTAAGGTAAACACTGTATATATGAACCTTTTGATAACATGAGTCACAATGTTTTGGATGCATTCACCAACTCTCAACTCCCTGCGAACGTTGGAATCAAATGCAGTAAAAATAGTCTTTTGCGGGGGGAACATAAATCATAAAAAGCCCTTACAGCTAGACAGGTACAACAACTAAACAAACAGCCTCTAACCAAAGAGAAACTTTTGGTGTTTCTTTGCCAATGTCTTGCCAATGTCTTCGGAACAGAAGTAACTGACATGTGTTTTTCTAATTCTTTTTATGGAAACTTATATTTCAATTAATCATAACTCAGGGAGTGATTGTTATAAACATGATTACAGAGGGAGAGAGTACAGCTAGGGGATAATTATATATCTTATAGAGAGTTCAGAATTCCTTCTCTTTGTAATTGCATCTGTTGACTGGCAGGCCCAACAAGAACAAACCCTCCGGGCCAACCAACACTTCACAAAACTGTTATGCTGCAGCGCAAAATGAAAAAGCCAGACCAAAAACAACACACCCGTTAGGCTGTTTTGTCAGCTGAGGACCGAGTGAAGTATAACTGCCGTCCTTGCCTGCTGTCACCTTCATCTATGTGAAGCCAGAGAAACCGTTCAAGACATGGAAAAAGGCTTGTCATAAAATTTGAGAAAAGTTTGCTAGCTTTGTAAACCACAAAAATGCAGTTGGTGTAATCATACAAAATAGGGATTTTGTATGATTGTAGAAAGTACCACAGATGTTGATGGACCCCAATTATATATACTTTTTTTTTACTGAATCTGGACACGGTACACACTGGAGAGCAAAACATTTCCAACCCACACTCTCCGTCAGCTTCTCATTATCCTTTTGGTGAGTGTTAACTAATTCCGGTAGCGTTGCCAGTTTGGAGGCTGAAAACAACATTTGGATGATATAAACCAGCGCACTGGCAGAGCCTGTTTCCTGTGTCGAAATGACATAGACTGCACCCAAAAACCTGTGTACCATGTCAGTTGTGCACAGCACACTATCACTTCTGCCACAGCATCTTGTAGCAAAGCTCATTGAAATTCAGTCATGAAAAGAGTCATGGCCCGATCGGCCTCTGAATCATAGGCGTAGCCACTTTCCTAAAATGTTCAAATTAAGATTTATTCCAGCAGAGCTCAAAGTTTTAATATATTTTGCACTGTACTCTTTTGCATGACGCTGATGATATGTTGCAGAGTCTGAATGTGTTGCCAAAGCATGTGTTCTCTGGATGAGCTTTTGAGGAGCACAGTGAGGTGGCTGTTATTACTCTGCAGTCTCCTCGTTTGTAGTTGCCGCTGATTAATTTGAGAGTGGCTATCCCATTAACCCCCTCCCTAGGCCACATTAACCACACGCTAGCCTGAACAGGGAGGTGGCTTCACTGCGCTATGAGAATCAGCATTATGGAGTTGAACACAATCACCAAGTACAGCACTGAGCCATGAACAGTGTCTTGCACTGGACATCATAAGGCATTGGGAAGATAGGGGGCTACATTTTCATTTGAATGACTCATATACTCACCAATTTAAAACACTTGACAAATTTGTATGACCAAAGATTTCCATTGTTCTGTGCCCTTTGGAATGTATTTTTGTGACCTCGCCCTCTATTCCAACCATAGGTTCCAGTCTCTGCATTGTTTAAGTAATCTGTGCCGTGTTCCTCCCTCAAAGAAAACATGAACAGACCCCAGAGGGAATCTTTGCCCTACTCTCTCTTTGCATTCAGGAATTTAGTAACGGTACACCACACCACCTCATGTTTATTAATGGTGATGTCTTTGGGCTTGTTCCCGGGGCTGTGCGGGACCGTAGGATTGAGAGATGGAGAAAATGAAAGAATGAAAGGAGAGGAGAGTAAAGGTAAGGAAAAGATAGGAAAGGATAGGGAAGGAGAAAGGAGGGAAGAGAAGAGAAGAGAAGAGAAGAGAGGAGAGGAGAGGAGAGGGGAGGAGAGGAGAGTAGAGGGGAGGACAGGAGAGGAGAGGAGACGAGACGAGAGGAGAGGAAAGGGGAGGAGAGGAGAGGAGAGGAGAGGAGGAGAGGAGAGGAGAGAAGAGGAGAGGAGAGGAGAGGAGAGGAAAGGAGAGGAGAAGGGAATAAAACAGTCCTTATACCACAGGTAGAGGAGTATAGAGTGAGAGAATGAACCCAAGGCTTGTTCAAGGCAGTGCCGATAATGAGAGAGTCTTGACGGCTCCTCTCGGGTGGGCGGATGAAAGGTGCATTGCCACAGGATCACAGACAGCACAGTCTCTCCGCTGCTCTGCTGTGGCATTAACGAGTATGTGAGTAATCATGTTCTAGTCACTTCTCCGTTGTGATGTGCAAGCTATCAAGGTTGATATCTGAGGTAGCAATGACGAATGATGATTTGGTCATAAACACATATAGCTCCAAATGTTAGCTGTTCAAAATGTTCAGCACTCAAAATGTGAGCTGTTCAAAATGTTCAGCGCTCCAAATGTGAGCTGTTGTCTGGTTATTGTCTCCAGGCTCAGTCAAGATAAGCTTGTGAATTGTTAGGTAACACTAATATGATAGCACAAGAATCTATTGTGGTCCAAAAAGCGACCGTAACCCTTTCAAAGATGTTCAAAGAAAAAAAACACCAAGACATAGAAGGGCTGAATTATTCCAAGTTCAAAGCATGGAGTAGCTTTCCTCTTGGTATAGTCAATGAGACATAAACCTCACTTCAAACACAAGCAGATTAACCTTGCTGGCTTCCCTTCTGCATTGGGGCATTTCTGCAAATATAAAACCCCATTAGTGAGTCACCGCTCTCTTTTGGAGGGAAAAGAGCCCCTGGTTTAACACTGCAACACCATGTGAATACAAAGCAAAATACTTATACTGCCTCTACAGTCTTGTACATACATGAGCAAGTCAGTACCTGACCACTTTGACTCCTGAATACATATTACATGAACTGCCTTGGCTTGCGTTGTTTGCTGTGAAGGGACCTTGAGCAAACAAAGGAAACGAAAAAATTAAATTCATCACATCCAGCTAGTCCTTTGTGACCAGTTGATTACAGAAAATAAACAGCCTAATAATACATAAGGACTGACTTAGATTGACACCTAGTCTGCATGAATAAATCACTTTCCAGGAGGTGTATCTCTACTGCTGTTGCCACCAGGCCCACTGGCTGGTTCACATTATGGACAGCCAGGGAGCAGACTAGTCTCCTTCACAATGAGCATCACATTATCTGCCATTTCATTATCTTTTATCATGTCCCTCCTGGCTGCTTTCAGGGGAATGTGACAAGCTCTAACGGCATTTAATGGTGACTCTATGAGACCCGTTTACGCTTCAGCAGCCTCATGTTCTTTACAGCCACCACGTGAATGTGAGGTTCTTCTTCAGTTGCTATATTACAACCACTCACTCTGCTCTACCGACCAGGTCCCCCTGCCACTCTACTCCAGGGAGGGGCACTGTCACTTACCCATGTGCTGCCCATCTGGGCTTGTCAAAGCACATCTCATCTCTCTGGTTAAGCTGGCAGAAAATCGCCCACGGTGGAGAGAGTAGGCCGCACAGGAGAACTAAGGGACACCGAGAGGCTACTGACTCTGAGAGAGGTACTGTAGAATGTCATGAATTACTTTTTATAGCAAAGAGTATGTGTTCAGGTCAAGAGTGCGAGCATTCGCTTTCTATCTCCAAGATGCTTTTTATGTACCATTATGTCCACTGGCTGGACATTCTACTTAGATTTTTTACACTTACATTTACTCTTGCATGACTTAGTATTGCAATTATTGATAACTTATTTTGTCTTGAGGTTCATTTGCAATTTGCCAAATCATCATAGTTCAGAAGAAAGTGAAGTCACTTGTAAACTGCTTTCATTGACAACCTAAATACAGGTGTCACCATAATGTGCCAAAGTCAAAACAAGCTGATTTAACTGTACCGTGGTCCAGTTGTAGACTTACTAGAGTACTTTTCTTTTAGTTTGCTCAACTTTGTTCACAAACACACAACACCACTGGCTACAGCTGGCAGTATACTAAATCAGTAATCATTTCAATATTATTTGCTGAAATGGTGTATTGTGCTTAGTATTCCAAGCTTATTGTCTGAGCAATAAAAAAAAATACACAAACAATGCAACAGATAAAAAAAGATTGTTACTTTATTCAATCAATCACAATTACTCAAAATGATGTTCTTTCTGTCTGCTCATTGTAGTAAACATAAGATATGTAATGTATTTTCAAATATAATTTCTTTACTGGAGGGAATAGACTTAAAACTAACACGCACAGAACATCATCACATTTAGCACAATGAACTACAATGGTTAAAAAATAAATAATCTCTTTAAAACAAACAATGACAAAGCTGCATTTTAGAACATAGTCTATTTCTAAAACAAAATGGTACCACATCTGTTAATTCATATCTCAATCAAAAAGGAAATATGATAATTCTATCTCAGTAAGAATTCAGTTTTTATCAGTATAGGCTTACCTCATGTTCAATGGGGGATATTCCCAGACAACCAGTACCTACTGTACTGCCATCATCTGAGATGATTAAAAATGTCATATCGGAATCATAGCAGAAGGCCAACCATAACGAATAACTATGACGTCAGTTCATGTACAATGGCACATACAGTAAATTCCACACATTGGCAATGGTGAACTGTGTTTAGTGCCATTCAAGGGGTGAGAGACAATCCTTCACAGTGCTAGATTGGCTAACACAGTCATCACTCTCAGTCACTCCCAGCTCATGTCTCAAAAATAGGAGATGCTACACTGTCAAACTAGCAACAAGCTTAGACTCTCTGCAAAAAAAGAAAACTTAACCCGAGGGATGGAGATATCAGGGCGGCTTGTCTTAATTAGTTTGGTTTTACACAACGCAATTAAATGCAGCAGGCAGCAGCATTGCACACCATTACTCAGCTCTTACCGAATCACGGACGGTTAGCAGCACTGATGAACCATAGAGTCAGTTATTCGTCCAGATTGATCCAGAGAGCATTGCAGTCATTACTAAACTTTCCAATAATTCATTAATTATAGCCAGGGTTTATGCATGCATACAACCTACCCAAAATTACAATTATCACAACCGTAGGTGCTAACAATAATTAGCAAGTAGGAATTCGGATCCATCTCTGAACCTCAGTGGACCGCATTTTAAAATAGCACCCTTGAACTCAAAATAGATGTTACAGTAGGACAATGAAGCTTCATCAACCTCCCAGGCCTACCTGTACTTATCTGTTGACACTTCAGGCATTCAGATTATAAACCATAAATAGGAGTACCACTCAAACCTAGCGGCTGCAACACAAGAGGAAGAAAAGAACAGAACCTTCATACAAACACATCACAAAAGAACTCCTTCATTTCAAGGAAGACTGTTCATAAAAGACTGCATCATCGATGAATAATGCATGCTCTAGTCTGTATCTTTAGAAAACTGGCAACATACAGTATCTTGCTAGAGACATGGAATCTATAGAATCTTTTCATCTGCCTTAGATAAACCTAGAAGAGAAAGACTATTACATACAGGCCAAATGGCCTAGGTCAATGGCAATAAAGCACAAGAGACCCAAATCACAACTAATATTTGAAAACGTACTATAACAGTGATGTGACCCTATTTTCACTTATTTTTCACTTTGGTTTCTCTTAAGGTTTTGGCAAGATCCTTCAATAACAATGATGTCATAAGCTACCAATTAAAAGGCGGTGTGACAACGCAGCACCTTCTTTGTGCAGGAGGACAGGCTGAGCTACAAAGGTGTGATCTATCAGCTATTGTAGAACAAAATGCTCCAGTATGAAACCAAGATTCTCCCAAAATGACACCTGTAGTACACAGAAACCCTACAGTACTTTGCATACTCCAATAGATTCAGGTACAGGTATAGTTTCAGGGTTTTTGACTAATAAAAAAAAAAAAACTGAAATACATGTAATTCATATGCATGCAATAACATTTTGCTCATAAATAAATCTGTTGTAGAAGACATCTTGAAAAAGACATGTTGTACAGTATTTTCTCCTAAGGTACAGATACTACAGCCTTAAATTCAGCAGCCTAAATGTGTCACTGTGTCCCCGCCTGTTCAGGCGGTTTGAGCTTTCTATTCTGTTGGCATTTCACACTCCTCTGCCCTCTATGGGGAGCACGCTGGGCCTTACTGTCTCAAAGCGATCAAACACAGCAGCACAGGCTCTAATCCAAGACACAGACCAAATCACACCAGCTATCCTGAATCTGAGACACCCAGACCTTTCCAGCGAATAATCCTGTCCCAGTGTTTGATTGTCTGGAACAAGTTGTCATGAACGTGTTGAGACAGTACAAGCACACTGAAGTTAGGTTCTACACATCAATACATCTGCAAAGGGTCCAAGGAGGTTTTTGTTAAAGATGCATCGCACCCACACAAGGTACGTGGTAAAGGGCTTAATGTTCTCTGAGAAGGTGTAGTTCTGGTGGGGGAGAATGTAAGGCATGTACGTGTTCTCTCCTTGCTCCTGGATCCACACTTCGTATTTAACCTCCCTGACCTTCAAGTACTTCAGGTTCCAGGGAATCTGCCAGGACACGGTGAGCTTGGCCTCGTCGGTGGCCTGGACCGAGGTCTGGCACTGGGGCTCTCTCACTCGGCCTGGGTGGACCGTGCTGGCAGGCTTGGCCTTCTTCAGGTTGGGCCTGGTTTTCAGGGTCTCTCGGAGGGTCTCCAGTAAAGAAGGGATGTCCACTACGGTGTCCTGGTAGATACGGTAGAGCCACTCTGGGTTGCGGCAGCACAGGTGCCTTGGTACCTCTTTACTGGCCAGGATGCGCTCTTGCTCGTCCTTCTCCAAATGGGCGATGCCTCCCTGCTCCCACGGCCTCTCAGGGTAGGCCACCGAGTTCTCCTCTATCATGTTCCTCCAGGCCACATACTGCAGGTCCATGCCAGGGAGTGAGGCCAAGGTTTTGTAGGGAGCGTACTGCTCTGGATTCACTGCATAGGGGAAGAGCTCGACCACTGCGGCTCCCCTGGGCAGGAAGAGGGAGGACACCAGTTGGGCTCCGTGCATACTGACTAACATAGAGGCCTCACTGAGCAGCTTCACAATACTGGCAAAGGACTGCTCCTCCAGAGACACAGTCACAGCCTTCATCTGGAACTCCTGTGCTAGGGCCAGAATGAGCTCTGCCTCGTTCAGAATCAGCCTGTTAATGGAACGGCTGAACACCACTATGTACTCCTCCTTCTCCTCCGCGCTCTCCTCTCCTCTTGTGACGTTGAGCTTTTCCATCAGAGAAGAGGCAAACTGGCGGATCTCGTTCCCCGAAACGAGGATGTTGGCTTTGGGCCCTTGCGGCTGGACGAAGCCGTACTGGTACCATGTGGTCATCTTGGACAAGCCCACGTAGGACTTGGTGAAGCACATGAGTTTGCCAAAGTTCCTCAGCTGCTCTTTCAGCAGTGGCTGCTTGCTGCTGAGCAGGCGGTAGAGGTCGAAGTGGGGGCCTTCCCCCCAGCCCTCCATGAACACCAGCCGGGCCTCGTCGTCCAGGTCCGAGTACTGCCGCATGGTGTAGAAGATCGGCAGCAGGTCGTCGTGGAAGACGTGCATCAGGTTGTCGGGGTTGAAGCGGTTCAGGATGAGGGTGACGTCCGGCACGAACACGGGCTTGGGCATGAACTTGAGCGCGCCGACGGGCAGCTCCAGGAAGTTGAAGTACTGGGTGTTGTGGTCCTCCACGGAGGACAGGTCGAGCAGGGCCGGCTGGAAGCGGCGAGGGCCCAGGTTGGGCAGCATGACCGAGGTGTTGCTATGGAAGAAGATGAACTCCTCGGCCTCGGTGGAGTAGCACAGGTAGTCGAAGCGGCAGACGCGGTCGGTGTGCATCTTGCCGGTGCAGACCATGAGGGTGCCGCGCTCCTGGAGGGTCAGCAGGGCGGCGTGGTAGTCGATGTGGGCCTGGGACAGCTCCTGGGACTGGCGCGTCAGCTGCAGCTCCTCCTCCAGCACGGTGGCGTGCTCGCTCAGCTTCACGTACTTCCACAGCAGGGCGGCCACCACCGACACCAGCAGGCCGTTCAACACGGCGGCCACGTTCATCCTGCAGCCCGCCGCGCGCATCACAGCTCCGCCTCCGGCCTGACCTCCGACCCCAGAAGCATGCTCTGCCACCCGCAGTGACACCTGCGACGCAGAAGAGAAGAGGAGAGAGGAGTGTGAGACACAGAGAGAAGAGGAGAGAGGAGTGTGAGACACAGAGAGAAGAGGAGAGAGGAGACTAAAATAAAAACAGGAGAAGCAACTGTACAGAAGACTATTACCGTAAGTAAGCATTATAACTGGGACAAGAACCAACCGGCAAACAAAATACTTCCATTTCATCTCATGAATTCCTCTGAGCATCAGTAGGGCACGCTGATGTAGGTAGATTAGGCTGTCCTTGCCATATTGATACAATGTTTCCCAGAGTCTATTCAAAATAACGGCATTAATCACCACAGAAGAATACAATACAAAGCATGCAACGCCTGCGGCGCTGATGAGATCACACACGATTTTAAGCTTAATCAACGCATGCTTCAAAGCCCCTGCCTTGGAGTAGCTTTTGTTTACCTTTCAGTGCATAAGCAAGGGCATTCCTAGAGGCCCTAAAACACTCCCCTTGCTGGATATGTCTTGATGGATTACATTTACATTGTGAAGGAAAGAGAGCGGAAAAGTTCCTCTCAACTACACAAATCTGCATATTGAGAGAACAAGTGAGTCATGTGGAGCGACTCTAAATCACACTGCACGCTGCACCAGCCGTCTAGCATGGTAAATATTCATCTAAAGGTTAAGCCTGCTAAAACAAAGGTTTTTATAGGCTGCCTCTGGGATGGAATCAACATCATTTCCCATAACAGCAGCTGCAATTAAAACAATAGGCCTTATACTGTATAGGTTTTTTTCTACTACAAATGTAGGCTACATGAAATGAGGATTTTGAAGGAGCACATAGAGGACAAACATAGGTTAAAATAACCTCACACTCGTCAATCTTGTGTTCTCAGTGTTGTTACTAAGGCGATAGGCTCTCTAATGGTCAATTTCACACAAGCCCGTGACTCTAGCTCACACTAAATAAGCAATGCAGTCATTGGCATCTGCCACTGGTTATCTACAACCATCTTCATATGGACTAAATCTCTCCTTATCTCGCCTGGGGAGCCCTTTACCAAACACTCATCTCTCCCCTGAGCCAGCCTCTCAACAGCCAAGCGTGTCCTTCAATCCCAGGGTAATCCCCAAGTAAAGGACGAACCCAAGCTTGACACCACATCTCAAAATGTAATGCTTTGAGCTGCAGACATTATGGAACACCAGCCATCATGAAAATATAGGCTTGGCTTGCCTAGCTGCCCCCCACCCCCCCCCCCCCCCACACACACCTCCTTTTTCCCTAGGCAAGCCAATCTTTCCTAGAAAATCCCGGAGAATCCTCCTCTGCCACTAGCATCCCGAGGGACCAGCCTTCCCCCTACAGTCTTCCTGTCACCGCACAGACAGAGCTCATAAAGAGCTTCGGTATCTCAAGCCTAACGCCGCCTCACAGCCTCCTCGAGCTCTCGCCTCTCCTCTAGAAGCCCAGGCCCTGAAGGAAGCAGCCAGACCAGGCAACAGAGATAGGCTGAATAAAGTCCTCCGGCTATTTTGACATACCAATAAGTACAATAAGTCACAGGTCACACGGCCTTCGTGAGCACAAGAGGGGGGATTATTAAAACGGAGGCCGCTTTCCTTTCACCTCCTCCCTCCAAAATGTGACATTGGGATCCTGCGGTGTTATAATATTAGATTAGAGGCCCTGGCGGAGGTGTCGGCGATGGTTACTCACCTCTGCACACCGACCTGTACGAGAGTGACAACACCCCATGTTAACACCCCATGATGAGAGTCTGGAAACCTTCACAGCAGGGCCTGTGGGTCTCAGTATGGCTGACTGTCTCTAAAAGTTACTGTACCCCCAGGGTTATTCTGATTCTGTTCACCCACACTTGGGTCCACAGTGTCCCACTTAGATAGTAGAGCTATGAGTCTAAACGGGCAGACAACCCCAAAGCCTTCAAGCTTTCCCTCCACAGTACATGTTTATCCAAATCAGATAAGCACACGAAAAAGCACTGAGACACCACTTACTGTCACATTCATCATGTCGACAAATGGGCTAAGAGTGCTCAATGTCATATTCTGCAGCAAAATGTCACACATTATGAAGACTAAAGCAGCATTACCCTCCAAACCATCAAGACAAGGGCAGCCCTGCCAGTGCCAGTGGTGAGTGTTAATCCTTCTAGTTACACAGGCCCACAGGGGTTCGTGCATGCCCACTGCAATTTCACTGTGCCAAGTAATGAAAGGCTTCAAAATGTCAGCCTTGCCTCTGGAATTAGCAGGCAACACCATAGCACCGTCTTCAGCTAACACTATTATGAATATCAGAGTCCTTGTGGTTTTGGCGTGAGAGGGAACCTTTTTGTTTTTTGGGCAAAAAAATAACGATTGAAACTCAGCCACTCAGTCATTCTGGCACGGGTGACATGATGCTTTTGAAGAATAGGCTAGATTATTTAAATGCTGAATGATGTGATAAACAGAATTAAGGGAAAACATGGGCTTTGTGTTTATTGGCCTATGACATACTACTTCAAAATATAGACAATATTATAGAAAATAAGTGGACATTTCATAATGGAGTGACAAGCGCACCAATTCATTTGACATTGACCAGTCCAAGAGAAGACCACCATGGTTTTAGCACATCACAGTGGAATGGCAGGTGAAAAAAGCTTGTCCATCTCTAAGGCTCCTTCTGGGATATTGCATACCTGTCATAACGATCCCCTCAAAGTGACGTGCACCTTCTTCCAGTCACTTCCATGAGATTGCTGGGTAGGCTTGTGCCCCCGACGAGATGATATGATGAGCATTATCTTTATCACATTGCAGTACTATGAACACAAGTATGAGAGAGACTTGAAGTGTCATTATGCTTAAAGGGCATTTCTAAATCATATAAAATCAAATATTTTGAATAGGTAAATAATAGACACAAGGAACACAACTACCATACAGCCTAGCAAGAGCAATGTGAACTCAGGAACTGCAACAATTTCTAAAAACAAATAAATAAATTGAGGGCTTTTGTTCTACATATTCTGTGAGGGAGTAAATACTGCCATAGAGCAAAATTATACCATTAGGAAAAGGTTGCAATAGCTACCATTATAATCATATGCATGCATGGTCTTGGGCTGCAACTGGGAATGCTTCACAGTTAAAGTCTATTTCAGTCTGGTGTAATGTTACCACTCCACTCCATCAGTATACAGTCTGTCTCCCTAGAGCTCCCACCCACCAAGCTTCCGAGTCAACTCACCCACATCCTCTTTCCCCTAATAGTCCCAAAATCTGTGTTATACTGAATGCTTATAAATAATAAAACAGGCATTAAGAAAAGTAAATATACCCTTAGAAGCCAAGACATACGCTGTGATCCCCCCCACACACACACTGTATACAACAGCCTGACAACACATCTCCAGCTTGAATGCACATCCATTTCCTTATAAATGTTTCACTCCTCTAGCGTTTACATTAATAACAGCTTTTGTCTCTCTGAGAAGACAAAAACACTTTTTTTTTTTACCTAACAGATATTACACAGAACATGCTTCACTCCATATATGAACGTGCAGACAAATACAATATTCCAATGAAAGGAACAGTAGTGTCTTGAAACTGTGCTCCCATGTTCGTTTCCAGAACAGTGAACATTGTTAAGCGTGTCTGATGACATCACAGCAGTCAGGGTGGAGAGTCTCTCTCCGTCTCGGCTTGGCTGACAGACACAGGCATGGCTCCCTGGTGTTTTGTATTGCTGTTTGCTCTGAAGATGATAAGCACCCCAATGATGGGGGGGAAGGTAGCACCGGGCCGCCTGGAGATTCTAATGCATTTTAATAAGGCTCCTCGAAATGCAGCGAAAGGCATTCCTGGTGCCGTCCTGTCCCCTCAGGATCACCTTGGAGAGTCCCACCTTATAGAGGACACTGTGCCTGCTGAGGATCTAATGAAGTGTGCCGCTTCATTGTGAATTTGTTTTTTTGGGCCCAATTGTGGCCCGTTGGATTTGAAGAACCTGAGAGAACCTGGAGCTCATGCTAGAGCTAAAGCCCAATGTGTGACATTAGCATCTGTAGCAATGAAGTCTTCCCCTCTGCTTGGACAGGCGTAGCACACGCATGTATGCCACACTGCCATTGTCTCAACACAGATGGGCACATTTTTTTTTCTTCTTCTAAATCTTACAGTTTCCTTATACTGTAGTTAACAGGACTCACTTCAGTTACTTTTACCTCAGGGGCACATGAAAAATGGGGGCTGATGATGCAGCCATTCTGCAGGGGGGGTGAGAAGAACAATGTCACTTGAACACATGGGAGAAGGACATCCTCTAGAAAACACTGCAGCACAGCAGTTTAGAACAGCCACATGACAGTTGAAAAGATTCCGAAATAGAAGTATAGAATGTGTTTCCCATTAGGCTAGGCTTGTGTGTGCATTTGGGAATATGGTGTTAACAATAGCACACTGATTTACTTAATACAATAAAGGTAGGTACATGGCTTAATATCTAGCTGAAATTCCTTTATTAAATGCCTTATTGGATGTGTGGTAAGAAGCAGAAGTAATGCAACCTACAGTAAACCCAGCAAATGTGTCAGCGAGGCCCTAGCGGCTAGCCCATGCTAAAATGATACTCACACAAACACAATAGCTTAATGCCAGTTATGTCAAAATAACACTATGCTTCAATGTGTGATTTTCTATATTACATTCATGTCCACATTTCTCTCAGCAGATGTCCACTTCATCCACACTGTCAGACCGCCCAGCGTTCATTATGACCTTCCTAACAGAACTTCCAAGGCTTTGGAAATGAGGCATTCAGGTTGAGGACAGTGTGGCTATTTCTGACAGACACCCTCCACTACCGTAGGCTACATCATGTTAAATAGGACCCTTCAGAGACACATTTTACAAAAAGCAACTGTTGAGAAATGAGGCAAACAGCCATATGTAAAGGCACTGCATTTGAGGCTATCGACAACATGTGAAATCAATCCTCGAGTCAGAAAGGGGGACAATCATGTGAAAACTGGGATGCTGAATTTCGACTCGAGTTAGTAGTGTCCTGTGGATGATCATACAGCTAAAAGTGACTTTGGTCGTTATTGAAAAGAGATTAATTACTAGGTTTGAGTTATCCTACAGTAAATACCCTGGGTTTGGCTACACACGGATAATGAGGGTAAGAGTTCTCTCCAGGACAATGATGAGAAGCTCTATGTTCAACTCCACCAGCCCTCAGGAACCCATGTTCAGAAATGTAACACACTACTGTACATAGACACGTGCCATACAGTATGCTGTCAGTGTTGTTCACACATGGGGTTATTAATGTGTCTAAAATAAAGCCACCCAGACAAGCACAGACATTGCTGATAAACAACTAAACATGGCTTTAAGCCTACTGAAAACTAGTGAGAAATAATTGGTAGCCAAGCAATACTATTTACTTGATACACCCAATCTTGTTTAATAATAAATCTGTTGTCTTTATGCAAATCAATACGTCGTACATCACATAAATAATATTCCCCAAAACTCCTATTTGGTACAAGGCTACAAAGACAATAAAACACATATAAGGACAACAGGTGCTGCTTGTTTAATAAACTGGCAGAATCTGTTGTAAATAAAACTGTTACATCAACCACATCACACGATCACTACAAAGGCTACGAGGTGTCAATGTCCCTACGAGCGTGCGTTTAGCGCACACTTGCATTTAGACCACAACGAAGCGATATCATATTCTAGATTCAAAACTTTGCACTCAAAAGTTTAAGAACAAACAAAATAACACGTTGCAAATACGACTTGGACCCTAATAACCATTTTGCATTGCTCTTACCGGGGGGGGGGGGGGCTTCGATAGAAGTGTGAAGTGAGAATGGGGGGGTCTTCCTTCACAGCAGCTGAAATGTTTCAAGATCGCAGCATCGGTGTCTCTGGATCCTGCAGGAACCTTTCCTGAGGGTTGATGTGATCCAACGGAGCCCTGCGACAACCAGATGCACCGATGTATGTAGGTGCTATTGCACGAAAATACCACCGCATTCATTCATCAAGTCATATATAGACAGTGCTTTTGTGATAATGTGTTTCCTGTCAAAATGCCGAAATCAATGTAGCGATTCTACTTGCTATCCTTGTCTCCACCCACTGCAAAATCAAGTCTCATATCTAAACCTCGCGAGATGTTATCAGCACTTCATGTGTTTGGTCAGAGGTTTTTGTCAAACAGTTTAGCCTCTGGGTTATGTTACAGCCGGGTGACTGTAGGTTTTATGAGGTTCTTTCATTATCAACTGTATGGGTGCAACAATTAAATTAAAGCACAATTACAGCCTGTGTAAATCTGTTTGAAGGATTTGATTTTTTGGGGGGCTTAGTTTAAAATTATATATATATCATTTTAAACTAAGCCCCAAAGGACATCAAAATCAAATCCTAGAGGGAAATATATTCTTTATATTCTTTATTATTATATAATATATAATATTATATAATATAATAATATATAATATAAAAAGAGGGAAATATATTCTTAATATATGTCAATTATATATGTAAATTGTATATAAGGCTACAATTTACATATATAATTGACATATTAAGAATATATTTCCCTCTTTTTGGTGTCCCCATTTAGACAAGCTCTACCCTCCTCTTTCCTCATGGTTCCAAGGCATTTCAGCACTGCTTGCATCCAGTATGTAGCCTATTAAAAGGGGGATGATAAGTCTACTGTACTTTTCCATGAATTATGCGCAATCTCTCTAGACAAATTGACCAAAGATGAATTCACTGGAGAACATTATTAGACACGGTATTATTACATTCATCATACACATACTTACAGTGCAGTTTCTGCACATGGACTATTGTCTTGCTGGCGTCGCACGGTCCCAAGATGCCCGAAATCCACTTTTTTCCTGATACCAAAATACTGATGTCAGTGTACTAAAGGGACCACCCATCCACTTTATAGTTTATTATTGTGAGACACTTTGGGAACTCAGAATTGAGAAATTTAGAGTAATTGGTGAGATTGGAAACTTCGCAATGTCAGTAGGATGCAATACTACCCTCCAGAGTTCTCATAAGGAAATGCAACCAGTCAATACCACATGTCCCACGTTGTGCTGATCTAAACACCACTTCGTCTTTCATACTGAAAATATGTTTGCTATTGTATTTTATTCTTAAGAATGTTAACGGATTGCCTGAGCCTCAATGAATATGATCATTTTCACGGCACTCTCATTCATAGCAAACATAGGATGTTATACAAATATAAGATATTCGTATCAGCCACTAGACGTCAGACTAGACCTATTTGTTCCACCCAGGGCCAGCCTTCCATGTAGTTCTGATGTGAGGGCCAGACTTCCATGTAGTTCTGATGTGTTCCACCCAGGGCCAGCCTTCCATGTAGTTCTGATGTGAGGGCCAGCCTTCCATGTAGTTCTGATGTGTTCCACCCAGGGCCAGCCTTGAGCCTTCCATGTAGTTCTGATGTGAGGGCCAACCTTCCATGTAGTTCTGATGTGAGGGCCTGCCTTCCATGTAGTTCTGATGTGAGGGCCAACCTTCCATGTAGTTCTGATGTGAGGGCCTGCCTTCCATGTAGTTCTGATGTGAGGGCCAGCCTTCCATGTAGTTCTGATGTGTGCACCCCAGGGCCAGCCTTCCATGTAGTTCTGATGTGAGGGCCAGCCTTCCATGTAGTTCTGATGTGTGCACCCCAGGGCCAGCCTTCCATGTAGTTCTGATGTGAGGGACAGCCTTCCATGTAGTTCTGATGTGTTCCACCCAGGGCCAGCCTTCCATGTAGTTCTGATGCGTGCAGCACAAACTGACGAGACAATGGTCGATGGATCAGCTGTACCCCGGTCCCTTCTGTTTTTACACATGTGCATGTTTCATAATCCTCATAAAAATTGCCAGAATATCCTACATACAAGCAGGGACACAGTGTGATAAACACACTTCACAACATGGGTGAACTTTTTTTTTTGATTGATTGAAACTTTATTAGAAGATTTGCAGAAGTAGGTACATGAAAGTACATATTACATACAAGGTCAACTAACAGGATAAAAACCCAAGAAAGCCACTGGCTTATTTCAATTGGGGTCCTTGATTCTCAATTCATCGTTACATGTAAGACAGACAAAAAAGCTAGTACTATCTACAAGATAATACAGACAAATAACTATTACTATCTACAAGATAAACACACATCCATCATGGGAAGAACAATACAACAAAACATCAGGTATGTACAGCGGGTAGGACAGGTGGGGACATACACCACAGGTGGGGGCGGGGGACAAAACACAAAGTATGTACAGTGGGTAGTTCGGGTCTTTTAATCTGATTTTTGATTTAGAGGGTCCAGTTACGGATTGCAGCCTCCTGTAAATGTTTTTTGAGAGTGGTTTTGAAGGTGGGCAGTGTTTTGCACTCCTTTAAGATTATAGGAAGGGCGTTCCACATTTTTACTGCATAGTTTGCAAACGAGTTTAACCCCTTGTTTGTGGTGCAACGCGGTTGAACGTGGTTCGTGGAGCTTCCTCTGGTGTTGTATGTGTGGACGTTGTTCACTTTTTGGAAGTATGTTGACAGGTACTTGGGTGTCTTTGTGGTGTAGCGTATCTTGAAGACCAGGCCCAGTGCAAGCTGCTGCACTCTGTCAACTACTCGTAGCCAATCAAGGCTCAAAAAATGAGCAGCGGTTAGATGTGTCCTAGGGTTGAGACCTAGCAGAAGCCTAACCAGTTTATTTTGGGCTGTCTGGAGTCTTGTTTTATGGGCCTTTGTGGTTCTATAGTACCATGATGTTACGGCATAGTCGAAGTGACATTGAATGAGAGCTCCTGATAGGGTCCTCAGTGTGTTTTTACTGACAAGTGAGGATATCCTGTACAAGAATCTAGTTCTATGGTTAACTTTTTTGATTACTTTTGCTGCCATTTTATCTCCGGAAAGATTTGCCTCTAAGATGGAGCCCAGGTATGTAATATCCTCTTTTCTTGTGATATTAATGTTACCCACTTTTATTTTAAAATTTTCAGCCTTTCTGAGTTTAGATGGGGATCCGTATAGGATGGTTTCAGTTGTGCCTTCAACTGAGTATCCATTTGACAATGTAGGCTTATTATATCACCACGAATATAATAGCACAACATAGGCTACTAGTTTACTAGATTATTTCAGTCATGTTTTTTTTTTCCCAGCATTTTTTTATTCTCGGCTACGTTTCTTTGACGTCAGAGTGTGCGTTCGTAGACCCCCCCTGGAAATCTGATCAGCACTCACGGAACGCCTCTCATCCAATCAAATCACTCGGTCCGCTCTATGACGTGGAACCCAGTGTGCGCTCCGGCACTCTCAGAGGGAGTTTACGAACGCAGCCCAGAAATGAATGCGGCTGATGATGATGATGATGATGATGATGCCTGCCTCTGGGAGGGAGGAGGAGAACGATGAGGGCTGCAGCAGTACGGTGCGATGCTGCCTTGTTCCACGGATGAGGCATGGGTGTACCGGTAATATAAGCACGGTGTGAACACCGTTGGTAGTCGCAACGAAGGATATCTCATCCATTATCTAACGCCATTGAGACACGTTTACGGTTCCGGAGCGAAGACCGTTGTCTTTCACCCAGCCTACCTACCCCGGACCAAGGCTGCATGTTGACAGGAGAGAGCGGTGAGTCCGTCAGCTAGCTTGTGGAGGGAGCTAGGCTACCACCGTCTCTGCTCTCAGCCACAGCTAGTGACTTGATGAATGGAAACATACATACTGTATTGTGTTCATTAGAGAGCTGACGTTCACTTTAAAGCACTGAGGGGTTAGGTAGCTAGCTAGCTGAACACAGTCAACCACACAGCAGAAAGTTGCTGCTAGCTAAGCTAAGCTAACGCTGCCAGCCAGGCGTCTCTCCTGCCAGGCCCGGAGCATTCTCTCTGTCGAAAATGCAGCGAACAATTTTAGTATTTTTATACTAGTATTATTAACGTTAGTCCAGTTTGGTTAGCCAAGCCAGCAGCAATCATTTTTATTTAATTAGTTCATTGTTATGTACTTTGTGTTTTTGTCGAAGCACAGCTAACTGATCTCTAGTGCATCATGTAGTTAAGCTTCTCTGGGTGTCTGTTTGACTCCGACCCAACCAGGTGCAACACACCGGTGTAGGCTTATTTGAGACTGGCTAGGTGACCATAGAAATGAGTCACATGTTTACGTTATCCAGTCAACTATCAGGGTGCAACAACAACATTATTCGGCTAGACTAGACTGTGTTCTCCCTAGGTACTCTGGTGATGCTGGGGGTGGGGCTTTAATCAGGCATTGGCTGTTTCCAGCATGGCTTTTGTTTTTGAATTATTGAAGCCCATCAACTCAACTTTATTAAACTTCACTTCATTCAGCCCACATCAATTACAGTGTGTCTTTGTTGTTTTTGCTGCATTAAAACACACTTGTGAATGAAATAATAGGCTTTTGAATGTGGGGGATGTCTGTGACCTCGTCCCCCCCACTAAGATTTGTGTGGAACGCATGTAGGTACTGGATGCATTATTTAGGCCTGCTTGCTATAGTAGAACTGGTAAGAGGTTAACTTTGGAATGAAGTCAGCTCCCCTATGTGCTGCTAATACGTTTCTAGTTGCTGAATGTTATAGTAGAAGTAGTCGAAGTAGGAGGCCTATAGCTAGTTGTATTTCACAGCGAGAAAAGACCCATGGGTTTTGCTTTTCTCGAACAACAGGAAATCGATACAAATCCAGGAGGATGTTCCAAGCTGAGAACTTTTTCTCTTTTAGTATTGTGGCTGTCAAAGCTGCAGTCAGTATTTCCTTTCTTGACAAAAATATGAATTTTGAAGCTTCCCCTGTTTTGTGTCCAGACTTTTGGAGTTGCATGGTAATGCCATTTTGACTTTCGATATGTCCTAAAATGCAGTTGTTGTTGTTGTTGTTGTTGTTGTTGTTGTTGTTGTTTGTTGATATTCTGACTTATTCCGACTTATTCCCTCTTTATGGCTCTCAGGAAGCTGGCACCATGGGTACTACATCCATCTCCAATGTGCTGAAGTAAGCTGGACCCACAAGACTCTGTGAACCCCTAACCAACCCCAGGGGCGTCCCGTCTCTCTCAGCCATGGCCGGCTTCAAGCGAGGGTACGATGGCAAGATCGCTGGGCTCTACGACCTGGACAAGACCCTGGGCCGGGGCCACTTCGCCGTGGTCAAACTGGCACGCCACGTCTTCACGGGGGAGAAGGTGGCGGTCAAGGTCATCGACAAGACCAAGCTGGATACGGTCGCCACCGGCCACCTGTTTCAGGAGGTGCGCTGTATGAAGCTGGTGCAGCACCCCAACATTGTTCGCCTCTACGAGGTCATCGACACGCAGACCAAGCTCTACCTGATCCTGGAGCTGGGCGACGGCGGGGACATGTTCGACTACATCATGAAGCACGAGGACGGCCTCTCCGAGGAGCTGGCCAAGAAGTACTTTGCCCAGATCGTCCACGCCATCTCCTACTGCCACCGGCTCCACGTGGTGCACCGCGACCTGAAGCCAGAGAACGTGGTGTTCTTTGAGAAGCAAGGCCTGGTGAAGCTCACCGACTTTGGCTTCAGCAACAAGTTCCAGCCAGGCAAGAAGCTGACCACCAGCTGCGGCTCGCTGGCCTACTCAGCCCCAGAGATCCTGCTGGGGGACGAGTACGACGCTCCGGCAGTGGGTAAGCAGCGCATCGGTCTATTCTCAAATACTGGATTTAAACATCAGGTCCAAAGCTTTGTGCTGTTATAGACCATCATATAGGCATGTTCGTTGATTGTATTTCGCAGGATGGGCTGTTTTTTTTTTTTTTTCATGAAGTCACATGGTCATGCTCAGCACTGACTTGTGATCTTAGAATTTCAGAGCCTTGTTAATGGTCTTTGACATTACGCCTTACTGAGGAGTGATTAGCCACATATGCAGGTTTCAGCTGGTTTTGAACTTGACATTCAGAGCAGCAATATTAGCCTATGTGTTGTAGCTTGGGAAGCATGTTAGCACAAGCCGATCAGTATTGTTCACAACCACATGCTGTGTGCTAGGTCAGTTCTACTAGTGGTGTTGTCCACGGTGTTTTATTGCACTTAATTAACTACCTCATTGATTTTCTGTGTGGGTTGACTGAAGTGTATATTATAATCGTCTGTGACAAAATCCGGTATTGAACTATGAAGTGCAGGAAGATTGATTATGATTATTACTTGTATTCTTTTAAACATCCTGGTTCTTCACATTATATTGTCCTAAAGGAGAATCTGAAATAACCATTCATGTTTCAGCCAAATGTTTAATGTTTAGACAAAAATGTGTAGCCCAAAATGCACTCATGAGATTGAATGCTTTCGATAAGAACATGTTTAGCTATATTGCTTCCCCAATTTGGTCACACTTCTCTCTCACTTTAAGGGTGTAACTGTGCAATGAAGAAATTGTGGTCACTCTCTTCAAACACCACCACAGCGCACACACACAAACACAAACACACACACACACACACGTTTTGTCAACTATCGTTGCGTAGTAGAGAATGACAGGGCATTTTGGGTCTGGGGCTGAGGTGTAATTGTGTTCAGTCTGTATCAGAGGAAGGCCTCCAGAGAGGAGGCTGCTGCTAATTGCAGCCCGGTTACAGTCGCTGGCCATGATGGAACAGTTAATCCATCCTTTGTTTCTACTAGACCTCGAGTGCGGGGGCCCAGAGTAAACATTTCACTATTGACATTGTCAGTTTGATTATAATACATTTCTACATGATAGCCTGTGGAAGCCTCTCACGATTTTAAATGGTATCCGGCTAAGCCCCACAAATCAATATTTTCATCTCACATTTTGGTCCAGGACTGTGTCACAGGCCATCTCACCCCCACTAATGAAAAAAAAAAATCCTCTCTCGCTGAACAAATATTGAACCACTGCCAGCACAGTGTTGCTTGGTGGGATGAGTACTCCAGAAGATAACTGTGACCAAGCAAAGCTCACCTCTGGCCCGCAGTCTCATGGCTCATGTACTATTTCGGTGACTCTCGTCTTGACGACCATTAGACAGATCTCCTGGGAGAGAGCCTTTCCACAGGCCGTGTGTCTAGTGGTGGACGTGCAGACAGAGTGTTTGGAGCCAGGTTGGTCCAGGCGGTAGAGATGTTTGGGGTCAAAAGGTAAACAGATAGATAAACAGGTAGATTTTGCAGCTTGACAGTGGATGCGTGTCTGCCTGTGCGACCGCTCTCCCTGTAGCTTCAGGAGCTGTCACGGGGTTTTTCCTGCATTGAAAAGGCTTAGGCAGCCCGTCCAAGCGTTCTAGGAGAAATCGCGCATCCATGTCAAAATGTTTTTAAAAATTGTCCATGCATTTACTGCTGCAATTCGATCATCCCACCAGCAGGTGCTGCTAGACTATTGTTACGTTATACGCAATACCCGTGGAAGATTCATTTGTAGGTAGCCCCTTAGCCCCCCGTAGCCCCTTATGGGATATAGGTAATGTTAGCTTTCCAGCTTATTTGCCCCGAAGGCAAGGCAAGTTTATTTGTGTAGCACATGTCATACAACAGCAGCAATTCAAAGTGCTTTACATACATTATTAAAAATACAGCAAGAGGAGCATAGTAAGAAAATAAAAATTACAGTGAATAAAAGCGAATATAAGAAGTAGGCTAAGTAGATAAAACATTCAATCAGACAATAGTTAATGGATAAAAGACATTGATAGAAGTGTTTGTGTTTAATCATAACTGCTGCAAAACATGAAGGTTTTTAGCTTAGATTTAAATATTTTTAGGGTTTGGGCCTGTTTGATTTCTTGAGGGAGTTTGTTCCAGGAGCATGCGGCAGTGTGACTGAAAGCTGCTGCACTGTGTTTTGTTTTCACTCTTGGAATGATGAGCTTATTAGTCTCAGCTGACCTTAGGGGCCTTGCGGGAATATATGGTGGGAAGAGATCTGATGTGTATTTTGGTCCAAGACCAAAATGTGATTTGTATGCAATTAGGAGTATGGTACTTAAATTCTCTGAGAGACTGGTAGCCATTGTAGGGATCTCAGGATTGGTGTAATGTGTTCAAACTGTAATGTGTTCAAACATTTTAGTTAGGACCCTAGCAGTGGCGTTTTAGATGAGCTGCAGCTTATGAACAGCCCCTTTAGATAGACCTGTTAGTAGATCATTACAATAATTAAGTCTACTCAAAACAAATGCATGGATGAGTGGTCTTGTTTGGACCAAACCTCTCATTCTTATGTTTTTCAGGTGATAGTAGGCTGATTTAGTTATCGAGTTTATGTGGCTGTTGAAGTTTAGATCGGAGTCTAGAATTACACCAAGATTTCTGACCTGTTTTTTTGTTTGAAGAGAGAGAATCAAGTTTTGCTCTGACTTTCTATCTTTTGTCAGGTGCACCGAATACAATTATTTCTGTTTGTCCTGGTTTAATTGGAGGAAGGTTTGTGTCATCCGGGCGTTTAATTGCAATTACAGAGTTTGTCGATGGGACTATAGTCATTCGGTGAGAGGGCTATGTAGATTTGAGTGTCATCCGCATAGTTGTGGTAGGCAATTTTGTTATTTTTTATGATGCGTCCCAATGGAAGCATGTACAGATTGAATAGGAGGGGACTAAGGATTGATCCTTGGGAAAACCTGCATGTCATTTTAATTTGGTGCTTTGGTGCATGCTTCATATCCACATTTACCACCTAAGCCTTATTTTGAGCCAGGAAAAAACCCTGTGTACTACTGGCTGTCTCCTTTGCCATGTCTAGGTGACAGTACTTTGAACACGTTGTACTGGGTTAAACATAAATCTTAAGCAGGGTGGCAGGAGCTACATGAACCGTGGATTGTCTCCTGTTAGTGAATGAGCAACCGTCATTGGGGGGAAAATTATATTTGGTAGATGTGGGAGTATGTTGGGTATGAACATGTTTCCTGGAATGTGAATGACACACACACATACACACACACACACACACACACACACACACACGGCCAGCCTGCCGCCTACCTGCTGTCCTCTGCCCTTATTATTAGTAGTTGTGCCACGTTGGATCGTTACTTGAGGAATCCTTTAATGACAGAACAAGGTGCGGTGGTAGAAGCCGTGTCGGACGTGTCAAAGGGCCCAGTCTGAAATGTGACGCACGCAACACCAAGCCAGCTGCGACTGACGGACACGTTCTCTACCTGAGCGCTGACACCTGCCTCACTCAAATCACAGTTAGACAAATAGGTTTTTCCTTTTCTCGGAAAGCAATCTGTCCTCGAAAAAGAGCATGACAGAGAAAGCACTTGATTTGATTTGACAGTAACGCTGCGATCGCTGTTGTTACAAGGAACAGTCCTGTTCTACTCAGGTGTGATTTATTGTGCAGTTAATAATATACTGTGAAACAGCATGATATTCCTAAAATATTGTTACTGGAGAAATGACAGCTATAGGTTTAGGGGCAACACAACGATATGAACAATGTTGCTCGCTTCTGCTAATGTGAACTCATGGCGAGCTTCTCCTGGTATGCCGGTCTATGAACAGAGTTGTGTAAGGACTACGCTATCAATATGCAGACGGTGAAGTGGATGCAACTTGTTTAATCTGATAATTGAAGAGGTTCAACCCTGCATATATTAAACCGGACAGATTCTCTATGAGCTTCAAGGCCACGAAGCAAAGGACTGATGATGATTTAATGTTATCCAACTGAAAGTCAATGAGGAGTCAGTAGGGAGGGGCAGATAAATCTCTAGCGGAGGGGGGGGACACGTGTAGCGTGTGAGTGATGATCGGAATGTTCATGGCCCCTCCCCCTCCACACACACGCACACACTCACTGAGTGTTTTCAGCCTGTTCTAATGCCACTAATGCAAGTTTGGCTAATGATCTCAGGAACTGGCAGGTCTGGTCTGGTCAGCTGGGGGTTGGACTGTACGCCTCTGGAGCGAGCAGCGTGGGAGGGCTGTTCACTGTACACACACTCACCGTACACACACTCACCGTACACACTCACCATACACACACACACACACTCACCGTACACACACTCACCGTACACACACAGTCACTGTACACACACACTCACTGTACACACACACTCACCGTACACACACTCACCGTACACACACTCCCACTGGCTTCTGTAGGAGGGCTGTTCACCAGACACACACTCCACTGGCTTCTGAAACTGAGCTCCCCTCTGCCAGATGCACATACAGTAACAAGTGACCTCCTTCCTCTGAGGGCTATTTTCAGTATTGTGTGTGTGTGTGTGTGTGTGTGTGTGTGTGTGTCTTCCCATCGCACCTTCTCAGAGTTGACCCCATGAATGGCTCCGTTCCCTCTGCAGGGTCTCTTGACTGGTCCGTCTCAGGTTTCTCAGGACATCTCACCTCCTCAGACCTTGAGAGTGAACCTTTCCCTCTGCGTGGCCAGGTGGGCTGGTAGTCTGTCCCTTAGTTGGCTGGTAGTCTGTCTCTCAGTGGGCTGGTAGTCTGTCCTTTAGTTGGCTGGTAGTCTGTCCTTTAGTTGGCTGGTAGTCTGTCTCTCAGTTGGCTGGTAGTCTGTCTCTCAGTTGGCTGGTAGTCTGTCTCTCAGTTGGCTGGTAGTCTGTCTCTCAGTTGGCTGGTAGTCTGTCTCTCTGTTGGCTGGTAGTCTGTCCCTCAGTTGGCTGGTAGTCTGTCCCTCAGTTGGCTGGTAGTCTGTCTCTCAGTTGGCTGGTAGTCTGTCTCTCAGTTGGCTGGTAGTCTGTCTCTCAGTTGGCTGGTAGTCTGTCTCTCAGTTGGCTGGTAGTCTGTCTCTCAGTTGGCTGGTAGTCTGTCTCTCAGTTGGCTGGTAGTCTGTCTCTCAGTTGGCTGGTAGTCTGTCTCTCAGTTGGCTGGTAGTCTGTCTCTCAGTTGGCTGGTAGTCTGTCTCTCAGTTGGCTGGTAGTCTGTCTCTCAGTTGGCTGGTAGTCTGTCTCTCAGTTGGCTGGTAGTCCTGTCCCCCAGTCTATGGACTGACCGGACAGCCACCTCGTACCGCAGATAGGGCCGCACAATTAGTCATATGTTAATCACCATGTCGATATCGGCCTCCACAATTAATTAATTGATCACGGCTTCTTCATGGAAGAAGAAAAACATTCTTGCTCTGGTGGATGTTACAAACAAGTTATTCATGGGTTAATAATTGTGATTTATCATTTTAGCCATAATCGTGCAGCCCTGACCATAGCTCTAGCAGTCAGATCAATGCTGCCAGAGCTGGGCCCCGGAGCGTAGCTCTGAGTGAGTGCGAGTGCGTGTGGTGTCAATGGTCCACGTCGTCTATGTGTTCTTGTCTCTGTGAATGTTCCCAACTTCTCCCCCCAATGCGTTGGACAGCCCTGCTCCCATCCACAGCCCTGCTCCCGCCACAGCTCAGGTTCACACCACTGCCACCGCTGTGGATGTCACACAGCTGCTATTAATAAATATGTGGGAACTTTCCAAAGTTCAGCCTCTGCTTCTGAGCCCTGCTGTCCAACCTCCTCCAACTCACTGACCCGTTATCAGTAACTCTGAGCGGTAGGCTACACAGGCTCCCTGTCATGGTAGATGATGGAGAGTATTGATTATAACAGCCTTTTTCATAATTCCATACATATATTTCAGTCAGAGAATGGTTTTGTAGCACTTTACTCAGCACATTTCAGAGTAGCGTTGGAAGTGTGAAACGAGAAATGGCCGTCCACGTCGTCTTATTGAGTGAATAAGAAGGCTGAGAGAGCGGAGAGAGAACGCAGCTGGCTAAATTAATCATTTTTCACACTGTGATTGCACAGGGATGATTGGAGGGAAGCAGATTAACTGTAATTATTCCTTTCAGTGACCTGTGAAAAATGACTGGTACTTTTAAAAACGAGGCACAGCACTTTCCAGCGGCTGCCTCAATGGATTTTTCCGCTAGTGAATCCCGCGTTTGCCCTTTAGATGAACGTCGGTCGAATCGCTCAGGCTCATATTGTTAAGAACACTATCCTGAAATATTGGCATATCTTGATTACGGATCCAGCCCTCACCCAACATTTTACGGATCCACCTCTTTTTGTTTATAAAAGAGGACCTAACCTGTGGAAGAAATTGGTTCGACCCAACATATTGCCTAACCCTAAACAGACCCTTCTGGCTCCCCTTAAACAGGGAAACTACCCTTGTGGCAACTGTGCCCAGTGCCACAATACTTGTAAAACCAATGATTTTAGACATCCTAAAACAGGGAAAAAAATCCCAGCAAGGGAATAATCATATGTAACACAAAAAACGTTGTGTACTTAAAAAAATGCCCATGTGATAAAATCTATATTGGTAAAACCATCCGTCCCCTCAAACAAAGAATCAGTGAACACAAGTTCAATAAGACGATGTGAACAAAGATGTGAACTACCCCATAGCCTGTCATTTTAATAACCACTCCCATCCCATTTCCTCCCTTAGGTTCCAGGGCATAGAGCAGATTACCCTTCAGAGAGGGGCTGATGTTGACAGGAGGTTATGCCAGAGAGAGATTTTTTTTATCCATACCCGAGAAAGTCTACAACCCTTAGGTCTAAATGAGGATTTCGACATGAGTGTCGTGCTATGAATAAATTACTTTAGATTTATATGTTCTATGCTATATGATGGCTACTGCCTGATGTCTGCATGTTTGTAGCATATATAGCTCTATAGTTTTTTGTTCTGCTATGTGTGTGTATATATATTGTGAATATTTGATTTTGGTGTTTCCTGTCTCATGAACACTTGTGTATGTTTTTGTAGTCCACTAAATCTAAGACTACAATTCCCTTGATGCCTAGCCACTAGGTGACATTTTTGACACAGGTCTTGTGCATTGGTTAAATCAAGTGATGTTGTTTGAACCCTTTACACCACTGCATTCACTTGTCTGCTTTATGCCTGAAGAAGGTCTATGACCGAAATCTCGCAATAAACTGAGTTTTTTTTGCACAGTGTTTGAGTGTGTGGATGGAATGGAATGGAATGGACTTTATTTGTCATTGCTACAGTACAGGTACCAAACAACGAAATTTAGGAGGGGTGGCTCCCCTGGTGTTAGGAAAGGGGAAAAAAACAACACATTTTAGAAAAAGCATAAAAGCATAAAATCACAAGAAGGTAAGGAGCTGGTTTACATCAATAAAGGCTATGTACACAATCCACTGTACTATACTGCACAGATAGTCAACTAGGGTTGTCATATTGCACAAGAGTATTTTTTCACATTATTTTAAAGTGTCACAGTTTGCAGGCTTGAAAATGTACATGTTTGTGCCTCAGCACTAGCTGCCATACAATCCGTCCGGACTGTCCTGGGCCCAGAACTTAGGCCTTTTCTGTGTTCAGGGCCTTGACGGCCCTGTGGTAGAAGCAGTCCTTCAGTCTGTTTGTCTTAGCGGCCGGGGTCCTGTACCTCCTGTTCGAGGGCAGCTTGACAAAGTGTACGTGCCCAGGGTGGGTCGGGTCCCTGGAGATCTTGGAGGCCCTCCTGAGACAGCGTGTGTTGTACAGCGGATGCTGTTATTTTGCACTCCAAGGAATAGTCACGTAAATGTTATCAATATGTCTCAGTCCAGGGGGGTATTCCATCAACGTCGCTAAAGGAAAAGATCCAAATGATCCTGGATTGTCCTTAAGCGACGTTGATGGAATACCCCCCAGGATAAGGGTGGCTTGTTGTCTACTTGGGTAAACAGACCTAGGTAGGGATGCTCCGATTTATCGGCCACCGATTTAAATCGGCCGATTTCACTCCAAATGACTCGATCGGTGATCGGCAAAAATGGCCGATCGCAAAAACCGATTTTTTTTTTTATTTTATTTTTTCCTGGGGAAGACAGATAACTGAACAGAAAACATAGGAGGACGTAACAGTATGTAAACCATGAAGGCCACGTTTATGATGTCTTTTATACAGCCATATCGACTGACTTGGGCTTCAGGCCCTAACTGGGTGATAGGCCAGACTTTTACTATGCCATAAAAATGGGTCTGCGTTTACTTGGTGCCTAATGGATCAAAACTTTTGTCTAAAAAGCAAAAAATATGTAGGCTATCCAGTCAGTAGGCCTACAGTTATGTATTTTTTAAAAAATCGGTATCGGTATCGGTTGATCTTGAGGAAAAAAATCGGTGATCGGTATCGGCCCCAAAAATCCAGATCGGAGCATCCCTAGACCTAGGTGTGTTTGTTGGGGTCAGCAGCACACAGCATCTCGGCATGTCCACCAGGAGTGTTTGTCTGTGTAGAAACGGCTGGTTTGAGCGTGTGAGAAGTGAGCAACGCGTAGCGCCCAGCCAGCCCCTCCACGGGCCGTCGTTGTCATGGCGGTTAGCGAAGTGTCGAGCGCCGAAGAGAAAGTTGCCAAGTGACAAATCCCCAAATCACTAATTAATCCACCACTGTGGTGGCACATATTAACATATGCTGAGTGCATGGTAGTGTGAGTCCTGGCACGGAGGACTGCCTGGCATTGGAGCGTATACAATAGAGGAGGAGGAGGAGGAGGTGGGAGGAGGAGGAGGAGGAGGGGGGGGGGGGGTAGGAAGGTAGGTAGGAAGGTGGGGGGTGTTTGGGATCCTTAGTTTCCCCCCACTTCCCTTTTCCTTCCTGCACATTGTTTTCTTTCTGCTGTTTGGCACCGTCCCACTGAAGCAGATTGGGGGGGAGAGAGAGAGAGAGAGAGAGAGAGAGAGAGCAAAGGGAGAAAGGGGGGGGGCTATGTTTAGAGTGGTGTCTTCCTGATTCTCCCATGTGAGCAGACACAGTGCAGGTTGCCAGAGGGGGTCTGGCGGAGAGGAGGAGATTAATCCAGGACAGGCAGGCGTCGCTATGGTGACGGCTGCGTGCGTGTCTGCGCCAGGTGTTGGGGGGGGGGGGGGGGGGGGCGTTGGTCCGCCCGTCCTCAGAGGTCCCTGCCTCTCAGCCTCCCGCCCCGCCTGGACTGGACAGACAGGCAGGGAGGGCCGACCCTAGAGGAACCACGACGGCTCCTTCTCCTGTCACCCTACCACTTTAGACTGTTCTATTAATCTCATACGATGCTTTGTTCAGATTATTTTTTTCTTTAGCCTGAATGTGCGGTGGCCAGCGCAGTCCCCCCTGCCAGCACAGCACCCCCCCCCCCCCCCCCCCCCTCACATACCCCTCAGGCTCTTCTGAAAGGGAATGTCCTGACCTCGCTGGCTGTGTTGACCTAAGCTGAAACCTGTCCCTGTTAATCACAGCAGGAGTTTACACCCGGGGGTCAGAGGTCGGAGGGCAGAACCCGAGCCCATCTCACCACATGACGACCCACGACATCAGCCTCGGAAATGGGGAGAGGGGGACGCAGGTGTCTACTGTGTCTACTGTATCACATCTATTCCTTCTAGTTGGAGACACAGTGTTCTAATCTCTGAAGGTCTTGAATTGTAATTTAAGATCTATTTTGAAATCCGTCATTGGCTTACAACTGAACTCGATACAAGTGGAATTGAAACCTTCTGTCCACGGCAAGTCAGCTACCTATCCCATCATCCGTCCCTTATCAGCTGTTTGCACACTGAGACCTTGATTAACCCAACCAGAAGGGGCACGGGAGCCAAGCTCTCTGTCTCTGCCACAGTGTCCTGTTTCACCAGCCCTCTACCCTTTCCGTTTTTACTATCTACGTTCCACGAGTACTCCTGTGATGTCCTGATTTACAGGGTGATTGGTATCCGCAGACTTCAGTTCAAACAGCCTAGTAGCCCACTGGGAGGGGGGGGGGGGGGGGGGGCAGTGCCGTATGTGGCTGTCACCTCCTAGGCTTGACCCTGCTGTCCACAACTAGATGGGCTTTAGTTTATGGGCTTCGTTGACAGCTTAGAAACTGCTGCGGTAGCGGTCCTTATTTAACAGACCCATTTGTGTCTCACAACGCAATGTGATGCTCAGCTTCAACTTTTCAGTAGCTCGTTGTAGTGTTCTGTGGCTGATGCTTAGACTTGATGGAGAGTGCTCACCATAATGTTGTCTGTATGCCACAACAACGGCAGGGCGGAGGTTTGAGGTACCTGGTGAGAGGTCCAGTGTTTGAGGTACCTGGTGAGAGGTCCAGTGTTTGAGGTGACTCCGCTCTGCTCACATCCATGTTCAACACTTTAGGGTTGCACACGTTGACAGAACCTTTTGTAAACAATGTAATTTGTCAAATAAATAACCTGTCAAAAATTAACTAAACTATTTAGAAGTGATCATAATCGCGTGTTGCGTGACAGCTTCTCCTCAGAAGGGAGAAATAGAAAAACAGATGGCGAGCGCAAGAGAGTTGGTCCCAAAAAAAAGCAAGAAAAAAAAGCAACTGCTGCTGTAATTTGAAAGCATTTGGGGTTCTGATTGAATAACATGGCAGAGCCAGCAAATCTTGACACGGCTGTGTATCAAATTTGCATGACGGTGACACAAAGTGATACTTCAAATTTACGTTTGTCTGTAGAAATCACCCTTTTTTAAAAAAAAAAATTAGTTTTTCAGATTTTATCCCTTTTTCACCCAATTTGGTAGCCAATTTAACCCAACTTAGCATCCAATTATCCCCTGCCTATTGCATAGGATCCGCCGCACGACCCCGTGGCCGGCAGTCCCAGAAGAGGCCGCCAGGCAGACTAGGCTGACTGGCTCCTCGAGCTCAGTACCGTTATTCCGGCGCCCAGGGGGCGGTGTTGCGCGACGGATCCTAGTCCAGAAATACTCCTATACCGCCCTCGGAAGCGGCCGGCCAATATGCCGCTTCCCGTGTGCCTCGGCCATATCTGGATCTGGCGAGCCGGGATACGAACCCCGGCCCCGGTGGGCAGCATGCACTAGTGGCCAGTGCGTAGACCGCTACACCACCGCGGGGCAGAGAAATCACCCTTTAACCACTGCGAGTATGAACATGTTATCGAGTTCAAAGCTGCTGTCGTTAATAATATTGATAATAATAATACAATTGATTTGTATAGCCCCTTTCATACAAGAAATGAAGCTCAACATGCTGTACAACAAAGGAATTAGCCTACATGCACTGCAGAGTGCTTCACATAAAAATAAACATAAAATGAACATTGTGTGCACTGCAGTCAGCCGCCTTGTGGCGGGAAACAACATAGCAGCGACTACATTCATCATTTGAAATTGGCGGGTCCCTCAAAGCCCTATAATGTGATCTTTAATCCTACGTTAATACCATATACCGCGGTTTAATTTGGGGATGGTTAACCGGCCAACCCTACAACACTTCAATTTGTACAGTGATTGAGCCCTACTGATGCATAAGCCTCCCTTCTCTCTCTCTCTCTCTCTCTCTCTCTCTCTCTCTCTCTCTCTCTCTCTCTCTCTCTCTCTCTCTCTCTCTCTCTCTCTCTCTTCTGCCTGATCAGTGACACGAGGCTGTCTGCATTAATCGGGACCGCACTGTGCTTTTTGCCTCGCTTCCTCAACATCTGTTACTCTTCACGTCACTCGCAGGAGGAGAAAACACGCGCCTCAATGCACCAATTATTATTTGCACGGAATCAACACAAAAAAATCTCCGCCGCTGTTTCCGTGCCTTGTTTTGTCCTTTTGAACGCTTGTCACTCATCCCAGACTGCTGTGTTGACATGGAGCCAGGATGACGCTCTAGAGCCACTGAACACAAAACCTTGGTTAGATCACATTCAACCTTTTTGGCGAAATGAAATTATTTTTCTAGGCACAGGGTCAGCCATAGTCAGCGCCCCTGGGGCAATCAGGGCTTAAGTGCCTTGCTCAAGGGCACAACGGCAGCGGAGGCACCTTAGATATGATGCCAGCAACCCTCCAGTCGCCAGCTCACATGCAGCTCCCTCCTGACTGAGGCGGGGATCGAACCAGCGACGTTCCGGTTGCTAGCCCGGCCTCTCTAAGCTATAGGCTACCACCGCCTTTACGGTTCTTCTTTTGAGACTGGGCTTTAGGGTGTCGACCGTGTCTCTTTAGAAAGGCTCAAGTCAACGGGAAAGATCGTCATACTTCCAAACTGTTTAATCGCTGTGTGTGTGTGTGCGTGCGCGCGCGCAAGTGTTTGCATCCATCCTTAAAACGAGTGAAGACACAAGGTTTCCGAGGGTCTAAAAACTAAAGTCAGGTTGGTTCCCTTGCTTGAATTTGACTCTTTTATTTTTTTTATTTTTATTTTTCCAGATCTTATCCCTTTTTCACCCAATTTGGTAGCCAATTGAACCCAACCTAGCATCCAATTATCCCCTGCCTATTGCATAGGATCCGCCGCACGACCCCGTGGCCGGAGGTCCAGAAGAGGCCGCCAGGCAGACTAGCTGACTGGCTCCTCGAGCCCAGCACCGTTATTCCGGCACCCAGGGGGCGGTGTTGCGCGACGGATCCTTGTCCAGAAATACTCCTATACCGCCCTCGGAAGCGGCCGCCCAATATGCCGCTTCCCGTGTGCCTCGGCCATATCTGGATCTGGCGAGCCGGGGTTCATACGAACCCCGGCCCCGGTGGGCAGCATGCACTAGTGGCCAGTGCGTAGACCGCTACACCACCACGGGGCTGAATTTGACTCTTGAAGATGTGATCATACTAGTCCTTCAAATCGCCCAGCCTCTAACATGTTCTGACATTCCCAGTCATCATGCATGCACGCATGTGTTGGGGGGGGGGATGCCCGCCGGGATCGTTGCGCAGTCGAGAGATGTGGGGGGAGGTGGAGGGGGAGGGGGGAGGTTCATGGAGCAACTAGCGTCTCACTAATTTTCATCTCAACGTTTTCAAAGGACGTCACTTCTCGTGTGTTGCGCTTCATGCACTCTGCTCACGAGGATAAACGAAGGGCACTGCAGAGCATGTTGTTCATCTGTGGCAAAGTGAGCTTTCAAAACACGATGGCACTGTACCCTACTCTCTCTCTCTCTCTCTCTCCCCCTCTCTCTCTCTCTCCCTCTTTCTCTCTCTCTCTCTCTCCCTCTCCCTCTGTGTTTAAAGAACACGTCAACAGCACTGTATAGTACCTTGCCCTATAGAGTCTCAAACATAATGTCAACACTGACTAACTTACACACCTATGAAGTTACCCTTGACACAACTCACGCCGAGTTGAGATGGCTTACTGGCGGTAGTTTCCGACAGTCTGAAATCAGAGGCTAAGCCTCGACAGAATTCGTCATCCCCCTCAGACACGGCCGTGTGTGAAGGGTGAGTCTCGAGACAGCCCGAGGATCGACTGCACTCAACACAATAAGTAGAGGTATCGCGGCAGGCTGCAGCTGACTTAAAGTGTGTCAGTGAAGAGACCTGGGACGTCTTTAAGAGCTGTCATCCACACATCCCTCTCAGACACGGCCCTCCGTCTCCAAGGGTACGCCGACACTGAAGTGTTATTCCAGTCAGACACCTTGCGAGCATGTGTTCGCTGACATTAAACATGTGAGACTTATAAGGCTTGGGTGTGCGTGGGTGTGCGTGTGTTTTTAAACTAGCCTGACTCAGTTCAATTGTACCCACATTGCAGTAGCTCTACAGTAAACATCGGCCCTGCCTTGTTGTTTCACGGTCAGATACGGTCCTCAGAAGTGTTCTGCTCACCGGAATGCCTCAGGATTCTGCAGTAGGCTAGGCTACCTACCCCCTCGCAGGTACCGTGCAACTGTGCAGACACAGTTTGGGAACCAACGCCCTGTGTCAACAATTCTATGGAAGGTTTGATCTTGGCCCTGATGTTTTGCGCTGTGGGAGTTGGTGATATAGAGGCCTATTTCTGTACTGGGCTGGCTGAACTGGGTCAGCCGCAGCACGGAAATATTTCCTTTTGATGATGGGAAAACTGTTCACCGCACGTGTGATTGGCGTTATGTTAAAGCCAGGCTCGGGAACGTCGCGTTCCCTCGGCGGTAGCAAACGAAGCGCACGTCATAATGACATGGTTTCACAGGGAAGAGAACGGCACACCGCCTCGATGGTTATTAGTGCTACGCTTCCATCTCAAGATTGGCACGCACGCACGCACACACACACACAGTTGTAAACATTGTAGGGGTATTAAGGCCGCCCAGAAAGGGCAGGGTTGTTTTGTTTCCAGCGTGTGAATAAATGGAGCTCACCGTATTTAGCTTCAGATAGATATTGTCGCTTCACAACACACGGAGGGGTGGCGAATTCCTATGCAGGATGACAGAATCGTCTGATAAAAAATCCCAGTTCTGCACTTCAACGAGTCGAGCGGACTGGTTTGGTGGGTCTTTTTTTTTTTTTTTTTAAGCGGGAACGCTACCGGGGATTGGCAGGGAGAGCGATTGCGCAAGATTCCTGGGAAACCTGGAGGGACACTTGACACACAGGGCCAGGCCAGGACAGGCCAGCCAGGCCTGCAGCACGCTGCACTCTCTCTTCCCAGGAGAGCCCCTCTGCTCCTCTGCTGCAGTCATTCAAAACTCACCATCAGAGGGGATTACCTCTCCACTTTCTTCACATTCACAAAAAAGCCTTAAAAAGGTCAGTCCCCCCCCCCCCCCCCCTTCCCTCCATGTCTCCTCCTCCTCCCAGTGTAAACACCGCTCTCTGATAAGGCCCAGCAGCCGCCTCGAGCTTATCCTCCCGGCGTGAGACCCAAAGGCAGCATTTGATTTTCGATTTGTCGACACAGCGACGCGAGTAATTGGAACACCGAGCGCTCATCGACGGCATGCCGGCTTTGACCTTCCTTCTTAACGCGCGTTCATATTTTCGCGGCGCAGGGAGTCTGCCCCTGCAGCCCTCCTCCCTCCCCGCCATGGCACGGGGAGACGGGACCGGAGCTGTCGGACGCCGCCCTGGAGCCAGGGGTACAGGGGTTCCTGGTAAACTAAACCTTCAATCTGTCAACACGAAGCCGGAAGAGGTGGAGAAAACATCTGCCACAGTTCAGTTTTAACCCGGGACCGGATCGGGGTTCACAGCGCACCCCAAAAATGCTCGCCAGATAAGAGATTTTGACAACCGAACTCCGCTCTGAATGGTCGCCCCCCAACCCTGTCAACTAGTTATCATTAGAGAAAGTTGCATTCGACACAGTCTACCCACGGAGCAAAACCGAAAATAGTGTCACCTCACTGTCGGTTGGGGGGGGTCAGGTGAGCAAATTCTTAACCAGCTCAGTGGAGTGTCCACTGAGAGTGTCCACTCAGAGTGTCCGCCCTGAGATCCCCGGCCGGGTCACGTCCTCCCACGTCCTCCCAGAGCCTCCCACGTCCTCCCACGTCCTCCCAGGTCCTCCCAGAGCCTCCCACGTCCTCCCAGAGCCTCCCACGTCCTCCCAGAGCCTCCCACGTCCTCCCAGGTCCTTCCAGAGCCTCCCACGTCCTCCCAGGTCCTCCCAGGTCCTCCCACGTCCTCCCAGAGCCTCCCACGTCCTCCCAGGTCCTCCCAGAGCCTCCCACGTCCTCCCAGAGCCTCCCACGTCCTCCCAGAGCCTCCCACATCCTCCCACGTCCTCCCACGTCCTCCCACGTCCTCCCACGTCCTCCCAGAGCCTCCCACGTCCTCCCAGGTCCTCCCACGTCCTCCCAGAGCCTCCCACGTCCTCCCACGTCCTCCCAGAGCCTCCCACGTCCTCCCAGGTCTTCCCAGGTCAGCACCGCAGTGCAGGAGCCAGCGCCGATCCGTCTCCCGGCAGCTGCATCTCTGACCCCTCAGCTGTGGCCCGGCCTAAGACAGTCAACACCCTCCCTGACAGCTGCCGGACCTCTGGCTCCGTCTCCAGGACCGTAGAACACTCCACCAGCCGGACACCGGAGGTCCACTCCCCCTCTAACCAAGGCCACGCGACCCGATTGTTTAACGACTAATTTTTAAGTGTTTTTTTATAGTTTTAATTTGAGCTGTGCAATGAGGGGGCTTTTACACTGACCCTCCAGGGGCATAGGCTTAAAAATTACTTTAAAAAAAAAAATCCTAATTATTGTAATTACTTCAGAGCCTTGGTAGATGTAATTCTCCTGCAGTCTACTTTTTTTTTTCTCCGTTTAGTTCTAAGTGCTTTTTCCACCAGTATCGGTCTGTGAGTAATTCTTAAACGAGCGTTGGATTATAGATGAAAAACACGCTCTACATACTAATTCATTGTGTGTTTTCAAACCGCAGCAGCCACTGTTGTCAGGCCAGATCACAGCAGCACTGCATTATTCCAGTGACAGGCGTATTATTGAGGCCTATGTTTACCGCCCAGCAGAGCTCGTGGTCATTCCTCACACTCGGCGTGGTGATGGATGGTGTGTTGGTTTTGTTCCTGCTGCGGTGGAGAAGGGGAGGCTTTGTTGGGGCTGTTTGGAGCAGCGCACAGTTCAGTTCCACTGCATGGTGACAGTTTGGCCCTCCAGGGCACTCACTCAATCTCACACACACACACACACACATACACACACACACACACACACAATTTCCCCTGAAGGCACTCTGAGTGCTTATCCCCAGCACATGTTACAGAACTGGATATCAAATAGCTCTGAGGCACTGGAGAGGTTCTACCCAGGTCTTAGCCAAACCATTTACATCTCTCCCTCTTTCTCTCTCTCCCTATCTTTCCCCACTCCACTCTTTCTTGCTTTCTTTTTCTCTCTCCCTATCTTTCCCCACTCCTCTTTCTTTCCTCTCTCTCTCTCTCTCTCTCTCTCTCTCTCTCTCTCTCTCTCTCTCTCTCTCTCTGCAGATATCTGGAGTCTGGGCGTGATCCTCTTCATGCTGGTGTGTGGACAGCCCCCCTTCCAAGAGGCCAACGACAGCGAGACCCTCACCATGATCATGGACTGCAAATACACAGTCCCCGCCCACGTGTCCAACGCCTGCAAAGAGTGAGTCTTAGCACACACACACACACACATACACCCTCATATTTGGTGCCGTTGACACGTTAGAGAGGTGGTAGTAAACGTAACGGCGTTGTGGTGCAGCGGAGGCGTGGCCAGCTACAAGACCCCAGCATGGTCGAGGCCCAGTGTCAGAGTCCCGCTTCCTTTTTGCGTCACGGACAAGCTGCAGACGTCTGAACAGGAGCCATGCCCCCCGGCCCTGACCCCCGACCTCACCCCCCCCCGCCCACCACTCCCTCCTCTCCCTCCCTCCATGTGAAAGTGTGAACGTCTGGACTCCAGTCAACACCAAGCCCGTCTAGAAAGGGTCGCGAGAACAGATCTGTGTGCGGGCCAGCCGACACCGGGTCTCCACTCATCTCAAGGCCTCTTCCCTGAGCTCCCCGGGTCAGGGCGGTCCTGATCACTAGGCCCCATCGGCCTCTTTCCCTCAGTGTTCCTGAAGCGCTGTGTTACCCCGGGTTGATGCTAATCTCCAGAGATTGAATTGTAGCTGCTGTTGAGTTGTTCAGGCAGGGGGGAAGGGATATGAACCCAGGCCGTGTTTGAGTCGGACTAGGATCAGCTGTCACGCTGCTGCAGCGACTCGCATAGTTTTTTGTTCTTTTTTTTCCCCTCCACTTGACATCAGACTGTCTGAAAATGTGCAGGCTACTATTTCTCGCCATTCCAACGAATTAGCCGTCTGCTAAGAGTGATTATAGGCTAAATGAGGCCGGGTGATGAAATAAAATAAATAACTATGCAGGCCTAAAATGTCAATGGTAAAGAGCTAATGGCTGTTATATCAGGATAACGCTGGTTTTGCGTCCCGTCTCCTGGTTAAAGGCTGATAGTGTGTATCTGGGAGGTTTATGTCCGTTGAGATCACACGCTTCTCCCTCACAGTACCAGAGAGGCGGGAGAGAAGCCTTCTTCTCCCTTGTTGGTAACTAACAAGCCTTTCAGTTTGTCATCCTAACTGTCCAATGTTTTACCGAAACATTTAGAAAAGTTTTGTTTTCAAAGTTTGGTCCACTATTGATTTGAACAGGCTACAGCTCCAGCCCTGACTGTGATTGAACAGGTTTGACAGAATCAGAGTCAATCATTTGCTGGATTCTATCACTGAACACTTCCAGACAGCGCATATAGTTCTAGGCCAATGCCTTTGTAAAAAAATCTATTTACTGTAGACTACTCTACTATCATAAACAGGGGTATGGCTTTATACAAAGACGATGGATGAGCCACCCTTTCATCATTAAACCGTGTGCCAACTTGCACAGCCTGTCTTGCTCAGAGGTCCTAAGCCTATTTACTTTTGAACATTTTCTAGGACGGTGTGTTATTTTCATGCGTGCTGCCGATCATGCCTATCTTTGGTTGTCTGGTGTGTTGCCTCTCCTTTCTTCAGGCTTCAGTCCTGAGCAGAACATGCCCTTCACACTTTACCTAGAGCGCGATTTAACATGATGTCATTATCAACCAATATGAATGCTTTATGCTAGCGAGCATGTAACATAATGCCCAGCGTTATCTTGTAACAGGGAAACCCCTCTGTCTTCCAAGTCCCATTCGCTCATTTAGCGGTGTCTCTTTCTAGCAACGTGACGACAAGTTAAAACACACAGTAGCACAATTTCCTATGCAGCAATTTGTTCAGTTTGACAAATCACCTCAGGCACTTTGCAATCATACATTTGTAATGAGCCTCTATATATCTTCCCCGTAGTTCAAGTTTCACATAGCAAGTCTCACATAGAACTGCATTTCATTTTCCTTTTCTGGTACTTGGTACTCTGCAATGGCAATAAAGCTGAATCTAATCTAATCAATGTCCTACAGTATATTGCACATTTTGATGTAAGCTCGTCTAGGTATGGGTTCATCTTGCTCATGATGACGGTGCTAAAAAAAACGAAGCGAACCTTTAGTCCGTCAGTCCCTCGGTTTGGTTGTGTCCGTCTGTCAGACAGCCTCCCAGACCTCAGTCTCTTAAACACTCGTCCTCCACAGCAGACTCTTTTGTCAGGACTTGACTGATGGTGTTATTGCAGCTCCTTGAACATCCAGTTCTCCCCCCTCCGCCCCCCCCCCGTACCCAGTGTTTATAGGAGCGCCCTTCCCTGATTGTTCCAGTGTCTGTCTTGATTCAATCTTCAAGTCAAATTAAATTAAGCAAAAAAAAAAAAGAAAGGAAATAGAAACACTCCCTCAGTCTCACCAGGCCAAAATGGAGTTCAGTGTTTGTTTCTGTGGACATCTGCTATCGTTACAAGGTTAATCTGGAAACCACAGTGTACCTTCCTCTCTCTTCCCTCGATGTGCTCGGGGAGAACGATGAGAGAGGTGGGAAGCTTCTGTCACCAGTGGAGTGATATGTTGTACGAGTGGCTTGAGTGATATGTTGCCTATTCCTAATGAGAGCTTATATATTATTATGTAGCATCATGGTACAGTAGCCTGTCGCTGCAGACAAACTGTTAACATTTGGGAAACGTACCTCAGAGTGAGCGTTCCAACGCGTGTGTCTTTGAAACGGCGCAGACTCGCGACAACAGCCTCGAAATAAATTAGGTTTACCCGAGGAGTGTATACGTCTGTGCTCACTGACACATACACGTATCTCGCCCGGGCCAGCCTCAACCTTCTAGTGCCGTCCATATAACTGTCCTCTGAACGATCGCTAAACGTCCATACCCCCCCGCCAGCACGTTGAGCTATGCTCATGTCCAGTGTGTCACATGCCCCCCGGCTGCCTACCTTACCAGAGAGCTTATTAGGAGAATGAATGGGCTTTTTCCTTTAGCTCTGGAAAAAGGAGAGATGGGACTGAGCCCCGCCTGACCCAGTGAAGGAGGGAGAGGAGGAGAGGAGGAGAAGAGGAGGGTTGATGGGAGATGGACTGAGCCCTGCCTGACCCAGTGAAGGAGGAGGAGGAGGAGGAGGAGAGGAGGAGAAGAGGAGGGTTGGTGGGAGATGGACTGAGCCCTGCCTGACCCAGTGAAGGAGGAGGAGGAGGAGAAGAGGAGAGGAGGGAGAGGAGGGTTGGTGGGAGATGGGACTAGACATTTTTTTTTTTTTTACAGTACAAAAACTATCGTTAGACTTATCGATAAATTAGTCGCCAGACTAATCGAATAACCGATAAAATAATCGCTAGATTAATCGTTAGAAAAATAGTCGTTTGGGACAGCACTAGGTCGGACAGAAGTATTCAGCTTATTTGGTTCTGTTTATGTTCTGTTTAGACAAGGCCCGTTCCCCCTGGAAGGGCCAGGGATACTGTATTGTTTGTGAACAAATCCAATAACTGATTCATTTGATTTAACTCTGGACGTCGTCTGTTCTCCTCATACCCTTCCTTCCTTAGGGACTTTTATGGTCAGAAGCAGACTCATTTCACGTGCGTGTGTGGTCTGTGTCTGTGTCTGTGTCTGTGTCTGTGTCTGTGTCTGTGTCTGTGTCTGTGTCTGTGTCTGTGCGTGTGCGTGTGTGCGCGCTCTTGTCCGTGCACACATGCGGGTTAGTCACGGCGTCCAAACCAGAGCCCAGAGAGAGAGAGAGGGATTGGAAGCCGACGGGCGGTTATTAAAAACCGGGGGAGAATTCTTATCAGGGGGCTGCCAGTCCTTTAGATAGGCGCGCTGCTCCGGGTCCTCAGGGAGCCCCGTGCTGACAAATCCCCTCTCTGACTGACAGCCCCTGACTGGCCTGGAGGAGGGGGGCTCACAGGAGCACACCAACACTCTGGTTCTCCACCAAGGCTGTGGCTTAAATACCCAGCCACACTCTTCAGCCGCGTAGCCCCTCGTCATAACCCACGGGCGGGCGGTGGCGTAGGAGGTAGAGCTGGCGCAAAGGTCAGCAAGATCGGCGGTTCGAACCCCGGGCGGGCCACATGTCAACGCTGAACCCTAAATCGCTCCCAACGAGCGGGGCCGCTCGGTGTGTGAACCGGCGAACGAGAGGCCGTCGTTAAAGCGCTTTGGAATAAGGCGCTATAAAAGTGCAGTCCATTTTTTGTTCCGTTTATAACCTTCCCTTTTTTTAGCTTTCACGGTCTGAGGAAGAGAGGGGGATGTTGTGGTTACTGTGGTTACTCATTGTCAAATGGTGCGCCGCTGATGCGATGTGTCATTCGATCAATCCCCCCGCTCCCCCCCTTTTTTTTCCGGCCCGGTTGCATCCAGTACCAGGGACGGACACGGTCCTAAACAAACATTAACTCTAATATCAGGATTACATCTCGGGGCCTGTCTCGTCCTTTTATACGCTAACTAAAAGGACGAGCTATTTCCACTCCAGACTGTTAATACAGATGAGTTTCGGAGTATTAATTGCGGTCTCTACAGATCCGTGTGTAGTCTGTAATCGTATTAAAGCATAAATTGCGATCTCTGTTTTTTTTCCAAATGTAAGCTGCTCAGTGGTGGCCAAATTCACCAACCGTCTCCGTCTCTTCTAAGCTGATGCAGTTTTTTTGTGTTTTTTTGACACTACGCTTCTTCTAACTGTCACTATGAAAACCTCCTCTCGTGACCTCTCGTCTCTCCATCTAGAATCTGCAGTAGCCCCCCCCCCCCCCCCCCTCCCCTCCTTCCCTTAGCGATGTGTTCCAGAGGCACGGGGACCGAGATGGAGGAGTGCTGTCGATGAGTTTGAATATTTGATCGACGGGCATGTGTAGGGATTGACAGGAGCTCAGAGTGAGTAGCGGGCCCAGAGCAGGACGCTGGCCCAGAGCCACAGAGGCCCCTGAATGGCAACCTGGCTGCAGGGTGCTGCTGCTGCTGCTGCTGTGGTCCATTACAGTAGCAGCGGGAGTCTAACACGTCTCTCTCTCTCTCTCCCTCCCTCCCCTCTCTCTCTCTTCTCTTCCTATCTCTCTTCCTCTCTCTCTTCCTCCCCCTCCCTTTCTCTCCTCCCCCCCTCCCTTTCTCTCCCCCCCCTTACTTCCTCTCTCTCTTCCCCCCTCTCTTCCTCTCTCTCTCTCTTCCTTCCCCTCTCTCCCCACCTCTCTTCCTCTCTCTCTCTCCTCCCCTCCCCCCCCCCCCCCCCCCTCCCTCCCCAGTCTAATAGACGTGATGCTGCAGAGGGACCCTAAGGGCCGTGCGTCCCTGGAGGAGATCGAGGGTCACGCCTGGCTGCAGGGGGTGGACCCCTCCCCAGCCACCAAGTACAACACCCCCCTGGTGTCCCACAAGAGCCTGTCTGACGAGGAGCACAACGGCATCATCCAGCGCATGGTGCTGGGGGACATCGCAGACCGGGAGGCCATCGTAGAGTAAGACAACCAACCCCCCTCCCCCCTCCCCCTGTAGACACCCACAGGGTTACACACTCCCCTCCCCCTCCCCCTGTAGACACCCACAGGGTTACACACTACCCTCCCCCCTGTAGACACCCACAGGGTTACCCTCCCCCCTCCCCCTGTAGACACCCACAGGGTTACACACTGCCCTCCCCCCTGTAGACACCCACAGGGTTACACACTCCCCTCCCCCTCCCCCTGTAGACACCCACAGGGTTACACACTCCCCTCCCCCTGTAGACACCCACAGGGTTACACACTCCCCTCCCCCTGTAGACACCCACAGGGTTACACACTCCCCTCCCCCCTGTAGACACCCACAGGGTTACACACTCCCCTCCCCCTCCCCCTGTAGACACCCACAGGGTTACACACTGCCCTCCCCCCTCCCCCTGTAGACACCCACAGGGTTACACACTCCCCTCCCCCTGTAGACACCCACAGGGTTACACACTACCCTCCCCCTGTAGACACCCACAGGGTTACACACTCCCCTCCCCCCTCCCCCTGTAGACACCCACAGGGTTACACACTCCCCTCCCCCCTCCCCCTGTAGACACCCACAGGGTTACACACTCCCCTCCCCCCTCCCCCTGTAGACACCCACAGGGTTACACACTGCCCTCCCCCCTCCCCCTGTAGACACCCACAGGGTTACACACTCCCCTCCCCCTGTAGACACCCACAGGGTTACACACTGCCCTCCCCCTGTAGACACCCACAGGGTTACACACTCCCCTCCCCCCTGTAGACACCCACAGGGTTACACACTCCCCTCCCCCCTGTAGACACCCACAGGGTTACACACTCCCCTCCCCCCTCCCCCTGTAGACACCCACAGGGTTACACACTCCCCTCCCCCCTCCCCCTGTAGACACCCACAGGGTTACACACTGCCCTCCCCCCTCCCCCTGTAGACACCCACAGGGTTACACACTGCCCTCCCCCTGTAGACACCCACAGACACACTCCCCTCCCCCTGTAGACACCCACAGGCTTACACACTACCCTCCCCCTGTAGACACCCACAGGCTTACACACTCCCCTCCCCCTGTAGACACCCACAGGCTTACACACTACCCTCCCCCCTGTAGACACCCACAGGGTTACACACTCCCCTCCCCCCTCCCCCTGTAGACACCCACAGGGTTACACACTGCCCTCCCCCCTCCCCCTGTAGACACCCACAGGGTTACACACATCACATCTGTTCTATTTTTAGATGAGATTCAACCTTTTTGGCATCGCACAAGAGTACAACAAATTGTATTTTTTGCTCTAGGCACACAGAGTCAGCCATAGTCAGCGTCCCTGGAGCAATTAGGGGTTAGGTGCCTTGCTCAAGGGCACAACGGCAGTGGTAGGCAACTTAGATTATGATGCCAGCGACCCTCCAGTAGACCAGCTCACATGCAGCTCCCTCCTGAGGTGGGGATCGAACCAGCGACCTTCAGATTGCTAGCCCGGCCTCTCTAACCTCTAGACCAGTGGTCTTCAACCGGGGGTCCGCGACCCCTAGGGGGTCCGCAGAGGTACTGCAGGGGGTCCGCCAATTTTTGTCATGATAATTGACATTTTTCACCAAAAGAATCAGTGAGAATTAAAAAATATAACAAAAATGATATTGAGTAAAGTACGAGCATTAATAGGGAATAATAAGCAACTTTTGACAAAAACTATTTACAAAATAAATGATGCCCATGATTCTAGAGTCTCACATAACGTCAGCTGAAGAAAAACAACAACACCTGTCTAGCAAGCTAGGTGTTGGCTAAAACGCTGCAGTTCGGTCTTCATTGCGAAATTAACGTTAATTAATAACTAGCATAACGTTACTAATTTAGTTAGTTTGATAATAACAAACCCGCCTCTTTGCTTCTCTATGCGCCGCTATAACGCGCTCCTTTACCATTCCGAGGTCAGATGGCTTTCCCGTGGATCAGTATTGGCGCGCGTCTTTGAATTACGCACAGCTATCCACGAGATTCTGCTACCGCGCGGAGCTGGCTGCGCATTTCAATGCATTTCCGCGGATTCCGCGGTGCCCTCGCCTGACGTGAAATGCGCAATTGTTGATCACTTGGAGGCACTCGAAAGTCAATTTGAGAAGTACTTTTCTGAGACTGAGTCTTGGAGAAAGCACAAGACATGGATACGGTTATCATTCAAAGACAATGCATCCGATGGCTCAAACCTGACAGCCGCTGAGGAAGATCAGCTGATCGACCTAACCACAGACAGTACACACAAGAATGTGTACGAGTCACAGCCTCTCACCCAGTTCTCGATGAGCCTCTTGCCTTTTGCAACAACTTATTTTTGTGAAAGTGGATTCTCCTCCCTCACCTACCTGAAGAGCAAATACCGTTCAAGCAGTGGCGGGCGGTGCATTTCACACCTAGGCCTTCAGTGATGTCCGACACATTCCTACCTGAATTATTCTACCTCTTAATACCATCGTTATGACGCCATGGCTCTAGAAACTAGACAGAAACACAGTATAACCGGGCGTTGCATCACCTTAACATAGTCAGACAAGTACAACAGAGTTATATTAATATTTCCGAAGCATTTTTAATCAATAAATCCGCATTTACAATGAAGAGTGTTAAACTAACATCTTTAAGATCGCTACATTACCCACGTCTGTCGTCTCGTCCACCATAATAGCGACAAAGGGTGCCTTTTTAATCTCCATTTTGATCTCTTCTTCCATCACTTCAGCAATAGCAAAAATCAGGTCGTTTTGTATTTTGCCTGACGTCCCAGTAAACACTTTGTTTGTGGACAGGTGGTAATGTAAATCTGGGTTGTTTTCAGCCAGAAAAGAAAGAAGCTCAACGTAGTTTCCTCTGTTTGTGGACTTGGCGCTTTCATTGTGTCCCCTAAATGAAAGTTATTGTTTACCCAAAAACAGGACACAATCGATCAGTATTATCGATCAGTCAACGAAAGCTTTCGTTGTGAGGCTCCGTTTCCCTGCGCACTTTCAAAAGTTTCACATCTACCGGCATAGTTCCGCATCTCAATAGTGAATATCAATAGTGCGTATCAATAGTGCGTAGCAATAGTGCGTATCCAATCAAAAGACGTGCTGGGTGCTGACATCATTGAGCCTTACAGCAGGCGCCGTTGTTGCTTTTGCTCGCATCTACGTAGGTTTACTAGGTACGCCACAGGTTTTCTCGTTCCAATGTTAAGTTACAGGTCGAATCCGCAGCACCGTTTAATGTGAAGGCGGGCAGATTTTTGAGCCCCCTAGCAACACATTTTGATTGGATAAAAGCTCTAACATAAAGGCCAGCCCTCCAAATCTCAATCGGAGACTGGAAGCAGCGCAACCAAGAGGAAAGCTATGAAATGAAGAGAATAGACTATGGGGAATCATTAATACATATTTGTGGAAAATATATATTAAAATAAAATGTATATTCTGATGATGTTTAGGCCAGCAGAGAAGGCCTTGCTGGCCCTGACGGCACACCACTGCGTTCAAGACTGCAGTCTGAGGATGACATGATGCTCTGGTGGTTAACAATTGGTTATTGTACCCTTGTTACTTTTATTGTGTTTTCCACAACATGCTGTTGTAGGATTAAGAGGAGTAATCGCTTGTAGTGAACGGAGGTAGATGTAGTACTTGGCTTCCACCTTCTCGCTGTTGCTGTGCGTCATCTGCAAGTGGCAGGTTAATTTGAAGACGAGCCAATTCCATCTATTGGCTGGGATACGTGTTTTAACATAAACATATCCTTAAAATGTGTTTGAAAAAGATCCACAGACATGAGTCAGAGACATGACCTTCAGCGGTTGCCAACGCCAGTCATTCTCGTTTAGTATCGGGGGCTCTGTGACCTTCTACAACCCATCAAACCTGTTTCTGGGTGTCACTCTGCTAATCCTCCATTTCCACTATAGCCTCGTCCCTATGAAGAACAGGCTAGCACAGAGACAGACAGTAAGAACAGGCTAGTCCAGAGACAGACAGACAGTAACAGGCTCGTCCAGAGACAGACAGACAGTAACAGGCTCGTCCAGAGACAGACAGTGAGGGCCTCTGAGAGCTGCACCAGGGAGAACCACACACCGGTGGTTGGCGTTCAACATCATGTCAGTCCGCCTGCCTTCCTCTTCCTCCCCTGTGCTCAGACAAAACAATCAGATCCCTTCCTGAGGTGTGTGCGTGTGCGTGCGTACGTGTGTGTGTGTTCGTTCGCCCGCCCAGTGAACATTGGAACCCTCTGAAACATCTGAGAGAGCTCAGGAGATGAGAAAAGGCGTGTTAAGCGGTGCACTCGTCGTTAGCCTCCCGCGTCGAAACATGAATCACACGTGCGATTTGAAAAATGCGTGAACCCAGGCTCTCTCTCTCTCTCTTTCCGCTCGAAAGCGCCGCCGCCGCATTTTCCAAAAGCGATCAGAGGTTCCCCCCGCAGGAACAACCGGGGACCCGTTATTAAAATGCTGTTTGGAGCTTTTACCGATAAGGAGGAGGAGGGAAGCAGCTGCGTGATTGGGAGTCTGAGAGGACGCCGGCGGGCTCGTTCCAACTCCTCAGTCATTCAAGAGATTATTGTTTTCCGCCAGAGACACACACACACACACACACACACACACACAGACACCCTTCAGCAGCACTTAGCTGAGGAGTTCATTAGTTTGTTGATGAACATGTGTCCGTGTCGTGTGATCCCAGAGGCTGCAGGGGGGCGGAGGGGGGAGGGGGTACTGTCTGTCGCTCTCACGGAGGCGGGCCACTGGGGGGGGGGGGGGGGGGTACACAGCCTGTTATCTGGTCTCTGTTATTGGTTGGTGTAGCCCAGCCCCCCCTCCCCTCCTCCCTCTCTTGCCCTAGCCCAGCCCCCCCCCCTCTCTTGCCCTAGCCCAACCCCCCCCTCCCTCTCTTGCCCTAGCCCAGCCCCCCCACCTCCCTCTCTTGCCCTAGCCCAGTCCCCCCACCTCCCTCTCTTGCCCTAGCCCAGCCCCCCCCCACCTCCCTCTCTTGCCCTAGTCCAACCCCCCCCACCTCCCTCTCTTGCCCTAGTCCAACCCCCCCCACCTCCCTCTCTTGCCCTAGCCCAGCCCCCCCCCCACCTCCCTCTCTTGCCCTAGCCCAGCCCCCCCCCACCTCCCTCTCTTGCCCTAGTCCAGCCCCCCCCCCACCTCCCTCTCTTGCCCTAGCCCAGCCCCCCCCTTGCCCTAGCTCACACAGTCTTCTAACCAGACCCCTCCTCCTCCCTGTTGTCCAGAGCTCTGGAGACTAACAAGTACAACCACATCACGGCCACCTACTTCCTGCTGGCTGAGAGGATCCTGAGGGAGAAGCAGCAGAAGGAGGTGCAGACCCGCTCCTCCAGCCCCAGCAACATCAAGGCCCAGTTCAGGTAACTCACACAAGCACACACACGCATGCACGCGCACACCCACGCACGCGCACACAGACACACACATTTACAACAGTCCTGTGCATGTGATCAATAAACGTAGGTTTGTATTGTGTGTGTGTGTGTGTGTGGGTGGGGGTGGGGTGGGGGTGGGGGTCCTCTGCGTCCTCACTCCGCCTGGCCTTAAGAGGAACCCCACGTCCCTGGTCTAGCTCCATCCCAGCCTGCCCCTGGTCTAGCTCCATCCCAGCCTGCCCCTGGTCTAGCTCCATCCCAGCCTGCCCCTGGTCTAGCTCCCCCCCCTCCCCCCTCCACCCCCCGACAGCCAGTGTTGCCAACTCCTCTGTAATGGAAGTAGCTGTTGGCTCTCTCAAAAGTAGCTAGAAGTAGCTATATGAAGTAATCAACTAATTTGCATAATATGCAATTCTGAAAGGCTTAATGAATAAAAAAAAGTCTAAGCAGGTTTACAAACTAACTATAAGTTGAGCCATTATGGTTAATGAGCTAAGCTATGACAGCTAGGTAAGCTGACTGAGAGGGGGCAATTGACTGACTGAGACAGAGTGAACCGTTTGAGGGATTTTTGAGTGTGAAACTAAAAGACAGAGTGAATATTATTCAAACAAAAACATCTACAAATATTATACTGAACTGTACAAAATCATTGTTGTGATTGGACGTTAGCTGCGCACCCGCGATTCATTTGCAGGCAGCTCTTGCTCAGAGCGTCACAATGGGATCTGTCCGCTGCGTTTGTTGAGGGAGAGAGGGGGTGATGGCAAACCTCGCTGTAGGCTAACCTCGCTGTAGGCTAACCTCGCTGTAGGCTAACCTTGCGTCACCAGGCTCTCTCCGGGGAGACTGTAGGCCTACTCGTCTCTCGTGAGCTCAGTTGTAACGTGAATCGCCGAACACGGGATATGTTAGATGCTTTACAGTAATTCCCCAAATGACCAGAAAAAGTACCTAGATTTGTCGCTGGTCGCTTTTGACTGATGGCCCTATCGCTAAGCTACGCCCCCTTTGAAAACTCAGACAAACAAACAACGCTTCACTGACGGTGACTGACTGACCGACGTGACTGAATGACATTCAATGACTTACAATGGCAGGTGTTGGCAAATTTCTGATTTCTGATTTACCACAGGAAGTAATTGACCAGTTTTTTAAAGATGACAAGAATATTTTGTCTAGAAGCTTTTCACCATCAGATATTAATTAGCGAGTTGTTTGTCCGAGATTTGCCTGTAGTGACTTTTGCTGTGATATGATTGGGCAATTTCTATTTTGGGGCGTGGCTTAGCCATTAAGTCGCCACGGGAGTCTGGAAAGTCGCCAGATATAGAGACAAAGTCGCCAAGTTGGCAACACTGCCGACAGCTCACTCTAACCTATTTTTACATTAACATTTTTGGCATTTAGCCTTTAGACGCCTTATTCCAAAGTGACTTACAAATCAATACATTTGACTAAGTAAGTGAATAATCTATCCGCCTGTCATAGCAGGAAGAGTAATCTAGTTCAGGCCATTGGCAGTCGTCGTGCTAGAAGAAGAAAGGTTCTTTTATTTTTTTTATATATATATACATCATGGGTAAAACATCATGGGTAAAACCTGTAACAGGTGGTCTGGTAGAGGCGGTCCAGGTTGAGCTCTCGGGGTCTTGGCTCCTAAAGTCACGAATAGCTGGGAGCCAGATGCACTGAGATCCACTGTGTAGTGTAGCATGACTTTCAGGGCTGCTTTTTTCTTTTCTTCACCCTTGTGTTGTGTGGTCACTGAGCAACTGACTGTATTTACTTAGGTTAAAGTAAAATAAAAAAAAAGAAATAATTAGTGATGTCACAGAAGAAATGGTGTGTGAGTGCGTGAGTGCGTGTGTGTGCGTGCGTGTGTGTGTGTGCGTGAATGCGTGTGTGCGTCTGCGTCCATGCGTGCGTGCGCGTGTGTGTGCGCACCCCGTCCACTTGCCTCTCTTTCCTGCACGTCTGCGGAGGCTCTCTGTGCCCTGCACAGTGACCTTGACTAGAGGGGCACATGCCCCCCGCGTTGAGCTCCAAGACAGCCCTGGTGGTTTTAGCGGGCCGAAATATCTGTCAGTCAACAGTGAACCAAAGTCCCACGGAGGGTGGGACGTTCATCCAGACTCCTCTTCCCTCCTCCCCCCCCCCCCCCTCTCTCTCTCTCTCTCTCTCGCCACTCTCTGCTCCGGCCCTTAGCCAGAGTGTTATCAGGTAGATTGTGTGCGGGGGGGGGGGGGGTCGTTTGAGGCTGTGTGAATGGAACAGAGCCTGGTGGCGGTGTCGCTGGGCCCAGCTGGAGGGGGGGGGGGGTTGGCGGTGTCGCTGGGGGGGTGCGAGGCAGAGATATTCTAATGTGCTTAAGCCTTTGAAAGCCTGGCTTGAATTAAATTGGATCAGAGCGGCACAAAAAGGGGCCTTAGGCAGACGCCGTGTGTGACTGTGTGTGTGTGTGTGACTGTGTGTGTGTGTGTGTGACTGTGTGTGTGTGTGATTGTGTGTGACTGTGTGTGTGTGTGTGTGTGTGTGTGTGACTGTGTGTGTGTGTGATTGTGTGTGACTGTGTGTGTGTGTTAGGGATGGACGGTTTCCAATTATTGAAACCGAAAAACCGTCAAAGACTAAAACCGCAGTTTTCCGGTTAACCGAAAAACGACCGAAAAACTGAAAAAAAAGAAAGAAAAAAAAGCGACAATTTCAAATAATTGAGCCCTACTGCTACAATACACTCATGTCGAACACCATTAAAACACCGTAAGCACAGTCGCAACACATTTAGGCTACTTAGTTTCACAAATATAAGTGGAAAGGCAGACTTTTGTAAGCTACACCATACATGAAAACACATGAACACTTAACACACCAGCTCCGCTGATCCAGGGTGCACGCCTGCACGGAAGATCATCTCTTGGAACAGCGTCTTCATTGAATGAACTGCTTTCTCAATATCTTGGTTCTTAGACAAAGTTTCAGCTGCTGCTCAATGTATTGAAATATTTGAATACTGCTCAATAATCACTGAAATATTAGACTTAGAATTATGCAGTGAACATACTTAAAGCTCTTCATAAAAACCACATGCCGCGAGACTGACTCGTCCTGAACTGTCGTAAGTCAATCAACAAAGAATGCCCCATCAAAATAAAAGTGCCCATGGTAGAGCTGTCAAAATAGAGCTTTCAAAATAAATGTACTAATACAGATAGAGATAAATACAGAACTACCTTTGCGTCACTAAGTGACCGCGTATCTCCTGAGACATGCGTTCTGTCATCACTTTCAGTAGCGCCTTCACACACAGTGGTGCTGTGCACAAACACTCTTGATCCGTATAGCTCTTGTTTTATTATATTGTGGTTTAGTAAATACTGCACTTGGAGTTACATTCAATGCATGATTTGTGCTATAGAACATAAATAAAGTTTGATTGATTGATTGATATCAAATCCAATCACATGTTATTTCTATAGCGCATTTCTCACAAAAGTGACCCAATGCGCTTTACAGAGAGCAGCGAAAATTATCTTATTAAATGTAAGCGACTAATTGTAAAAAACCTTTCCTATCTACCAATAACTGAAGGCAACTATCTTTCCCATAGAGTGATTCGTTACCCTTAAATATAATCCCAATTAGATATTAATCCTCAGTTATTCTTCACAACTGACCAAACCTCTCACTCATTGCGCGGCAGATTCAGACTGTATCATTGTTATTTTCACACACGACAAACATGTGACATGTTCCAGTTTTATTCTTTGAACAACATAGGGAAAAAAAAAAAAAAAAAAAAAAATCCGGTTTCAGACGGTTTTGATAAAAAACCGTTTCTATTTTTATAAACCCCGGTTTTCGGTTTAACCGAAAAACCGTCCATCCCTAGTGTGTGTGTGTGTCGGGGGGGGGGTTTAAACAAACAGGACGACTCCCCTGGGATTAATTGTGTTATTACTGCCGCTGTGACTCCAGAGAGACCCGGCGCTGTCTGTCTGTCTGCCTGTCTGCCTGCCTGTCTGCCTGCCTGTCTGCCTGTCTGTCTGTCTGTCTGCCTGCCTGCCTGCCTGTCTGCCTGCCTGCCTGTCTGTGTGTCTGTCTGTGTGTCTGTCTGTGTCTCCTCAACAGGGACCTTCAGGAGAACAATGTTGCCGACCGTGCTTTTGTGTTCACGCTCAGCAGTTCAATATCACAAATTAACCTGCTAGACTTGTACCCACAGATCACCTGTGCTGTATAAACCTGCTAGACTTGTACCCACAGATCACCTGAGCTGTTCCATTCTCCTCACTGGCTGTATAGAAAACCTCTGTGCCGGGAAAATTAGTACAAATTGGTCCACCAGTTCCCTGTGCTCTCATCCGCTGCCAAGCTCCCTGCTGTCAGACTACACCATCCACAATGCTAATTTTAATTATATTTCTGTCAACCACAATGATGACTGACATTCTAAATCTTCTTTTCGTGGGTACTACCGACATAATCTTAATCAGCTTTGCCAACCACCGGTTTTAGTTTTTTTCCCCTCTCTTTCATAGGGTATTTTAGTCTTTTGGTATTTAAACACAGAGGATCATGGTGTATAGTTTGGTATTTAAACACAGAGGATCGTGGTGTATAGTTTTCTTTTCGTTGAAAAGCATGAATAAAAAGGAACGTTTATTTAATTTATGTATTGGTACAAAAATTAATGAAAACCTGCCGGTCCGCTTTCGGTATTCGACCAAATGTTTTCTTAAATTCGGAATTTTCAATTGGGTGCCTCCCTATTGTCAACCCAGTCTGTGTCCCTCCCTCCCCAGGCAGTCCTGGCCCACCAGGATGGACATGCACCAGGACATGGAGGACAGCCTGGCCGCCTCCTCCATCTCCCACGCCGGCTCCCAGTCCCCCGCCCGCAGCGCAGAGAACCTGCTGAACGGCCACCGCAACAAGGGCATGCTGGACCACTTGGGCCGCCGGGAGGAAAGCAGCGAGGCTTCCGGGACCACCGCCTCCTCCAGACAGGGGACGGCCTCGGCCCCCCTCAAAGCCAGCGCCTCGACCCCCTCCTCATCGGGCTCCTCCTCCTCGGCCAAGCAGTGCACCTGCCTCTTCCGGGTGGAGGAGGACGAGGAGGAGGAAGAGGAGCGGGACCCGTCGCCCCTCCTGCCCGCCCAGGTGGTGCTGCGGCGCAAGCAGCCCCCCTCCATCACCAACCGGCTGACGTCGCGCAAGAGCGCCCCGGTGCTGAACCAGATCTTCGAGGAGGAAGGCGAGTCGGACGACGACTTCGACATGGACGAGGGCCTGCCGCCCAAGCTCAGCCGGCTGAAGATGAACAGCGTGGCGGCGGGGGACGGGACGGCGGTGGGGGGGTCGCCGGGGACGGCGCAGAAGCGCTACCACCGGCGCAAGAGCCAGGGGCGCGGCTCGTCCTGCTCCAGCTCGGAGACGAGCGACGACGACTCGGAGAGCCTCCGCCGGCGCCTGGACAAGGACACGGGCTTCACCTACAGCTGGAACCGCCGGGACAGCAGCGAGGGGCCCCCCGGGAGCTCTGGGGGCAACGGAGGGGGAGGGGGAGGGGGGCAGAGTAAACCCCCCGGAGAGCAGGGGGGCAGCGGAGGGCCGGACAGGGGCAGCAGCCCTCCTGGAGGAGGAGGAGGGGGTGGGGGAGGGGGTGGAGGAGGAGGAGGTGGGGGAGGAGGTGGGGGAGGAGGAGGAGGTGGTGGAGGAGGGGGGGGTAAAGGACAGGGCAGCCCCTCCAGCTGCTCCAACGGCAGCAGCAGCAACCGCTCGTCCACAGGGTCGTCGCGGGGCCGGGCCCGCAGCGCCGGGGAGCTGGTGGAGAGCCTGAAGCTCATGAGCCTCTGCCTCAGCTCCCAGTTCCAGCAGAGGGGAGGAGGAGGAGGTGGGGGAGGGGGCCCAGGCTTGGGGGACAGGGTGGGCAAGTTCATCATAGACCCTCAGAGCCTGGCGGGCAGCGTCAAGGTGCAGGAGAAGTCCTCCTGGAAGATGTGCATCGGCTCCAACGGCAGCCTGGACACCCTGGCCCTGCCCAGCACGGCCCTGAGCGGCCCGAGGGGGGCGTACACGGCCCTGAGCGGCCCAGGGGAGGCGTACACGGACCAGAAGGCGGCCATCACTCTCAGCGAACTGGCCCTGGCCAAGGAGACCACCCTGAACCTGAAGAACAGCGTGCTGCAGCTACCTCTGTGTGAAAAGACCATCTCTGTGAACATCCAGCGCAGCCCCAGAGAAGGGCTCCTGTGTACCTCCTCTCAGGCTAGCTGCTGTCAGGTCATATGACGACACACCCGCCCTCCCTCCCTCCTACCCTCTCCCTCCTACCCTCCCCCTCCCTCCCCTGTCCCACAGTCACTGCTGTAGCATATGTCTGACCTCAGAAGATCTCACCATCCAACCTGCCTTCTACTGTTGTCTTAAGTATTCTCACGAGTTGTTTTTGTTTTTAGAGTTTCTTCACTAGGACCTATGACACATGAGGTGCGCATGCTGCTAGGGGTTTATTTTGTTTCAAAACATTTTAACTTTTTTTTTTTCTTGTTGTCGTCGCAAATAACACTTTAGCCTTTTTTCGCTCCCCTGGAATGAGTAGCGCTTAGCCCAATTCTGAGGCGAGGTGGGTCGATATTGACAAATGTGGAGAGTTTGATTTGAACTGGACAACATTTGGAAGAAATAAAGACCGCCCGTTGAAACGGTGGGTAGTAGCACACGGTCGCTAAAAGGGCAAGCACTTATATTAGGCTAACGGTCTTCTAAAATCAAGCCCTAGTATTGCTACCCACTAGCAGTAGAATGTACGGGGGCCGCTTGGAGGAGTAAAGAAGGAAACGGCAGCAATACGAGTGACCATAGATAAGCTGGGAGGAAGGGAGGTTATCTCCATCCTCCACGCAGTCTTAAAGCCAACGACCAACTGAAACCCTCGGTGGTGGTGGTGGTGGTGGCGTGCACATCTAATGAGAGATTTTTACATTTGTTTGAGTGACCTCATTTTACAGTGACGGTAAGACTACTGTCTGAAAAGTGCTTTTAGTCGATGCTGCACACAGACAATCTGTTTTTGTTTGTTTTTGTTTTTAAAGTTTATGGAATTAAAGATAGTTTATTTTTTTCTTCTTCTTTTTTTTAATGGTCCTACAGCTCTCACTGAATTGATTTGCAGGTAAACAGCAATTATTTTGGTGCCAAACCCCCAAAACAAGTGCTACTCCAAAACAACAGGCTGGCTCTCGTTAGCTGCGAGTCAGTCAGGGAACATAAGGCGATCCATCAAAGTCTTCACTCCGAACGCACTCCTCCTCCCAGGCAGCGTCAACTCATCTATTCAGGTTAAATATGACTAGAGGAACTCTATGGAGCAACAATCGTTAAGACACTGTATTCAACATAAAGGGCAAGTCGTTGACAAAGACAACGTTCCTCTGATAATGTAGGCCTGTTAGCAAACTGGGTACGCGTCAATCATTCAAATCACACACACACACACACACACACACACACACGAGTCGATGTCAAACTGAATGTAAAACCCATCATGTAGACCGGTGTCCCGTGTGTTTGCTTGTGATTATCCTGGACTAGTGTTTAGGTTCCACATGTGTTCATATAGGGTAGATGTGGTCATGTTCAGATGTCAGTCATGTGCTGGTGGTGAAACACGTCATACAGAGATTTTGGGCCCATGAAGGCATGCAGAAATGCATCCGAGATCCCTAGAACGAATCGAAGGGAAATGTACAGAACGTGCATTTAGTCTCTGGTTCTCAGCGGACTGGTCTGCACCCAAGTCTCTCGCTTGTTTTAATGTTTGTTTGTTTGTTTGTTACCGTTCTAAACTAGTCTTCAGGCAGGCTGGCTTTTAAAGGATATTTGTTGAGTATGTATATATGTTTTAAAAAAAAGTTTATTTTTGGACTTTTGAAAGATCTGCTGTATTAAAGATGTGTTGATGCAGACCCTTGAGTCTCTCATTGGGGAAGAACGTGTGTGTGTGTGCGTGCATGTTGCGTCCGTCCGTCTGTCTGTCTGTCTGTCCTGGGTCACCTTATCGGACACTGCAGGGTGAAGTGTAGAGGGAGGTCTGACATTCAGGATCAGTGGTACACACAGGTGGATATCTTTCAGGAGAGGCTCATCTCTGCAAGCTTTAACGGACCTGGCCTAGAAACAGACACAACTAGGGTGTGGGGATATATTTTAAGGGCATTGGCAATAAGCTATATGTTGCAGCTATCTGTAAATAAACATGTTTTTGTTTTATATTTCAAACCTGTGCAGCCTTAGAACGGCACATCGGACTGAAAAAAGGAGAAAGATATCTTGATTTATTTTTTGTTTTTCTTCTTAACAAATGTCTGTACATAGAAATGTAAATATGGTGCTCTATATTTAGAACAGCCCAGTGAACCCTTTGGTGCATAGCTGTAATATAGCCTTATAGTCATGGGTGTCATGTGAGAATACATGGTTCTATTCATAATGTCAGTCTCTGACCGTTGTCTTACCCAGATGTAACCAGGTGAATGACATGTGCATGTGTTATATGTTTGACATTATTGATCCAAGGACATCAAGGAGGAGAACTACCCACAGAATATGTTACTGGACCAAAACCATGTACTGGCAAAAAAAAAAAAAAAGTGGAAATGGCAGAATTATTAAATGTATTATTCTGTAGTTGATACCTGTTGTCAAAAGTTACATATAGCTATGGTAATATCCAAAATAAAATGTTGTGGAAAATGCTGTCTTATAAACTTGTCTCTCGTGATTTTTTTTCACTCTATGACATAACACATGCGTTACTGAGACAACACATTTCCTGTCTGGGGATTAGAATATGTCATTTCCATAAATTATAGTAGATCTCGATTGAACTTGTTTCTTACATAACTACATAATTGTTTGGTTAAATTGGAGTCTACATAAATTATATTTAACAATTTTTTGATTGATTCAAATTGATTGTCCTTTGTAGCTTTTACACAGGGTTCGAGTTATGTGGGAGCCAATGGGAGCTGAGCTCCCATAAGGAAGGTCTGAGCTCCCATGAAAGCAGTAAAATCATACATCTGTGGGGGTCGCTAATAATACATTACCACAACCATTATTTGATAAAAAATGTCAATGTAATGAGTATTATTTATATTTATTTATATGATAAATATTCTAAAATAAACACGTTTTCCAAAAGAAGTACGCGCACCACCATTAATCTCCTGTGAATGACAGTATGCCTTTGACTGCCTGCACTTTACCACCAAGACACTATGGGGCGCAGTAGAATATTGTGCAACAGCAGAATATGATCGTTGAGAGCTTGCGAACGTGAAAACATGATTATTGAGAAGAAAACATTCAGTAGCTAGCTATCATGCCGCCCCCAAAAAGGCCACTGCTGCCGACCGAGTCGACAAGCCTGGAAGGTTTCGGGTTTTCAACCAAGAAACCAAACTTGAATTCAGCTGCACCTGTTATGACACCCAATGTTGAAACTGTTGAAATAGCAGAGCTCAAACAAAAGCAAGTGCTTCCGAAGAAAGTAGCAGAACTCACCTCCAGTATGTATAAGGAGACAGCTAGTTCGTTCAGGGCAGCCTATACTGTCGCTAAAGAAAGGATGCCTTATACAAAACTGAATCCAATTATGAAACTTAATGAGATGAATGGCGCGACAGTTGGCCCCTGCTCACCGATTCGATCATTCATGTGCCCAGATTGTAGAGCACATTGCACAAGAGATTAAACAAATTCATTTCTAATGTCAAATCACTTGATTCCCGTAGTAGCATAACATTAGATGAAAGCACAATTCATGGACGAGCATACATGATTATTGATGTCAGGTGCGATGTCACTGGAAATGGAGATGTGGACAATGTGTCGTGCTAACAGGGAAAGTGAATGGACTGTATAGCAAAAACAACAAAATGATTGGCCGAGATACCCGTAACTATCGCTTATAGCTGTTGTTTCATGTGGTGGTGTTGATGTGGTGAAATGAGTAGCCTATGGCTAATTAAAACTTGTAAGTCCCATCGCTGTGTGGGCATGATTCGTGCGTGTGCATGAGAACATTTCGCACTGTTATTTTGGAGACCCCCACAAAGCTCAGCTTATAACTCGAACCCTGCTTTTACACTACTGAGGTGTTACACTACTACCCTACTATATAGAAAAAACCTGAATATCAAAATCACACAATATGGTAGAAGTGCCTGTGTTTGGATATCTGGGGCCTCATTTATAAAAAAAAGTACTTGAACGTCATCTTTGACTTTCACGTAGCCTAAGCACATTTTTCTAAACGAACGTAAGCATTATTTATAAAACGGGCTGCGATGGTTTAAAATTGCGTACGTGCTTCCTTCTATAAATACCAACGCAGGTAAAATGAACGCAGGTGAATGAGGTTTGTATTAACGCCCTGTGATAGCGGCTCAATTAGCGCCTGAATTAAGACAAGTGCTATAATATAGGGTAGGCGTTCGTCTGGAAGCGGGAGAGGGCAGAGAAGGGTGGCTTCTCGGTAAGTTGCATTTGTAACGTTTGATCATGACAACTAACCAGGCAAATGCTTATACTCAGTAGGCTACTCGAGTTGTAAAAGAAAATCAGGGGAGGTGGTGGATTTTATCATATGAGGACAATTTTAGCATCCCCTCAGCGTCAGTGACTTCAGTGTCAGTAACTTGGTAAAAATGTCATTGCATGTGTGCGTGCCCCCTCGCACCTTGAAATAGCAGTAACACCACGTTCATTGATAAAATGACATAAAGTATGGAAAGAGGGGATGGCCGTTTTAGAAGGGGAACGATTTTGACTGTTTTTATTTCAGGGGGGATGCCACCCCCCCCCCCCCCCCCCCAACTCGAGTGCTGCTTATACTGTAATAATATAATGGTCTTATTCTTACCAGGTGACATTGAAAACATGTCTGCGAACTCCCTTTGCGAACTCCCAGACACCGGAGAAAATCCAGTATAATTTAGCGCGTGGCCGGGCAAGGTCCGTTGTGGAACGCACTAGGCATGTTGAAGGGGAGATAGACAGCTCCGGAGGGATATAAAGAAAGACTGAAATACAATAATAAACATCAGTTCCCTTTAAATCTTGAATTAAACTAATTTTCTCGGCTGATAACAACATCGTTAATTTTATTACGAGCCACTTGCATGAATTACAGTATAGGCAGTGCGGCTCACATGCCTGTAATAACTCCGCATAACCAGTAGGTAATGTGCGTACGCAAGGTGAATACATGACGTAGAGCTACGATCGTTTCCACGGTCAAATTGAATCAAGTTGAAATTGTATAAATCCCTACGTGGACGTGGTTTTCTACGTACGACAGGGGTAAGATCAAAATGTGATCTGAGTACTTTCTATAAATGAGGCCCCTGGACAAATAGTATTAAGAGCTAATGTTCTCCATCATCTCCCATGTCAAATAAATGGTCAGAAACAACAAAGAGGACAGAGAGAAGGGTACAGTGATAACACATTGGTAATACAGAGGTCAGAACACTTAAGACCAAAAGACACAATAATACAGTGACACGAGTCAGCTTAACACCTTGTAAAGGTTTATTTGACGGGAAGGGATGATGACGTGTCCTCTCGGTTTCAACAAAGCTGTTCTGAACCACTTGGATATACTTGGTGATCTTGCAAGCAATTGTGTATAACAGGCGTTTTGGCAGCCAGGCAGAAGTCAGTGGTAATCGGATATAAAACAACGTTATTGATAGCAAGGCACTGCCCCCACTATGGGGTGTTTTAAGAGTGCAAGGTCTATAGGTGTATCATGTATATAATATATAATAATAATATATAATAATAATAATAATAATAAATTCCACTCAAGCATACTGTATGTGCCACTCAAGTTCTTGATTGACAAACAAATAAACAGTTTGATAGTAGCAGAGGATTATGTTGGGTTATCATACCCCTCGTATCACTGGGCTAGGCCATACTCTGGTAAGTGTCATGCCACGCAAATACTTCAAGTGTTTCACCAACTTATTTAACGCTTAGAGGAGTGCATCATTCTTCCAGACGGGTTCCTGAGACATTCACCTGTGCTTAAACCCCCCCCGATTTGAAAAGCATATCATATTATATTATATATTAAGCTCATCATATTCAGATAGCCATCTCCGTAACCCCACCCAAAAGTGACTTTAGTTGCAGATAGAAAAAGAAAATACTATGGAGAAAAAATCAGACATTATTTTTTGAAAACGTATCGATGTATCGTTAAGAGCTTGCAGTTGTTAGAATACTGGGTGGGTACCCTTACTGTCTCGCACTGAATCCTCAGCAATTATCTTGCCCAATTCACCAATTCAACAGTGTCACCCATGCACATATAAAGAGTTATTAGTAGTTGCACAGTGTGCTCTACCCTCGACAGTAATGCTTCGTCATACATTCTATACCAATTAGAACATGCGTTTGGTTCGTAGCTAGGCATTTACAGCAGCAGTTCAGAGAGGATCATACAGTCTTCATTATGTTCTCAACTTGATGACATAATGCTATAAGGTATTCTGCAGGTTGTGAAGTACACTCTCACGCAAAAAAACAGCAAAACAATTGACTGTAATTCCTAATCAACAAGGCCAAAGCTATTATGTAAAACTAGGTTTTAACAACCATTTATAATAAAACAAAACACTTATTTGATATTCTGCAGACATATGGTGGTGGTGTGTAAACAGTCCTACAACCATCTGGAGCTCATACTTGTTTTTTTGTTTTTTTAGAGTCTGGGGTGAGATCGTCCTCGCCTCTCGTCCTCACTGATCAGCTTTAGGGACACCCGCGGCCTCCAGCATTTTCTGAAACAGAAACAGAACGACGTGTGATGAATATCTCCAAAATGTCTCCAATGAGGAAGGCCATAGAATATACAGTACCTGTAGTCATGTCATAGAGATTGATAACATCCCCCTTTTAGTGTTGGAGGAGGCTGAATTTGACCAGAGAGAGAACATTATTATTGTTGATTATTATTAATTAATATCATTATTGAAGTGAATAAGCTCCTTAAAGATGTGCAGGAAGCTTAAGTATAGTAAATGACTGTACACTGTTAGATGAAAAGAAAATATTCAGAGCCCTCTCTCTCTCTCTCTCTCTCTCTCTCTCTCTCTCTCTCTCTCTCTCTCTCTCTCTCTCTCTCTCTCTCTCTCTCTCTCTCGAAATGACATTAAGTCTCACAAGGAAAGGAAACGAGAGCTTCAAAACAGCATTACAGTACATATTCAAATTACAAAGGATCTGGAGCCCTTAACAAGAGACATGGAGATGTTCCACCCAGATTGAGTTATTTTAAAAGATAAGACTTTTCCACATCACAGTCCTTCATCCCCCCAGACTCTAATCTAGGCTGAGTTACATTTAATCAATTAATTCCACAGCCTCCAGCAACATCAAGAGCAGCGTGCTGATTCAAATGTGTTAGGTGCAATTAACGTTTCAATCCAAAAGACGGATCAATGGGGGAGTTTTGCTGACGGGGGTCTTTTTATTCATAGTCGACTCCACGGGGGGGTTGGGGGGGGGGGGGGGGGGGCAGGGGTTAAATGCGTACGGTTCCGTCACAGGAATTGACAACGACCGATTCTCCTCTTACGCCCAGTCGACCGCTGGAATAAAAAAAAGCTGTCTATTTCTTCTGGAGAGGAAATTTCACAATATGGCAGTTCTGGATTTATTCAGTGTTTGTTCTTGCTCTTGACTCTCAAGAGGTTGTCCGGCCCCGGATAATCTGTTGTTACAATCTCTATAGTTACAGTACGAAGAGGACAAAACACTGAAACGACCGGCGAGGATCCTTCATACGCTTCATAACAAGGGCGTGAAAAGTCGAATTCCTTTTTGTTCGGATAGACCTGTTCAATTGCTGACTTCCTGCCAAGGGCAATAGACTACACATCTCTGGAGGGAGCTTTCACACCGATGGTTATAAATGATGCCTACTACTTATCTGAATGAGAACAGGAGAGAGAGGGGGGGGGGGGGCAGGGGGCAGGGCCAGAGAGACAATGGACACCCACAGTAACACATGTCTTACACACTGGACGGTACATAGCAACTACAACAACGTCACTCCCTGTAGTGAGAGCTTAATTGGAACGAATGCACTGGTTTTCCAGGAGGCACAGTATGCATGTTGAGCTAATTGCCTGGACATGTTAAGCATCGATCACGAGAGAGAGAGGCGGCTGAAGCCGAGGGTTTTAAAAGCTTATGTCATCGCCAGCAGAGAGGCTTCTCACAGAGTTAACCCAACTCTGAGGTCGTTGCCTATTATACTGGTATAGCCAGCCACTCCTCCGAGCCCAGTTCACTACCTCTCAACGACCAGCCACTGTAGAAATACATCGATTCTATCTTAACTACCCCCCACATCCTCTCTTTCTCTGTGCTTCGGAGCCTGGACTTCCCGGGGCTGCCAGAGAGGCTCCATTTGTCCCTGTCAGGTCCGTGTCCTGAGTCCTGCTGACGCTGCTCTTCCACACAAAACCCTGCAAACTCACCCTCCCACAAAACCCTGCGAACTCACCCTCCCACAAAACCCTGCAAACTCACGCTCCCACAGAACCGGACGATGTGTTTTTCCTTTCCAAGACTTCGCCTCAACACTGGCAATGGGGCACGTATAATAAGTATACACTATACTATACTATACTATACTATACTATACTATACTATACTCCCTCTGACAGGACATAGGAGGGTGCACTTCTTTGACAAACTAAATCTCACTCGTCGCATTTTCAACAGCCTCTTTATCCGGGCTGGAGTCTCTGTGTCTCGGTGTGGCCCAGTCGTCTCTGGGGTCAGAGGAGGTCAGAGAAGTCACTCGGGGCGTTGTGGAAGACGACTCGGGCGACTCACCCTCCGTCACCCTCCTTGTGACAAGTGGCGCGTCGTCCAGGGCTGACTAAAATATCGGCCTAATTCCCTGTCACGCATTAAAACCAGAAGCGGTCCGCAGTTGGAAGCTCAGATAGAAGCCTGTGCTCAGATAGAGGCCTGTGCCACATCACATTTTCTCTGGCGATTGAAGACGGTCGGGATAAGGAACTCATCGGTCTAGACACCTAGCTCAGCAAAAGCTTGTATCTGAGACATCACACCTTCCCCCCCCGCCGTGCTATCTGGTAGGGAAACATGTCAAACAAGCCTGTTTGCTGTCAGGCCCTGATGCTCTTTGTAGCGGCGGGCTCTTGTTGTCCCAAGCTAAATAAAGGCCAGGCTCCTCAAACGCAGCTGTGAGCGGAGAGAGAGAGGGACGCTCTGCAAATAGAACATCCGTACCAAATGGATCTATGCTGTTCTAACGAGCACCTTGAGCATCGTTCAGATGCAGCTGTCAGATTACCTCTTTACAAAGAAAGACTAACGGTTTTAAAACGCGAGACAGCGAGATTAGGAGATCACTTTGTACACAGGTGTTCAGTGCGTGTTCTTCTACCCTCGCACCATGGACACCATGCACGTACTGTAACTAGTGAGGCCTTCTGGCCTGGACAGAGGGGGGGGGCTCTGGTTTAAGAAGTGCATGATGTAGATCTACAGGGCAGGCCGTTCTGGAGAGTGTGTGTGTGTGCGTGTGTGTGTGTGTGTGTGTGTGTGTGTGTGTGTGTGTGTCACCTCTCGGAGAGGTGGTGGCAGCCTGGTGGCCAGCCAGACAGCACTGCTGATAGGGGACTTCCAGCGACCAGGCACCTGCTCTCTTCAGCTGTGTGGAAGGGGCTGTCCCCTGCTCCTGCTCCTGCTCCTGCTCTGGCTGGCTGGAATTGATTTGGTCAGATGCAGGGCTGGCTTGAGTGGCATAGCAAGATGGTGCCCCCCCTCTCCCCCTCATACCTGACCCCACACTCCAGTGGAAAAAAGCAGCTCTCTTTACAGGCTCCCCTTGCATCATGAGGTGCCTGTTTGACAGCACCTCTGGGTTGACTGAAAGGTACGTCAACTGCTGTCAGTCTTCTGGGTGAAACCGTTCACTAATACTGAGAAAGAGTCACGGTGGAGGGGGGGGGGATTCTAGTGGATAGTGAGTTGGACTTGTGATCGGAAGGTTGTGAGTTCAAATCCCGCCTGAAGCCACACCACTACTAGTGTGCCCTTGGGTAAGGCACTTAGCCCTCAGTTACTCCAGGGGGAATGTCCCTGTAATTCGTAATTGTAAGTCGCTTTGGATAAAAGCGTCTGCTAAATGGCAAAATTATTATTAAATTATTATTCATTTCTCAATTATATTTAACCTCACGAAGCAAAGGTCATGTCAGCTTGTCTTTATTTTTAATGAACCAAGAGGGCCACACGATGGTTTTAAATGGGTTAAGATGTATGATGGAGAATTAGAGCAAGATTCATTTTGCAAACAAGTCCAGGTAACTGTGTTGTGGTATTAAGAGGTCAATAGACGAATGGCCAAGACACAGTTTCACAAGGCGTTAGCAAAGTACTCAAACAAACCCAAGCGTTATTTGGACATTACATTAGGTAAGGCAGCATTAACAAGATAACGTATATTCGGAAGAAAAATACGAGGCGTCGTTAGGTATTATATTTGAAGCTCGCAAGACATACCAGCCAAACTCCCAAACTGGAAAAAGAGGTCAGAGCCAAAGCAACTTACCGACCACGGGCCTTGCTCTGCACAAACCAAACAAATCAATCCTGTTACAAGTTTGCCAGAGTTGAACAATCAACCAAAAAAAGCATCAGAAATACCAATCAATGTTTTGTTGTTGTTGTTGTTGCTGTAGGGTTGGATTGAAAAATAACATTTTAATAAGTTGTTTTCTCTTTTTACTTCTGATATTTGTATTGATTTGATCATTTTATCATTCGTTAATTTTATCATTTTATCATTCGTTTTATTGCTTGTGTGAAGTGCTTGTTTACATTTTTATGAATTACACTGGCTGTTTATTTGCTGTGTTATGCAATATTCTACCAAATGTACTGTGAAGCACTTTGTGACTGCTGTCTTAATAAGTGCTATACAAATAAATAAAAGTTAAGTCAAAGTAAAGATAATGTGGAAAAATTGTGAATGTAAACCCTGTGTTATATACATTGTTTGTGTGTGCTTTTCACCAATAAAAAAAGAAATAACAAAAAGAAAAAGAAATAAAAAAGAAATACCAATCAATGTGAAGTATTTCACCACCGCGCCCTTCTGCTGAGAGAAATGATAGGCACGCTAATTACACCAGCACTCAGCCGCCAGCCTCAATCAGGTCAAGGGCTACAGAGCCAAGCGAGCTAATGCTCAACACACTCATATCAATACTATTAACGTAAGACCCATCATTTATCTTACCAGAGTGGTCTGGGGGACACTGAGGGCCTGAACACAGAACATTAAGCCATTATAGACGCGTGTTTGCATCCTTCTTCTTCAACCTTTGAAAAAGCCTTTTGTGCTGCATACATAGTATGGTTTCAGGCTATATTCCAAAGCACACTGTTTGTGTGTGTGTGTGTGTGTGTGTGTGTGTGTGTTTGTGTGTGTGTGTGTGTGTGTGCGTGTGTGTGCGTGTGCATGTGTGTGTTTGTGTGCGTGTGTGAGCGTATTTATGTTTGTGTGTGTGTGTGCGTGTGCGTGTGTATGTGTGTGTGTGTGAGCGTGTGTGCGTGTGAGCGTGTGTGTGTGTGTGTGTGTGTGTGTGTGAGCGTGTGTGTGAGCGTGTGTGCTTGTGCGCATGTGTGAGTGACCTACTTCTGAGCTGCATGCAAGGTGATAAACATCTGCCAAAATAAGCAGAGCCTCATTAACACAACACAATATGCGAAGGCACACACACACACTCGGCCACACGCAAAAAAACACACACGCGCACGCACACGCTCGGTTCTTTGTGTGCGTGCTCCGGAACCAACCGGCGTTGTGAACAAAACGTCTCCACGGATCATTAGGGCCATCGTGCCCGGGCGGTAATCCTGATGACTGTTTCATACACAACATGAACCAGCCAGCAGTGCAGCTAATGCTAATTAAACCCAAGGTTACCCAGCCATTACCGTGGCTCTCCATCAAGTCGATCGCTGTTGTGGGTGTCTCGAGGGTAGGCCTGTTATTCAATAGGCCAGTCGCAAACACACCGGAGGGGATGTGAGACTCAGAGTCTCAGACGTACCTTTTTCTTCAGAGCTTCCAGGGACTCAAACTCCAGCTTGGACAGTTTGATCTGGATGTGTTTGGGGACGTCCGGTATCACGAACGCCAGGATGAACTTGGAGGCCAGGAGCAGGTGCTGCAACGACAATAACACAGTCAACAGGAAGTGTGAGACTTCCCATAGTGCACTGGGGTTTCTATCTCTCATAACACAAATGAACCCCTGCGACGATATTAGTGAAGTGAGTGAATTCTGACGTATACGGTAAAGGTAGGCCCTAGTTTACACTCACCCTCTTGTTATCGCAGTATGTTTGATTAAAAAAAAACATGAAATGTGAACTGGACAAGAGCCTTGTCATCATCAGCCACACCTTAATGAAGCATGGTTGAACTGAGACACACAGGAACATAGAAAGATCTGCTTGCCTGTCCTCTCACCCGACCGAACAGAGGTGATTGTGATTAACATCAAAACACAGCCACGAGTTCACATGAAAGTGAAATAGCAGCTCTTCTGAGTATGAATAGTACAGAGAGAGAGAGAGAGAGCTGTGCTAGAACACGGAGGACACATGACTGTGTCATGGTGATTGGGAGAGACAGGAGTGCAGAAGGCTGTGGGGCTGGACGAGGCTCGGAATGTACACCTGCCATCTCCACAACCCCCAGGTGGGGTAAGGTGAAGTGAGGTGAGGAGAGGAGAGGGGAGGGGAGGGGAGGAGAGGAGAGGGGAGGGGAGGGGAGGGGAGGAGAGGAAAGGAGAGGAGAGGGGAGGGGAGGAGAGGAGAGGGGAGGGAAGGGGAGGGGAGGGGAGGGGAGGAGAGGAGAGGGGAGGGGAGGAGAGGAGAGGAGAGGAGTGGAGAGGAGAGGAGAGGAGAGGAGAGGAGAGGAGAGGAGAGGAGAGGAGAGGAGAGGAGAGGAGAGGAGAGGAGAGGAGAGATAGGTAGCAACAACCAGCTCTCTGACACACTGGCACCCACAAACCCATACTAATTCCATGTTGAACACACTCACACACACAGAGAAGACCGTGCCAAAAATCCACATTTAACTGTCTAATATTTCCCAAAACAAACATCATCATCTTGAATTAAAGGTAATGTACTGCAGATGTCTGGTGCTGGAGGAATGCCAGCAGCCTCTGCAACGCACTTCATCAGTATGTGCCACCACTGCCAATATCCGTTTGATTTAGAAGCTCTTTTCATCTGAGTAAAAGGCTTCATACATGTTATGCATGAAAAATGCAGTTGACTGAATGTAGATCAAAAGGCATAGATTACAGGCTTCGGAATAGCATTTCTTCTATGATATACTGTATGTGTGTCTTAGTTACTGTAGATAATTAAGGCTAGTCCACAAAGGCTTCAAAGGATGGAGTGGTGCGTGGCCCTTTGGCTCTTTCAAGTGGCAGGGAAAACAGGAGATGGGCTAATACTTACACCCCAATAATGGTAGCCAGGTGTGTTAGTAGCCAGGTGTGTTAGTAGCCAGGTGTGTTAGTAACCAGGTGTGTTAGTAACCAGGTGTGTTAGTAACCAGGTGTGTTAGTAACCAGGTGTGTTAGTAACCAGGTGTGTTAGTAACCAGGTGTGTTAGTAGCCAGGTGTGTTAGTAACCAGGTGTGTTAGTAACCAGGTGTATTAGTAACAGACAAACAGACTGAAGAACAGCTTCTACCCCATGGCCATCCAGGCCCTGAACACAGCAAAGACCTAGGTTCTGGGCCCTGGACAGTCTGGACGGATTGATGGCAGCTGCTGGACTGAAAAAATCAGGTGTAGTGCTGAGGCACAAATATGTACATTTCAAGCCTGCAAACTGCGACACTTTAAATGAATGTGCAATAACACTATGTGCAATATGACAACCCTAGTCGTCTATCTGTACAGTATAGTATAGTGGATAGTGTACATAGCCTTTATTTATGTAAACCAGCTCCTTCCCTTCTTGTTTTTTCTTTTTTTTTTTTTTTCTTTCCTAACACCAGGGGAGCCACCCCTCCTAAATTTCGTTGTTTGGTACCTGTACTATAGCAATGACAATAAAGACCATTCATTCATTCATTCATTCATTCATTCATAGTAACCAGGTGTGTTAGTAGCCAGGTGTGTTAGCTGTGCCGGTTGTCGCATCGCTAATGGCGCTTAGCATTTTGTCACCACCAGAAACTGGTTCACCCCAACCTCTCTGGGCTACACGGAGCACTCTGGACAGTCAGCCTCTGAGACTGTGCTACAGTACGTGAGTACTTTACCAACTCTGCGGTTTTCTGACAATAACAACTGCAGCACGCCCACAGGCACACATTTGAATAGAGGATAAGGGAGATCTGGCTATAGAGACACAGACTGAGAGCAATCTTCAGTCAGCATTAACTGGTAAATGTGAGCAAGGCTTTAGAAAGTAGAGAGTGTTAAAAGGAGAGAGAGGGAGAGTCCTGGCTTTGGCACTGAGGTTGTCACATTGATTGAAAAGCAACAATAAAAAAACGCCATTTAGCTGATTGCTAATGCTATCTGAAAATTAGTTTGATTTTCTCTGTGTTCAGGAGACACAACGTTGGCCCGCGTTTGAGAATACACTGAATGGAATGTTGCTGTTTTTATTGTTCAAAGGGGTACATTGTTCCCTTCTTCAACTCAAGGCCAAACTCAGAACTCACATTCAGGTTTACGGCGTGGTATTTCAAAAGGTACAGCGTTTACAAGCATGACGATCCCACGACATTCGTGCCACAGTCGTCCTTGCCTGGTATTCACCTCACGTACTGTGCCGGTTGCCAAAACTGCACTACATTGTTAATTGTAAATTAGCATTTCAATCCACCTCGATCCCAATTGATCGGGAGTAATTTCCTATCATTTGATCTGTAAAGCTACACATTTCCAATTCAAACTCCAGCCTGGAACCCATCCATTTGTGTTGTGTGCCATTAATAAATTCACAAGTTGATCAAATATGGTTATCTATAAACAGCTAATTCACTGAACAAAAATATAAACGCAACACTTTTGTTTTTGCTCAAATCTTTCACGAGTTAAAATTAAAGACCTAAGACTTTTTCTATGTACACAAAAGGTGCAGTTTTATCACACAGCACAATGCCACAGATGTCAAGTAACCTGACGAAGTTTCAAGTTTTGAGGGAGCGTGAAATTGGCATGCTGACTCCAGTAATGTCCATCAGAGCTGTTGCCTGTGAATTATAATAATAATTGCTCTACCATAAGCCGTCTCCAAAGTCGTTTCCAATTCCAATTCCAATTCTCTGAAACGCCTTTGAAGACGGCTTATGATAGAGAAATGAACATTAAATTCGCAGGAAACAGCTCTGGTGGACATTCCTGCCAATTGCATGCTCCCTCAAAACATCTGGAGCATTATGCTGTGTGATAAAACTGCACATTTTAGAGTGGCCTTTTATTGTGACCAGCCTAAGGAACATCTGTGCAATAATCATGCTGTCTAATCAGCATCTGGATATGCCACACCGGTCAGGTGGACGGATTATCTCGGCAAAGGAGAAGTGCTCACTAACACAGATTTAAACAAATGTGTGAACACAATTTGAGAGAAACAGGCCTTTTGTGAACGTAGAAAAGGTCTTAGGTCTTTGATTTCAACTACCGTAATGAAAAATTGGAGCAAGTGTTCATATTTTTGTTCAGTGTAGTTTATATTTTTGTCCAACGCAGTAGTGAGAATGACACATACAGTATATAACCTTGTACTGTGACAAGGCTGGGAACAGATAAGGACCAGCCGTACCCCTTATTAGAAAGTATAATAAAGAGAGATTATCAGATCATGAGAGTACAGCCTTTAATTCAGGAGGCGGCACATCTCGAAGATGAGAATGAGATGTATCGATCTCTTCAGGCAGCTGCCTAGTCGCACGTATTGTACTGTTTCTCAAGACTCATTCATCAAAAGACCAGATAAATAAGCTACCTTGGCGTCACCAAGGAGTGTGAGACTTAACTGACAGCGCTGATGGTGGTGACGGGTGGTGTGAGACTCACATTCGGGGGTGAGAAATGGGGCTTTTGGGTTTATGACAAGCTGAAGCAGAGAGAGGAGGAGGAGAGGGAGGCTTTCAGGACCTTCGGGACCCGTTCAGGCTACGCTAGCTTCAGTGGCACCAGACTGGTGCTGGAAGTACAGCAGCAGACTAGCCAACAGGACTACAAAGGCTTGGCATTGACCTGCCAGGCAGCAGGGGTCCTCGGCTTCACAGAGTAATAAAACACAGTGGGCTGACTATTGTGCCTTGAGCCAATGCATAGATGAAGCTAGCACAGGATCGGACAGATAAATAAAAGCAGGAGTGAAACCGCGGCGAGGCAAGCAGACATTCATTTGTTCTGTAAAAAAAAAAAAAAAGGCTCTGGAAAGACTACATCATAGTGGTTTAGAAAGGACAATGGGCTAATTGGCCTTGAGGGCCAAACAGGAACCGGGAGACAGAGAGTTGTTATGAGCAAAACAAATAAAGCCAGCTGTGTTCTATCAGGCAGGGTTATCGTCACATCAATAGAGGAGCGGGCTTTTAAATAACACAGACCCACGGAGACGGCCAATGAGACAGACGCATTCAGAGCCTGTTCTGGCCTCCACGTACAGTACATTTGGGGGAAAAATAGACTGTTGTAGTTGTAGTAGCGAACACTTCCTGGTAATGGAACACAACAATGACTAGGAACCCTCTTAACCCTGCAGAGAAGGCTGGAAAAATGGAGAGAAAAAATGCATCAAAACTCAACTTTGTATTCATACCGTACAAACCGTAAATCACATCTCCCCTTCTAGTCTCCTTTGTGTCAATCTGTGCTCGGAATAAATCAAGCAGATAAAAACCGGCGCTGACTCACTCCTCCTCCTAGCATCCTTCACGCATCCTCCAGGTTAATAGCGTGTCGTCTGAATGACAGGACAAAAACTGTGTCTGAAAGCTGTCACTTTATCTCTGGGTGTATCTACCTTCATCATCATCATCACCATCACCTCAACGAGAACTGAGCGTGTAGTCGACAAACAGGGAAAAATAGGGTTGACAGTCTCCTCTGTAACAGTTCAAGACAGAGATCAAGAGAGACACATCCTAGCAGCCTATACTGAAAGGCTTCATTCCAGCAGAGATGTAAAAAACCTTGAGAGTGACTTGAGAGTGCTTGTTGTCATACACAAAAACCTGTACCATGATCCTCCACTAAAAGGAGTAGGGCGAAGGGATTTAGACTGGTACACAAAGAGCCAACACTGTCACTGCCTCGGGCAAGGAAAAAGTCTGCCGGATTCTAATCTGATTATCTGAAAACCGCCGTAATGGGATTGCTGTCTGATTCTGCGTCTGAAAATAACAGTCAGAGAAAGTGACAAAAACAGAGACTGTCGACGTGGAAGTCTGAGCATTTTTTTCCGTTTCGCGTAAAAAAAAAAAACTCTGAAAGTTTCTGACTCCTACGAAGCTCTCGGTGAGTGTGTGAATAGACTAGAAAACACGAAATAAATCAATCATCATTTCAATCATCATAATTTCTCCTCTTTTTTTTTGCACGGAGTATATATATCCTTGTTCAATTCCAATACTTTTGAGTTGTAATCACTGTCGGTTGAGTTGGTGAGTGCTGTCTCATATCTGGTGGGCAGCTTTTGACTGGGATCTGGTGCTACGAGAGGCTGGGGGGGGGGGGTTAGTGACTGACTGCCATCAAGTGTTTCAATTACTCCTGATCCCCCCACGACTCCCGTTCTGTCTCTGTGGCTACCTTGTTGCCTGGTTACGGCGCTGCGAGGCATGCCATGCCATGTCCAGTAATTACAGAAGGTATCATAGGCTGAAGGAGGAGCTGTGTCTCCGCTGTGTCTCAGCCCCACAGGACCAACAGCCAGCAGGAGACACAGAGGGCAAGAGGGCACAAGCAGCACCCATGGCTACAGTATATAATAATAATAATAATAATAATAATAATAATAATAATAATAATAATAATAATAATAATACATTAGACTTATATAGCGCTTTTCTAGACACTCAAAGATGCTTTACAAACTGAAAAGATCGAGTAGTAATAATAAAAAGAAACAAGAAATAAATAGAGAAAGAAAGTATAGGGGTCTAATTAAGGTAGTGCTGGGGACACATGGGAAGGGGAGGGGGAGAGGGTTAACTGGTGAAGGCAAGCTTGAAGAGGTGGGTTTTGAGGGCCTGTTTAAATGTTGGGAGGGTGTTGGCCTGTCTGATGTGGTTGGGGAGGGTGTACACACGTATGTGTATATACGTATATCCACACAAGTTCTGTAAGATAATAACAAAACAAACAGTAGGAGGCGTTTACGTCAGTCAGAAAGGCAACGTTGACACCGTAAAAAAACAAAAACCAGCTCTACGGTCAAAGTTCGTAGTAAAGTAGCACAAAATAAAACCGGATGTGGGTTGTATTTTTCAAACACTATAATGTTGAAATGCAGGTATACGAATGTTGAAAACAACATTTTGAGGAGCACTTTGAATAAACGAAAAAATCACAGTTACGGGCGGCTGTGGCGCAGGAGGTAGAGCCGGCGTCTAATGATCGCAAGGTCGGCACATCGGCGGTTCGAGCCCCAGCTGGCCACGTGGCGAGGTGTCAAGAAGACACTGAGCCCCAAATTGCTCCCGATGAGCGGGCCGGTGCCTTGCATGGTAGCTTGCCGATGAGAGGCCGTTGTAAAGCGCTTTGGAATAAGGCGCTATGTAAGTCAGTCCGTTTACCATTAACAGTATGGGGGGGGGGACTTGTTTCACAGACTTGTTGAGTCCCTGACCCCATTCTGCCAGGGGCGTCCTACCATCACAGGAGTTTATAATATTAATATCATAACAGCCACGGATGTCTGGGCCTCTGAGGAGAAACCAAGTTGTTGTTTTGAAGCTGTGGTGCTCCTCCTTCTGCCATTCCTCTCTGTATTCGCCAGCTCCATCGAAGGCTCTAACGGCCATATCCTGTTTGCTTTCTAAAGCCGGCTGTGTTCCGTACAAGTGTGTCTGTCGCCATCTGTTTTTTTTTCGAACTCCAGGAAGCAGTTTATCAGGAGCGTGACAGGCCGCGTGTAACATACTGGGTGACGTGAATGTGCGATGTGCCGATTTTTTCCCCCCAGAAATCTATATTCACGGCCCTTCGTCTCCGATTATCACATGCGATCACGGCGTCTTATGACTATTCCTCAACCGTTTTACATCCCAGATGTCCCGTGGTGATCGTGTCAGATGTCGTCTTGCGAGAACGACGTGTCGAGCGCGCCCGTGTGTGTGTGTGTGTGTGTCGAGGCTCCTGCATGCTGAGCAGTCTGGCAGACACACCGAGAGCACTAACAGGAAATGGGGCTGGATGGTCGGCGGTGTGGAACGTGCTCGGGTATACAATCAGCCAGCGAGGCAGGTTCGTCTCCTAACCCCTCCCTGTTCCCTTCTCCACCTCTTTTTTTTGGTTCTCTGTTTCTCTTTCTTTATCCCTTTATCTCTCTCGTCTACCTCCCTCTCCCTCTTTCCCTGGCTATATTTATTTGACTGTCTTTCACACGCACACACGCACACACAATCCAGAGTCCAGAGGGGTAACTGAGGTCGTGTGATGTAACCTGTTATACGCCGTGAGGTTGGTAACAGGCAGACAGAGAGTGAGAGTGAGAGTGAGAGTGAGAGACAGACAGACAGACAGACAGAGAGTGAGACAGAGAGTGAGTGAGTGAGTGAGTGAGTGAGTGAGTGAGAGAGAGAGAAAGAGAGAGGTCAGTGGTCAGTGCTGCTCTCCTCTGCTCAGCAGTGCAGAAACTCTACCGTTGACCCGCTCAAATGAGAGGCCACGGAATTACAACACCTAACCGAGCCCACGAGTATCGGAGCTGCAACTGACTCTCACAAGGTGATGAGGTCAAATCCCTGATGGTGCACAGTGCAATGTAGGCTGCTTAAATCCCCATCAATAACCTGTGACCAACTGCCTACTGTTGGGTCCTAAATAAAGAGTATTTTGGAACAAGCTCTGTTCGGCCTGTACCCCCAAAAAAAAGGTATTCAATCAAACGTGCACCAAATAAATATGACCTAGTTTCAGCTCAGTAAAAGCTATATGGTACGTATGCGTGTAGGGAACTAGAGATGCACAACAGAATGTCCTCTAAGGACCCCTGTTACCGCAGCGGAAAAATAAAAGACTTACTCAAAGACATATTTTATTGAATACACCCCCTCTCCTCTTTCTTTAATCCCCCGCCTCCCCCCCCCTCCCTTTTTTCTTTCTTCTCTCAGTGTTATTTAGAGAATTTCTCTCAAGGCCAGACAAAAGGTGCATGCTGAGACCGTTGTGAGACGCGCTCCCAATGCTGATGGCTGACAGACAGGGACAAGGGCTTATTCTGGAGTGGAGACACTCTGGTTCATCCACACAGACCTCCCCTGACAGGCAGGCTGGACCCTCCTGTTCTCTACACTGTCTCTGCTGCACAACCACACAGTGGAGGAGACGAGAGGAGAGACTCACAGCCAGAGCCGTTAACACACTGGCATCACACACTCCTTAGCACGTCTACAGGGATCTCATTATGACTCTCTGGCGCCATCTGCTGAGCAGCTTGGTTAACTTACACCTAAATGTGAGGACGAGGTAACCTCAACACCAAAAACAAAATGATTGCAATATGTTATATATATATATATATATATAAACTCCTCAAAAAAAGTTTGGAAACGTTATTTCAGTCGATTCTTCCTCCCCTTTAATAATACCAATTGGTATTGTATTTTATATCGTTGGAAAGCCTGATTAGTCACCTTTACAACGAGGTACAACTTGTAAGGATCATGCATCGTGGAATGAGTAACACAGCTAAATGTGTGGGTAGCGGCCCAAAAATTGCCAAAATCCCCTGCAATATTCTTCTGTTGGTATTCACTCGTGTTTTGAGCTTCAAGTGCTGGCAGGTGTATGTCAGTCACAGGTGACTGGCACCTGAATGGCACCTAATTGACAGGAATGATATTCTGGGGCCAGTGGCGATCCCATATCTCCAGAATCTGGGACCTAACTCCATCCTCCAGGAGGACAACGCTCGCCCCCACAGAGCCAGGATCATCACAGAGCACCTCCAGAATTTGGGAGCGGAGAGGGTGGAATGGCCTGCCGTGAGTCCAGACCTCAACCCAATTGAACACTTGTGAGATCAGCTTGGGTGCTGTACGTGCCAGAGTGACCAACGCAACCATGTTGGCTGACTTGCAGCAAATCCTAGTTGAGAAATGGGATGCCGTCCCACAGCAGTGTGTGACCAGGCTGGTGACCTGCATGAGGAGGTGCCAAGCTGTTGTGACTGCGTATGGATCTTCCACACGCTACTGAGGTCCCTGACAGTGTAAAATTAATTAAGTGTAAAAATGGCCAATATGTGTTGTTTTTTCCTTATTACTGTGGGAGAGTGCAATCATCCAATCCACCAAGCAACTCAAAACGAGAGTGAATACCAACAGAAGAATATAGGGGATTTTGGCAAATACTTTTGGGCCGCTACCCACACGTTTAGCTGTGTTGCTCATTCCACGAATGCATGATCCTTACAAGTTGTACCTCATTGTAAAGGTGACTAATCAGGCTTTCCAACAATATAAAATACAATATCAATTGGTATTATTAAAGGGGAGGAATAATCAAACACAATAACGTTTCAGAACTTTTTTTGAGGGGTTTATATATATATATACAGTATATACGTATAGAGAGAGAGAGAGAGAGAGATAGATATATAGATATAGATATACTGTACATATACTGTAGATACAGATAGATATAAATAGATATAGATATGTGTGCGTGTGTGTGTGTGTGTGTGAGATATTACATGAAGTATATGGATATGTTGTTGTGATTGAAAGTGAACAGTGGAGAGGAAGGTATTTACCTCAACAGCCACCACCCACAGGATGAGCTGAGCCTCCGACTCGGGGAAATACGCCTTCACTTGAGGAGACATGCCAATCAAGGCACAGTTGGTCACCACGGCGATGATACTCATGGTCTCAAAGGCAAGCTGGGCAAAACAAAGTTTTTTTTTGCTTGAAATTAAACAAACTGAAACACAGTGAATTATTAGTTACTTGACACAACTGATCTCTAAACAAAGACGATCTACACTCGTCTAAACGGCGTAAGAGGATATATATCAGAGAGCTGGATCCCTGGCGTCCTTACCTGCCACACTCCTATATTGGCCGCGGGGTCTAAGAACGGCCGTTTGAACACGTGGCACATCTTGAAGGCGTCAGAGTAGACCTCGGTGACGTTGTTGAGGACCACCAGCACGGCTGCCAGGGGGTAGACGCAGGAGAACAGGCTGACGTACCCGAACAGCAGGAACAGCTCCAGGTAGTCGTCAAACGTCCCCTAGCAGACACATGAGGGACAGTAGAATGAACATTTATTTGACTATTTTTAAAACGGGGTATACAGTTATCAGCTCCAAAGGAGGCTAAAAAGCATACATGTATAAAAGAGAAGAAAGAAACGTCAAGGATAACACAAGAAAGCACAAGAGGCTTATTTCCATTGTGTTCCTTTGATGTTAAAAGATGTAGAAAGGTTACTGTTACATACATGATGTTGTTGAATTCGCTAAATGCACAGAAACAACAGCCACATGTACTTAATCCACCCCCCTCCCGATCGACCAATGAGAAACACATTCTTTTGAACGACTGACAGCCCTAATATATTCACATCACGGTAGCTTTACATTGCTTTCCCATGGGTGAATTCTAAACGCCCTTATTCTGCTGGTTGAATAAACCACCTTCGAAAAACAGCTTTAGACCGTTTCATGGTCCAAGTCCTCCATTGTGAGAAGTACCGAGCCTTCCAGCTCACCAGGTAGGTGCTCATATCAGCCTCCAGCTTGATCTGCTGGGTGAGAGGAAGCTCCTTGTCCCCCATGGTCGTCCTCAACCTCTTATGCATCTTCTTGTTGCGTCTCCTCTGAAGCCAGTAGGGGAGGAAGGCCTCCATGATTTGGTTCAGGATCTGGGAGGTGATCAACAGGGTGGCCAGACTCTGAAACAACAACAACAAGTAGAAAAGCGTCGGTGGTGATATTACAAGAACAAGTGCCTTCAGCTCGTCCCTGTCTGGGATGATGGATGGCCTGCTCCCAGCAGCACACGGGCCTGTGTTGACCCACCTGCCTCAGAAGAGCCATGTCCTGCATCACGAAGGCAATGTAGAACAGAGAGGCGAAGCAGTTGAAGAAGTTGAACTAGGAGGAAAGAAGAAGAGATGCCAGAAAAAGAATTACCAGAAGGACTGCTGGCATTTTACATCGCTTGAATTTATAATGGGGGAAAACGTGAACCGACTTGATTTCAGACTCACCACCAATACTTTCAGGACCAGGTGATTTTGATATGTTGATTCAAGTCTGTGATTTTCTAAAGCAAAAAAAGAAACGTCTCACTTGCGGCAATATGTAACGGCCTCGTCACGTGAATCAACTACAATCAATCCAGTCAGCAAGACAAACTCCAGTCATCCGGCCTACGCACACACACACACCCAGGGAACAGCGCACACACACACACACACACACACACACATACACACACACACACACACACACACACACACACACACGCCCGCCCCAGGGAACAGCACACACACACCCAGGGAACAGTACACACACACCCGCCCTCCCGGCACAGGGAACAGCACACACACACACACCCGTCAGCTCGCCCCAGAGAACAGCACACACACACACACACACACACACACACACACACCCGCCCGGCCCAGGGAACAGCACACACACACACACACACACACACACACACACACCCGCCCGGCCCAGGGAACAGCACACACACACACACACACACACACACACCCGCCCGGCCCAGGGAACAGCACACACACACACACACACACACACACACACACACCCGCCCGGCCCAGGGAACAGCACACACACACACACACACCCCCGCCTGCCCGCCCCAGGGAACAGCACACCCACCCACCAGCACCCCCCCCAGGGAACAGCACACCCACCCACCAGCACCCCCCCCCCCCCCCCCCCAGGGAACAGCACACACACCCACCAGCACCCCCCCCCCCCCCCCACCGCCACCAGGGAACAGCACTCACCCCACTCTGTGAGGAACTCGGCGGCGTAGCGGTACAGCAGGTTCATGACCTCTATGACCACGGCATAGATGATGCTGGGGACGAACACCAGCAGGCCCGTCCAGAAGCTGGGCTCCTGGTCGTGGGTGATCAGCGCCAGGCCCTCGAAGGCGAAGTAGATCATCATGATGTACAGGGACAGGTACAGGCAGAGCAGCACGAAGGGCACCGACACCAGGTAGATCCGGAGCTGCCGCTTGGCGTTGGGGTAGAGGGGCTCCTCTCTGCCCGTGACGGGGTTGAAGCCCAGCACGCCGTGGAAGCCCGGCCGCGGCTCCTCGAAGGCCTTCTTCCTGCTCAGCGTGCCCCAGCCGTAGGCCAGCGTGGCACTGCTGCGCTTCCACACCTCCAGGATGACCGTGCACCACACCAGGTTGAACCCGGCGAACACAGTGTACTTGTCGTAGTCCTCCCAGTCAAACAGGTAGTAGGGGATCCCTACGAGGGCCATGGGGACCAGGGCGAAGGTGAAGTACTCCAAGAAGCCAAAGTAGAGCGCCAGGCCTTCGCCAAAGTAGTGCCTGATGTCATCTAGACCAACACAGGGGTGCGAGGGAATTAAGGAGGATTAAATGGTGTCTCAAGGGTGCTTTGAACGGTTGTTTCTCTTCTTATATAGATGATGTTAGGGATAGACATGTCAAAGTATAGTTCATGCTGCTTACCAAGAGGCTGGAAGGACAACTTGACCTTTTTATACCAAGAAAAGGAAAGCTTCTTGAGTTCTTCCTTTTCGTGGAGAGGGAAAACTTGAAGAAGAATCCCCTTGGATTGCATTCTGCGTACTGAGACGGAACGAAAATAAACAATTCTCATTTTTCAGTCTCCTCGCCCCCTATCTTATAATATGATAATGTCTCTATTTGGCCAAGATAAAGCAACATGAGCTAGTGATTTATAGATTGTCTGTTTTTGGTCGTGGGTGCTAAAAACGTCTGAGAACATTGGCTACTTGAGAGCAATGAAAACAGCAGTGTTGTCTTTCCGTCAAGTTTTAACAGTCAACTTTCCTCTGACAATACAAAAAGCTTCATTTTCGAATACAATAACTTACAGACAATGGCCGGGACCCGCTGATATATAATGTGGTATTGTTTAAATGCATTGCAATGGAAAAAACGCTATCACTTCATCTGCCGTTTACTGAATACATTATTGCTAAACCATTGCATACAGTACAATCCTATACAATTTTGACAAGCTAACAAAGATATTGTATAGCGTCCTATCAACTCAGAAAGTACTTTGGGCCGTTATCTCATATTTGAATAATCCCCTACATTTGCATATTTATTGCTCTTATTGCACACACTGATGAGGAGACAGTGCGAATGCATATGCAAACATACAGTCCAGCATGACTGTGCATGTTTAAAGGAGATAGTGGTGGTGTACCCTGTAGTGCAGAGTGGCTGAGATCATGAGTCCCATTGGCTACTTACTGATTGACTTTCCTGGATACAGTTTCATTTTAGGATATCCGGGCACATGGCTCTCATCTTTGGCTCTCAGTGTGTCAAGCTCGTGTTTTATGATGTATTGACACTCTGCCATGCTAAGAAAGCCATCCCCGTCACCTACGTGCACGGACAGCCGAGGAGCACACAGACGACAGTCAGAGGACAGCGTTACAACACAGGAACAACAAAAAAGACAGTTCTGCACATTAGTATATATTTTTTTACACTATCAAATATATTTCAAATAGTACTGTATACCTTATAAGCAGATCAGCTGAACCCTGGCCGTAACCAGAGCAATGTTAAGTGTGCCTACATTCACACGTACTGTACTACTGTGAACTTATCATCACTACTGTGATAATTACCCTGGAAGTCTTTGAAGTTGTGCTTGTTGGCACACGTGAAACCTCGCATTGACCCGTCGTTGAACTCCTTGAACAGGCCCACATCCTCAGCTCCGCTCAGCAGCCTCTCCCAAGAGGCTCCTACGATGAACACGTTAGGGTTCTCCTTCTCCTGACCACCTGGAGTGTTCTGGTCCACCAAAAACCCAGCCCCTTCCAACACAAAGGCAACAGGTTCGAGGTCAGATAGGAGTACATCAACATACTGGGTGGAAACACAAAGCAACACTATCATCAGTGGACAGTGGACACTATTGTTACTTTTTATCTTGAACTATGCCTACTGCCTTATTGTCTGCTAATTGTCTGGATACTACTAATTGTATCCTGTCTTATTTGTCACTTACATCCTGCACTATTGTCACTTTTTTATCTTGAATTATGCCTATTGCCGTATTGTCTTGTGCTGCAATGTCAGGAACCGAAGCCTAAAAATGTTACTCTCTCACACTTGTGTAATGTGACGGAACAAATAACAATACAACTTGGAACTTGAAACAAATGGATAGTGGCTGCACCTTGACTCTGTTCCCAACACTAAGAAGCTGCCTGTACTATTGTGTACGCTACTGTACCTCCATTCTGCTGCGTGTCTCTGATCCTGCTTAGTAACCATGCGATGGCTTCCTCTTTGGTGTCCGAAACCAACTCGATGACCACCAGAGGGGCAAATGTTGAGCCATCACTGTCAGAGACTGACAAGCCTTTTTGCATTTTCCTCTCTCCCTGTGCAGCTTAGAGAGGGAAGAGATATGGTACCAATGAATTAAACATTATTCCTCCTACAGAGACCAAACAACAGTAAAAGAGAAGAATCTTATTTGTTGGTCAGCTTTAAAGTTCAGGATCCCAGGGGAACTAGAAGACAAGTCGTGGTTTTATTTCTGTTGTATGCCTCACCGTTATGGATCTATTTTACTCCATAAAACCCAATTTGCTGCCCATTCAAATTTTGCTCTAGATAATCAAATTATTTAGAACCATATTCACCTAAGTGAATAATCTATCCATCAGTCATCGTAAGAAAAAGTAATATGGATGAATGAATGGACTTTATTGTCATTGCTACAGTACAGGTACCAAACAACGAAATTTAGGAGATAAATATATAATATATGATAATATCATAATATATGAACAGGAACCATTGACAGTTACATTGCTAGAAGAACGAAAAATTGCGTCTCCTTTTTTGTCATGTAAAAAAATGATATAAATGTAATACGTTATAAATATATAATTTAATACAGTTTTAAATATTAATATCCAATTTGGAAAATATAAGTGCATAGTGTATAGAATGCTCATACTGGGTTCGATTTTAAAATAGGCTACCACATGAACTAAGTGACATACAACAGAGTAAGAAGTTGTGGACAAAAGTATGTACGCTTACAAGCAACTCATGTCTTGGCCCTACAGATTGCTAGTGTGTGGTAAAAATAAATCCGATCAGCTGTTGGCTTGAGGTTCACAGTGTAGGCCCACCAGGACAGGACAGACCGTCTGTCAGTCACATTGATTGATTGATTGAAAACTTTATTAGAAGATTTGCAGAAGTAGGTACATGACAGTACATATTACATACAAGGTCAACTAACAGGATAAAAACCCAAGAAAGCCACTGGCTTATTTCAATTGGGGTCCTTGATTTGACATCTGAAGCTATCAGAGGGCGGGGCTTACAAGTGAACTCCTGACTGGCTACTGTACAAACTCAAATCAAGTAAAATACATTTTAGAGACTATACTCACCACGTCTACCTCTCTGGCAGGATAGGTTTCGATCTCTCAAGGTTAGTGTTAGCCTGACACTGGTACCGAGTGACAATAAATGTTTGGAGTCTTGATCAGCAGTAGAATACGGTAGTTCTAGACTCTCGCAGGCGCAGCAGACAGTAGAATACGGTAGTTCTAGACTCTCTCCACGTCACCGACGCAGCAGACAGTTCTCACACCCACAAATGTCCAGTCCTGTGTAATGGGATAATTGGCTTACAAGACTTTCTGAAATGCATGACATTTCTCAACATAAGGGCATAGCAAGTTCACACGTAGAAAGCGTTGCATTTTATTAACCTTTTCATACCCTAAAATAACAACACTACATTGGCAATAAGTGAAATCAGAACTAGTATCAGTTACCCCCTGGGGCAATACGTTCTCTGCTGGGGAGGTTGTACAGTGTGCAGGACAGGTAGTCAGAAAGACAACGGCAATCTCGCGTTGACGCCCATATGATATTAATTGCATAACATGCTGTAAAAGAATAATTCGTTGTATTTACCCGAGCCCATTTGGGGAGTGTTGGAGTGTAGTTTGACTTCCGCAATGTGTTGACGTTCACCGTCGGTGGCGCTCGGGAGTGACGTCACGTGACGTGATTCATGTGACTGAGTGTGAAGGAGAATGGCTGAGCAGGCAGTGACCACTGAGACAGGGTGAGTCGTGACATTGTTACTTTATAAGCCAAATGAGTTCCTGTCCTGTACCCTTTAAAAAAGTTGATCACGATAATGCAATACGTCCTTATCCTACCTAGCATTGATGAGCTGACATGATGTTGTTGGTTTGCTCGTGCTTGATGGCTTTCCGTCAATAACACACTCAAGTGTAACAACAGCCCTCAAAGCATCCTCCAGTCTTATTGACAGGCAGAGTCACGGAGTTGTCTTGTATCGGAATAAACATGACCGCACCAAGACACCGCTTGTAATAGAAGTCCTGATCAGAATCAGAATCAGAAAATCTGAATTATTTGTATTGCCAAGTGCAGGGCTGCCAAGTTTCACCAAAAGTTTGAGAAATAGAGATGCGGCGTGAGAGCGTGAGAACTGGTTGAAATGCGTGAGTCTCACGGCGATTGCGTGAGACTTGGTATTGGCATATACAGGAAATACACTTGGTGTGGTTGGTGCATAAGACATAAAGATACAAACAACAATATAATAAAAAGAACAACAACAATGTAATAAACAACACTATATAAGCAAAATGGTTTAAAAGACAATGGCAGAAAGGGGCAGTAGGACAATAATTATGTAGGCTGTAAATTAAAGTAAGTAATTTAAAACTAGTAATATGGGTCAATCGATCAGTCTCCCCCGGAAATCCTACTTCATATTTCATGTAAAATGTTTAATATGATTATTCTAAAAGGCTTCAATTATAGGTTTAGGTCGTCCTTATCATCCAAATGACAAAACAAGGGTCTTAAAGATATTATTTGGTATTTTAACCACTTTGCATTTGGTACACATGTTTGTTTTACCATGTCCCCAGCACAAATTATCAACTTTTACAATAAATATGAATCATTAAATAATAAAATGATACAATTATTTGCTCATTATTTTATAGACCAAGTTCAAATCTTTCTAATCATACATATTTTTCATAGAAAATAAAAAAGAGAATAATATTTTTTATTTATTTACTGTGTCCCCCCCGAAATAATTTTCCACCCTGTTAGTTTGTAGTTTTTCTCCTTTAAGAAAATAGCCTACACTTCCCATCACATAATGTTCAGGAAATTACATCATTTCATTTGGAAGGAGCCAACATATGGACTGTTAGTTTTATCTTTTTTTCCAGGTTTTAGCTATAATGTCAACTTGTTTGTCACAACCTTAAAGTTCCACCCTGTTAGGCAACTTTATCAAGAAAATTTATTACATTTTAAAATTTCAAACATTGGTTTATACAATTTAATATAGAGTGCATAATATTTGGTATAGTGAAGCATTTCTTCTTTTGGCTCTTTTCTATAAAGTATATGCAACCAAATACTAAACATTGCTACTTTATTTTAAAATGTTTAATGTTTAACTTAAGCTTGGCCAATATGTTTTCCAGACAGTTAAACATATCCCTTTTCTGATTCAATGTTAAAAACATTTAAAATCTATACTATTTTTTTCAAAACGTTACCAGGTCCAAAAGGCACCGGTTAACAGGATTGACCCATATAGATTACATTGTCAGTTGTATGTGTGTGTGTGTGACTGTGTGTGTGTGTGTGTGTGTGTGTGTGTGTGTGTGTGTGTGTGTGTGTGTGTGTGACAGGAGGGGGGGGGGGGCTTGTTTGTGAGGCCATGGGGAACAAACTGTTCAGGACAGGTAGCGCATGGTTTTGGTCTTGATAGACCGGAGCCTTGTTCCAGATGGGAGACTTATTTCACTCAGTCTGATGGTTCATCGGGTGGTTGACCTCTGACAGGCATCAAGCTTGCCAAATGTTGCATTGGAAAGTAATTAAACAGAGAAAAGCGAAGGGCTTTTTTAGTATGCTCCTCTTAAAGTTTATGTATTGCAAGGCACGTTTGGCAAACCTCATGTGCGGCAAAGGAGACAAACACCCGATGAATCATTTTCAGAGTCAGTGGTCGGGGTCATTGTATTTCAATTATTCTATACATGACAAGTCTCCCAATCTGTTCATATGACTTTTCAGTCACCTGCGCTACAATAACTTTTCAGTTGACACTGCACGAGCATCATGTTAACAATGATTAACGTGCCACTTGCTTGGGTCACTCCATGTCAAATCAATAAGCCATGACACCCACCATCTCAGACGATTCTGTAATGGTTTCTATCGTTCCTTTTAAAAGGACCCACATGAGAAGCAAAATGTGAAGTTAATATCAAAACAAAAGCATATCAATCTGGGTATCAGATGAAAACTAAGAGTAATATTTTGGGGGAAATCTAGTTAGAAATGCATTTCTCAGCCATCTAGCGCTCAGCCAAAAGGCTTTGACTTGTGGTCAAACATATAACTATCTCTAAGAAAGCATCTATCAGAAAAAGTCTCTAAAGGTGTTTAGAAAAACCTCACACTGCATGAATGTTCATGTATAGGCCCCGGCCAACTAATATCAACATGTAGATTTTCGTTTTTAGAAAGTGGTTTGCTTCTGTAACCAAAATCCCTAAAAGTGTTAGGAAGATATTTTCTAATTTCTCTGCCTCATGAGGAGCGAGGATAACTAGAAAAATAAGTTCCAGAAACATTGCAGGCTTACAAAGGCTTACAAAGGCTTATTTTGGTAGTAGAACAAGTTTTAAAGATGGTCTGGGTAATAAATACAGTACCAGTCAAAACATTTGGACACAGCTTCTCATTCAATGGTTTTTCTTTTCTTTTCTACATTGTAGATTAATACTGAAGACAAAACTATGAAAGAACACATATGGAATTATGTAGTAAACCAAAAAGTGTTAAACAAACCAGAATGTTTTATATTTTAGATTCTTCTTGCTTTTTTAGTGGTTTTCTCCCACGTATTCTAGAGAAGAGAATGCTGGGCGGTGTTCACAGTTTCCTTTTCTACTGACACACACCAGACTGATTCGAGAGAATGCCAAGAGTGTGCAACGCTCTCATCAAAGCTAAACGACCGCAAATCACAGAGATGGCGATTCGCACGAAACTAATATTAGCCTAATTTGCAGTGGAATTCTTTACTTTCAAATTAAATGGTAAATGGACTGACTTATATAGCGCCTTATTCCAAAGCACTTTATAACAACCTCTCGTTCACACATACATGCACACACCAATGGCGGCAAGCTACCATGCAAGGCGCCGGCCCGCTCATTGGGAGCAATTTGGGGTTCAGTGTCTTGCCCAAGGACACCTCGACATGTGGCCAGCCGGGGTTCGAACCGCTGATCTGCCAACCTTGCGATCATTAGACACCGGCTCTACCTACTGCACCACGGCCACAGGACATGGCAGATTGGCACGGGATTAAGATCACAGACGACCTCCGCAATTATTACAAATGACTAGTGGTCCCCAGGTAATACTAGTCCCGTGTGAAGAGGGCTAAGGTTGGAAAGATAGAAGGTTTGACAGATAGTAGGTCATAGATAGATAGATTGACAGATAGCACTGCGTCAATATTCTCATCTCATTCTCCAATAAATGGAGACTTCATTGTTGTTGAGAAGAGTGGAGAACTCAAAGCCAGCAAATCACACAAATATGGAGCGCATGTTCCATTGAGAATTGAATACGCCTACATGTTGCACACATCTACAAATAGGACATATTTTCATAGAAGATTTATCACCATTAAAGAGCCTACTGACATATCTGGACAGTCTGGACGGATTGATGGCAGCTGCTGGATTGAAATCAGGTGTAGTGCTGAGGCACAAATGTGTACATTTCAAGCCTGTAAACTGTGACACTTTAAATGAATGTGCAATAAGTTATAACACTATGTGCAATATGACAACCCTAGGGTACATAAGGTTGCAGAGAATAGGAAATGTTAGAATAGGTATAGCATAGCATAGAGTACAGCACAGTGTTTTATTTGTATAGTATAGTATAGTGGATAGTGTACATAGCCTTTATTTATGTAAACCAGCTCCTTTCCCTTCTTGTTTTTTAGTTTTTTTCCTTTCCTAGCACCAGGGGAGCCCCCCCTCCCAAATGTCGTTGTTTGGTACCTGCACTATATCAATGACATTCATTCATATGGTGTGGTGTCCCTTTTTTTTTAGGATCACTCCCTGAATAGTAGCATAAATAAACTGTTCTCACTTTAATTCTTCACTGATGGATAAATCATTCATCGTTGTCATTTGAAGGTAAAGTTGTGAATTAACACTCAGAACAATAAAACAACTTCAGAGTTTATTCGCCTAACGGCATAGACAGTGCCATCTAGTGGACGTAATGTGGTACTATCGCACTCTATAATGGCACATTAAACACAACTAAAATGACTTAATACCTTTGGATAGGGCAAGCTCCAGATGACCAGATTAATCAGAAGTACATTACATAGTATTAAGAAACAAAATTCCAAACCGCAGCTTCATATTACCTTATCAACCATAGATAACTGATATTCCATACTGGCCTATACATTCTTCTAAAGGAGGGGTTTGGAGGATTCATGGGTTACGTTTTATCATTGTTTTGGATTCCTCATATCTTAATCATTATCAAGTAGGTTAGGATTTGGTCCAAATCTGACTATGGCTTTGAATTCTAGCTATTGAATATTATATGAATCCCACAAAATGAAAAGGGCCATTCTGGGTACGGTTATCTTATTTCTCTGGGATGAAACTACTATCTACAAAATAATGACGCAGGAATACTACTTATTTTGTCCGTTGATTTGACATGGAATGATCCACATGTTTCTTGATTGTTGAATTATCTGACATATGACACTGTATGTAAGCAAGCCATGTTGAGACTATCTGGTTTACCTCATGACTCATCTGGGAGGCTGTAATGTCATCATCCTGAAGCTGATAGGCGAACAGGTCCAGCATTCATACAAGATGTACATTGCATCATTGTATCAAAGTCCTTTCACTTGACGTCTTAGCAGTACATTTCACTTTGCCAGACTGTCCAAATGTTGACGAAACCCATGAAATGTGTGCTTTGAAATATAAATATTAATCCAAACACTACTATAATTGCTTTTCAAATTAAAACATGGCATTAACACAAATAATTCTGCCTTGTCTCATTTCACAACAAGCATGATAGGCTACTGCATTTATTCCCTAAATGTTCCTTTTTCAACCCGTTTTCTCTTCTTTTTATTGTTGTTGTTTTGTTTTTAATCTGTTTTTGAATTCAGACTGGCTCAGAGAATACTGCCGTTTCTTGGTATATTCCTGGATACAACTTTGAGGTAACCTACCAGCTTGATTGTCCAGCTAACTATCATTTCCCATGCTTATGCTGCTCTTGCTAATCTGCTCAATGTTTAACACTCAGCTGCTTGGTCTCAGTGCATGAAGCAACACTTAACATTCTTCCCTTAAAGAGAAGTTGTTTTTTTCTTCACCCTTATGTTGTCTTAAGCAACTTGATCACAACGTTTGGCAACCAGGCCGAGATTAAAAAGAAGTTCCTGGGGTGGGGGGGGGGGGGGGGGGGGGGGGGTGTAGCACACTAAGGCGTCAGCCATGTAATCGCAGATTAGTGATTCCTGCCGTCGACCTGTCCTGCATGTCATCCCTCCTCTCTCATCTATCCTTCCTGCCAATCCCTACTGTCTCTATCCCAATAAAGCAGAAATGCCCTAAAAACATATTTATAAAAAAAAGTTCCTGAAATGGAGTCACAGAGGCACCATGTCCTAAGATGGTAGGCTAACAGTGCTATAACAATAAATAAATAAATAAACTTCCAGTCCTCTGGAGCCTTTTTATGAGACTCATCAACTTGTCCTGGGTGCTCGGTTGTTTCTGTGTTTTTAATTAGTAGGCCGTTTTTTAAATTAAGGCCAACTTCATTTTAGGAATGATTCTTCTGTGAAGCTGCTCCATTTAGCCTAGGCCTAGTTAAACAAAAAAGTATTGGCTACTCTTCTACACAAAAATGTCCCCTGAAACATTTTGTGCCTGTTTTTTTTGTTTTGTTTTGTTACTGACATGTTTCTGTACTGCATACAATCCCTGCATTTGTTTGACGAGAGCTGTTTTGTCTGTAGGTCCTGGTGGATAACCAGCTGGCTACCCTCTTGGTGCCCCACCTCCTCCAAACACCTGCAGAATGCAGAGGACAAGATGCTGCAATGTAGGGTGTCCTTAGTCTCCTTTACTGTGAGCAATAGCCTCTTTCTAGCCATAACCAGAAAGCAGCTAGCATAGATGGATTAGTTCTCTGTGCGTACGCTAAAACATTTTTAGAACTCGGACGAATTAGGCCGATAGATCACATTACATATTAAGCTATCTCACGTTTTCAACCCTCTTGCCGCAGGTGTAACAAGCAAGCTCGCCAAGCAGTACGTCCACATATCCAGTGGGAACATGCTCTGGACGCTGGTTTTAAAGGGGAGCGCGGCGGAGGATAAAACGCCCATGGTGCTGCTGCATGGCTTCGGTGGCGGCGTGGGTCTGTGGGCCTTGAACCTGGATGCCCTGGCCCAGCAGAGACCCGTCTACGCCTTCGACCTGCTGGGCTTCGGCCAGAGCAGCCGACCCAGCCTCAGCGCCGACGCCAGCGAGGCCGAGGCCCAGTTCGTAGAGTCCATAGAACAGTGGAGGGTCCAGATAGGCCTGGAGGACATGATCCTGCTGGGCCATAACCTCGGAGGTTATCTAGCCGCCGCGTATTCGCTGAAATACCCGACGAGGCAAGTGTTCTTCGGTTTCCTGCTTGTGTTTCGCGCACTCGCAGGGTTTCCAAAGATATGTTTTGTTTTTAGGTTAACTGCTTTTTGTTGCTGTTCACCTTTCAATGCTGACTGGACTGTATACAGTAATACACCTAAGACTTCACAGGATTATGCATGCAGGCGCTAACCTCTGATAAGAACAATGTCCTTAAAAGTCCCCCACCGCTGTGCTCGACAGTATCTCAACATCCTCTCTCACCGTGTTGCTAAACTAAGATTTCACCAGAATCCTAGCTCCTCTCGGCCATTTAATAAAACAATTCCCTTATAGCCCCTATCACGCTCTTAGATCAGAAGTCCTCCAGAAGTCAACAGCCACTTCCAGTCCGTGGTCCTTGTTATCTGGGTGTCCCAAACGGCTCTGAATTCCAAACACAATGTTCTTGATCTGGGGGTCTTTTATGTCCTACAGTACCAGTCAAAAGTTCGGAAGCACCGAATCTCATTCAATGGTTTTCTTTATTTGTATATTATTTAATACATTGTAGATTAATGCTGAAGACATCAAAACTACTGAAAGAACACATGGAATTATGTAGTAAACTAAAAAAAAGTGCTAAACAAACCAGAATATGTTTTATATTTTGGATTCTTCAAAGTAGCCACCTTCCTTTTCCACTGACACACACACACACACACACACACACACACACACACACACACACACACACACACACACACACACACACACACACACACACACACACACCAAGCTGATTGAGAGAATGCCAAGAGTGTGCAAAGCTGTCATCAAAGCTAATGGTGGCTACTTTGAAGAATATAATATATAAAACACATTCTGGTTCGTTTAACACTTTTCTGTTTACTGCATAATTCCATATGTGTTCTTTCATATGTTTCGATGTCTCCAGTATGAATCTACAATGTAGAAAATATTTATTTTTTAAATAAAGAAAACCATTAAATGAGAAGGTGTGTCCAAACTTTTGACTGGTACTGTATGTCTTAATGTCTTGGCTCCTCTCCGGATAGACTCTATGCGTCCTGCTCCAATGAGTTACACCTAATTGAATTTCAGTAAGTGGCCAAGCCTTTTAGCTTTTAGCTTGGCTTTTAGATGTTCATTCAGTTACATGGTCTCTTCTCTCTGTCTGTGCTGTAGGGTGAAGCACTTGGTGCTGGTGGAGCCGTGGGGTTTACCTGAGCTCCCAGACCCAGCCCCCCAGGACAGGACCGACCCAGTGTGGATCCAGGCCCTGGGGGCCGTGCTGAGCCTCTTAAACCCCCTGGCTGGGCTGCGGCTGGTCGGACCACTGGGTAAGGCTGCTAAGGCATGCTGCCTGTCACAATAGAATACTCATCATCATTGTTTTATTGCCATGCAATCAATTGTTGGGATTTGGTATTTTAGGCTCTAGGGCAAGGGGTCGGCCTTAGACGGCGACCCTGGGGCAATTTAGGGGTTCAGTGCCTCGCTCAAGGACGCCTCGACACGTGGCCAGTCGGGGTTCGAACCGCCGAGCTGCAGACCTTGCAATCATTAGACACCGGCTCTGAGCCACAGCAGCCCAGTCTGACTGTATCACTGCACTGCTTCATAGTGGTGCTCAATTCTGTCCAAATTCATGTCAGGAATAGAATAGTAGTCCTTTGGAGAAATGTTCCATGTCCGATTTGACACTAATAGTGTGTGTGCATAAAGATGGCATGACATTCATCACTTACCATTGCTGTCATTAGTCCTCCACTCAGGTACCCACAATGCAGTGCAGTCATTTTGTCAGTGTGTTTTGTGTGTGTGTGTGTGTGTGTGTGTGTGTTTTTTTTACTTTTGGAAAAACGTGAAGGAGCAAAAAATAGATCAATGTGAATATTCAATTACCCTTGGCACTACTGCTGTTTACAAATGCTATTTTTGCACATTCCACATACCTCTTTTTGATATAGCCTCTATTTATACATCTGTACATACCTTACTGTACATAGCTACCTTAACTGTACAAAGCTACCTTAACTGTACATAGCTACCTTAACTGTACAAAGCTACCTTAACTGTACATAGCTACCTTAACTGTACAAAGCTACCTTAACTGTACAAAGCTACCTTAACTGTACATAGCTACCTTAACTGTACAAAGCTACCTTAACTGTACAAAGCTACCTTAACTGTACATAGCTACCATAACTGTACATAGCTACCTTAACTGTACATAGCTACCTTAACAGTACATAGCTACCTTAACTGTACATATCTACCGTAACTGTACATAGCTACCTTAACCGTACATAGCTACCTTAACTGTACATATCTACCTTAACAGTACATAGCTACCTTAACAGTACATAGCTACCTTAACTGTACATAGCTACCTTAACTGTACATATCTACCTTAACAGTACATAGCTACCTTAACTGTACATAGCTACCTTAACAGTACATAGCACATAACTGTATATACCTCTACCATACTTGTCATACTGTACCTATCATGTTTTTATATCATGTTTTATATCACTATTTGCACTTCTGGTTAGATGCTAAACTGCATTTCGTTGTCTGGTACTTGTACTCTGCAAAGACAATAAAGTTGAATCTAATCTAATCAAAAAATGTTTCCATACCGTAGGCTACTTAGGCTGAAACGATAAAGGGAGAAATGGAGAACAACAAGAACTAATGCTGGCTGTGGTCGTTTCGCTCAATGATTTCCAACTGTAGCAACAGCAGATTTATGCACATCCACAATTGAACCGAACTGGCCTCAACCCTGCACTGCTTGAGGTCCTGTCTGCACGGCGTGTTCCCCCGTTACATCGCAAAGCCCTCAAACCTCCAACCTTCCTTCCTGCCTCCAGGTCCCACCCTCGTGCAGACCCTCAGACCGGACTTCAAGAAGAAATTCTCCTCGTTGTTCAATGACAACACTGTGTCAGATTACGTCTACCACCTGAACGTCCAGACCCCCAGGTGACTCTCCCCTCCCCCTTTCTATCCACGGGACCTTCGAGTTCCAAGAAGCTGCTTCTTGAGAATTATTTTGTGAATATTGGATTTTTTTCATACTCTGTTATGTACTTAGAATACTTATACACTCTGGTGATAATGTATTTTTGTGTTGTAGCGGGGAGACAGCCTTCAAAAACATGACCGTTTCATATGGGTGGGCCAGGAGGCCCATGCTGCAGAGAATTGGCCTGATTCACCCTGACATCCCCATTACTGTGATATATGGGTCACGCTCCAGCATCGACTGGAACTCTGGCAATGCAATCAGAGAAATGAGGCCAAACTCACATGTGGAGATCATCGTAAGTTCTCTCTGCTCAACATTTCGCTCAAGACGCTTTCTGTGTTTTGTTTGGTTTTCTACTAATGCTAGTTCTTGGAATAACGTGTTGGGTGTGTTTAGTGAAAACTACTCTTGATAAGATAAATCCTTGACAGTGTTGAGAATCTTTACCCCCCCCCCAACCCCCCTGTTCTCAGACCACTGATCTGCTGAGAGTGGTCCTCTGTGGCTCAGTTGGTAGAGCATGGCGATTGATTCCTGCTGGGACCACTCAAATGTATGCACCACTCACTGCATGTAAGTCGCTTTGGATAAAAGCGTCAGCTAAATGGCATTATGCTTACATTGCAATGAGTGCATACATTTCAGTGTATATGGTCCCAGCAGGAAACAGTAATATTATTACTGTAATCTCATATTCCTCCCCATCTTTGCACTCCCATCCCCCATCCCCAACCCCTCCATCCCCTCATCCCCAACCCCTCCACCCCTGTTCCCCAGACCATCCGAGGGGCAGGCCACTATGTGTATGCTGACCAGCCTGAGGACTTCAACCACAGAGTGCTTCAGGCATGTCACCAGGTGGGCTGAGGGGGTTCACAGGGTCTCTCTTACCTGCAGCGAGCGTCACTTTATGTCTGTCATGCCCATAAATTGTTCCTCTTCAGGAGCACATCCATAGGAACACAGAGGACAAGACATTGGGCATTGACCACAATGGTGCCTTCATTTGAAAACACACTATCAACCTCATTTTGAGTCCAAAGTAGTACCATACCATCACAGTATGAGCCTACCAACTCAGGACCCAATGTTAAACATTGGAAGATTAGCGATGATTAAACTGGAGAGCTTTAGTAACGCTCTGTTGTAAACATATCTGCAACTGCCGATAAAAGAGAATATTTTATCTTTATGGATTGATTATATTTATAATAATTATATTATTATATTTTACTTGCTCCTGAATGATGGCCATTGTTCAGAGGGTATTATGTGGGTGCCAGCTTTAAATAAAGCACAATGAATTGTTCTGTATTTATATCTGAGTCCATTTAAATATATATATTTCGGGGGGGGGGGGAACTATACTTCAAGTCAATAATGATATGACCTCAAGCAATACAGATTGTATTGGTACCAAGAACATTATACTGTATATGATTATGTGCAGTATACAGTTTCATTATTATTCATCCAAATACATTTCAGACCTCTATTTTGTTGCCACATAATTATTGTTATATGACCATGTGTCAGCACAAAGAAGCAATTATACATCCTCTATTGCACAATATTGATCTAAACACAGTTTGCTTTCTTGAGTACCGGTACTTGTGTGCCATGATATTCACACAGTCCTGTGTGTAATTTCAATAACCAGGTGGCTGACCTGGGGCGAAGCTTGATGCTGTGGCTTTTTTTAGTCCTGTTCCCCCCCCCCCCCCCCCCCCCACACACACACTGTATATTCCCATTGGTGCCTTTTCATTGGTTGTTTCACTATTGGACTGCAGTTATAACTAAACCTCAAGATGTTCCTTTTGTTCTCATTCCAGTGTTTTGGAGTCATGTACCGTAGGCTCGTGTGGTTCTATTGGCTACTGTTATCTACGATAGTGTTGAAATGATCGAGTTCATAAAAATACCATTTGCAGGGAGATGGAGGAAATGTTTTAGATATGAAAGCATCTTTCAGAGCTGAATTGTTCAAGATGTCTGTCATTCTCTTCAGCTGCCATTGTGGAAACTGTTCTGCCGTACAGTAGCTCTGTGTTTTCCATTAGGCTGGGTCAGTGAAGCATATGTTACTATTTATTGCCAAGCTATTCACTCTTAACAATATTCTTGTAATTCTTCAAGGCCACTATTCAGACCATTTTGAGAGACTAAATATCTGCATTCAGAAAACAGCAGTATTAGCATAGCTGTCTACTTGTGGGCTAATTTCTTGTCAGAGTATGTTGCATTACCTCTGTGTTTACTGTTTAGCTGGGTTGCTTAGCATTATAGACATTTCCCCCCCACATAGCCAGTTCAACTCGTGCACTTTCTAAATCTCCTATATGCTGAACCCCGAGGATAAGATTTGATTAACTGGCAAACATGGCTGCCTTTGTGACCCTTTATTGTATATCACCGACCACTGAGTTTTAAAAGCAAAACAGTCTTCTCTCCCTAAAACTATTTGTAAAAGATATGTAAATAATAAAGATGTTTCATATTATGATTTCGGTTGCTTTATTTGGTGGGGCACCATCTGTTTTCTGTAAGACATTTTTCCATCTCTTCGCCATGCTTTTGACATGTATGGTCCCTGCGCCCCGGGCCGATGTAAAAGTTGGATGGGGGGCGCATTATAAATAACATTAACATTAACATTAACATTAACATGGTGTCCATTCAGTTTGCTGTAGGTTTATTGTCATGATTATGATTATGATTATTATTATCATAATAATGAGCAGCTGATCTCAACTAATTTGAAATATCCTTTGAGTAGAGATGAGCCTGCCTGTGAGGAATGTGGAAGTTCAGGTGGTGGAGCACAGGCAGCCTATAGTACACTATTGATCATTCAAGTTGTATGTGAATGTGTCATATATGGGTGTTAGTACAACAGTGAGCAAAATGATGTGCATCAGTTGTTAGTTTAGTTGTTTGTTGTTCTTGTATGTATAGCAAAGGTGAAACATTTGTCAGTATAGTTCCAAGCCCCCCCTTGACATTTCAGAACTGTCATCTCTCGGCAAGTATGAATAATGGTATAGGATAGCTCAGGATAGCTCTTGTAGTTTCAACTCATATCCACTAGAGAGCACTCACGCTCAGATTTGGAGGTGGAGTACTGGCTGGCGTACTCAAATGCAGTTAATCACCAAGGTCAACGTTACACCACCGTGACCCCCCCCCCCCCATGACCACTTCATGAAACCACAGTGCAGGAAAAGTGGAATGGAGGAATTGTATTTCATTGCCATTGAAATGCCCATAGGCCTATGTGGTTACCATATACAGCATATATTCGCTTTTAACTCCTCCATCGCGGTGGGACAAACGCAGAGAGAGAGAGAGAGACTGCTCTGAGAGAGACGATCGCTACGTTAGGACGTGGGCGCAAAAACTTCACCGATTTACCACAGATCCGGACGTTTCCACGGCTTACGATGTAAACCCGTGATATTGAAAAACTCAATGACATCCTATTGTTGTATTATTCATCCTATATCGGTACGCGGAATCGATGTGAAAATGTGCAACGTTGTGTTGTGGAGGCTTTGTGGGTATCTGATCCTTCTAGAGAGGGGAAGGTATCCCCTGGCTGCAGCAGGGTGGAGCGTGCTCGTCCTCCTGACACCAGGCCAGAGGAGGACCCTCCCAGAGCCGCCAGGCCAGACAGGGCTCTGCCGGGTTGCTAGGAAACCAGCGCGGCGCCTATATTAGATCTAATTTATTAAATTCTGCCTCTCTCCACCCCCCCCCCCCCACCTCGCTATCTCTCGTTCGCTCGCTCTCTTTCGCTGCTTCTCTCTCTCTCTCTCTCTCTCTCTCTCTCTCTCTCAGTCTCTCTCTCTTTCGATGCTTTATTCTCTCTCTCTTTCACTGCTTCATTCTCTCTCATTCGCCCTATCTCTCTCTCACACTGCTTATTCTCTCTCTCTCTCTCTCTCTCTCTCTGCCTGCCTGCTTGTTCTTCCTCTCCGTTCTCAGACAGGTCTCCTAAGGCTGACAGGGAGTGTACACGAAGGCTCTGCAGCAGGGTTTTCCACCTCCATATCTCACCCACCGTGCCATGAGTCCTACCCTTAGGCAAGACCCTCTCTGACTACAACCAGGCTTAGAGTATGTCTAGACGGTAGAGAAGGCATTACCTGACTACCAAATCTGCACTATTAGCCGTATTACCTGCATTATTAAGGGATAAATATTTGACTAACTAGTTTTTCAATCGATAAGAAAGCGTCCATTTACGGAGGAGCTTCGGGTGGCCTTTTAGCCAAACAGTATGTACTCACAGTATGTACTCACATTCAATATGGACTGACAGCAATATGAGTGCAATGTCAGTGTCAGGATGACATATAGTATTACAGGAATGTGACAACATTCACCTTCATGCCTCTCAAAGCTTCCTATCACCCCCCTTGTAGAGCTCACACACACTCACACCAAAGAGAATAGCGAAGAGAAAAAATGTCTGAATGAGGAATGCTCGACACGCGACGTCTTAAAACATTCCTCTCTGATTCTCTTGTTCAAAATGGTGATCACGCCGCAGCACTCATCATAGGTCGGGAGAGGTCAGAGCCAATAAAAGCCACAACGATAACAGTTTGGAGCCGAACACGTTCATTTGACTCACAAGGCATTCAAGACTCAAGGCTCCCAGAGAGGCTGAGGATCTTATCTGGCCCTTTGAATAAGAATAAAAGGCGGCTGAGTACATCGTCGCTAAACATCGCGTTCCACTGTTGAGAAGACTCTCGACTCCTGGGAAATACAGTCTTATATTGTGTCGTCCAGGGAGTAGCCATGACCTCAACAACACTAGGAGCTCATTGTCACTGTCCTATATCTGTCATTTACCATGATGTCAACACTGCCGTTACAAACAGAGAAGTACCTAGATAGAAGGTTTGCTTTTTTCAGGGCTCCTCTCTCGGGTTCAGTTCAACTCCTACGGCAGTCTTCCGATTGTGCTTGTGAGGTTTCATTGAAGAACCAAGGAGAGCGATAGCCTTGAAAAAAGGGCAAATCTATGATTAAGGCATAGAAAACGTCTGTGTGTGTGCTTCACTGGCATCTCGAATCTAGTTTCCTACTTCCAAGTCTCTTACTGTAGATAATGGAAGAGCACATGAGGACAGTGAATTAGCTAAATGTATCTTTTTTTTTCTTTTTCTGAGTGGGGCAGTCCCACTCATATTTTTCATTTGTATTGATAGATACAGTGGAGAATTAGGCAGGAAGGATGGGTGAGAGAGAGAGGAGGGATGACATGCAGGATATGTCCCCGGCCGGATTCGAACTGGGTACCCTGCGGTTACATGGTCGACGCTTAACCCGCTACGCCACCTAAGCGCCCCAGCTAAATGTATCTTGAGGGAAAGAGAGAGAGAGACACAGAGACACACAGACAGACAGACAGAGAAGAGGAGTGAATAGAGCTGAACAAGCTGGGGTTCATGAGAGGGAGGATGCGAGAGCCAGGGGAGGAGGGAGGGGAGGGTACGTTGCAGCCAGTGGAGTTTATGGTCAGGAGGAGGAAAGTGATGGGAGACGTCAAGGGAACATCACTGCTCAACTGAGCAACGTCTTCTCTCTCATTGTCATTCCTCCGCTGCTGCGGGACGGCCTAGTTCAGACAGAGCTGTCAGCCTGATTAATGAATCAGTTCACCGGCCACACACCCACCGTCCGTGTGTCTTAAGCTTTGACTTTCTGTCAGGCTGCTTTCAACTTTAAAAAACGTTAAAAAATAAAATAAAATAAAAATGACTCAGGGCCACAAGTTGAGTGAAATTTAGCACTCCGGGTTCAAGCGAAATCGGAAAGATTTCAATCCGTTTCATGCTAAAGGAGATGGCTCCTCCTCCTCATTGACTTTGAGATAGTGTGTTGAGAGCAAAATGTATGGAGGGTGTATCATGCCGTATTTAAATACAATACAAACATCGGAATGCAATACACACATCGGAATGGAATACACGTGTAACACCAAATACAATGCAAAAATACGGAATGTTTGTGCCAAAATAAAAGCAATGTGTATTACATTTGAGCGCAGCGTATTCCATTCTAGCATGTGTATTGTATTTGGTCACGAGTGTATTCCATTCTGCATGTGTATTACATTTGAGCGCAGCGTATTCCATTCGGTCATGAGTGTATTCCATTCTAGTGTCGGATACTAATTTGCATTGTATTTGCAAGTGCCATAATACCTACATCGGAATGGAATACAATGCAAATTACACCGGATATCGAAAAGCAATGCAAATGAGTATCCGCCCATATGCAAATTAGTATCCGCCCATAGGTTCTGCCCTTTCCGGCCATAGGATTCGCGATGCCAACGATGACGACAGTTTCTGTAATAGCTTATTAATAAAGATTCGAAAAATTATGCTGACCATCGTATTATCTTAGTTTAATGTCATTTCAATGAATCATATAACTTTTATTTACAACAAGCACAACACAAAAATCGCTATAATGCACCGTCTTTGTCCGCGAATAACACCGGCTGTGGAGGTGGTACACACTTTGCTGTCTACGGTCATTTTGAGCCCTTAACCACCGCGCTGACACCCCGAGAAGTTATGCTTTTAACCGTAAACTCGATGAACCGGGAGTTGTCCAGTTGACAGCAGGGGAAGAGAATAATTCTACCCCGGAATTCCATTCAAATGCCCGCGTCAGTCAGCCTTTTCCGTAGAAATACATCGCTCCGTTATATATCTAACGTTACATGTTTTAAGGCTGATCTGTGCATGATAGTGCTGCATTATGTTGATCTATTTATATCGATCTATAAACGCGGAGATTGGAGCCCCAGACAGCGCTGCACTCGTATCTATCTTGAATGCCGATGCTGTGGTACTGTGCTGAATGAACCATTCGCTGACTGTCTTAATAAATCAAGTACAGAGATTCCAACCCGTGTTGAACATTCTATTTCCTTGTCAAATCGTGTATGCTGTCATTGCTGTGCACCATGAGATGACAACGCATTTAAGATCACAATCCTCAATAGATTGATTCCATCGTTTTACCGACAAGAAGATTCTACAATCTATCAGCCTTTCCGTAGAAATACATCGCTCCCTGTATAACGATATATATCTAACGTTACATGTTTTAATAGTAAGGGCATTTTACCAGATATTTGACCAATCTGCGAAGTAAATCGTTACCAATAAATTTCTTCACCAATGTGTTTCTAAAGGTGTGTAATAACATGTCCTAAAAGGTTGAAATTCAACTCCTGTGGGAAACCTCATAAAAAACTGCTCAAAGTTGGGGTACCGATAACCGATTTTCGAAAATTCGAAAATGCTTAAATTGGACTTGAGTAACTTTTAAGGGGTCAAACTAGGCATTTTTCATGATTCTGAGTTGATTGCAAGCATTTATTTGTCACCAAGAGCACTTCCTGGTGCAACCCCCAAACCCCCCCCACCCCCATTGGTGGTTGGCATTCAAAGTGAGGAAGTTTGGAGGTAACAGGTAACATTAGACAACATTAGACAGCACCAGCAGAGAGGCACTATCATGGGCATGGACACTTAGTCATAGGCCTCACTACATGTGGAACAATAGAACCAGGCTGCTTCAGCTACTCACACAGCCCAGCAGAGAGGCACTATCATGGGCATGGACACTTAGTCATAGGCCTCACTACATGTGGAACAATAGAACCAGGCTGCTTGAGCTACTCACACAGCCCAGCAGAGAGGCACTATCATGGGCATGGACACTTAGTCATAGGCCTCACTACATGTGGAACAATAGAACCAGGCTGCTTGAGCTACTCACACAGCCCAGCAGAGAGGCACTATCATGGAGGTCATAGCTCCAGAAGAGGGGTGACTGGTAGACAGCTAGGCCCAGTGAGGGCTCTCCTAATCGGACTGGCAGTGTATCACATAGTACCTGGAGGTCAGAGCTCCAGAAGAGGGGTGACTGGTAGACAGCTAGGCCCAGTGAGAGCACTCCTAATCGGACTGACAGAGTAGCAGTTAGGCCCTGGAGGTCAGAGCTCCAGAGGAGGGGTGAATGGTAGACAGCTAGGCCCAGTGAGAGCACTCCTAATCGGACTGACATAGTAGCAGTTAGGCCCTGGAGCTCATGTGACCTCCAGCATAGGGCCACAGGCCTAGTCACAGCACCGATGGAAGGTGTGTTGTCTCTGGGCTGTGTGTCTAGCTGAACACCTCTGGTAGTCCTTGGTACATCTCATGTTGGTACATCTCTTCCACAATGGGAGGTGAGAGTGAAGCTATTCAGCTTCACTTTCATCTCCCTTTTTTTAGGCCTCCATAACAGGTAAGTTACTGCCCAGCAGAGTGTCTCTCTGCTGGGCTGAGTGAGTAGCTGAAGCAGCCTGGTTCTATTGTTCCACATGTAGTGAGGCCTATGACTAAGTGTCCATGCCCATGATAGTGCCTCTCTGCTGGGCTGTGTGAGTAGCTCAAGCAGCCTGGTTCTATTGTTCCACATGTAGTGAGGCCTATGACTAAGTGTCCATGCCCATGATAGTGCCTCTCTGCTGGTGCTGTCTAATGTTGTCTAATGTTACCTGTTACCTCCAAACTTCCTCACTTTGAATGCCAACCACCAATGGGGGTGGGGGGGGTTTGGGGGTTGCACCAGGAAGTGCTCTTGGTGACAAATAAATGCTTGCAATCAACTCAGAATCATGAAAAATGCCTAGTTTGACCCCTCAAAAGTTACTCAAGTCCAATTTAAGCATTTTCGAATTTTCGAAAATCGGTTATCGGTACCCCAACTTTGAGCAGTTTTTTATGAGGTTTCCCACAGGAGTTGAATTTCAACCTTTTAGGACATGTTATTACACACCTTTAGAAACACATTGGTGAAGAAATTTATTGGTAACGATTTACTTCGCAGATTGGTCAAATATCTGGTAAAATGCCCTTACTATTAAAACATGTAACGTTAGATATATATCGTTATACAGGGAGCGATGTATTTCTACGGAAAGGCTGATAGATTGTAGAATCTTCTTGTCGGTAAAACGATGGAATCAATCTATTGAGGATTGTGATCTTAAATGCGTTGTCATCTCATGGTGCACAGCAATGACAGCATACACGATTTGACAAGGAAATAGAATGTTCAACACGGGTTGGAATCTCTGTACTTGATTTATTAAGACAGTCAGCGAATGGTTCATTCAGCACAGTACCACAGCATCGGCATTCAAGATAGATACGAGTGCAGCGCTGTCTGGGGCTCCAATCTCCGCGTTTATAGATCGATATAAATAGATCAACATAATGCAGCACTATCATGCACAGATCAGCCTTAAAACATGTAACGTTAGATATATAACGGAGCGATGTATTTCTACGGAAAAGGCTGACTGACGCGGGCATTTGAATGGAATTCCGGGGTAGAATTATTCTCTTCCCCTGCTGTCAACTGGACAACTCCCGGTTCATCGAGTTTACGGTTAAAAGCATAACTTCTCGGGGTGTCAGCGCGGTGGTTAAGGGCTCAAAATGACCGTAGACAGATGGTGAAGTTAGCAAAGTGTGTACCACCTCCACAGCCGGTGTTATTCGCGGACAAAGACGGTGCATTATAGCGATTTTTGTGTTGTGCTTGTTGTAAATAAAAGTTATATGATTCATTGAAATGACATTAAACTAAGATAATACGATGGTCAGCATAATTTTTCGAATCTTTATTAATAAGCTATTACAGAAACTGTCGTCATCGTTGGCATCGCGAATCCTATGGCCGGAAAGGGCAGAACCTATGGGCGGATACTAATTTGCATATGGGCGGATACTCATTTGCATTGCTTTTCGATATCCGGTGTAATTTGCATTGTATTCCATTCCGATGTAGGTATTATGGCACTTGCAAATACAATGCAAATTAGTATCCGACACTAGAATGGAATACACTCATGACCGAATGGAATACGCTGCGCTCAAATGTAATACACATGCAGAATGGAATACACTCGTGACCAAATACAATACACATGCTAGAATGGAATACGCTGCGCTCAAATGTAATACACATTGCTTTTATTTTGGCACAAACATTCCGTATTTTTGCATTGTATTTGGTGTTACACGTGTATTCCATTCCGATGTGTGTATTGCATTCCGATGTTTGTATTGTATTTAAATACGGCATGATACACCCTCCATAAAAATGGTCATGTTAGACAGTAGCTATATTATACATCTTGGGTAGTACTGCCTTCAGGTCGGCATGATTAAAATCTCCGGCTATAATGTGGACTGCCTGTGGGTCCGCGCTCTGTTGACCACTGATGACGTCATATAGCCGCGCCAATGCTAAGCTACCATCTGCATTTGGTGCAATGTAAACGCTTGTAATAATTATACACTGCATTGAATTCCCTCGGGAGGTAAGTGGGTCGGCATTTAACAGTCAAGTATTCCAGGTTTGGGGAACAGTGGATACTTACAGTTTTCGTGTTTAAGCACCAGCTATCCTTCGTAGATATAATGAGCCCACCTCCGCGGGTCTTTCCGCTAAGCAAAGTCCGATCTGCTCGGTGAAGGGTTCTCCCTTCCAGGCTAATCGCGGAGTCCAGGATAGTGTCATTTAGCCAGGTTTCAACTTTAAATGAATGTGCAATAACACTATGTGCAATATGACAACCCTAGTTGTCTATCTGTACAGTATAGTATAGTGCAGGGGTGCCCAATACCGATCGCAAAGGTAGTATGGGTAGATCGCATGGCATTGAACAAAAAAATAATAATAAATAAAAAACGAAAACGAAAAAAAAAGTTCGCCTATCATCCATCCTCACTATGGCTTTTGCCACTTGATTGACGTACAGGTAAGCCAGTCTGAGATCTGATCTTTTCACCTACACCTAACACACGGTTCACCACGCATGCGCAGTCAACAGCACCAACTACAAAATACCGGCGAGACTAATTACCTAGTTAGCCTTCCAATTTCTACTATTTACTATATAATACTAAATAAAGGCTATACAAATGAGTGGGGAAGCTGGACCAAGTAAGAAACCAATAACGTATAACTTCCATCCAGAATGGGAGGAGGACTTTTTTACACGATGTGATATTGGAAATGCGTCTGTCTGATCAGCAAATCTACGATGGCTATTTCGAAGAAGGGAAATGTGGCAAAAGAGCGAAAACGTACGGCTGCAACGATAGCTTCTTATCTCGTCAGTCACGTTCTTGTTAAACACAAGAAGTCATTCAAAGACGGCGAAATTGTGAAAAAAGTTTCTCGAGGCTGCAGATTGCCTTTTCGATGACAGATCCACAGTGGCTGATGACACCTTGCAACCAGCTCCTACAGCCCTGACTATTAGAAACTAGCTGCCTCCTCCCAGTGCCAGGTCTCCCACTAAGGTAGAGAAATGCATTTATTTCCTCCTTTCAAACTAGGGAACTACCTGTTTTGTATCTGGTTTACTTTTCTGTTTGTTGGATCAGTAGTTGGCTATGGTACTGCAGACTGGCTGTCAGTGTGTGAGTGAGAGAAAGTGAGTGTGTGTGTGTGTGTGTGTGTGTGTGTGTGTGTGTGTGTGTGTGTGTGTGTGTGTGTGTGTGTGTGTGTGTAAGAGAGAGAGGGAGAGAGAGGGGGAGAGAGAGGGAGGGTTTGTGCTATGGCTCCCTATGCAGACTGGCAAATGTGTGTGTGTGTGTGTGTGTGTGTGTGTGTGTGTGTGTTTGTAGTACGTGCATGTACGTTTGCGATGTTGAAACTAGACTGGTAGATCTTGGCAGACTGGCTACTTGAAAAGTAGATCTTGGTTCCAAAAAGTGTGAGCACCCCTGGTATAGTGGATAGTGTACATAGCCTTTATTTATGTAAACCAGCTCCTTCCCTTCTTGTCTTTTTTAGTTAGTTTTTTTTCTCTTTCCTAGCACCAGGGGAGCCACCCCTCCTAAATTTCGTTGTTTGGTACCTGTACTATAGCAATGACAATAAAGACCATTCATTCATTCATTCATTCATTCATCTAAGGTAGGCGTCGAACAATAGCCCACATCGACCGATGCAGTTAGCGCTGTCCGATGATAGTAAAGCGTTTGCAATTCCGTTGCGATAGCATTGATGAACGGCGATCACGCCGTAGTGAGACTGTCGGGACCAGGAGCCTGTGTCTTTGGTGGGAAGAGGAGCTAAAAAAAGGCTGTTGTAGAAAATAGAGCAGAGCAGAGCCTCCTGTTGAAAAGGAACGCTACTGTTAACCGTAGGGAGTCACGGAGAGGCATTCTATCAGTGGAAAAATACTGTTTCCATCCCTGCACGATGAGACCTCAGCCTCAGCCTTCCCACCATAGGAGACTCCGTGCACTTCCCACACGGATCACGACTCACAGCAGGCCTCAGCTCGAGTGACAGGCCACAGGGAGGGAGGGAGGGAGAGGGAGAGAGAGAGAGAGTGAAATCAATCCGCCATGCAGAGCTCGTTGTGCCAGGTTCTCCGGAAGCTTGCATGGAAATGTACGACTAAAAATACCCCTGCGACTGGAATGGATAGACGTGGAGCGTCAAACAAAAGAAAAGCAGAAAAAGCAAAAAAAAATCCATAAAACATCATGATCTAGGAGGTGTGTGTGTGTGTGTCTGCGTGGTGCCATCCCAGTAGCTTGAGATCTGTCTCTGAGAGGGTTTCTAAAAGGGAACACTTTGGTCATGTGACGGCAGGGTGATATTGACACTTTTACAACACAGCAGGTCTCGGCGGTGACAGAGCTCAGTGCACCTGCTGACTCTCTCTCTGGAACCCGCTCAGGTAAGGTATAACAGCGCCAGCGCTGCCGTCGTCATAGTGACAAGGAAAGCCTCCCTTGACGAGAGCTGATGGTGCTTGACAGCCTGACAAAACAGGCCACGAGATCTGCGGAGGGGGAAACACAAAAAAGGTGCAATTGGGCTGCCTTTGAATTGAAACCCAGAGCTCATACCAGATAAAAAGAGGCATTTCTTTTTATTTTATTTTTACTCACTCCCAAAAATATCTGTAGACATCAGTTTGCCTTAAGCATCCCTGTCTCTTTTTTCGGGGGGGGCCTTTAGGCGTTATTGATAGTTCTCTTCCATTGTCTGTGTCGTAACCTTCGGCAGATCAAGCAGCGTTGAACTAAGGGACTCAGACGCAAGTCAGAGATGAATCACCCCCACGGAAACCGGAGGCAAGTCTGCTCATATCAATATGAGGATGTAGAGCAGTGTTAGCTCAGACGTGCTGCAGATGCACAGTCTGACCCTGCCTTTAACTCGGCGCACGTGCGCTCTCTCTCTCTCTCTCTCTCTCTCTCTCTCTCTCTCTCTCTCTCTCGCACACACACACACACACACAACATCCCCCGTCAGCTGTGAGTTAATTGCGAGGTGATAGCAGGACGGACAGTGCTCAGCCTGCCGTTTTTAACGTCGCCTAGCCCACCCCTTAGCCCCCCCTCCCCCCTGTGGTGAGTGCTGACCACACAGGAGGGGAGGGGGCTGTCTGGACTGCTGAGCAGGCCTCTTGGCTCCAGTCTCTATCTCACAGGGGGCTGGCAGGGAACGCATGCTGCGCTCGCCCGCCACCACCACCACCACCACCGGCACTGCGCTGCCTGCTTGCCTGCCTGCCGCTACCCCGCTACCACCCATAAATATCCGAGTGTGTGTTCCTGCCAGCCCTGCACTAATAGGCCTAATGCTTCCTGAGGAGCTGCCCGGAGCTGCATTAGCCCTGGATGGGCCATTGATTTAAAGCAAAGAGCCCTGCCGGCCCCGGCCGCTTCTATGTGGGCAAGCTTCCTGTCACTAACCCACAGGGTTATCTCCCAAATGCAATTAAGGTGCTTAAAAGTGCATTTTCAGGAAGACACAGGAGTAATGAGGGAGAGGAGGGGAGAGGAGAGGAGGGGAGGGGAGGGGAGGGGAGAGGAGTGGAGTGGAGTGGAGGGGAGAGGAGAGGAGAGGAGAGGAGGGGAGAGGAGAGGAGTGGAGTGGAGGGGAGAGGAGAGGAGAGGAGAGGAGGGGAGAGGTGAGGAGAGGAGGGGAGAGGAGAGGAGAGGAGTGGAGGTGAGGAGATGAGAGGAGATGGAGAGGGAGAGGAGAGGAGGGGAGAGGAGGGAAGAGGAGGTGAGGAGAGGAGGTAAGGAGAGGAGGTGAGGAGAGAAGGGGAGGGAAGAGGTGAGGAGAGGAGGGGTGGAGGTGAGGAGAGGAGATGAGAGAAGGGGAGGGGAGAGGAGAGGAGAGGAGAGGAGGTTGAGAGGAGAGGAGTGGAGAGGAGAGGAGTGGAGGGGAGAGGAGAGATGAGGAGAGGAGTGGAGGGGAGAGGAGGAGTGGAGGGGAGAGGAGAGGAAAGGAGGGGAGAGGAGAGGAGAGGAGGGGAGAGGAGGGGAGGGGAGAGGATAGGAGAGGTGAGGAGAGGAGAGGTGGAGGGGAGAGGTGAGGAGAGGGGAGAGGAGAGGAGAGGAGGGGAGAGGAGTGAGTGGAGAGGAGGGGAGGGGAGAGGAGAGGAGAGGAGAGGAGAGGAGAGGAGAGGAGAGGAGAGAGGATGGGGCTGCTTCTCTTCTGAGTGGGAGGCCCACGCTCTCAGGAGCCGCACCCAAGCTCAGAGGGGAAATGGGTACATTACTACAGTGAGGAAAGGAAACGGTGGGATACAATATCAGAAGGAGACGCAGTTCTGGACGTGTCAGGGAAACGGAGTAATGCAGCCCGAGCAGTTGAACATGGGGGAAATTCATACCCAGATGATTTAGACACATTAGGGTTAATGGAGTAATTATGTCGGCTGCCTATTTTGTTTTCGTTGCACGTTACGCAATTCTGTGTGGATGCAGACAATTGAGTTTGAACATGGAACACTCAGGGAAAATATCCGACGGTCCCTCGGCGCCCTAAGTACTCCTTGATAGAGGAAAGCAGCGCATATGCAGCATTTTAATATGTTCCAAACCACGGGTGATTATTACAGTTGTCAGATGTTTTCTAATTCTTCAGTTGTAAAATGGAATCTCTCTGACCGGATTTACCTGTGTTTCGAATATATATCCATACATATCGAGAAAATAATTGAACCTTTCTTAGAGTGGAGAGGATTTAGAATTTTCTGTAATTACCTGCACTAAATGGTGTAATGTCTGAGGGTGTGTGTGTGTGTGTGTTTGTGCATGTGTGTGTGAGAGAGAGACAGAGACAGAGAGAGATGGAGAGAGCGCAGACCGATATCCCGAGGCCCAAGTGAATCATAATGGTTTTTCAGAAAAAGACAAGAGAAAGAAAGATTTTATTAGAGCGGTAGGGAATAAAGATGGAAATAAAAAACTACTCCAAGAGAAGAGCGGAGAGAGATGAGAGGAGAGGAGAGAGGGGGATGGGAACCTGGGAGGCTAGCTAACGCACTAAGCTAATGAAGTGGGAGGCATCTTGAGGGCTGCTGTTTTGCTCGGCTGCTTCCAGTAAAACTCCACTGTTTTTCTGCAATCAATAGCCTCATAATTTCACCCCAATAACGGCGCTGGCCGGCTCGCTGTCACGAAATGGCGACGAATCATCTACACAGAGGCAAGCTCGGTCCACTTAGGACCGGCAAAGAGCCATGTATTGTGTCTCTATCTTACACAAGATCAGTGAATATGAATCTGTGAATGAAATTCCCAGGCAAGTACAGAGTGAACACAGGCGATAAAAGATAAAAATAAAATCAAATGTATGACTGTCACTACCGGATGCTCTTTGCTTTGCTTGAGGTTTTTAGGCACTAAAGAATTATTTGGTGCCTATTTTGTATTCGATAAAGCCTTGCCGTTTTTTTTTTTCTCCCTCCAATTCCATGGATTTTTTCGAATCAAAGCTTCGCCCAGGAGTTTGAAACACCCCGCTGTGTCGCCAGTTAATTTGAAAATGCTTTCAAGAATAACATGAAGCCAGACTTGGAGTGTGTGTGTGTGTGTGTGTGTGTGTGTGTGTGTGTGTGTGTGTGTGTTCTCTGAGAGCGTGTCTCTGTCTAACCCGTACGCAGCCTGTCCTCCTCACTGCTGGGTTATGCAGTAGCTAAAAGCTCCTCTGTCCATTCACTGCTAATGACATCAGGAGGAAATCACATTTATAAATGTCAGGGAGGGATAGGCGTGGCGGGCCTAGGCAGAGTATGAAGTAGGGGGGGGGGGGGGTTCTACTGTGTGTGTAAGAGTACTACAGGAAGAGGAAGAGCAAGAGATTTACAGAGTATCACGTCTGACACCATGCAGTACCCGATGCGGAGAGCTGAACAGAGTCCTTTGTGTTTTTCACTCTGCCTGTCTCAGTCCATAAGGTGTGACACTAAAGGTGGAGACACACACCCACACACGGGTATGCATGCGAGAACACACTCACACACACACACACAGACACACACACACAGACATACACGAATACACGCTCACACGCACGCACACACGGGTATGCATGCGAGAACACACACACACACACACACACACACACACACACACACACACACACACATACACACACCCATAGAGACAGGACAGTTTTTCCACCACACTGACAAGCTACTGGGAATCATGGTCACAGACTGTTATATTCTGAGCTGTTTGGCTTCTCTCTAAGGAAGACCTGCAATTTGCTGCCTGCCTACGCACTTACACACATACATTGTCCCCAGACACCACAGGCGATGATTACAATCTTTAATATCATAGCAGCTGACCATTATTGAGTTCTTTTTCAGAGGGGCAAATTCATATTTGCGGGACGCGCGATGTAAGTTTGATTTCTTGAAATCTAACAATTTTCCTCATGGCAGAGCAGGTGACATTTGATAGTTCCAAACCAATCGCTGAGATGTGGGGATTTAAGAACCCCCCCCCCCCACCACCACCACCACCCCGTCTTATGACTTTGTGCATTCCAAGGTAATGTACAACTGGCTAATTTACGTATTGAAATATTCATGTATTCAGGCAAGCCTGTGTGTGCGTTTACACCTACACAGAGCTTGTGACAGCCAGACAGTTTGTTTTACAATGAGCTTCCCTCAGGAGAGGCGTACTAAAGGCTGGAATTTAAATCTGAAATAGCAACATTAAGGAGGGCTTTTTTTTTCTTCTTCCTGGTGATGAGGAGTGTGTGATTGAAGGCTGTGTGGCGCAGCTGAAGCTGGGCAGAGGGGATAATGAATACAATACAGGCACTGGGGTTTAGCCCGGGTTATGATGAGGTGTCAGAAAAGCCTATTACCATGGCAGGGGTTCTCTCTCTCTCTCTCTCTCTCTCTCTCTCTCTCTCTCTCTCTCTCTCTCTCTCTCTCTCTCTCTCTCTCTCTCTCTCTCTCACACACACACACACACACTCAAACACTCAAACACACCCACACACTTTGCTGGGTCAGCGAAATAATTGTTGAAGTGATATGGTCCAGAGTATTGCAATGTTGCATGATTCTTTTCATATGGTGAATTTGGAGAGTCATTTTGTCAAATGGAATGTGATATAATTCATTGATTTTGAGTGGGATACAGTACAGTATCTATCCATTGCCTTTATGTAAACGGCTACCAGTTAGACATTTGGAAATTGTAGACAAGCATATTCCAACTGAAATATCCAAACCATTTAGTTTCCTGGCTAGCGTTGGATAATCTTACTAAAAAGGAGAACCCACCGAGAAACGCGATTACAAAACGTCTTCATGTTCTGTACAAATGCCAGAAACATGTGACACGTGTGTCATCCTCTTTAAACAGTTTATCGTTGCCGTGTTTGGTGCATTCTGGGCAGGGGCTTGTTTTACATACAGGGGGTGGAGGCTGAGGAGTGGAGGCTGGCTGAGGGGGGAGGGAGGCTGAGGGGAGAGGCTGAGGGGGGAGGCTGAAGGAGGGAGGCTGAGGGGGGAGGGAGGCTGAAGGAGGGAGGCTGAAGGAGGGAGGCTGAGGAGTGGAGGCTGAAGGAGGGAGGCTGAGGGGGGAGGCTGAGGAGTGGAGGCTGAGGGGGGAGGCTGAGGAGTGGAGGGAGGCTGAGGAGTGGAGGGAGGCTGAGGGGGGAGGGAGGCTGAGGAGTGGAGGGAGGCTGAGGGGGGAGGCTGAGGGAGGAGGTTGAGGAGTGGAGGGAGGCTGAGGGGGGAGGCTGAGGAGCCCCTGTTGAGCCCCAGACAGAGCCAGAGTGGTGCGCTGGGTGCTGCGTTGCATAACAGCGGCGGAGCATGGAGCTCCCTGCTAAAAAGCCTCAGAGTGTCAGAGGGAGAGCTCCAGTCTGGGGGCTGGTTAATGTGTCCACAGGGGGAGAGGAGACTAACAGCATATTAACCAACCCTAAGAGGATGTGGGAGAAAAGCCTTACAGCCTATTTTACAGCAATTAAACACTGCAGTTTAGCTTGCTTTTCTTGTGCATCTCGTTTTTTCCCTCACTAGCATGCTATACTGTATGTGCCTGATGGACCGCACTGGCAGTTTTTACTCGATGCATTAGGCCAGGTATTTTGTTTGCTCTGACGGATACGAATCTAGAGTGTGTACATTGTGTTATAGACTGAATCTAGAGTGTGTACATTGTGTTAAAGACTGAATCTAGAGTGTGTACTGTGTACATTGTGTTATAGACTGAATCTAGAGTGTGTACATTGTGTTATAGACTGAATCTAGAGTGTGTACATTGTGTTATAGACTGAATTTAGAGTGTGTACATTGTGTTAAAGACTGAATCTAGAGTGTGTACATTGTGTTATAGACTGAATTTAGAGTGTGTACATTGTGTTATAGACTGAATCTAGAGTGTGTACATTGTGTTATAGACTGAATCTAGAGTGTGTACATTGTGTTATAGACTGAATCCAGGGTGTGTACATTGTGTTATAGACTGAATCTAGAGTGTGTACATAGACTGTAATTAGAATTAGTCCGAATTCATCCTTGTTCATCCATCACGATTATTCGAGTAGAAGAGAAAAATCCAAGATACTGTATTTAGTAGCATAATCATAGCGTTAGATATAACTATCTGTCTATCTAAGGTTAAGGTTTGTATGAATATAATAATAATATTATACATATTATGGGCAAAAATATATTGATTGTGATATTCCTTTAATTATCTGTGATAACACGAATTATTCATTGCTGTTTCTTTGCTGTTTCTATGGCCCAAATTGCATTGATCAATTACGTTTAATGATTGTTGATTTATGTTTAAAATAGCATGCCCCTTCTTGATAAATATAGCAAGAAATTAAATCTCCTCTGGAAATATTGAAAACACATCCTATTGAGTGTATTAAAATAGATACAGTGTAAACTCTCTCTTGTTAGATGTACAATACAAGTAAGTTTGATACCCACATTCTATTTAAGTCTAATGCCGCAATGCATTTGAACATAATATTTGATTATCGTTCAAGGCCAATTAGATTTGAAAACACGTTTTAAAATTAGCATGAATAATCAAATTATGATTTGAATAATCAAATAGCACTTCAATGCATATTTTATGTATGTTGGTATGTTAGGTATGTTAAGATACAAGGTAGATCTCTCTGTGTGTGTGTGTGTGTGTGTGTGTGTGTGTGTGTGTGTGTGTGTGTGTGTGTGTGTGTGTGTGTGTGTGTGTGTGTGTGTGTGTGTGTGTGTGTGTGTGTGTGTGTGTGTGTGTGCGTGCGTGCGTGGGTGTGTTTGTGTCTGTGAGTGAGTGAGTGAGTGAGTGAGTGAGTGAGTGAGTGAGTGAGTCTCTGTATTCTGAGTTAATATATGTAGAGCCCGGCTTTACTGTAGTTAATATAATGTCTGTACTAAATCAGATTGTTGGGCCACAGTGCTCCAGAGCTCTGGTCTCTCTCTGCTCTAGTGAAGCTGAGTGTTCTGGTGTCTCTCTGCTCTAGTAAAGCTGAGTGTTCTCTGGTCTCTCTCTGCTCTAGTAAAGCTGAGTGTTCTCTGGTCTCTCTCTGCTCTAGTAAAGCTGAGTGTCCTCTGGTCTCTCTCTGCTCTAGTAAAGCTGAGTGTCCTCTGGTCTCTCTCTGCTCTAGTAAAGCTGAGTGTCCTCTGGTCTCTCTCTGCTCTAGTAAAGCTGAGTGTCCTCTGGTCTCTCTCTGCTCTAGTAAAGCTGAGTGTTCTCTGGTCTCTCTCTGCTCTAGTGAAGCTGAGTGTCCTCTGGTCTCTCTCTGCTCTAGTGAAGCTGAGTGTTCTCTGGTCTCTCTCTCTGCTCTAGTGAAGCTGAGTGTCCTCTGGTCTCTCTCTCTGCTCTAGTGAAGCTGAGTGTTCTCTGGTTCTTCTTTCTTCCACGGCCACGTGCTTGGCACCCAGACAGGCTCTAGTGATTCAGCCTTTTTCTCAGTGCCATCCCCACAATGCAGCAACGTGCCCCATTCTACACAAAGACACGGACGTTACGCCTTTCAGACCAAAGACAAAACACCCTCTGGCTACTCTATCAGAAGACTTGACAGGTGGGCCAACATCGCAACCCAGTTGTTAAGCATGAATGAGAACGGAGGCATTTCTGGAACCAGATTTATGATTTACACACACACACGCACACACACACACACACATACACACACACCACGCACATAGCCACGCACACACACACACACACATACACACACACCACGCACATACCCCCACACACACACACACACACACATGCAGGCACGTGCACACACATGTTACTATTTCTATATCTGAATAATGGCTGTGATATACAGTAGCTGACGAACATGAGCCTTTACCTCTGAGGAGACTGAGGAGAGAGCTGGCACCATAACTAAGGGCATTATGGGCTCTGTAAGTCATGTGATGTCAACATGAATGATTTACAATGAAAACGTCAAGTCATTGTGATTCTGTTAGTGTTTGATATTCTCAAGGCTTTATAGACTGACTGTAATAGTAGATTTACACTTAACAGTCACTCTGGGGGAATTAATTACTTGTCGCACTCAAATATTTGCTTATCCATTATACCTACAGACTGTTATTAACCTACTTGTACAACTATACCCTTGATATGGTATGATTTTAACAATGTTGTATTAATTCTTTGCTAATTTAATTATTCATAATGCTCTGTTGTTTGCGTTGCTTTGACAACCACGGCGACTCAATTCTTCCTTAAGAACAGAGCCACTATAAATGTAGCTGTGGTGACTTAGCGACGATGATTGACGATACATAATAGTATTATGCCGAGCGCACGCTGAAACAGTACACCACCTGTGCCGCGGTGACACGGTCATGACACAACCTTTCTCAGTCATTGGATGATGTGTAACGTTGTTGACTCATGCCTGTGCTGTTAGAGATGACTACATCAGGCTGCTGTTCGCTGATGACACCTCAGAGAGGCCTGAGAGCCCTGAGTGCTGTGTCTGGGAAAGGCTGGGGTGTGTCTGGAGCTGGGGGGGAAGGAGGGAAGGAGGGTCGGAGGGCGGAACAAGGGTCAGCGTAGGTGCTGACTCATTGTGACGGGGGACGACGACCGTTATGTGGACTGGTTCTATTGACCGTGTGACGGTGAGAGGCAGTACAGGAAAGGGAAGGCAGCCAGCTCCTCTAAGGTTTACAAAACACTCCAGAGTTTCATTGGAGGTCAATAGGAGAATACTGTACGGCATAGAAGAACAGAGATACTCATGCGGGCCTTTAACTGTAAATACCTCCTCTCTTACTCATCCACTCTGTACGAGATGAGAGCCTCTCTAACGAGGTGGCTCGGCGGATGATAATCAGAGAGGTCCTATTCCTGTCACCACTCGAAGGAGGAAGTGTCTCTTTGTTCTTTAGCGCACCGACAACAGCGCAGTCCAACAATGTACGTATGATTTTGGAGGAGGGAAAAATATGTACCTAACAACGGTATACAGTCAATACATCATTACTGGAACGGCAGGACCTCTTCCTTCTCCTCTACCTCCTCAATCCCATTAGCATTGTTTCTGTATGCTAATGGCGCCACTTGGTTATGTAACCATAACATAACATAAACCGAAGAAGGAGCTCGCGCTCGTGCTCTAATGTCTTCTTTTCCCGCCCAATCTTTTGACAAATAAAAAGCTCGAGCGGGCACAGAACGGGGTTCACGGTTTCCTATAGTGTTCAGATGGGTTAATGGGTGCGTCTCCAGCAGTGTGCGGCAGTGTGCAATCAGAAAAACACAAGGCTACGTCACGCTGCTTTTACTGTCGTTACTCTGTCGTTCGGCGACATTGGAGGAAAGCGAGAGAGAACGAGGTGTACGTAGGGACGTTAAACTACTTAAAGCTGAACGACACGTGGTGCGTTTCTGCAATCGGAAAATATGCCGCATAACTATCGCAGTCGGTTGCGGCGGCGGTCGGAAAGTTTGTGCCACGGCCGCTTATACGTCCTCCGTTTATGCTCCGTTTAGATGGTCAAACATCGCCCGAGGGCGTAGTCACATGATGCACTGTAATCTAGTTCTGTCACATGGGCACACATACATGGACTGTGGAGTATCACCCCCACCCCCTCTCTCTCCTGCTTGCTTCCTCTCTTGTTCTATCTCTCTCTCCTCTCTTGTTCTATCCCTCTCTCTCTCTCCTCTCTTGTTCTGTCTCTCTCTCTCTCTCTCCTCTCTTGTTCTATCTCTCTCTCACACACACATATTATTCTCTCCGTCTTTTCCCTCAGGCCGGCTTTTTCCCATGCTTTACTTCCCGAGGTATCTGTGCTGCTCCATCTCTTTATCTCCTCTTTTAATAGCCCTGACTGCCAAGGTTTCGCCTCCCCTCCCCCCCCCACCCTCACACTTCTGCTTCGGTCCCTTTCTTTTCTCTCTCTCTCTCTGTCTCTCTCTCTTTTTCCTTTTAAAATACAGTACAGCTGTCATTTCGAAATCATTGTTTTGTTCAAAGCATACGGAGCGATCAGCTGATCCTCAGTAATGGCCGTCTCATCACTCACAATAGGATGCTTCCAGAGGATGTTGATGATGTGCGTGTGCGTGTGTGTGTGTGTGCACGCGTACACCTACACTTGCTTAACACACACACAATACTCTACATATATGACGACCCCATGCTGGTGCAGGCGCGGTGTGTGTTACACACACACACACACACACACACACACACACACACAAAGAAAACCAAACAGCATGTTACATTTGTACACACCCCATCCACTGTGCGTAATCAGCCTCACATACAGATAGGTAGACTGTGTGTGTGTGTGTGTGTGTGTGTGTGTGTGTGTGTGTGTGTGTGCAGCAGTCAGGCATGCAGACACCACTGCTTTGTGGGGGCAGGGAGCAAATGAACACTCAGACTGCATCTGGAATAATCAGCACTTCTACCTACGCACACGCACACACACACACACGCGCACGCGCGCGAACCACACAAATACATACAGCACATAACAACACATGCAAGCTTTCTCTCCCCCCCCCCCCCCCTACACAGAACACTCACCTCCCAGACGCCCACAGATTCATAAGAGGATGCAGAGTCACAAAGTGCTTTGCTTCCTCAACCCCATACTGACTCATTGAAAAGCAAGACAAAGAGAAAGGCAGGGGGGAGACTGGTGGAGCGGTGTAGGGGAATGCATGCGGAGAGGCAGCAGCTGCAGGGGAACACAGTAACTGTACATTCAGGGGAGTCAGTGTGTTTCTCACACCGTCTTCTCTCACACACACACACACACACACACACACACACTCACACACACACACACACACACACACACACACACACTCACACACTCACACACACACACACACGCACACACTTAAATAGCTCTCTAATGACGGTGATAAAAAAAAACACACACAACCTCCTCCGTCACGTACACAGGAGCTGTGTCTCTCCCGGTCTCTACCTTCTAATAGCCCCAGACGAAGACGCATGTAGCCAGCCGCAGCACACGCTGCCCAAAGCCAGCACGGTTTTCTTTTGTGCCGCTGTCAATCACGCCGCTTGTCGATATGGGACCTGATGGCCATTAAGCTCTCCATATGCTGCGAGGAGCAGGGGAGAAAATCTGCTCAAACCCAAAGGCATTCTCACACATTATAGAGGAAATGAGTCCCCATCCTCAGCGTTAGATATGTATGATTAATCCAGGTTTGTTTAAATGCACTTCAGGGGGACCAGGGATCTAGCTTATTTGTTTTTATTTTTGATTGCGTACAAGGTGAAATTCAATTAACGCGCTTTGTACTGAGTTAATGGTGAAAATGGTAATCGATGCTCCATTTAAGGGTAGTCCACAATGCAAGCCTTGAATTCTAATGCTGGCTAGTTTGTGTTTGTGTCTCAGGGTAGGGATGAGAACGTCTGGTTCCTTCGTGAGCTCGGGCCAGACCAAAAATAGGTCTGTTACAGTAAATAGAACAATGGAAAGAAAAGTCACGATGATCACAAGGCTTTGAATTCATGCCATTTCCTATTATTACGTACGACATACGACATAAATAAATAGGTATCATTACTTCTATACCTGTTGGTCGTCAAAATGAATACCAGAATGTGTACATTTCTTTCTATTCAATTCCACATATACAGTACGTAGCCTTGGACTAGGAATCTATAGCCCCTTTGGTCCACAGCTTTCTTCTGTGCTGACTAGACTATAGGTGGGGTCTGATTGCGAGGCGGTGGTCTGTGGTCACTGTATTGCTGTCGAGGTGTGTCTGTTCTTAATGTCCTGCCAGTCAGAAAGAAGGCAGTGTTAAGGGACCAGACCAGACGAACTCTCTGCGCACTCGAATTCCCCAACACCTCTGGCTCACCTTCATTCACGCTTCGCTGGGTATTCATTAACACCGGTAACTTCACATATTCCCAATTTGCATAACCAACTACAGCCCTTTAGAGCAAGAGTACTGTAGCATAAAGGGCGAGGGGGGGGGGAACATTATGCATATTGACGGTTAAGGCTACATGTATGAGAACGCTGGAGACTAGGGGAGGGATGTATGGTGGTCAGGCATGTGTGACAGACACTGTGACAGGCTGACTGGCTCAGTGAGGGAGATGACTGCTCCAGATTCACAGCGAGGCAGAGAGGCAGGCAGTCACCCTGGGGCACGATCTGAGGGCATTCTCTCTCTCTCTCTCTCTCTCTCTCTCTCTCTCCACACACACACACACACGCACACACACACACACACACGTGCACACTCTCACACACACGTGTGCACACACACACACACACACTGTCCTATATTACTGTGGGTACGGTGGATCCTCCTGCAGGCAGGAGGTCGGAGAGAATTATGGCATTGTGACCTAGAACACAGAGTATAGACCTAGAACACAGAGGATAGACCTAGAACACAGAGGATAGACCTAGAACACAGAGGATAGACCTAGAACACAGAGGATAGACCTAGAACACAGAGGATAGACCTAGAACACAGAGTATAGACCTAGAACACAGACCTAGAACACAGAGGATAGACCTAGAACACAGACCTAGAACACAGAGGATAGACCTAGAACACAGAGGATAGACCTAGAACACAGAGGATAGACCTAGAACACAGAGGATAGACCTAGAACACAGAGGATAGACCTAGAACACGGAGGATAGACCTAGAACACAGAGGATAGACCTAGAACACAGAGGATGGACCTAGAACACAGAGGATAGACCTAGAACACAGAGGATAGACTTAGAACACAGAGGATAGACCTAGAACACAGAGGATAGACCTAGAACACAGAGGATAGACTTAGAACACAGAGGATAGACCTAGAACACAGAGTATAGACCTAAAACACAGAGACCTAAAACACAGAGTATAGACCTAGAACACAGAGGATAGACCTAGAACACAGAGTATACATTCATTGCATCTAGAACACGACTGGGGGGGGAAGTTCCTGGTTTTTTCCCATGTCAAAATGAATGATGTTATTGCTTATGTCTTAAGCTAAAAATCTCCTCTGAATCAGTAATAAGCTTTAAGGCAACCCTCCCTTCCTTCTCTCTCTCTCTCTCTCTCTCTCTCTCTCTCTCTCTCTCTCTCATATATCTCTCTTTCTCTCTCTCTCTCCCCCCCTCTCCCTTGTTCTTTCTTTTTGATTCCTTGAATTTTAATGAGGGGGGAGGCAGGACCTCCAATCAGTGCGAGGAGAGAGGAAGAGACCAACCCCGTGCAGACAGAGGGATGCAAGGAAGGTATGATGGAGAGATGCTAGCCCTGCCTCCCCCCCTCCCCCCCTCTCCTGGGTGGTACGACCTGGCACATTACAAAACACCCCTCCCATGTGTCCCTCATCTCTGTGCCAGGCTGAAGCAAGTGATCCGACTCTCCAGGAGACGTGTGCGCGTGTGTCGAGTGTGAGAGAGAGAGATCGAGGGCAAACGAGGAAGAAGAAAAGAGAGAGAGGCTGAGTGAGGGAGTGAGAGGGAGAGAGTGAGAGTGAGAGAGAGAGAGAGAGAGAGAGAGAGAGAGAAGGCAGCCTCCAGGTGACAGCGTAGCAGAGGAGAGAGGGAGAGGCTACGGGGCGCCGCGGCGAGACCTCGACTCCCATCCTCCACCGCCTGCCTGCCTGCCTGCCTGCCTGCCTGCGTGTTCAGCTGAGCGATGGGGGATAACCTGGGGTAAGTCACCCACTCTGTCTGTGCTGTCTGTTCCTCCTTCCTTACCTGCACCACTGCCGCTACACTGCCCTCCTTCTGTACTGTACTGTACTGTACTGTACTGTACATTCACTCTCTCTTACTACAGCTTTAACTCGCCTAACTGCTGACACACACTGTGCTCGAATCCACTACCAACGCAGTCACGCGAAGCTCAACGATATCAGTTTTGACGAACAGGGCGAGTTGATCCGCCCAGAACCTTCCGGACAGACAGACAGACAGACAGACTGACTGACTGACAGAGCTGAGACTAGACAGTCAGGAACGGGATCTCCGTAGACCGGCGTCACCTGTCGTCCAAGTTGGACATCCCTTTCAAGTGTTTAAAATCTCTCCTCCTCCTCCTCCTCCTCCTCTTCCTTCGATACTTGAGGTCTTTGTCCTCACAGCATGATGTGCGTACAGGTTCTTACGGGGAACGATAAGGGGAGCAAACGGCTAAAAGCCGTCTTAAACAAATAACGGCGTACTGAGAGGAAAAGCTTTCGCTGCGTGGAATCAATTTCATATAATGTCCAACACGCTGTCACGGAATCATTACGCAACCCCCGGAGACAAAGAGGCGCTTTAAGAGTCGGAGGAATGCCCGCGTGTGTGTGTGTGTGTGTGTGTGTGTGTCTGTGTGTGTCTGTGTGTGTGTGTGTGTGTGTGTGTATGTGCGTGTGTGTGCTCCATTCACATGGCTAATGGGATCAATGCAGAGACACACAGTCAGCCACTGGTACACAATCAGCCTCACACATCTCCCCACAAACACCTCGCTCTGAAAATATCCACCCAGTCGGGCCGCACTGCCTCTAAACCACTTACCAAAGTCATTTGAAGAATTTTCGTCTTCTTCTTTTTTTCTCACGCGGCCTGGCCCTGCCCGTGGCTGAAGGTTTTCCGACCGGCGAGGAAGACATTAGAAGATGCGGCTGTAGAGACTGCAGGGGTCTTCGGGGTTTCGCAGATTCAGGAGACAGAGAGAGAGAGTGCTATATTAGATGGAGGGGGTGGCACTCGTGTTTAAGGAGGTGGTGTCACCCCCCCCCCCCCCCCCCCCCCCCCCCCTTGAGCTTGAGCTTTATTAGGGGGCTACAGAGAGAGACAGAGAGAGAGGTGTCGAACCTTCGGGATGTTCTCCTGTGGGCCGTGCTGGACCGTAGGGATGGGGCTGTGGCCTTGGGGTTTCTATGGCAGCCGTGTCAGGGAGCTGATGGGTCTCGATAGGGGGGGGGGGGGGCGGAGTTGGTGGGGCTCCAGCGGTCACTTGTCATCATGGAGCCCTGGAGCGTGCTGATGGAGTGGAGATGGGAACCCCCCCCCCCCCCCCCGATGGACAGAGGTCACCTGTCTCGATTGGATACCTGTGCTGTTTGACTGTGGCGTGAACACCCCCCACCCCCACCCCCCCAAAACGACACCGATAGATGTCGAAGACGTACTTCAAGGAATTGTCGTCGGATGGGTGTGCCTGTGTGCCTGTGTGTGTGTGTGTGTGTGCGGGTGTACATGCGTGTGCGCGTGCGTGTGTGTGTGTGAGCGGGTGTACATGCGTGTGCACGTGCGTGTGTGTGTGTGAGCGGGTGTACATGCGTGTGTGTGTGTGTGAGCGGGTGTACATGCGTGTGCGGGTGCGTGTGTGCGTGTGTGTG